>NC_141940.1:34123377-34748377 GCF_057802395.1 Ceratotherium simum simum
GGTGATGATGAGAGACATTGACATGACCGGCATGAGAGTCAGACTAGGAAGAAAATAAAGCCAAGAGAGGGCATTATAACTAAAAGCTTTTGGAAGGGCCCAGGAAGTCTTGATGAGGTTGAAGAGCAGATACAAGGGAAGCAGAGGTGGGAGGGGGGAGGTACTGAATGTCATAATCTGAGGGTAGTATTTCTGAACTTAAAATTTTAGAAATTGATGCAATTTAGGTGTGTCCATGGGCCTGAAGCTGAGGACGATGGAAAAGTAGAGGTCAAGGAATTTTGAGGCTAGACAGTTATTTGGTTATCTTCATGGATACTGAAGTCCCCAGAGAATGGCAAAATTAAAAACGAACAGTAAGAAACAGTTAAGTGCCAAAAATTTCAATGAAGGTATAGACAGCAGAGACAAGAAGAAAATGTTTGAGTGGTGTAAGCTTCAATAAAGGGTTGTTTAAATAAAAATAGAAGAGACATGTTCTAGTGTGTTGGAAGTAAAACAAAATGGAACTAGGAGAGTTTCAACCATAACTTTAAGCCCTTACATATGAAGGAGTGATAAGATTCATGAATTGGGGAGAGGTAGAGGATAAGAATTAATTCATCTCCTTTTGAGAGATCTGTCAGGAAGTAGGAAAGCTTCTATAGGAGTAATCCAAGTAGGAGAAATCCAGGTTTTGGTTAAGGTAAGGAGGTGGAGGAAGTGTGCAGTGAAAAAGCTGAGGGTCCCTACTTTCTAGTACATTGCTATCCAAAAGAACTTCCTGCAGTGATGGAGACGGTCTATATCTGCACTGTCCAATGGGTAGTCACTAGGCACATGTGGCTGTTGAGTAGCTGAAATGTAGTCTGTGAGACTGAGGGACTGAATTTATGATGTTATTCATTCTCAATTAATTTAAATTTAAATAGCCACATGTGACTGGTGGCTGTTGTACTGGACAATGCAGTTTTAAAGTCTTTCTGATAGCTGTCAATAAATTTATGCTTAGTTATTAACAGCTAATGATAAACATATTTTATCCCTCTAAGTGGATATTTGTATTTAAAGGAAACAATGACTAATAAAATATTAAAGAAGGAAATTCCTGAATGTAGAATTTCAAGTGCTGTGGAAAACCATGAAGGCTACTAGTTTGGGGGCCAAAAGGCCTTTCTAGTGCTTCTCAAATTAGACCATGAAAGTAGTTGTCTATGAATAAGGTTAACCCTAATTAACAAGGTTGATTTCATTAAATGCCAACTATATGTACAATGTTGTAATAAGCAAATATCTTAGTAAACTGCTGATGGCACAGTCTTAACCATAGCTGAAAGGAGGAAGGAATAGATAGGATGAAGTAGAGATGTTGAGTACAGGGAGACAAAAACATCATTAAGATTCCAGCTCATGTGCATCTTATTTGAAATCCTGCTTTCACTATGTCATTTGTGCATTAAAATGTCAGAAGTGACTGCCAAAGAGTTGCTGCACGTGAGCATTACTACTAAATCTGCTAGTGACTGGTTAAATGATGGTGCAGCTTAACCTCTTGGTTGGTTTCAATGTTATTTGTCTAAAATGGAAATTACTAGGCTGTTTTGCAGAAATTTCAAGGAAGTCTTAAAATGTTTTGAAGAAAGGCAGTGATGGAGTGATTGATTGATGGAACACTCATTAAGATGGTGATCAGCGGTTTCTTTGTGCAATTCAATAGTACAGAAGTTGTAGATAAAATAACACAGGTATCCTGAAACAGTGACAACTATAATAAAAAATATAGTTTTGTGCAATAATTTAAAATTTTTAAAACGCTTAATATCTGTTTTACAACAATCAGATGGAGTTAATATATTGTTATACTAATATGTTACATGTTATATTAACATGTAACATATTAATATATATTATTATATTACAATAATATAATATGTTATTAACCCCAACTTATGGTCAGGTTTTCCTAGTTTGCTCATGGCTATCCAGGCTGTTAGTGGGACATAATTTACTATTTTTCTACTAGACAACACTAAGCTTTACCAGATGCTCTACTAAAATAATCTCAACACAAGTGCCATACATTCTCATTTTGTGAGGTATTCCACTGCTATAAAAGTAAGGTGGTAAGAGGTTCTTTAATGACACTGCCCAAATAGTCTGGAGCTTCTGGAACCATTACAACTTGGGACTTATTTGCTAGTGGGCTCAGCAAGCAGCCGCCTTCTTCAATCTCAAGCCTTGAACATTTTATTGAGTTGCTGAGGATACTTAATGTTGGTTACTGATAACCTCTCTCTCAAATTTTGTTTTAAATTTTGTGTTTCCTTTAGTTGGAGAGAAATAACTTTTAATTGAAGGAAACAGATGGAACAGTAAAACAATTGAGGTTTGATACAGGCTTCAGATTATTATTTAGATTCAGGTATTTACCAGCTAAATGCAGGAATATTCCTAAATAATTAAATTCCAAATGGTAGTGATAATCCTGCAAATCTAACACAATTTTAGAATTTGTTTTCCAGAGGAGTAATATACTATCTGTAAACTGCTGTGGGTCAGATGGCCATGTTGCTTAAACCTTTAATGGTTAGCCCAACATTATATCAGAGACGTTAGCCTTTTTAGACTTTACTTTTATTGCTAAAGAAACAAACATGTTCTTCCCAGGTAGCCTTGAAAGCACAAAGAAATATTTCTTATTCCATTGCCTTAAATTATTCTACAAGAATACCTTGAGAAATGGAAGGAAAAAATCCAATGGTATCAATAAAATGGGGATACTCTCTTCCTCTTCATAGGCTTGCTATGAAGACCATGTGAAATAATATATACATGTAATGCTCCTGGCTCCACGCCTGGCATCCAGTAAGTTCGCAAAAATGTCATTTCTCACCTTTCTTCCTATGAATTCATACTGCACCAAAGCCTGTTATTATCTGAAAAAGTCATCACCATCATCCATGACAGCTCTAGATAGAAGTCCATCAAGAAAGTATAGGAAGGGTTAATAACCCTCTCTGGGGTCTGCAGATAGAAAAACACTGTCTTTGTTGGCTTAAACACCCCAACTCCTACCTTGACATTGCAATCACAAGCCTGATCCACCTTCCGAATTTCAGGACTGGCGTTGGGCTTGTTGCTGTAGATAAAAGCTATTAGGAAAGAAATCGTGCGGACGAAAAAAATAAATATTTTATTTCCTCCCCAGGAGGATCAGAAGAACATATTTAAGGAATGAAAAATATAATTAAATATTCTATAACCCACCTCCCCAAAATACAGAAAAAATATTTTATTCCCCCCACTTGTGGGGGTGGGTAGATGACTCCCAAAGATCAAGGTATCATGGTGCAAAGAAACTCTACTCTTCTGAAAGGATGATATTCTCTATGACAAACACTGGAAAAGAAATGCAATGATCATGGTAGAAATCATTTTTTCTGTGGGGCACGTCAGTTGGCATTTTCCATTGTGTCTACACACACGTAGTCAACTGCAGTAACACCTTGTTTCTACCGTGTCCATATTCTGATTGTCAGAATGGCTGATGTGTAGATAAAATTCTTAATCAAAATTTAAACTCTGGAACCCAGATGTCCTTTTGCACCTCTGTGTGTAAGGTCACAAATGTCTGCAAACTGGGGAGCTCAGAGGTTACTTATTGCGCAACGTGTCCCCCAACCTCCATCATTTTAGCTCAATGCTATTTCCCCCAAGAGCGAGGTTCCCTCGGTTAGCCTGCCTAAAATGTACGTGGTGAGGGACATATGCACTTAGCGGCTCGGCAATCAGAGGCTTCTTTGGATGGGACTTGTGATGGTAAATATTAATGAAGAAGCTGCGCGGTACTGGCAGTGATTCTCAACCAAATTAGATATTCTCTTAGTGCCGAGTGTCGCCTGCTGAATTTGAGTGGAGGAGGGCTGTCGCTTAAAATAAAGGGGTCTCGAACACAATACAAATGTTTGTCACCTCCGGTACCATATTATTCAGCAGGAAGCAAAAGGCAAAGGGCAGGACGCAGAAAAGAAACAGACACAGACACGTTTTGCAATGACGAACTTTATGTGGCGTCAGGAACGGCAACCTGTTCTCACGTTTAGTAATTCCCAGGCACGCTGTTAAGACTGCTTGTCAGCTTAAACTGAGCAAAGGAACCGGAATAAGAGGCAGCGCTGGAGACTTCTCCGCAATCCTTTTCAAAATATAAAGCTGTCACCAAGTGGCTTAGGTAATAAAAAGGCCTGCTGTATGCCCTTATACTCTCCTCTTAAACTTACGTGACCATCAGCAGCGCTGTTCAGATTCAGCCAACAGCTGTTAGACCAAGACACAGATCCGCAGTGTTTATCTCCCCAGAGTTACCGGTGTTCACTGAGACCCTCCGAAAATTAGGGTCGGTTTTCAATGAGAATATAATAGAAAATCTTTCGCCCCCCTCTGTCCCCACTGTCCCAAGCCTCGTGCCCCCTCCCACTTGCCCAAAATCGGATTTCTTATAAACGTAGCCCATACCCTCAATTCAGTTGCACCTTCTGCATCCTAAATCTTTGCCCAGAGACACTCAACGTTCAGTCTCCCTCCCTCTTCTCTCACTTCTTGAGACCCCACGCCCGCCTTCAGTTTCTCTCTCTCGTCCCAGGCGCGGGGTTCTAGAGACCCTCGCCTCCGCCCAGCACCTTCATCTCGAGTCCCCGCTTCCCAACCTTCTTCGAGACGCCGGTGCTCCTCTCGTGGAACCTAAGCCCCTCTCTCCTCCCAGAGACCCCAGTCTCCCTGCGATCTGCGCGTTCAGAGTCCCTCCCTAGTCCCCCCTCCGCCCCGCCCGGGCCAGTGCGGTCCTGCAAGCTGCAACCATCCGGGACCTGTCCCCGCTCCCCACCCCATCCCCCGCCTAAACCATTAGGGTCTCGGCTAGCAATGCCGCCTGGGGCTCCAACTTACCACAAGCGTCCGGGAGGAAGACAAGGCAGCAGTCGCCGCGGCGGCAGCTGGACGAGAAACGGACTCGGCTGCAATCGCCCAGCGGAGCCCCTGGCAGTCTATGCGCTGCGCTGCGCTGCGCGCCGCAATCTCGCGCCTCGGCGGAGGGAGGGACGGAGGGAGCTCGGCGCGATAGGAAGCGCCGGCAAGTCGACCTCCTCGGGGCGACCCTGCGCCCCCGGACAGGTTTGGCCGGTCTTGCTCCGGTATCTTACTCTAGCTTAGTAACTGACCACCTCCAGCATCTCTGCACTATTCGCGTCTTCTTTCTTCTTCGATGGCCCCTAACTAACTACACTACTCTAAACGGACGAAGGCCATCACGCGAGCGCCACGACGATCTCGACGACTCCGACGACAAGGTGTGCAAGAAGAGGGAAGAAAAGTTCATATGCAATCGCAGGTAAGAGACAGGCAGGCCTGTGGAGCAGCCAAGGCTGGCAATCTTGCTGCTCCAAAGGCAGGATCGGAAAGATCGGTGCACCCGAGGAAGGGAGCGTCCTCGGCGAGCACCAGAGCTCCTACCCTGCGCTGGTGAGGCTGCACAGTGCTCTTGGGCCAAACGCGGGGTGAGGGGCGGAGCCAAGAGCGGCCAATCAGCTCTCAGGGTTACACTGCCCCCGGCCTGTTTGGACCAGTCTCTTAGTGCATCCGGAACCCGCTGGCAGGGGGCGCGAGACCCCATGGTGGTGGTGGCCCTGGTGATTAACTTGATTCATGAGGCCTGGATACTGAATGGAACCGGGGTCAGTCATGGGGGGAGGGTCTCAAGAATGCACCGTTAAGGATTGAAAGAACACCCCTACCCAAACACACACACACCGCTACCTGAATATTTCAGTTCAATACTTCTCAAGTCTTGGAAGTTCCACTGAGCTTTGAAACTCCCTCCGAGGGTCTCGGCTCCGACTCCTGCCCCTTTCCTCAAGAGGAGCAACTGAGGCATTCACAGGGCCCAACATGTTTAGTGCGCAAAGGCCATAGCCCTGTTATAAGGCCCCCTTCCCCAGCCTTGTCCCCAGCTCCAAATACAGAGAAGGGAGAAAGGAAAGCCCTTGGCCTTCGTACCCCAAGAGGGCACAGTTTAGTTTCCTTCTTGACCCCACAGGCCCCCTGCTAAGTGCTTAGAATTACACCCTGAAGGCAGCTCCTTCCTGTTTCTGAGGTGAGACTGCACCTCTGTCTCTGGCACAGAGCGTAGAGCCCACAGGCAGTAGGTTGCCCAGACGCTGCGAGGGCTGCCATGGCATGGTCAAGGCATCAGGGCAAGGGGTGAACCACAAAATCTCCCTTTTGGCAACTAATGAGCTGCAACCCCGCAGAGCTCTTCTCCATGGGCTCCAGTGCGCCTGACAGGTGCCTGAGGGGTCCCGGTTGCAGCACAGAGAAAGGCTGTCAGGGCGTCCCTGGCGAAGACACCTCGGAGGCACCAAGACCAAGCTTAGTAGCGTAGATGTTCCCACCGAGAAAGGGAGCAGAGATTTCTTCTAAAAGAGAATGGGAGTGGGAGGCCTCAAGTCTTGGCCGAGGCTCCGCGGCACCCTACCGAGGCACGCAGGTGGGAGAAGTGGGGACTGGCTCCCTGCTGGTCCAAGGTAGCTGCACCGAAGAAAGACATCGAGACTCTGGTTCGGTTCGGCTACTCGGGACCGGACGGCAGAGTGGCGATTATACGGAAGAGGCTATAGGGAGGCCGTGCAGCGGCTTGGAGGATCGAACCCCACAGAGTGCAGAAGGGAAGGAAGCGGCCGGCCGCTCCTGGGACTGTTTGACACAGTAACCCCAAAAGTTAGGGATAGGGGAGGAGATAGAAGCAATGATAAGGCTCTGCTCCCTTCCTAATTCTGGGTCACTTCCTTCTGTGCCTCGATTTCCCGATTTGTTAAAGGAACTTTTCGGTCTTTTCCAATAGGGGCATTTGGGAACCCTCGGATTCCCTCCATCCCCACTGAATTCAAACACTTTGCAGGGTTCTGAAATTTAATTTGGCAGTGAACATACTGTCCACATCCAAGTTCTGTTTCGCAAAGCAAAAACCCATCGCAGTTTTCTTAAGCATCTGTTGAATGCTACTGTATGATGCCACACAGGTGGCGGCGACAGCGCTGCCAAGACCACGGACTGCACAACGCTCACATCTTTAGAAATGCTTTGTTAGCGAACAGTAATTTATAAATATCGAAGAAAAAAACGTATGTCTTCTCTTTAAATAATTAAGCACTAATCTTTAAATATTCCCCAAGTGTCCTCTTTCTCTATCCCCGTGAGCACGGAGTGCTTCGTCTTGGCTATTCTGGAAGGTCTTATATTTATTTTGTGGGAGGCTGAGACATTGGTTTTACTTTTAAAAATGTAAATATAAATCCCCGTGATATATTCGCTAAGGCAAAATGGACTCTGTTGAGCCGAGAGCCGGAGATAGCATCTGCCGAAGCCGGGGACTCTCACCAGCTCCTGGGGGAAGCAGCTTAGAGCCGCTGACCACAGCAATGATGAAGATAAGGGAGATGATGAGAAGGCTAATAGTAATAATACTACAATAATTATTATTGTTGTTATTAGTAGTAGTATTATTACTACTACGTATCTCGCTCTTTAGGCTGTTCTCTCCTTCTCCCCGAGAAAGGTAAAAGTGCTGAAGGGACCCAGGGGAAGCCCACTCAGGGTTTGGGGAGGTTCCCGGGGCAGTAGAAAGTTAGGTAGCCGCGCGGCGGGCTGAAGCGCGCCTAGGCTTCTGCATTCGGGTCGACACGCAGGCACCTAGTTCGCCTTTAAGCGGCGCTTGCCGGCGGCCGGGAGCCCTAAGGCTGAGCGGGAGCTGGGGACGTGGCGGGGTTGGGGCGCCGGGTTCAGCCAGGAGCGCCGGCTCCGCTTTCCCCGCACTGGCGGCGCTTACCGCCTCTTTGGGTTTTCTGGGCTGCAGCCTGGCCCAAGAGCTGCGACGGGCTTTGGAGGTTTTGGCGGCATTAGCCCGGAGAGTATAGTGTAAGGAGAAATGTAGGACGCACTTTAAGATCGGGGAAGCAAACTCAAAACAAGTACACGCCGGCGCGCTCTGTCGTCGCCAGAGAGGTCTTCTCGAATTCCTGCCGAAAGTGTCGTGGGCAATCAGCCGAGACTCGGCTTTCCCTTCCCTTCCTTAGGTCTATGGAAGTTGTCCCTGGAAAAAGGAGTCATTTACTGTGAAATCCTCGGTTTGACGCAAATCCCCAGCGGCCCCCGGAACACAGTTTCCAAAAACTCGTTTTCTAAGGATATAGACGTGTTTACGCAACTTTTGCACCAGAAGGATTTTCCCCCACCTCAAATACACACGTTTCCAAAACTACTGATTTAAAAATTCAGGAAGGAATTTAAGAGATTGTTATTAAATAAGAAAAGGTCCTCATCATTTAAGACTTTGGGAACTTTCTTATAAATATTAGTAACTGACTGGAAAAGTTTACTTCTCTACTCATTACTATTTCTTCTCTTGACCAGAGAGCCCTATTTTAACAAACCTAAAAGATTATAGACTATGCTCCATTTAAAAATGAGTGATCGAGTTCTCAGAAAATACTTTAAGGCAGATATTTTTTGCAGAGCAAAAGAAGCTACACAAAAATTCTACTGGGAGATTTTTTTTCCTCCTTGTTTACCACAGGACATAAATGCAAGGCATTTTGATAATCCTTCCACTTACATTTTTTCTGTTTTAAAGCAAATCCTGGTAGCTAGAGTTTTTTTTGTGTGTAATTATACAATTGTACAAAATATTATTTTCAGCATTTCATATTTTTGCTTAGCAGGAAAAACCCAGGATCCTATCCATAATGTCCATCATTGAGGCATGATATATCGAGAGGTAAACTTTTATAGTATTTTACACAGCAAATTTCTCTCTTATTGTACCTCCATCAGCATCACTGAATGGGAAAAAATATCTTAGATACAGATGGCCCATTGTATTCGAAGTCTTTTTAAAGTTGGTAGGATTCTTTTTAATGAAAAACAAAGCAGTTGAACTCTATGTGCTGTGTAGGAAGGCAGGGGGCAGTCTCTGATCATGTCAGTCTTTTTCTGAGTGCAACTTCTTTTTGGAAATGTCCCCTGTTTCAGCGGAAAAACAGCAATCAACTCTGGTTCTCTGATACCCTCACGGGTGGGAGGAGAAAGAAACTGAAAACCTTTTGGGTGGATTTGAAGGTCCCATCTACATATTTTTGCCACTTCTCAGAATAAAAAGGTATATCTAGATTAAAAATCTGTGCTTAATTTTTTTGAAACAAATGTTATTGAATGAATTTAATTATATCTGACATTTTTGTAGCTGTGGCTTCTAGTAATCAAATACATATTTTAAAAAGCAACAAAATAGACATGTAAGTTTGAGTAGGGAGGGGCATGGAATCTAGTAGCCTCACCAAGGAGAAGAAAGAGCTAGAAGGTACTTAGATATCAGTTCTTTAGAGAGACATGTGCCATCATGGATCACATTCATGCTATGATGAATGCATTTTATACTATGGACGTGTGTTTCACTCTTCCAGCATACAGTGAGAAAGACGGCAATTAGGGCCTTTTGTTTAAATTAAACTAAGATTGATAGGCCGGGGCAACAGTGATTTTTCTTTCATTCCTAGCTCAAAACTACTAGGTCCTTGAACTAGCAGTCTTGCTACCTTTTTATTTTATTCTAACTCTTTCAGACTACTTTGATCTCTACCCTGAATTCCTGTAGTAATTGGGGCTTTTACCATGTATCCAATATTTGCTTGTTTGAGAGTCATCTCTAAAGTAATGGGCTTGGTTTTCTTGGTCCGTAAATCAGTCTTATTATATTATTTCACATGAGATACACCATCATGCATTGCTACCTAATTTCCTCTTTTCTTTTTGTAAGAACTGTCTCCTCAACGAAATTATAAGGATCTTAAGGGTAAAGATTTAGTCATATACTTTTCTTCATCTCCCTTGTTGTCATCTATCCTAATACTGGGCACAAAGAATATAAACTGCAATGATAACTACTGATTGTTGACACAAAAGAGGTTAGGATGAAAGGTCAAGAAGGGCAGGACTGCTAAAACCTGAATTTCTCAAGGACTTGAATATAAAAATAGAAGGTATTTGACCAAATTGGCCTATCATGCGAAGAGATCATGACAATTTGAACTGACCAAGATGAAACTTAACAGGAGTAAATGTGAGATGCTGAACTTTGGCTACCAAACTTCTCTGCACAAATTTTGGTCACAGAAGAAGGAAACACTTGGTGGATTTTAGTTGGCATCAGGATCAACAAGTCCTCAGTGTGATATGATTGCCAGGAAACCTAATTTTATCATGGGCTTTTGCAACTTTCAAAGAAAGAGTCAGGATACAATTGGGTTCTGTTTGGTACTTCCAGGCACATATTTTAAGAATGAAATCAGTAGATTGGAGTTCATCCACAAGAATGTTCAGGTGAGTAGGGGGCTTTAATCATGTTATATGATGAGCTATGGGTTTGTATCCTCTGGAAGACAAGACTCTTGGGGTACATGCTAGCTGGTTTCAAATATTTGAGAGATTTTCTTATGGTAAAGAGATTTGATTTGTTTCCTGAGGTCAGCATTCATGTCTTATTTGTATTTGTTCCCTCAGTGCCTGACACAGTGACAAACTAGGCATTCAATAAATATTTGTGAACTAAAGGAAACTACAGGCACAAGAAAATAAAACTAGAATTAGTGGTGAACCCTACAGATTCTGACTCTATAGGAGAATTTTATAGCATTCAGAACTGTCCAAAGGTGGAATCAGTTGTTTCTGGAGGGAGTGAGTTCTCCAGTATTGGGGTGTTCAACCTTACAGAGGTTAATCAATTGGTGGGGATGTTACAAAAAAAAGTCATGTGTGAGAAAAGGGGAAAAACAGGTAGCTAATGAATGACATTTAAAGCTCTTTCCAATTCTAAATCTTGCAGAATCCATAAATGCTGTCTCAATCTAATTTTAGGGGATAAAAAAGAATATGGAATTTTCTGAAAACAAAGACCGAGAAAGTTATGCACTGCAGACTTGCCATAGATTCAGTTTTGCTGCAGGAAAGAAGCAGATTCTTACCAAGTCCAAAGGACACTTCTGTTTAGCCTGGTGCACTTGCTAGCTACTGACTTCCATGGAAAATAAGCTCTGGGGAGCTTATTATCACGAAAACAATAGTATTATGTTGGGATACTATCATTCTTTATAAGTCTAGAATACTATACAAAAATGATCAAATTAAAAATATCGGGGTGTGATTAAAAGATGTAAATTAAATTGAATGTTACCATGGGAATTTGATGAACACAAATTGAATGTTAGCTTTAAATGAAAGGAGAATTAGTTTTTGATTAATCTGTATAATATGTGTGCATGGACTTCAATATTCTCCAGTAACATCTTTGCCTAAGACTCTTGAGATTTGCACAAAGAAAATTTTTGCTAAGAACTGGCATAGAGAACAAATTGAAGCACACCTGGAAATAATGTATTGGGCAGCTTTTTTTGTTTCCCTACTAATCATTTTATGTAACTGTACAAATTGGCAAGAATTTCAGGCTAACTACCAAACCAAAGAAGCCTTTGCACTAAATTCTGGTTGTACTGTTTTATGTCAGAAATGATATGGTTCACCAAGATATGATGAATGGGAGTGAAGAATAAGTTATAGAACATGCTCAAATCAAGCTTAGAACATAGACTTAAGAATTTTGAAAATATGTACCTTATCACGCTGTCTTTGTATAACTGAGTGACCTGCTTTTGTTTATTTGACTCTATTCTTTTATTCTTGTCACAAGAGTTATTATTCGTTATTAGTTCAGTGCTGCCAGACTTTTTAAAGATAAAATTTAAGCTAATGTTCAAAAATATTTCCTGGAACTCAATAAATAATTTTGTCATCACATAGAGCTGCGTTATAAGTGAGGCCGCTTGTTCAGTATGATGTCAAGTTAAGCTTAGTTCAGAGAGCTATTGTTTCTTGATTTCCCTGAGGCTGCAATGAACATGCTGCACATTAGATAGACATATACTGTAACTCCAATGCACATGGGAGCTAAGCACACATCTCAAAGATGAGAAAGAGCTCTTTAAACCAGAATTTGTAATTCAAAAGGGGAAAAAAAGCTTAAGTTTATAAATCTCCTTTGAATGTTATTCACAGTTGACTTACAGATGGGATAAAAAAGATAAAAAGGAATTTACTTATCACTAATGTCTTAAATATGGCACATTTTCCTCCCCAAAAATCCCCCATTGAAAACTTTCAGTATTTTTGAAAAAAGGTAAAATTTTCCTCTTTGTGTATATTTGTTAGGCAAGAATATGGATAATGAAGTCTACATTTCACTGTAAGATGCTACCTAACAGAAAAATCTTGAACGTAAAATTTTAATCAATAATCAATTTCACTACAGAACTCACACAGCTATGTTATTTTGTTTTGCTTGACATCCATATCTTCCCCAATAAAAAATGTAATCCACTGGATTTAATCCATTTGAATAACATGGGTTATAAACTCTATATTCCATGTTCTAATTTATCTATGTTATCAAATTTGCCATAGGAGTTTTGGCAAACCCTTAATATTTGCCATCTCCTAAAAGTAATGTATATTGTATACATTATGCAGATTTAGCATAGCAGAACCAAACCAGATATCAAAAACACACTACCACTACCACCACTACCACCAATCTCATCATCTTTTCTATCATCATCATTGGGAAATTGGCCAACAATAATTACTTAGTTGATTAATAAGCACCAATCATTTGCTTTGTTAATGGGAACTTTCTTCTCTGTATCAGACTTTGCTTCTTTCTCTTCCCACCATGATATACTTACATAGAATTAAGACCTGCATCATTCCCCTATGCAAGTGACCCCCCCCACTTCTCTCAAAAAAGGCTTCACTTGTCAATTTATCAACTTGACAAGTTGATAGATATTTTCCTATCTATCCTTCTATGAATAACCTATTAACTATGCTCATTTAATAAAATGTCTCAATCAGGCTGCATTGGTAATATAAAGTAGTCTGTGCCACAGACTGTAACATTATACCAAAGAAATGAGGATTTTTTTTTTCCTCTTCACTAACCAGTTTGAAGGACCAAGTCTCCACGTATTTCAAAGTCTAGAACAACACAAGTTCACTCAAGATGATGCGTTGAAAGCAAGTGATAGCAAATGTCTTTCAAGACTAAAGAAAAAATCTTAAATAAAATATTTTCTTATCACCAAAAATTTTATATACTTTTTATTTATGGACAAGTATAGAAATCCTCCATTTTCTCAAAGTAGAGTTTAATTTGAAGCAAGAGCCAATACAGCAATGACTAGATGCCTATTGTCATATAATGAGAGTCCTGGAGTGGAACTTCCTGAGTTGAAATTTATTTTCTGGCCTGTTGATTTTTGAAGTGACATAATTTTCCTCTTTGTGCATCTTCTAGTTATTAGTAGGAAAAATTATAGTAAAAATACTCTAGTAAGTGATCTTGTAGTGAAGAGTAATGAATGCTTACACTGCTGGTAGAGCAAAGCTGGGGGGCAAGATTTGCCAGAGAATTCAACTTTGTTAACCTTCCATTTGGCCAGTAATCTTAATCTACTAAGATATGATACAAAAATAAACCTTTATCTTTTAGTATTATACACAATAATCAAAAAAGCTATTAAATCAAGAGCTAGAGGGTTTAATCTGTCATTCTTAACTTTGTCTACGCTTTTCTGCCTTCATGATGACCTCAATCTTTTTGTCAATATAACTTGGCTGAAGTTTAAAAGATACAAGGAAGGAAGTTAAAGATGTAGAGAAGTACTGATTATTAAATTATTTCAAGGCAAGTGACAGTGAAAAGCAGCATCTCTATTGTCTGGTTTGATTACAAAGTATTGTGGCTGGATTATATCAGTAGCCCTGGCTTGTTGAGAGTTTTGAGTGTTTTTTTTTTTAAGTTTGTGATAAAGTAATATGGCATCAAAAAAAAATCCCAACAGAATCATCTGCAACTCCACCCTTCAAAGAAAAAAAATCCCAACAGAACATGTAAATCTAAAAAGATGGTTTACCTTTTAAAGACTAGACTTACTTATATGTTATGATTCATCAAAATATTTCTTAACATCTCCTTTGAAATTGCCTTAAGAACCTATGTTACATTCTTTTGAATTTTTGGAAATATTACAAAGTCATTATACAGTTATGTCTGGTGATTAAAGTTTCATGGTCCTAATATTTGGTCACATCAAATGAAAGCACATGACCTTAAAACTTACTGGTGGAACCAAAAAAAACAGTGCCTTGCTTATGTAATTTATTTGGAGTGACAATTTATCCCAGGGTAGGCAAGACTTTTCTTCTATTTGTTCTACTTCCATATATGTCTGCTCTAGTAGAAACCCAAGATTTAAGTTTTCCTGGAAGCTTGCAGTCAACAAAGATGATATTTAGGGTAATATTTCAAAAATTGAAGCAAGAGAAATAATATTTCCATAGAAACGCACATCACTAATCTGGCTAATAACTGTATTCGTGTAGTAAAACTGAAATAAATATATCTCCTCTCACCCTCCTTCCAGTAGAATGGATGAATTAATAATATAAATTTGACTTGCTGAGCCCTACTCAGCATTCACTTACATGCTGTGTAATCTGAAATATTTATAACTTCACAGTGTAACCATGGCTAGAAATGCTTTAAATTTGAGGGTTTTTAAAAAATTATCTTGATGCATATGGTTTGGAAATGTGCGGAAGAACCATTAGTATGTATATAATCTCTCACAAAACTAATTAATAAAGTTAATTAAGAAAGCTTTACTTTAGGAAAAAAATGAGCACTAGGTGATTTAGTGACCAAATCCAAAATTAATACACAAACTGACCCACAGTTTTGATCTTGACTATGCTGGTTGTCTATTGGTTACATTTGGAATGGGAAAGAAGCTTCGAGTTAAAGTACAATACTGGATTTATTAAAGAGACATTTTCTCTGAAAAAGTCACCCCTGTGCTATTGCAGATAGTGCACCACAATTCAATCATCTTGACTGTTGAAAAATTTTAAGTACTTGACTTCTTACTTTGTTGCAAAGCCTGAGTTCGGACTGCTTTTCTAAGGAAGCTAAAACATGCACCATGAGGTACAAAAAAGGATGATTATAGAGAGACAGTTTGATCAGGTACCAGATTAAACTGCAAATCAAAGTAGACCCAGACTTATTATAGATGAAATGCAGTCTATTAGTTTTCTTTAAGAACCATGAACTTCAAAAGTTGTTAAAATGAAGAATGCTAAGTTATCAAAAAACTTCTCTTTTATTTTGACAGTTGTACTAAAGACTGCTGGTATAGACCTTGCCTTTACTGGCTTCATAATGTTTCTTACTACACTGGGAATTGGATTGTGAACTATTTCATAAGTGCAATAATTCTTAGTAATAGAAGACCTTGCTAGTCTTCTAACCATTTGAAAAGTGAAAGTTTTATAATTTTTTTTCTTTTTTGAAGATATTTTAATTTTCTAGTTAGGGCTGTTAGACTTATTCTCCTGAACAGAATCCGTTAATTGATAGGTGATTTGTTCGATCTTCATTTACAGCTAGTTAAAGAGTTACATATCCCTTTGTCCCTTAAAGTCAACACTACACAAGAAACAGCAACAATGTTTCATTTGTATTCTATTCACTAATGTATAAAACATACAATTAATTTTCCAAATTTAATATTAGATATTATTGGAAAAAAAGTATTTTTAGGATATTGCAATCAACCCATATGACAACCTAACCCTCCCTTGACATTATATTTCCGTACAAAGAAGCTAATAAATGTGAAAGGCTTATAATTACATAAGGCCTTTTCCTGAAGAATTGGACATTCATTAAGTTTCTTATTTGCATTATATAGGTAAGATCTATAAGATTCAGGGAAAATTCTCAGCTATAGAATATTCACCAGAAAATAATCATAGAAAAAATATATGGCAGTTTTCCCAACCAAAAACCCTAATAACTTGGTATTCCTGATATCCCCATGATAAACTCTCCATCTAGTAACCAGAGTGGAAGTCAAAGCTGACCAAATTTGATGGTGAATCAATTGGATGTTACACATAAGAAACTTCAGATGAATCACTCTGGTAATTTAAGGGAATGTAAAGCTAAATTTCCATATCTACAGAGAGAGTGCCAATCACATTTAGTTAAACACCTTTGAGGAGGAGTAGCAAAACTTCAATATGGTTGCTATATTTTCAAGCTGGAAAGCGTGTGACTGTTCACATAGTCTTAATTTGAGATTGATTTCAGGAAGTGGAAATTTGAATTTGAATTTGAAATGGTTTCTATTGATGCAGTCTCTCATTTATCATTCCATTCACTGTTCCCTTTCTTAAATTTTACGGCCTCTTTACTTTTACATTGTCCTTTGAGGGTGATTTATGCATTTTCCATCTTTTTTTCCCTAGCTTCAGATTTAAACTTAGAAAGAAGAAGGTAAGTAATAAGAGCCCTGGAGACCACCTGGGGCAATGTTAATTCATTCTTAGTTAATAAAAGTTTGACTCATTATTTCCTCCTATTTCTGCTCTCCTCTGCACCCCCCTTGCCCTCCAAATGATGACAGGGAAGGAAAATGAAGCAGCTGGCTTTTTTATTTTATATAATTTTACAGATACTAACCATTAGACCTGGATCATTTGTAATTCACCTAGATTTTAGTTAGGAAGAATGCCTACAGGTAAAATGTCTTTAAAGTGCTTCAAAAGTTTGTTGAAATCATCCTTAAATCATCTTTAAATTTATAAAACATAGTTGACAATTTCAAGTTCTTTTTTTTTTTTTTAAAGATTTTATTTATTTATTTTTTCCCCCCAAAGCCCCAGTAGATAGCTGTGTGTCATAGCTGCACATCCTTCTAGTTGCTGTATGTGGGACGCGGCCTCAGCATGGCCGGAGAAGCAGCGCGTTGGCGCGAGCCCGGGATCCGAACCCGGGTCGCCAGCAGTGGAGCGCGCTCACCCAACCACCAAGCCACAGGGCCGGCCCTTCAAGTTCTTTTGAAACCAGTGCTCTATTTTTGTTCTCCTGGGGGGATTCAATGGGATCTTTTTCTATTACTTTCAAACATGGTTTTTAATTTTTTATAACAGGCTTTATTGAAATACAATCCACAAATATTGAAATTTGCCCCTTTAAAGTATACAATTCAGTGGTTTTTTATATATTCACAGAGTTTCAAAACCATCACCACTATCCAATTTTGGTTTCTAAATTTTCAAAGGCAACTTATAGGTGACATGAATTTTAGAAGTTTTCATAAAGGTAGTAGTTTATTTTAGTAATTGTTTCTTCTTTGTTATACTGATGGTCACCTTAAAACATTGAGCTATAATTAGCAACATATTTCCTAAATTATAGACTAGTCTATCAAATCTGGAGAGACAGTTTGGACTTCTAGTAGATTAAAATTTAGTACAATCTATAAGAATATCCAATTCTTGTGGGAGTTGTCCTTTGGTGCATAGAAATATGATGTGTATTGGGAAGAGGAATTTGGAGCACTCAATAGCCCTAATGCTTGTTCAGATATAGTGTGTAATGATGTGTTGCTTTTTTGTTTTGTTTTGTTTATTGTGGTAACATTGGTTTATAACATTGTATAAATTTCAGGTGTACATCATCTGAATAGTACAGTACTATTAGTACATACTTCTATTTCTGCGTGGATTACATCATGTTCTCATGTTCACCACCCAAATATTAATTACAATCCATCACCACACACATGTGCCTAATTATCCCTTTTGCCCTCCTCTCTCCCCTCTTCCCCTCTGGTAACCACCAATCCAATCTCCGTCTCTATGTGTTTGTTGTTGTTATTATCTACTACTTAATGAGTGAGATCATACGGTATTTGACCTTCTCCCTCTGACTTATTTCACTTTGCATAATATCCTCAATGTCCATCCATGTTGCTTTAATCAATAGTTTGGATCTAGTCCCACTCATGATTTATCATCTCTATCTGTTTCCTCTGGAATGACACTGAACTAATTTTGTCAATATCAGCTTGGTAGACTGAATAAAAGCAGTAGACACAAGCTGTCAATCTTTAGTAAGTATCATAGATTTGTGATGCAGTTAATAATTACTCCTTTCATAATACTAAGTGCTATGAGCTATGGAAGTTTGGTCACTTCTAAGTGTGGTATAGAATTCAGGGGTCTTTTTCATAGTTTATACTCAGAAGCATTCTCTAAAGGGAAGAATATTGGCAGATACATATGGGTGTGCTACTAAAACATTGTATTAGTAGCTAGGTATTTGTGTATGGGTTGATGTGGGAGTACTTCAGATGTGTGACCAGTGTACTCAAGAAAAATACAGTCATAACAAAACAGTGGAAAATGTAGTACTAAATAAGCAACAACCCTAAGCTAATTAGGGCACAGCGTGATTGATACAATCATTGCTATGATGCTGTAATAAAAATTATAATAATTTAGCATTATGCGCCAGATATTTTTCATGCATTATAACATTTAGACATCACATGGCTCTACAAGGTAGGCATTAGTATCCTCCTTTTATGGATGTAAAAACCAATGATTAGAGTTTGTGATTTGACTAAGATCATCCAGGAAGTACATTGTAGAACCAGGATTATAAACTCAAGTTTTTCTTACTCCAGGATCAGGGTTCTTAGATATTTTTAAAGCAATGGACTTGATAGAAGTTGTTTGGTGAGTCCTAGAAATGGAGTGGAGTCATGTAAATGTTTAGGAATACTTACCATGGTCATGTGTTTCTTTGGTGAGGTGTTCTAGTTTTGTTTATGACTCCCCTCTCCTCCCCACACACTTGGGAGATAATAAGTTCATAGAGCAAATAAGTTCATCCTACATATATTTTTCTTTATTGGTGGTGTATGCGTTTGACGTCTAATGTGGCCTTTTGGTTCATGGGGCATTTTCAAGAGAAACATTTTTCATTTACTGCACACTTCAGTCTATTTACAACACTGTAAAATCACTTAAATTTGAAAATAAACAAAACTACTACCTTTTAAATAGGTCATCCATAAGATACATGTTCCCCTATACATTTCCCCTTTTAGGTAAGAAGTTGGAAGTGGCCAACTTTAGCTAACAATGACCAGACAGCTGTATTTTCTTAGGAAAAACATTGCTAAATAGGTTCAGAAGATGGGGAATGTTTTTACTTACACTCGATTAGTCAGGGCGTGAATTGTGTTTGAGTAAAGAAATGATTTTTCTTCTTTATTTTTTATTTATCTTTATTACCCATCCCTGAAATTAGTGGGTGTGAGCATGAGCAAGCATATATAAATATAGCTGTTAGGACTGCAAAAAATTATTATGTTTACCCTATGGAATTGCATAAAAATTATTACAGTTTATTAATATTTTATTTAAAACACACACAAACCTCCAGTAGAAATAAATTTTATAGTTTGATACAATATTGGAAGAGGTTCTGAAGATTGCAGGTGGCTGATATTGCAACTGGGAATGCAAATAACGATTTATTTTCATTTTTTTGGACTACTCATTTCATTTGAGATCTTGTATGGATTAAGAATAATTTCATATAGTTTATCCAAAAATATGTAATCCCTTTAGTATTCACAGAATATCATTTCAAGGACAGTGCTTTGAGCCTTTAATGTTGAGAATTCTGAACACTGTTTTATCACACTTCCAAGCAGTTGGAAAAACGTCGTCATGAATCTAGTTTATATTTTCATGCTTTAAATTCATAAATATTGCCAAGTTCATAATTCAGTTAAAATCTAAAGTGTGTTCAACAATTTTAAATTTGCTGATTTTGCCATTAGCTTTAAACAGCTGTTCTCCATTTCCACTAAGGGTAAGACCAGAAAGAAGGAACTACACTTGCAGCATGAAAGATATAGACTAGCATCAGTAAAATCCTCCTATTAGCTTAGGGAGATGCTAGATCATGTTATCAAGGGAGTTGTTAGTCATCTATGCCAGAGATTTTAAAGTCAATAGTGTTTCTGGGAATGCATTAGGTGCAGTTTTCTATTCAAAACAAAAGTATAATAATTTCTGAAGTTTCTTTCAGCCTTATAATTCTATGTGCATTTTATTATAATAAATATCTTGCTTAATTGCAGTATGTCATCATCAGAAATGGGAAATGTTGTATTTCGTGAGAGCAAATACATGAAATACATTAACCTATACAGCTATTTGAATACGCCAACACCGGGTAATTAAGAAGCCACTTGGAGAAAGGAATGTTCAACACCAGATCTATAATCCCAACTTCCTAGTGGACACTTTTACCAAAATACATGCATGTCTTACAGGTGCTTCAAAACCTAAAAAGGTCTCTCAAAACCAAAATTATTTATAATATTCTCAAATTGGCTGTTCATCTTGAGTTGATGTTTTTCCCATCAACCCAATAGCCTCAGAGAGAAAGGTGAGTCGTATATGATATCATCCCACCATCCTTTCCCTTCTCCTTATCCCAAATATTCAATTGTTTTATTAACTCTACCTCAGAGATCTATCAAATCAATCCCTTCCTCTTCATCTCCAGCGCTACTGCTTTCCTGCAGCAACATGTTGTATTTCACCTAGGATATTACTGCATTAGTTTCCAAGTACCTTTCCTGCTTCTAGTCTTACCTCTTCAAGTGAATTCTCCACAGTGCTTCTAAAGTGACCTTTCAAATGCATGAATTTCTTTATCTCTTTGCTGTTTAAAATCTGGCAGTGGCTCCCACTTGCATGTATAGAATAAAATTAAAAGTCCTAATTATGAGTTTAAAAAAAACCCCTTCTTGGTCTAGCCCTTGACTATATCTCTTGCCTCATCTCCCACCACTTATCCATATAAAATTCCCTCACCCTGTAAGAACCACTCATGTTCTTTCAAGTGATCTCCTTGTTTGTATCACATTTACTTTGTCTGGAACTTTCTTCTTTGCCTGTCTACCTACTCATTTTCAAATATAATCTCTATGGTAACAAACTTTCCTTTTTTTATGCTTACTTGGCCCCTTGGTAACCACCTCTATTGTGTAGCACATACTGCATCATATTGCCATTGTCACTTGTCTGTCTCTCACTAGACTGAACTGCATGCGGCATAGTGACAGTCAATACATAGGTCATTTTTGTATTTCCAGTGTTTTGATAGATCTAGCACATAGTTGAGGTTTCATATGTTTATTAATATTCATCAAGTAGAATTTGTCCAAGAGTTGGAGGGGGCTAAACTTCATGTATTCTGGGATTCATATAGTTCCTCAGCTTTCTTTAAGTTTCATGTTAATATTTACCCTGGTGCAAATGGTCAACTTGAAGAACAAATTGGCCCAATTGTAACAAAAATTCTAGAAGTGAAGCTTTAAGTCAGGCTAGTTTCTCCCATGCAGTGCTTGGCTCTGGTTTTGGACATGACTCGCTGAAGACTAGTCTGTCTCCAGCAAGCTGAGCAGTAAACTTTCCTGGAAGAACTTGTCAAAAATTCTAAGTTGACTGAACAGACATTTCTCCAAAGAAGATATACAGATGGCCAACAGACACATGAAAAGATGTTCAAAATCACTAACTATCAGGGAAATGCAAATCAAAACTACAATGAGATAGCACCTCACGCCCATCAGAATGGCTATAATTAACAAGACAGGAAACAACATGTGTTGGAGAGGATGTGGAGAGAAGGGAACTCTCATACACTGCTGGTGGGAGTGCAAACTGGTGCAGCCACTATGGAAAACAGTATGGAGATTCCTCAAAAAATCCAGGATAGAACTACCATATGATCCAGCTATTCCACTGTTGGGTATTTATCCAAAGAACTTGAAAACACCAATTTGTAAAGATACATGCACCCATGTGTTCATTGCAGCGTTATTCACAATAGCCAAGACTCGGAAGCAACCTAAGTGCCCATCAAGGGACGAATGGATAAAGAAGCTGTGGTATATACACACAATGGAATACTACTCAGCCATAAGAAACGATGAAATCCAGCCATTTGTGACATCATGGATGGACATTGAGGGTATAATGCAAAGTGAAATAAGTCAGAGGGAGAAGGTCAAATACCGTATGATTTCCTTCATTAAGTAGTAGATAATAACAACAATAAACAAACACATAGGGACAGAGAAAAAAAAAAATTCTAAGTTGAGGGGCTGGCCCCGCGGCTTAGCGGTTAAGTGCGCGCGCTCCACTACTGCCGGTCCAGGTTCGGCTCCCGGGTGCGCACCGACACATCGCTTCCCCGGCCATGCTGAGGCCACGTCCCACATACAGCAACTAGAAGGATGTGCAACTATGACATACAACTATCTATTGGGGCTTTGGGGAAAAAAAAAAATGGAGGAGGGTTGGCAATATATGTTAGCTCAGAGCCAGTCTTCCTCAGCAAAAAGAGGAGGATTAGCTTGGATGTTAGGTCTGATCTTCCTCACAGACACACAAAAAAATTCTAAGTTGAAAACATTTTAGAATGTTTGAAGATAAATAGCGAATTGAAGTTTCTTAATACTGGAAAGATGAGTAAATTCTTTATTGGGAACTCAATTTTTAATTATTTTCCATTTTCTGTTTTTCAACTTTATTGAGGTTTAATTGACAAATAAAATCGTAATATATTTAAAGTGTACAAGGTGATGATTTGATACACATATACATTGTGAAAGCATTCCCACAATTGAGTTAATTAACATATCCATCACCTCACAGACTTACCTTTGTTTTTGTGCTGAGAAAACTTAAGTTCTACTTTCTTAGCAAATTTAAATTATACAATATAGTATTATCAACTATGGTCACCATGTTATACATTAGATTCTCTGACCTATTCATCTTAAAACTGAAAGTTTGTATCCTTTTACCAGCCTCTCCTTATTTTCCCCATAGGCGTGCTGCCTATGTTTTCTTCTAGAAGTTTCATAGTTTCAGGTCTTACATTGAAGTCTTTAATCCATTTGGAGTTAATTTTTGTGTATGGTGTAAGGTAAGGGTCTACTTTCATTTTTTTGCATACAGCTATCCAGTTTTCCCAACACCATTTGTTGAAGAGGCTTTCTTTTCCCCATTGTATGTTCTTGGCTCCTTTGTCAAAGATTAGCTGTCCATAGATGTGCGGGTTTATTTCTGGGCTTTCGATTCTATTCCATTGATCTGTGTGTCTGTTTTTGTGCCAGTACCATGCTGTTTTGGTTACTATAGCTTTGAAGTATATTTTGAAGTCAGGGAGTGTGATACCTCCAGCTTTGTTCTTTTTTCTCAGGATTCCTTTAGCTATTCGGGGTCTTTTGTTGTTCCATATAAATTTAAGGATTCTTTGCTCTATTTCTGTGAAAAATGTTGTTGGAACTTTGATAGGGATTGCATTGAATCTATAGATGGCTTTAGGAAGTATGGACATCTTAACTACGTTAATTCTTCCAATCCAAGAGCATGGAATATCTTTCCATTTCTTTGTGTCTTCTTCAATTTCTTTCAGCAATGTTTTATAGTTTTCGGTGTACAGATCTTTCACCTCTTTGGTTAAGTTTATTCCTAGGTATTTTATTCTTTTTGTTGCAATTGTAAATGGGATGGTATTCTTAATTACTCTTTCTGCTACTTCGTTGTTAGCGTATAGAAATGCAACTGATCTTTGTATGTTGATTGTGTATCCTGCAACTTTACCATCTTCGTTTATTACTTCTAAAAGTTTTTTGGTGGATTCTTTAGGGTTTTCTATATATAATATCATGTCATCTGCAAATAGTGACAGTTTTACTTCTTCCTTTCCAATTTGGATCCCTTTTATGTCTTTCTCTTGCCTGATTGCTCTGGCTAGGACTTCCAGTACTATGTTAAATAGGAGTGGTGACAGTGGGCATCCTTGTCTTGTTCCTGTTCTTAGAGGGATAGCTTTCAGTTTTTCACCATTGAGGATGATATTAGCTGTGGGTTTCTCATATATGGTCTTTATTATGTTGAGGTACTTTCCTTCTATACCCATTTTATTCAGAGTTTTTATCATAAATGGATGCTGGATCTTGTCAAATGCTTTCTCTGCATCTATTGAGATGATCATGTGATTCTTATTCTTCATTTTATTAATGTGGTGTATTACATTGATTCATTTGCGAATGTTAAACCATCCCTGCATCCCTGGAATAAATCCCACTTGATCATGGTGTATAATCTTTTTAACGTATTGTTGTATGCGATTTGCTAGTATTTTGTTGAGGATTTTTGCATCGATGTTCATCAGTGATATTGGCCTGTAATTTTCTTTTTTTGTGTTGTCCTTGTCTGGTTTTGGTATCAGGGTAATGTCGGCTTTGTAGAATGAGTTAGGGAGCTTCCCCCCCTCCTCAATTTTTTGAAAGAGTTTGAGAAGGATAGGTATTAAGTCTTCTTTGAATGTTGGGTAGAATTCACCAGGGAAGCCGTCTGGTCCTGGACTTTTATTTTTGGGGAGGTTTGTGATTACTGTTTCGATCTCCTTACTGGTGATTGGTCTATTTAAATTCTCTACTTCTTCTTGATCCAGTTTTGGAAGGTTGTATGATTCTAAGAATTTATCCATTTCTTCCAGATTGTCGAATTGGTTGGCATATAGCTTTTCATAGTATTCTCTTATAAACTTTTGTATTTCTGAGGTGTCTGTTGTAATTTCTCCTCTTTCATTTCTGATTTTACTTATTTCTGCCTTCTCTCTTTTTTTCTTGGTGAGTCTAGCTAAAGGTTTGTCAATTTTGTTGATCTTTTCAGAGAACTAGTTCTTGGTTTTATTAATTTTTTCTATTGTTTTTTTTTGGTCTCTATTTCATTTATTTCTGCTCTGATTTTTTTTTTTTTTAAGATTTTATTTATTTTATTTTTTCCCCCCAAAGCCCCAGTGGATAGTTGTGTGTCGTAGCTGCACATCCTTCTAGTTGCTGTATGTGGGACTCGGCCTCAGGATGAACGGAGAAGTGGTGCCTCGATGCGCACCCGGGATCCGAACCCGGGCCGCCAGCATCGCAGCGCGCGCACTTAACTGCCAAGCCATAGGGCCGGCCCACTCTGCTCTGATTTTTATTACTTCCCTTCTTCTACTGATTTTGGGCTTTGTTTGTTCTTCTTTTTCCAGTTCCTTTAGGTGCATTGTTAGATTGTTTATTTGAGATTTTTCTTGTTTGTTGAGATAGGCCTGTATTGCTATAAACTTCCCTCTTAGAACCGCTTTTGCTGTATCCCATAAATTCTGGCATGTCGTATTTTCATTTTCATTTGTCTCCAGGTATTTTTTGATTTCTTCTTTGATTTCTTCGTTGACCCAGTCATTGTTCAGTAGCATTTTATTTAATCTCCACGTATTTGTGGCTTTTCTGATTTTCTTCCTATAGTTGATTTCTAGTTTCATACCGTTGTGGTCAGAAAAGATGCTTGGTATTATTTCAATCTTCTTAAATTTATGGAGACTTGTTTTGTGGCCTAATATGTGATCAATCCTGGAGAATGTTCCATGTGCATTTGAAAAGAACGTGTATTCTTCGGTTTTTGGATGGAATGCTCTGTATATATCTACTAGGTCAATCTGTTCTAGTGTGTCGTTTAAGGCCAATGTTTCCTTATTGATCTTCTGTTTGGATGATCTATCCGTTGGTGTAAGTGGAGTGTTAAAGTTCCCTACTATTATAGTGTTACTGTCTATTTCTGTTTTTATGTCTGTTAATAATTGCTTTATATATTTAGGTGCACCTACATTGGGTGCGTAGATATTTACAAGTGTTATATCGTCTTGTTGGATTGTTCCCTTGATCATTATGTAATGCCCTTCTTTGTCTCTTTTTACAGTTTTTGTTGTAAAGTCTATTTTGTCTGATATGAGTACTGCTAGCTACCCCAGCTTTCTTTTCATTGCCATTTGCATGGAGTATCTTTTTCCATCCCTTCACTTACAGTTTGTGAGTGTCTTTAGGTCTGAAGTGTGTCTCCTGTATGCAGCATATATATGGGTCTTGTTTTTTTATCCAATCAGCCACCCTATGCCTTTTAATTGGAGCATTTAGTCCATTGACGTTTAAAGTAGCTATTGATAAGTATGTACTTACTGCCATTTTTTAACTTTTTTTTTCTCAGTGTTTTAGTAGTCTTTCTCTGTCCCTTCCTTCTTCTATACAGAATTGATGGTCTCTTTAGTTTGACCTCTATCTGAAAGCTCTACTCTTTAACTCCCCTCCTCCATCCTCTTATGTTTTTGATATCATATCTAACCTCTTTTTTTGTGCATTTGTATCCATTACGTTCTTATCATGGAAATAAATAATTTTTCCTATTTGTGGTCTTCTCTTTTCCCCTTAAATCAGTCTCTTTAACATTTCTTGGAGCACTGGTTTCTTGGTGACAAACTCCTTTAATTTTTGCTTGTCTGGGAAATTTTTGATCTCTCCTTCCATTTTGAATGATAACCTTGCTGGGTAGAGTATTCTTGGCTGTAAGTTTTTTCCTTTCAGAACTTTAAATATATCGTGCCACTCTCTTGTAGCCTGTAAGGTTTCTGCTGAGAAGTCAGCTGATAGCCTTATGGGGTTTCCTTTGTATGTAACTTGACTTTCTCTTGCGGCTTTTAGGATTCTCTCTTTATCTTTAATTCTGGACATTTTGATTATGATGTGTCTTGGTGTGGGCCTCTTTGGGTTTATCTTGTTTGGGGCTCTCTGTGCTTCCTGTACCTGGATGTCTGTTTCCTTCCTTAGGTTAGGGAAGTTTTCATCTATTATTTCTTGAAATAGATTCTCTGCCCCTTTGTCTCGCTCTTGTCCTTCCGGGACATCTATAACACGGATGTTAGTGTGCTTGGTGTTGTCCCAGAGGTCCCTTAGACTGTCCTCAGTCTTTTTAATTCTTTTCTCTTTTACCTGTTCAGCTTGGGTAATTTCTTCTAGTCTTTCGTCCAGCTCACAGATCCGTTCTTCTGTATCCTCTACTCTGCTTTTGAGTCCCTCTAATGAATTTTTCATTTCCAGTATTGTATTCTTTATTTCTGATTGGTTCTTTTTTATATCTTCCATTTCTTTGTTGACATTCTCACTGAGTTCATCTATTCTTCTCCCCAGATCAGTGAGCATCCTTAACACTCTTTGTTTGAACTCTCTGTTGGGTAGGTTGCTCATTTCTGTTTCACTTAGTTCCTTTTCTGGGGTTTTGTCCTGTTCCCTTACTTAGAATGTATTCCTTTGCCTCCTCATTTTGCCTCTTTCCCTGTGCTTGTGTCTACGTATTAGGTAGGTCAGCTACGTCTCCTGCTCTTGGATAGGTGACCTTATGTAAGTGATGGCTTAGGAGGCCTGCAGTGTGCTTCCTTCAGTTCTCAATGTTCCAGGGGTGACCCCTATGTGGGCTACGTGTGTCCTTCTGTTGTGGCCTGTTTGCTCTCCCTGTAGGTGCCCAGGGAGGCTGAGTATGCTCCCAGCCAGCTGTTGTAATGCTCAGCTTCTTGTAGTTGTTGTGGGCCCTTCAGTCTCTTTATCAGGTGTCGGAGCCCCAGCACAGTTGGCTGCAAGTTCTAATACCACATTTGTGTTGCAGTATTTCTTTTAAGTGAGTAGGCCCCCAGTGTGGCAGGTTGTTAGGCTAAGGCCCTTACAATTGCTATAAGCCTCCAGCCTATTAGGTCTCTTGTCAGCTCTCTGAGGATTGCAGCTGGGTGGGGCTGGCCTCAGGCACAGGAGCACCCAGTTGTTTCAGGCATTGCAAGGTGGGGCAAACCCCCTATGTGGGTCTTTGAGAAGCACAAGTCTTCTGCAGCTGACAAGCCCTGCCACCCACAGGTCCACACACAGTCAACACAGTCCTGCCTCGTGTGCGTGCCCCGACCTCCTGAAGTGGACCCAGTCTCTCCACGGCGGGAGCCCCACACACTCCGCCACCACCCCACACTCTCCACCCACTCCTTGTGCACACCCTGCCCTGCTAAAGTCAGGTCAGTTGCCAGGCTGCAGAGGATCCAGTCACCAATCTATGCAGGCCCACAAGTTGCCCGAGGGCTTGCTGTTGGGTGGGGCCAGTCTCTAGGGTGGGCTGCCTGCCCTGGCTGAGCTGGATTAAATCGGTGCTCTAGCGGGTGGGCCAGACCCTGGGCTAGCAGGCCCCAGGGAGAGCTCCAATGGCATCTGTGTCAGCACGCCCACACCAGGCCACAACAATGGCTGCCGCCAATGTCCCAGTCCCTGGAGAGGTCTCACCTCCCACTGTGATGCACCCAGGGCCCACTAGGTGAGTCTCTTTTCACCACAGCACTGTGCACCTTTCTTTCTGGTGATTTTAGGATGCTTTCTGTAAGGGGTGAGTTTGCGCGTGGGCCCTTTAAGAGCTGGTTTTAATGTCTTTGTGAACCAGCTTTTCTGGGGGTACTCCCTAATGTTTTAGTAGCAGGCAAAGTCAGATATTCTGCCACTCGTCTCGATTGTGCTGGGTCCACAAAGTGCCCACAGCGGGGATGCTCCCGGCTCAGGGCCCTGCACCTCCAGGGAGGGCTGTGTACCTGTGAGCTGCTCCCGGCGGCCGTGAAGCTGGTTGCTTGTGAAGGCGGTGTTTTTTCTCTCCAGAAGGGAGTTTCTGCCTCTTCCACCTCAATTAGGATTGTCCGTTGTTGCAGAAGTTCCTCTTATCCAGTTTTCAGTTCTGTCTCAGGGGTAATTTTTCCACGAATAGTTGTAAATTGGCTGTGTCCGAGGGGGGAGGTGAGTTCAGAGTCTGCCTATGCCGCCATCTTGACTTCCCCCCTCTGTTTCCTTTGGATGTACACCCAGAAGTGGGATTGCTGGATCATATGGTAGTTCCTTTTTTTTTTTTAACTTTTTGAGGAAACTCCATACTGTTTTCTATAGTAGCTGCACCAATTTACATTCCCACAAATAGTGTACTAGTGCTCCCTTTTCTCCACGTACTCACCAGCATGGGTTGTCTTTTGGCTTTTTGATGATAATGATTTTTTAGGTGTGAGGTGTTATTTCATTGTGGTTTGGATGTGCATTTCCCTGATGATTAGTGATGTTGAGCATTTTTTCATGTACTTGTTGGCTATTTGTATGTCTTCTTTAGAAAAATGTCAGTTCAGGTCCTTTGCTCATTTTTTTTATTGGGTTATTTGTTTTTTGTGCTGTTAAGTTGTATGAGCTCTTTATATAGTTTGGATATTAACCCCTTATCAGATATATGGTTTGCAAGTATCTTCCCCCATTGCATAGTTGCCTTTTCATTTTGTTGATGGTTTCCTTTGCTGAGCATAAGCTTTTTATTTTGATGTAGTCCCACTTGTTTGCTCTTACTTTTGTTGCCATTGTTTTGGGTGTCAAATCCAAAAAAATCATCACCAAGGCCGATGTGAAGGAGCCTATCCCCTATGTTTTCTCCTAGGAGTTTTATGGTTTCACGTCTTATGTTCAAGTCTTTAATGCATTTTGAGTTGGTTTTTGTGAGTGGTGTAAGATAGGGGTCCAGTTTCCTTTTTTTGCATGTGGCTGTCCCATTTTCCCAACACCATTTATTGAAGAGACTATCCTTTCCCCGTTGTATATTCTTAATAATTAATACATTTTTAATATAAAGTTAATAGGATTAAATTGTATAATTAATTCATAGACCAATGGCCTGTGGCCTAAAAAGAAATTAGCTAATCTGTAAAAAGTCAAATTTTACCAAAATAAGAATTATAATCAAGTTTGAAAAAAAAGTGATTCATGGAGTTATTTTGCAAATTACTTTTCATTTTCATAAAATGTATTTTTTACTCTGATAGTGGCAAGGGATTTTGAAATTTCCTTAGGTTAATAAGCTATATGAGACCATTTGGACCTTTTTGTAGCAATCTTATAGATAGTCTTATGAATTTTCCTTCTTTAAAACAACAACCTACTGTAATTAATCTTACTGAAGCATTACATCTCTGATAGATTGCCTTTTAGTCTCTGCTAGATCATGGCCAGTGATGAGTTGCTGGCTACCTCAGGAGGCAGCCTGTTCCTCTTGACTTTCATAAGATATTTCCTCATACTGAGTTGTCATTTCTCTCGGCTTCACCCTCTGGAGCTTCATAGAGTAAGCATATTCCTTCTCTTATATGGTAGTCAAGTTATTTAAAAACAGATATCAAGTGTCCCCTAAGTTTCTTTTCTTTACTCTAAACATTGTAGAGTTTTAGGCTTTTTCACAATATTGTTTGCTTCTGGAAACACTTGTTTTTAAAATATGGTGCCAAGAATTACATTAATGATACTGTTGATATGATCTGACTATCTTGTTGTGGGTCTGTTGCGACTTATGATCTGGATACTTTATATATGTGACAGAAGCCTAATTTTGGATTAATAGTTCATAATTGTGTGAATATTTCAGAAGAAATATCTGAATGCACCTCGATTTATGTATGGAAATGTAAGTAACTTTCACTCTGCTATTTGAAGTTCTTTCACACTTTCTTACAGAATTTTTCCTTAAATCTGAAACTAATTAATTTCCACTGTTGCAAGTTCTGACTGTTTTAATCTGCTTCATAAGCTCACTTTAAAACTCCATACCCTTTTTTGATGAATCTCTCCTCCTCGCTTTACCAGTGTTCAAGATATTTTAAAAGAGTTTTTGAAGTTTTCCTGCTGAGTTAGCACCTTGTAAAAACTTTCCCACTATGGTATCAACGACCTGTAAAGGAGTAAAAAAGTAAAGAAGCTTAAGATAAGCAAAGAATTTAAATATGTCCAATAACAGCAAGCAAATAGCTGCCACATAAAAAAGCATTACTAGGAGAAGAGAATTTTGCTTTCTTAACTAAGAATAGAGTGAAAAGTAGCCTTTTAGGTTAAAAAAATTACCATAAGGCAGTTTAATTCTTAAGTAGAAACATGTTCCTCATGTAATAAGTAAATTAAAAAACATAATGCCTATGTTTGCATCCATCACAGAAAATAGTCTATGAACCTCTGTACTTCCTATATTATTTCAATTTTGACAATAAAGTTTCTGGCAAATTCTTATCCATGAAACATCTCCCACTTGTTAAGGGATATTGTTTTGCATGAAAATCTGAACTGACTATTAAAAAAGTAGCCCAATGTTTGATTATTTGCTTTACAAAACAATTTACTACATACTTTCTCTTGCCTTTTTTTTTTTTTTTTTTTTTTTTTAAGATTTTATTTATTCATTTTTTCCCCCCAAAGCCCCAGTAGATAGTTGTATGTCATAGGTTCACATCCTTCTAGTTGCTGCACGTGGGACTCGGCCTCGCGTTGGACTGAGAAGTGGCGCCTTGGGGCTTGCCCGGGATCCGAACCCGGGCCGCCAGCATCAGAGCGCGCTCACTTAACCGCTAAGCCACGGAGCCGGCCCTCTCTTGCCTTTTTTTAAGTAAGAAATAAAAAGGGGCCGACACTGTGGCTTAGCGGTTGGGTGAGCATGCTCCGCTACTGGCCGCCGGGGTTCGGATCTCGGGCTCGGATCCCAGGCTCTCACCGACGCACCGCTTGTCCGGCCATGCTGAGACAGCGTCCCACATACAGCAACCAGCAGGATGTGCAGCTACGATAACCAACTATCTACTGGGGCTTTGGGGAGAAAAAGGGAAAAAAAAAAAGAGGAAGATTGGCAATAGATGTTAGCTCAGAGCTGGTCTTCCTCAGCAAAAAGAGGAGGATTGGCATGGATGTTAGCTCAGGGCTGATCTTCCTCACACACACACACACACAAAATTAAAAAAGAAAAATTGCACATGTATTATACAAAGCAAGGAAAATCTGCATGAGATTTCTGTTTATCCAAGAAAAACCTGTTCATATTAATTACTGTTAGCTCTATTTAGGCTCTGGGTAAGTTTTTCTAAATTCTAAACATTTAGTGGGCAGAGAAGGCAGATTTGCTGATAATTGAAAATACCTTTGTAAAAATTTTAGTAAGGAAAATATTAAAAGAGTACTGTCTACTTTTATTGAAGTATGTTATTAAAAACAACTTGCCCTATTTGTAACTTGCCTTCTGCCTTTTATATTATGCTTTGATTTTTTTCAAGTTCATTAACACATCAGTGGGAAATTGAATTTAAAAACCATGTTTTTCACACAGCACTTTTCATTATTTTTCTGGCAGTTCTGAAATGAAATGTGAATTTTGGTAATGCTAAAATATCAAAACATGTTACCTTTTTTTCCCAGCACATTATTGGAGGACTTTCATCTCTATTTTTCTTTAATTGACACGTGACAAATCTGTTTATCACAGGCATTTTCTATTACATGGGAAAATTGTTAACCCGTGGGAGTGACAGATGATTTTGAGAATGTAACTTTAATCATCACTTCTTTTGTCACCAGGTATGAAGACCTCATTAGATAATGGTGGTGCTTTTCATGACATTTCAATCTTCTGTCAACGTTGCCATGATAACCTCCTATATCAAATAATTCAAGTTCATTAACTGCATATGTTTACTGTAAGTTAAATCTTCCCCCAAAAGAAAGCTTTTGCAATTTCATTTCAACTTTTCATTGAAAGTGGGGTTTCATTGTATTGATCTTTCCCCCATATGTTTATAAGATTTACTTTATTTATTTCTAGGATCAAAACATTTTCTGGTAAATTCTTTTTAGACAGTAAATACCGCCCCTGATTTCCATATTGTTGATTTTCACAAATCAGTCTTATAAATTTGTGGATATCTTGCTTATAATTGGATGAAGATTGGTAAATTATGACTAGATATGCAAGCCAAATGAACAATCCTTCTACGTGCACAGATTGGAAATGAATGTTGGTTATATTTTGGTTTTTTAGTCACTCCATCTTTCATCACATCTCTTAATTCCCCATTCCTCCCCTAAACACACACATTGAAATATCCATGATTGTGGTCATTCTCAAATCTGCAAGTGTTCACACTTCCAGATTCTACTCTCTCTAGGTAATGGGTATTTTTCATAGTACAGAGTGAATTTATTGCTAGTAATTTTAAAATGTTTAAATGGTCCAGTTAAACTTTTAAAGGAGACTGTTAAACACAAATAATTCCTTTCTTTGTGTTCCTAATTTGTATTAAACACAAAAAATTTTTTGCAGTAGAGAAGTGAGCTCTGGATGGGTAAAACAGTAATCCTTCTTTTAACAAGACTCAAAATAACTTACTTGTAAATTAAGTAGGATCTTCTGTTCTCTTTCAAAAGAAGGAATTTAAGTAAAAGCAAAATTTTTGCTGAATATTTTGGGGTCAATTAATATTCAATTTAACATTAGCTAAACCTTCTATAACCATGGAACTCTACCATCAATTCTAAATTCAGCTTTTACCTACAAAGTGAAAGCAGAGAGCTAGATCTTATGCTGAATGGTTGCCAAAAGTTTGGTGTAGGTAATGAGAAAGTAGCTGTAGGCTGAGATTCTTTGTGGAGATCAGGGAAGCCCCAAAATGTGACCTGAAATATGAGTATTGAAATATGAGATGGAGAGAAAAGAGGAAGGCATTCCAATTGAGCGTAATGGTACAAATGGGCTGATTAACCAAGATGCAAGGGTAGAATTAGGGTGTAGGTTTGGTTAGATCAAAGGATTCTTATATTAGAGAAAGGGACAGGTGTATAGGCGGATAAATCAAGTTGTGCTCCAGAAAGATTAATCTTGTAGAATTGTGTATGATGAACTAGAGGTAAAGAGTGAAAACTAATAGATCAGTCAATTAGAATACTCTGTATTTGTTCTGGAAACATATGACAATGTCCAGAAATTGAGTAGAAAGAAGCAATGGCAAAGGATGGTATGGGATAGATTATGACTTGAAAACTTGTTCTGGAACCAAGGGAGAAATAAACAAAGATATGTAATATTTGACATCTAAGTGATTGTGTGCTATGCTTTGGAGGCAGTGTAACATCATCATTAAGAATGTGGGCTCTGTATTTAAAGAGCTCGAGTTCAACCTCTCACTACCTCAGTATCCTTAACTGTAAAGTGTGGTTTATGAAAACGCCTACCTTATAAAGTTCTTGTGAAGATTAAGTGAATTAATATGTATTATGTTCCTAGAAGGGAGTCTTAGTATAAAAGGGGCGATTGGCAAAATCATTGACTTAATGACAGAAATCAGAAAGTTCTGCAAGACCCGTAACTGTGTGCCTGCTAGGTGGAAATGTGAACCAGCCTATTTCAGAAAGTTTTATAGCCATAAGGCCCACACAAAACATGTTTTATTCAATTGTTTATTAATCAGAAATTAATTCAGAGCACCCTATTTTCTTAGCATTCCAGTAAAATTAAGGTATTTAACTTGATCCATAAATCATGCTTCCTGTTACATCATTGTCTCTTCGCCATACTGAGGAGTAGCTGTAAGTGTACCTGCAGCTAAGCTTTATGAGTGAAGGACACCTAGACGAAAACAATTCCAAAGCAATGTGCCATGTTCTGAATCAGGCTTGGTATACATGATTCTAGGAAGTCAATTTTCTTCAGTTTGTGTGAGGCTTGTTTATATTATTGCAGTTTATTTGCCTGTAGTGTAAACTTACATTGCCAAAAGATAGGTTTGACACCTTCAATTTGTACCAACACAGCCAATGAATATACAATTTTTTCATTCTGCATCACTTAGTCTCCTTGATGCAAGTCGCTCAGTAAAGGAGATTTTTTTTCTCAATCAACGTTCTATCTGCAAACAAACATCCACTGAGCCAATAGGAGTTTTCCTGCTCTCACAACGGATTTACACTAGCTGGGTTTTCACAATGTGGCATGCTTTGCAAGGAAGTTGATATAAATTAAGATAATGTGTAAGGGATGCCCAAATAGCCATGTCTTCCAGTCTGGATACCAGAATGACTGCTACTGAAGATTTTTCTCCTTCTGCACATCAGTAATTATTTTCACGTATGAAGGCAAAAAGTACATAGAAGAGCTTTTTGAGAAACTTGGGTTGAGACCAGTTTTTTAAAAAATTATTTTATTGAGGTCATATTGGTTTATAACATTGTGTTATTTCAGGTATACATTATTATATTTCAGTTTCTGTATAGGCTGCATTGTGTTCACCACCAATAGTCTAGTTTTTATCTGTCACCGTACACATGCGCTCCTTTACCCCTTTCACCCACCCCCCACACTCTTCTCCTCTGGTAACCACTAATCTGTTCTCCTTATCTGTGTGTTTATCTTCTACATATGAGTGAAATCATAAGGTGTTTGTCTTTCTCTGTCTGGCTTATTTCGCTTAACGTAATACCCTCAAGGTCCATCCATGTTGTTGCAAGTGGCACAATTTGAGACCAGTTTTTTATAATGGTGTTGTAATTCTAAATTTTTGCTTACTCCTATTCTGTTTCCATACATTAAAACAAGATTTGGGAAACACTAGGACTAAGATTGGCTTTCAAAACCAGAATCTTTCATTTAGAAAGTCACAGAGCTACATATAAATGTAAAATATGAAAAAGGCTATATATAAGGGAAGCCAATAGTACCTCCTGAATCCTCAAGACTTCAGCTATTTTCATGTAATGCTTTGTCCTATATACATCTTACTTTTTTTTTTTAATCACATCAGGGAGTCTTTCTCAGCGTTTTGTGATGGATAAATGTCAATCAAACGTGTCTTAGAAAACTCACACATCCATCCAGAAGCACACATATATTACTTGTCAAGTTTTGAGTATTAACTAGTGACAGCCATTGTGGTGAATTAAATTTATTCTGGGAGACTGCTACTCAGGATGGGATACTCCCTGAGAGGCCGAGATAATGTTGGTGTCTCCATTTCAGACTACATCTATCCTCAACTTTCCTTTATCTATGAAAGCAATTATGTAGGCTAGTGCATTAAGTAAAACCCAATGTGTTCTAGTGGATATAAAGATTTTGCAGGGGAGTTATTTGCTGTTAACATAAGGAAATATTATATTTATAGTTTTAATTTATAAAAATTTTAAAGGAAGAGCCATTCAAATAATGGGAGGGCTTTAGTGATACAGTATTATCTATTATTGGTTTGCTAAAATCACTTAAAAGGAACTTCTGAAGGCAGTCCCAGAACTTCCTTTATGATGTCCATGCTTTGGTAGAGATGGAATGCCTGACTATGGGACATATTAACTAAGTAATTATTTAAGTATGAACACGGAGCTTTCCATCATTAAAAAAGATAGTAGTTGATCACCAAGCCATGAAGTTAGGTATGTGTACCAGTCTTCCATCATCAAACAGAAGTGAAATATGTAGGGTCACTCTCAAGTTGGTTCTAAAGTCACAAATAATTTCACAAGCATGCTGCTTACACTCCAATAGCACTTACTCCTCTTGGCTGCCACTTCTCCCTCAATCCATTTCAATGGCCTCATGACAAAATCAACATGATAATCTGGTTCAGGAGAAGAAAACTCACGTTGGACTTACAGAAGGTGCTGGTATCAGACAGTGTGCTATCACAAGGCAGAAGTGGATTGCTGTCACGTTACAACCCCACTCAGGGGGTATACCTAAAGGGTAATGGGAAAAGACAATTCTCCAGGTGGGCAGAGCTCCAAGCTCCAGTGTTTATCTGGAGGTACAGTTGGCCTGAAGGGCAAAATGGCCTAAAGAATGGACCTACACTAATTCGTGGACAATAGCTATTAGAATGACCAAATGGTCTGGAGCTTATCAAGAACAAGATTCAAGGATTGATGACAAGAGGTTTTGGAATAAGGAATTTGGATGGATCTCTTAGAATGGTCCCAAATGTGTGGATATTTGTGTCTTGTGTGCATTCTCCCTAAATGGTTCTTATTGCAGAGGTGACTTTCAATGATCAAGTAGACAAAATGACCCACGAGATGGACGTCAGTCAACTTCTATCCTCAGCTACTTCAGAGGTTATTCAAAAATAACTCATGAAAAAAAAATGGTCTTCGTGGCACAGATGGAGATTATGTGTGTGCTCAGTTATATAGACTTTCTCTCCCCAAGACATTTCTGGCTATTGTCACTGTTGTGTCCACAGTCAATCTATAGCAGGGATCAATCCTGAGCCCCCTCCATATCTTGAAAAATCTGTCAGCTACCCTCCGTCATGGTGGGGAGGGGTTGTGGACAGAGAATTGTCTTCATTGGAAGAGAAACATATTATGGATATGGATTTTGTTTCATTGCTTGCCATGTTTCTGCCAGCGTCATTGTCCGTTAACTTACTGCATACGCTAGTCACCATCATGATTTGCCATACAGCATTGCTTCTGCATGAGGCATGAATTTATGGTGAAACCATGTGTGCCAATGGGCTGACATGCCCAGGATTTCCTCCTTGTATCTTATCATTCAGAATAATATTCCCAAATCTCTATCTCTAGTCTCTACTTCTTGTTTCCACACCCACTTTTCAATTTCATATCTTTGTGCTTTGGTTCATGCAGTTCTATCTGCCTTCACTGTCTTTATTCCTTATCAAAACCTCTGTATTGTTTGAGACCCACCCCAAGCATCGCACTTGCTCCTTTGATTCCCTTTGGAACTTTGCCTCTACCTTTCTATTGATACTTAATTCAATCAACATTTTGTTATAGTCGTTTGCATAATTGTCTTATTACTTTACAGGATTGGAAGTACCACACGGGGAACTATGTCTTACTCTTCCTTACATCACCTGTGGATCCTTGTACCCAGTAGGTACTCAATAAATATTTATTAAATTTAATTGTATCAATAAAAAATAGCTTTGTAATAATGCATAGATGAGTAAGAAGAGAAACAAGGCAACACAATATTACCTTAGTGTAATATTTCTTTCAACCAGTGTTTATTATATGGATATACACAAAATAATTAGATGGGAATGCGGGAAAAGAAGGGTGATGGCTAAACAATGTGGATTCCTTTTTGCAGTGATGAAAAGATTCTAAAATTGATTGTGATGATGGTTGCATGACTCTGTGAATATACTAAAAAAATTGAATTGTACATTTTAAATGGATGAATTATATGGTATGTGAATTATATCTCAGTAAAGCTGTGTCTTTTTTAAAGATGAGAAATAAAAACACTATCCAAAAACAGAATAAAATAGACAAATGAATAGAAGCAATAAAGAAGAAATGCTGAGGAGCACGTAGGATGCCTTAAAATCATTCAAATCTTTCTGATCTCTGTAATTTACAAAAAACTGAGGAGCTTAAATATATTTATATACCCTAAAAATTTTGACATAATTTCTAAGGTATAGACTTATATGATCGATAATGCATTTCTTCTCCAGTATCCATCACATTTGTTGTTTATCCACATTTTCACTTGGATCTATGCATTTCCCCTCATCACTTCACCACTATTGCCTTTATACCTTCATAGTTGGTACATGACAATTTAGCAAAGATAGTTATAATATTTAGGAATATTAAATTTAAGAATTATTTTACATTTATGATTTCAGAAGTGCTAGAGCTGGGTTACTTTTAAAACAATTACATTTTCACTAGTGTTATCAAGGGCATACTAGGCAAAAATTGTAGCTAGTGCTTAGAACAAGGGTCTCAGCACACAGTATGAATGTCAAGTCACAAAATATGTGCTGCTGCTGCTCCTGCTGCTAGCATTTTATCACTATTTACTGAGTTCTAATAAAATTTTTTATAAGCCACTCAACTCCTCACTCTTCTTATCTGAGACAGTGGTGAAATGTTTCAAATATATTGAAGTAGTATTTAATCATAAGTTTTAATTCTGAGTACTCAATAACCATATGCTACTTTAATTCCTTTTCAACTCATTCCCAAACCGCCACTACTTTCCTATTCACATATCCTGTTTTAATTTGGCTAAAAATTCATATTCTCATTCTTCTATGTGCCTGGGAAAAACAACAGGTACACAGTTTACAAGCACTTGTAAAAGTAATTTTAATTGGCTCTGTGCATCTAGTGAGTTGACAGTGCATGGCTTTTTTTTTTTTTTTTTTAAATGAATGCCTTTTTGACACACAAACACAAACATTTGTTGAATTCTAACAACCCAAAATGCAAATCCTTTCCCTTGTTAAGAGTAAATATGCCATATTTGGTGTCACACTAACAACTATTTTGGGTGGTGAGAAGTCACTTCAGAATCTTAACTTATTTTGATTTTACTACCATAACATTTGTCTAAATTCACTGTGTTTCAAAGGCATGTTTCTTTGTCAGAGACATAAAATCCTGAGGGAGAAATAATCTAGCAGTCAGAGCATAAGAAGTCATTAAATTCTCACATAAGCAATCACAAAGGTGTTAGTAAAAATCAAATATGTATCCGGGAATCTTTGACAGAGGGAGGGACAGGCAGGGACTGAGGTAAGTTTGAAGATGTGGGAAAGAGAAGCCAATTTAAGTTCTAAGCTAGAAATGGAAAAAGGAATAGGACAGCTGGGGAGAATGGATCCTTAGAGCCTTAGAGGAGGGAGGGATCTGGATCCTTTGTGGAAGAACCTGCGACAGGGACTCAGGTTCTGCCTCCCTGGGAAGCTCCTAAAATGAGGCCTCTTATCATCCCCAGAGAATGTGGATTATAATTCCTAAAATGTTAAGAAAATTTTGAAGCATGAGATGACAAAATGCATAATGAAGCAGGCCAACAGCATTTTAAGACTCAAGCAATTGCAAGAAAATGAAAAATAGTGAGAGTAAATCATGAAGCTTTGTGTCAAACTTATCAAAGAAATTGTATCAAGCACCAGAAGCATAAAAATCAATGAGGGGGACAAAAAGATGAAGGGAAGTGATTATACTTTTTAAAAGATTAGAATGAAGAATTAATGGCAAAGTGCAATTTATTTTTAAAGTCAGAGAATTTGATAAAGAGAAGTGCATTCTATGATGTTACCTAATAATATTTCTTTCACATACTAAGATAAAACACTAGTGACCCATTCTCATTTGGGCCTGCCCTTTGACCTATTTTCCAGGAGCAGTAAAATATTTGTATGTCTCCCACCAAAATCTTTTGTTGAATTGCTTTTTTTACCTCCTTTTAAGAGAGGGGTTGATTTAATTCATCCTGGAGTCCAGAGCTCTTACATTTATACCATTTGATTGGCAATTTTTATACTGCTAATAATTGTCATATTTTTACACATATATCTTGTCTCTCTAACTATGTTGGTTAAGGACAGAAACTATTTTCGTGTGCGTGTAAGGAACATTGGCCCTGAGCTAACAACATCTGTTGCCAATCTTCTTCTTTTTGCTTGAGGAAGATTGTTCCTGAGCTAACATCTGTGCCAATCTTCCTGTATTTTGTATGTGGGATGCTGCCGCAGCATGGCTTGATGACGAGTGTGTAGGTCCGCACTCAGGATCCAAACCCACAACCTCCGGGCCTCCACTGAAGTGGAGCACACGAGCTTAACCACTACACCACTGGGCTGGAGACTATGTATTTTATCTAGTATCTTCAAGACCTAGTTATGAGACCTTAGTCAACATTTGATGATGGTGATGAGGAATGATGAAAGAGACTATGTAGAAATTAAAACCATGATGACATTCCATTAGTCCTATGATCTAAACAGTGAATTGAACAGCCACAGATAAGCTTATGACTGGCCATATGAAAATCCAAGCCACTAACTCAAGAAATTTAAGTTGTCTAGAGCAACAATATGGTTAATAAATACTGCACACTCTACTTTCCTTAAAGCATATTTTATGGTACTAAATTTTCATTTCATTTCTCATTGCACCATATGCATAAGAAAAGTTCATCCTAGGCATGTATGACAAAGATGAAGCATTACAGCCAAAAAAGTAGGCCCCATAAAAACAATTAACAGTAAATCCATGATAACTTTTAGGGCAGTGATTTGAATTGCAGCTTGCTCAACAATATCTTTCAAATGGGTATCTGCTTCAGAGTTACACTTTCTAATTTGATGGCTCAAAAAGAAACATGAAGTTTCCTCAGAACACCTTTACCTTAATCTATAAATAGCAGAATTATTTACCAGTTAATGCAATAGATGTCAATAGGTAATCCAAGCTAATTAAATGTGCATTTGTGCCAGTCAATTTCTGAATAGTAAGAACAGTGCAAATCATCCATCAGCCAATCTGGCTGAGGAGCCAACAAAGTTGAATTCCTGTTTTAAAACTGTACATCCCCGTGTAGTTAACTAGCAAATTTATATTATGTCATTATTTTTCTGCTCTTCTGCCTAAATAAAATTCTGCATTTAGAAAAACATACGAATCGTGTATGTAGGGTGATTGCCCTTAGATCATGATTTTCTCTTTTATAATTGCCATGAAAACTGGATGTCAGTTACCCAGTCTTATGCTTCATTAGCACCTTGAAATTCCTGACTTTATGCATATTCTTTCCATAGGCCATTCAGCTGAAATGCATCTATGATATAGTTAAACACCATTCATCAAATAATATCCAATATTCATGCATATATTTTTAGAAGAGATCCTCCTGATACTAAGCAGAAGCTGTATATTGCTTGGGCAAAGTTCATGTGACTCAATCAGTTTGCTTTCAGATATTCTATAAGGCAAAGAAAGGATCACAAGTGAGTTTTGACATATTTGAAGAAAGCTGAGATAGTAATGCATACTACTCATAAGTCTAGGGTATATTCCACAGACAGCTTAAGTTGTTTTTATTTTTGACTAAGTTCTGATGTTCAAAGCTTTCTACTTTCTACTTGCATTCAATTCAAGAACAAAAACATTTACACTTATTTATTTTCACATAAACCCTGGTAGTTTACAAAATAAGAAGTGATTAAGATATCAGAAATCAAAGGCCAAGATAGCAAGAGAATTCATTTATATCACACCCTCGATTTCCACTCCTAACTAATAGAAACACAAACAAAAATCCTTCTCGTTCTAAGCTTATAGACCCTGTATATTGTCTATTCAACTATAATAACAAACCTCTCATATGACCAAGGGAATAGAAATATGTTTTCTGAATACTGAAACATAAATATTTTGACTCAAATTTTGGGATAAAATTTATCCTTTCAACTTCACAGCATTTTCTGTAGCTTGGAAAAATTGTTCTCAAATGCCTTCTGCACTTATTGTCTCCTTTATATAGAGAATCTTTGTCACTTTAATAAAGAAGGGCTTCTATTATCACTTTTTCATGTCTCCCCACAACTTTTGGTGGATGAAATCAAGAAAAAGTGACTATGTCAAAATTTTTAGGGTATATAAATATATTTAAGCTCCTCAGTTTTTTGTAAATTACAGAGATCAGAAAGATTTTAATGATTTTAAGGCATCCTACGTGCTCCTCAGCATTTCTTCTTTATTGCTTCTATTCATTTGTCTATTTTATTGTCTTTGGATAGTGTTTTTATCTCTCATCTTTAAAAAAAACACAGCTTTACTGAGATATAATTCACATACCATATAATTCATCCATTTAAAATGTACAATTCAATTTTTTTAGTATATTCACAGAGTCATGCAACCATCATCACAATCAATTTTAGAATCTTTTCATCACTGCAAAAAGGAATCCACATTGTTTAGCCATCACCCTTCATTTCCTGCATTCACTTCTAAAGACAACAGCTAATGTAGTATCTATCTACATTTGTCTATTTTGGACATTTCCTATAAATGGAATCACGCAATATATTGTCTTTTGTGACTAGCTTCTTTTATTTAGCACATTGTTTTCAAGGTTCATCATTTTTACAGCATGTATCAGTACTCCATTCCTTTTTATGGTCAAATAATATTTGATTGCATGGATATAACATATTTTGCTTACCCATTGATCATTTGATGGTCACTTGGTTTTTCATTTTTTGCCTGTTATAAATAATGTTGCTATGAACATTTTTGGGCAAGTTTATGTGTGGAAATATGCTTTCATTTTTCTTGGGTGTATACTTAGGAGTGGAATTGCCGGGTCATATGATAACTCTAATCTTTTGAAGAATGGTCAGACGTTTTACAAAGTGGCTGCCTCATTTTACTTCCCACCAGTAGTATATTAGGGTTCCAATTTCCTCTATATTCTCTTCAACACTTATTTTCCTTTTTTTCTTTTAAATCATAGACGTCCTTGTATGTGTGAAGTGGTATCTCATTGTGGTTTTGATTTGCATACTCTAATGACTAATGATGTTCAGCATCTTCTCATGTGCTTATTGGCCTTTTCTATATCTTCTTTGGATGAATGTCTATTCAAATCTTTTACCCATCTTTAATTTGGTTACTTGTGTTTTTATTTTTCGGTTGAAATAATTCTTTATATATTCTGGATACTAGACCTTTATCAGATATGTGGTTTGCATTTTTTGTTACATTCAGTGGGTTGGCTTTTTACTTTCTCGATGGTGTCCTTTGAAGCACAAATGTTTTTAATTTGGATGATGTCTAATTTATCTATTTTTTCTTTTGTTTCTTATGCTTTTGATGTCATATAGAAGAAATCATTGTCTAATGCAAGGTCATGATGACTTACGTCTATGTTTTCTCCTAAGATTTTTATACTTTTAGTTCTTAGACTTAGGTCTTTGATTCATTTTGAGTTTACTTTTGTATATGGTGTGAGGTAGGGTGTCGAGCTTTATTCATTTGAATATCCAATTGTGCTAGCACCATTTGTAGAAAAGGCTATTCTTTTCCCCATTGAATTTTAGGATAGACTTGTCAATCTCTCCAATAAGGCCATTGGAATTTTGACAAGGATTGCGTTGGATCTGTAGATCAATTTGGAGAGAATTCCTAGGTATTTTATTCTTTTTGGTGCTGTTGTAAATAGGATTGCTTTATTACCTTCATTATCAGTTCATTGCTACTCTACAGAAATACAATTGATTTTTGTATATTGACATCTATCTTGAAACTTTGCTGAATTCATTTATTAGTTTGAATCAATTTTTAGTGGATTCCTTAAAATTTTCTATATACAAGATCATGTCATCTACAAATAGAGATCGTGTTACTTCTTCCTTTCTAATGAGGTTGTTTTTTTCTCCTCCTTCTCCTCCTCTTTCTTCTTCTTTTTTTTTGATTTAATTGCCCAGACTAGAACCTCCAGTACGATGTTGAATAGAAATGGCAAGAGCAGACATCCTTGTGTTGTTCCTGATCTTAGGGGAAAAGCATCCAGCCTTTCACTATTAACTATGATGTGAGTTGTGGGGTTTGCATAGATGTCCTTTATCAGGTTAAGGAAGTTCCCTTCCCTTCCTAGTTTGTTGTAGGTTTTTAACCATGAAAGGGTTTCAAATGTTGTCAAATGATTTTTATGCCTCTATTGAGATGACATGTGGTTTTGTCCTTTACTCCATTGATATGGTATATTACAATAATTGATTTTTGGATGTTAAATCAGCCTTGCATTCTTGGGATAAGTTCCACTTGGTCATGATTTTTAATCTTTCCTGTATATTCTTGTATCTGCTTAGCTAGTATGTTTTTGTAGATTTTCACATCTATATTCATAAAAGATATTGGTATGTAGTTTTCTTGTGATTTCTCTACTGGTTTTAATATCAGGGGATTACTGAACTTTTATTTTTATTTATTTTTATTTTTTGTGAGGAAGATTAGCCCTGAGCTAACATTTGTTGCCAAGCCTCCTCTTTTTGCTGAGGAAGATTGGTCCTGGGCTAACATCTGTGCCCATCTTCCTCTACTTTATGTGGGCCGCCTGACACAGCATGGCTTGATAAGCAGTGCTTAGGTCTGCACCTGGGATCTGAACCTGTGAACCCTGGGCTGCTGAAGTGGAGTGTGCGAACTTAACCACTATACCACCGGGCCAGCCCCTGGACTTTTAGATTCAACTGCGAAGTGTTCACGCTTCTTCTATTTTTTGGAAGAGTTTGTGAAGAATTGATATAAATTCTTTTTTAAATGTTATGTAGAATTTACCAATGAAGCCACTGTGCTTGAGATTTTCTTTGTGGTTAATTTTTTTTTAATTACTAATTTAATCTTTTTACTTGTTATAGATCTAATGAGATTTTCTATTTTTTCTAGAGTCAGTTTCAATAGTTTGTGTCTTTCTAGGAATTTGTCCATTTAATCTAAGTAATCTAATTTGTTACTATAGAGTTGTTCATAGTATTTCCTTATAATCTTTTTATTTCTGTGATGTTAATAGTAATAGTCACCCCATTCAATACTATTTTAGTAATTTAGTCCTCTCTCTTTTTTGGTCAGTCTAGCTACAAGTTTGCCAAGTTTGTTGATCTTTTCAAAGAACTACATTTTGGTTTTGTTGGTTTTCTCTACTGTTTTTCTATTTTCTACTTCATTATTTTCCACTTCAATCTTTATTGTATTTCTTTCTGCTTGATTTGAGTTTATTTTACTCTTCTTTTCTAGTGTGTTAAGGTGAATGTTAGAGTATTGGCTTGAGATCTTTTTTTTTTTTTGATGTAAGCATTTATAGCTATAAATTTTCCTCTATGCACAGCTTGAGCTGCATATCGTAAGTTTGCGTATGCTGCATCTTCATTTTTATTTATCTCAGTGTATTTTCTAATTTCTCTTGTCATTTTTTTATTGATCTATTGGTTATTTAGTAGTGTGCTATTTAGTTTCCACATATTTGTTAATTTCCCAAATTTCTTTGTTATTAATTTCTAATTTTGCTCCATTGTAATTGAAGAACATATTTGTATTATTCAATCTTTTAAATTAATTGAGGGTTCTTTTATGGGCTAACATGATCTATCCTGGAGAATATTCCATGTACAATTGTGAAGTTTTTTTTATTCTGCTGTTGCTAGTAAGTGGTTGTTGATTTGTAGTATTTCTTCTTTTATAATGTAGGCATTTACAGCTATAAATTTCCATCTACAAACTGTTTTAGCAGCATTCCATATATTTTGGCATATTTAATTTTCATTTATTGCAAAGTGTTTTCAATATTCATTTATCTCAAAGTTTAGAAAAACTTTTGATGTTTAAGCATGTATTGCTAAATTTCAAGTTTTCCTTCTGTTATTAATTTTTAGTTTCATTCCATTGTTATCAAAGATGACTCTTTTTATTATTTCAATTTTTAAAAATTTATTGAGGTTTGTTTTATGGCCTAGCATGTGGTATATCCTGCAGAATATTCCATGTGAGCTTCAGAAGAATGTATATTATGTTGTTGTTGGTGGAGAGTTCTATAGATGTTTCTTAGATCTACTTGGTTAAAAGCATTGTTGAAGTTTTCCATTTCCTTGTTGATCTTCTGCCTAGTTGTTTTATCTATTATTGGAATTGGAGTAGTGAAGTTTTCAATATTATTGTTGGATTTTCTATTTCTCCCCTCACATCTGTTAGCTTTTGCTTCATGCATTTTGGGGTTCTGTTTTTAGATGCATATGTGTTTATGATTGATATATATTCTGGCTATATTAATGCTTTTATCATTATAAGACATCCCTTTTTATCTCTAATAATATTTTAAATATCTATTTTGTCTGACATTGATATAGCTACTATAGCTTTCTTATGGTTGTTATTTGAATGATATTTCTTTTTCCATCCTAATTTACAACCCACTAGTATCTTTGGAAAAAAGATATATCTTCTATAGACAATATGTATTTGCATCTCTTTTTAATCCAGTCTGGCTATTTTTGCTTTTTGATTGAATTGTTTAAAACATTCACATTTAATGTTATTAATGATATAGTTGGATTTATGTCTACCATTTTATCTTTTGTTTTCTATGTCTCCTGTTGTTTTTCTCTCTCTGTTCTTCCTTTACTGCTTTATTTGCATTTAGTGAATATTTTCTAGTGTAACATTTTAATTCCTTTAATGACCTTTTCACTATATTTTTCAGTTTCTTAGTGGTTGCTCCAGTGCTCATGATATACATCTTAACTTAAAAGAATCCACTTCAGATTTATATTAACAATTCCCGTGAGATACAGAAATTTTACTACTATCTAGATTCCTTCCCTGTTTTGTGCTATTATGGCTATATGTATTATATCTATATATGTTACAAACCAAATTACCTTGTTGTCATTTTGTCTCTCGTCTATCGCTTTATACAATTTTATATCTTTTAAGGAAGCTAGAGAAGAAAGGAGAATAACTATATTTATAGTTTGTTATATTAACTTTTTATTGTAAATATATTATAGTTTTTATGTTATAGGGCCCAAAATATACTTATATATATATAATTTAATACCATTGCTTTTTTGTGTGTGTGTGAGGAAGATTAGCCCTGAGCTAACATCCGATGCCAATCCTCTTCTTTTTGCTGAGGAAGATTGGCCCTGGGCTAACACCCGTGCCCATCTTCCTCTCCTTTATATGGGATGCCGCCACAGCATGGCTTGACAAGCAGTGCGCTGGTGCACGCCAGTATCCGAACTCGTGAACCCTGGGCTACCAAAGCGGAGCACATGCACTTAACCGCTACTCCACCAGGCCGGTCCCTACAAGTGCTTTTTATATCAGTTAAGAGAAGAAAGGACAAAAAATATGCAATTATAATATTTTTTATATTACCTACATGATTACCCTAACCCATACGTTTTGCTTTTTTTTGCATGGATATAAATTACTCTCTGGGTCACTTACTTTCAGCCTAGATAACTTCCTTTAGTATTTCTCATAAGATTAGTCTGATAGCAATAAATTCTCTCAGTTTTTGTTTATTTGGTAATATCTTCATTTTTTCTTCATGTTTGAGAGATACGTTTTATTGGATACAATATTTTTGGTTGATAGTTTCTTTTCTTTCTTTTAGCACTTTAAATATATCATCTTACTGCTTTCTTGCCTCCATTGATTCTGACGAGATTTCAGAATGTTAATCACATTGGGGTTCCTATTACATGATGAGTCATTTTTCTATCGCTGATTTCAAGGTTTTCTCTTTGTTTCTGGCTTTCAACATTTTTACTATGATGTGTCTTGGTATCTCTTTTGATTTATACTATTGGAGTTCATTGACAGACAAAGGCTTCAATGCAGCCATTATAAATACATTAAAAAACTAAAAGAAACCGTACTTAAGGAAGTAAAGGAAGCTACTATGGCAATGTTTCATCAATTAGAGAAGATCAATAAGGAGAAATCATGAAAAGAATGAAAAAGAGTGAAGATAGCTTAAGGGACTTATGGGACAACATCAATCAGACCAACATCAATCAGGCCAGGTACAACAAAATGTAGTTTCCTTTAATTATAGTAGTTACTGGTTACAGACTGCCTGAGAGAGAGAAGCAAATTAAAATATCTAATATGTCTGGTCCGCCATTTTTGTTTATCCTCTGCTCTTTTTACAAAATGAATTCTAAAGAAAAGAGGAATATTATTTCCACTCGTCTTACTTTCTATTTCCCACTTTGAGCTTCTAGGTTTTCTGACTAGCCACAGGATATGATGTCCAATATTTATAACCTACGTTTAGTTAAAAGTTACATTAATTTCCCAGGAACTAATTTCTCATTTTTGTTAGCACAAAGAATATAGAGGAGGAAAAATTTAAATTGTTTAAAAATTTCAATTGTCCTTTAAATTTAAAAATATTTATTCTTTGCCTTTAAGACCCTGTATATATATTTTGTAACATTTGTCACATAGAATAGGAAATAAGTTTACAAGAAAATACTCATAAATTAGAATACACCAAGGTATAATTAATATCTGAAATAGAAATTAAATGAATCTTTATTCATGTGAGATTAAACTTACTTTTGTCTTAGGATTAGAAATAAGCGTTTCAAACTTTAAGTTCAGCAGGAAAACAGCATTCAGGGGATTTTATTAACACATTAAAAACAATGTCAAAATTATAATCCAGAGTTGTCTCATCTTACAGGAGCTGTAATGCCTCTCTCCGGTTTTTTCATTATTTTATTTTGTAAATTAAACTTAACCAGACCAAGTTTTTATGTAGATTTCAGCATTTTTTATAAGCCTAGAGGCTTATCAGAAGATTATGATATGGATAAATACACACACTCACATGCACACAAATGTGCACGCACGTGATCATAGTTGTTGTGGTGGTAGTGGTGTTTAATATCAGATTCTCCATCTCACTTAGACATCTCGCCTTGAAAATGACACAATTAACTCCTTCTCTAATGTATGCCTGTATCTACAAGTAAAAATATATGCTGTATGTATGCTTGATGGCATTTGATAGGGTGGGAAACTGTTATCCTATCAAAGTTTTCAGCAAGAAACCTGTGAAAAGGCTGTCATCATTTGATGAAGAGGACAAACTGATAGAAAAGGCGGAAATCCTTTATACAGTAAAACTATTGAACTGCATTCTTAGATAAAGGTAAATAAAACAAAGACGTTCTTATCAGTCTGTTAGTTTAAGAACATGAAGATACAATTGCTTACATTTAGCTTAACGGTAAGTCATACATGACTAGAATATCGTGTGACATTTGAGATATTTGATGTATTTTCCTGGAAGAGTTCATATTAGAGTAAAAAGAGACAGATTTAAGTTTGAATTTATCTTTCAAAAATTGCTAACAGTGTGGCTTTGTGCAAATGATTTAACCACTCTGATATGTAATTTCATTATTCTTAAAACGGGAATGATAAAACCTATCACAAGGGTTGAGAGGAATCAATGATATAATTAAATTGTTTTGTAAACTTTAGGCTACTATTCCAGTGTTATTTTCTATAATTATTATGAAACTATGGGTAGATTATAATAATGACAACCCTTTGTGAAATATTCTAGGATAATACATATTGAGGCAAAGTCTTTATGATACTGATATGTCTATTCTGTGCTTGCTATTTCGACTAAGACACATCGAAAATGAAAACTAAACAGTATTGTGTGTTAGAGAAAAGTAAAATAGCATAACTGAGGTACCATGCAGACAAGACACAAGTTACCTATTAGATGAGCTGAGGGTGTCAGGAGGGGTTTTATATGGGATTCACCTCTGTTCTTTGGCCACCTTTTAAAGAGTACTTCTTAAATATCATTGAAATAATAATGTTAGTAACATCCAGAGAGGACTCTGACAGAGACTTAACTTCTTTCGATTTTATAAATGGGTGTTAGAAAGAAACTATTTGTAGAGGTTAAAAAGAATAAGTTCCAGTTAAGTAATATATGTATTAATAGAGTTAATGGTCAGTAGAAATGATATGCCTCTCTGCATGACAAACCCATTGGAACTTGGAATATTAAACTTATTACTTCAGATGTCAATAGAAACAAAACTGAGAAATTTATCTTTTGAGTATTAAGTAGTGATTTTTTGGGTTGGTTAAAAGAGAAAAAGAAAATGTGTATCAGTATTTTGTAAAAGAAAACCAATCCATATGTAATTAGTCCAAAAAACCTGTAAAATTTGGTCTTAGAAGGATCTTCAGTTAGTTAGAAAAGTAGAAAGGGAAAACTAAAGCCTAGAAAGGTGAGATACTTGCTCAAGGTCATATAGCTACTTTGTGCCAGATCTGGGAGTAGGACCCAGAAGTTTTCCTTCTGGTACACTGCCCTTTTCATTACATTATGGTGCCTTATTTATCTGCAAGAAATAAAAGAAAAAAAGTATAATGTATCAGTTATTCTGTCTGCAATATATACAAGCTCTGTCAAATATTTTATTAGAAAACTATGAGTTACTTTATTCATTTGTTTCTGAAATAATGAATCTCATCTACTTTAGAGCTGTGTTGTCTAATATGGTAGCCACTAGCTACATGTGGCTATTAAAATTAAAATTGAAATTAGCTAAAATTTGTAAATTCCTCAGTGGCACTGGCTACAATTCAAGTGCTTAATGGCCACATGTGGCTAATGGTTAATGTATTGGACTGCACAGATATAGAACATTTTAATCATTGAGGAAGGTTCTATTGGGGAGTTGCTTCTTCTAGATCCTTTGGCAAGGAAGAGGGAAGGTTCTAGTAGGGCTAGCCCTTATGTAATTGACTACTGCTACTGCCACTACTACTATTATTGTCTTACAGTTCTTAAAAATACTAGACATCTTTATTTCCAGTTCTTCCAAAAACTCTGTAATGCTGGTGTTGCTAAACCTAGTTTAAAGTTGAGGAAAGCTAAATGACTGTTTAGCATCAGACAACTATCATGAAGCTGAAATCCAAATGCAGGTCTCTATCTGGCCAGATGTTTCAAAGCCTTGATTTCCTTATGTTTAAATGGCAATAATAATAGTATAACCTCATGCAGTTGTGGTGAGAACTACGTAGATCAAATGTAATAATGTATGTATTGGGCCTGGTATCAAAAAGAGCAGTTAATAATGGTAGCAATTATTAATGACTTGTAACAGTAAAATATGACCTTTTTTTTCCAGAATTTAAAACTCTAGGAGTTAAAATGTCTTAACCCAAAAGAAAAATGACAACATTGCCTTATATTTTTGTTGCATTTTACACTGTGCAAAAAATGATTCTCACAGCAAATAAGGAAATTCGTATAACTCATAAGTTGTTTAAATAGAAACCTAAATCCAATTCTTCTGAAGCCTGGTTGCAGGTCCACAATACTGAACTGATACTAACAGTAGAATTTTAGACACTATCATAAGCAAATAAAATGACTATTTTTGACCAGAATACGTAAAAGCCAAACCTTGAGTCAACCACTGTTTGCTCACTTATGTGGTTTGGGGTATACACAGAAAAATGCAGTCTGTCAAGTTCAGAACTCCTGATTCTTAACTGTAGTGAGAAAAGAAGATTTAAATTATTTTATGATAAATTTTCAATTTTCACTTTTTCTCCAACAAAATAAATTCTTTCCATAAATACCTTTTATCTAAAAGAGAAATAGTTTATTCACTATTATTATTCCAAAGATCATTTTATACATGCAAATTCTCAAATTGTTCTTTACCAACTGACACATCTTGATCTCCGTAGATTTATCCCTGTTATTACTTACTAAATTCAAAATGTTATCAGAGGAAATGGACATGCTTGTTTGTAGCAATCAATGCAATCATATTAACTTAACTAAGAAGGGAGATTTCTGATCAAGGACCTAAAAGAGATTATTTAACATCACAGTTCAAATCATCACTCAAAAACCAGGATATACTGTTTTGTTAGAAGCCTTAGTTAAGGCCTATTCCCTTATAAGCTGTTGAGAAGTACAAATGAAACTCCTTTCATAAACTTTAACTCCCCACTGCAATTGGCACCAGCATCTAGCCTGGTATTTGACTTCTGTAGTGAGTCACAAGCCCAAGCTATTGATTTTTAAACATACACTAGGAAACACTGATGAAAGTTACTCCCAGTATTGCTATCACATACAAGGGGATTTTGGTAATTTTAACTTTAAAAAATATTGAATTTCTTTTGAACTTTTATATTAATGAATAGCATGAAGTAACTGCAGAGCGATGATTTTGAAAACTATGAAGGTGTTTGAAGATTCTAGTAAGCTAGAACATAAGTTAGGGCTGACTGGAAACATAATTTAGTTGGCAGCATTTCACCGAAAGATAATTTGGCTCTGTGGCTACCAACCCACAGAGCGATTCTGGAGAGAAAACAAAACACACACACACACATACACACACACACACACACACACACACACACACACAGATCACAGACACCTCATCAGAAACAATATCAACCATGTTAGCCTTACTAGTTGGAAACTGTTTTAAACAGATGGAAATAGTGCTTGGGAAAAACAGAATCTCTGGTTAGAAAACTAGGGTTTTTTTTTGTTTAATGTATCAAAATATTGTATTGCTATTAGCTAATTTTTAATAAGAACAAGAATTCCTAAATCCATGTTGGTTTTGTGGCTGTTTATATTAATTATTCATAAGATAGCTTGAGATAAACAGAAAAACCTGGTGCTTGATTTCTGTTTTCCACTCCTCCTCGCTGTCTCTAGCTCTGGCTTGATTCCCTATGACATCTTCTTGGGGTGATCGTTTGGCCTTTTCCTGGATAGCCAGTTATTCTGTCTGAACCAAGCTAGACATTTCCAGAAATTAATGACAAGTTCAGAGAGAAAACCCCAGGAGATTTTCTCTCCTCAAGACATAGCTGACTTTTACCTGTGTTAGCCATTAGTGTAACAATCCCAAATAGGATTTTAAAAAATCAAGGTTCTCTGAGTCCAATTGGTAATATTTGCAAAAAGAGTTGATCTACAGATTAAGTACTGAGGTCTGAATTCATATGATTTAGCTTTTCCGCATGAAGTCAACATATTCTAACAAAATTGTTTTATCTGGCTAGTCTAATTTTTTCTCTCATTAATGTTTCTTTACCTGGAGTAAAAACAAAATATTTCAGAATGTGAACATGACTTGGCCTACTAACAACCACACTATGTAAAATTTTTGAGATGTTCCTCTTTAATATAGCGTAAGTATTGTGAAACAATTTCCACATTTAAATTTTGATTATCGAAATCTGTTTAAAACTGTTAATATCTTCCCCAAATATTTCTTTGCCATCGTATAGTCCTGATGATTTTGAAATTATAGACAGGGCACATAAAAAAATACCTATGACACACTTAAACTTTTAGAAACAGAACAATTTGGGTTTTCTTTGCAGTGGGAGCAGATTCAGATTATATACTACATCTAGATAAAGTAAAGCATTAGGCAATGTGATTTAAGAACAGAGAGTTATTCTTGTTCGTTAGAGGGGAAACAGTGACTTACCATAAGCATTCATTCATTCATTCATTCATGTGAGCCACCAAAAGTAAGCAATTCCATAAACATCACAACACATTTGGACAATATATCTTGAAAGTGTGACGTGTAGGATACCAAAGTCCTATGGGATGAAATTTACCTACATCGGGAATATTAATGAAGAATTTGATTGCCTTGATGATAAAAATAAATTAAAATTAATTTTCTTATTTTGGTATATTGATATGTTCCATAGCAATATGTACTATGTAATATGAACTATCTAATTTTCTGAACTGACTTTAAAAAAACAACAATTTAGGCTTAGTTTTCCAGTAACAAAGAAAAATAGTACGAGGACATATTAATCTCCCATAAATACCGGAATTATAAAATCCATTCTTATACATTTATTGGTCCATGAGTGTGATCATGGTGATGAGTGTGTGTTTGTGTGCATGTGTGTGGGGGAGGGGTGTGCGAGAGAGAGTGAGACAGAGACAGAGAGATAGAGAAAAGAGACACAGAGATTGGTGCTATTCTTCTCTTTAACAGTGCATTTGAGAACTCTGGCTATTTTATGTAGTCAACTTTTCCATATACATGAAAAAAAGAAAAAGAAAACATGTTCAGTTCTTGAGACCAATTTTCACCAGACCTTTGATTTTTCTTTCTGAATTTTTGTAAGTACTATAGCCATTTTGTTAATAACCATCTATAAACAGGAAACAGCAATGAAGTGTAAGACCTTGCAATTTAAAAAAAGCTTAAGAAAATATACCTTTGATGCAAGTAAGTAACTGTTTAAAAATAATAAATGATGACTATGGCAGTGTGCATATCTCTGTTTTCTGTTATATATTCCAAAACGAGGTCATGGATAACTCGGATTCCATATTCTACAAAGTGTACTTTAGACGACATAACACATATAAAATTTTTTCCTCCTTTAAATTAATTTCATTTGTAGCATGTTTCCATTTTGTGTGCCAGGCTAGGAATGAATAGAGACAGAATTTGTTCTTCCACCACACGATCTTGAACACAGTTATGTCAAGATCAATCTAATCATATGATCCACTACATGTTGATGGCTATTTTATTTAGCTTATTAAATCGAGGAATTAGATAACTACCTTACTAATAAGTTCCTAAAATTAATAATCTGATTTCAAAACACTATTTTACAGGAAGCTCTCTTTAAGTTGTGGTTTACTTGGAATGAATGAACATTTCCTCATTATCCAACTGATATTTCCAATAGTAAGGTTGCATCTATTCAGCTGCACTAAGTAAAAATCTTCTGAGAACTATTGGTCCATATCGTAGTCCCATGTACACATTAGTTAGGTCTTCATCCTTGCCCAATTATAGTGTTCTATCAGTGAGATATGCACAATACTGGTGATTATGGGGACGTATGTCCCCAGTAAGGAGGTCCAGGAGAAAGCTATTTCAATGTTAACTACTAGTCATAGGCTGTCATTATCAGTCCAAACCAAATAATGCCCATTTTTAAAAGGCTGCAATTGAGAACACCATGGGAATGTTGAATTCTCTGTACTATTTGCCTAGTGCTACATGGAAGTGCTCTCTGCCAATTCATATAATTATTTTTTAAAAATTGGCATTAGCTTTTTCTTCCTTAGCCAACAACCCTGTTAAATACATTCCATTTGAATAATTTTGGCTTTCTCACAGCTAGTCAGCCTTGCTGCCTGCACTTCCTGTGAGTGGTAATTTTAATTGACTTTCCTAGCTTTTTATTTACTCAAAATAAAATGAAAGACAGACCTGTTAACATTTCAAAACTCAGTATGAGTGGTACACAGGCTTTCCTAGGGATGCATTTATGGTCTGCCAATGAATCAACATAAATTCAAAATTCCATCTCCAAAAAATGTTCAAAGCAGAGACAAAATGGAGCTCAACTGATTTGCACAAACTCTCCACCACTAATTTCTATGGATTACTCTTTAATCCTTTCTGAGTAATCATATTTCAAGTTTATCCAATTCAATGAATATACCCTGAATTTTTGTAGTGAATTATATGTACATCTTTTTGAAAGAAGTGATTATACTCCTGGAAAATAGTTTTTCATTGCCAGGCCATATACTGCTATCATTAATGACAATTACTCAAGTGAATGGGCTATATTTGAAAGTCTTTGACAGCAATGTAAGAATAAAATATTTGTAAGTAGAATAACAGAAAAAAGTAGGAAACTAGGTATCAGAATGCCTAACTCATCAGCTACATGATTTTGACATATAAATTGATGTCAATGGGTTGCAGTTTCCCCAATTGTCTAACTCAGAGAGTGATCATTAAATTTTATATGTTTACTTTTTAAAAAGTGTCACCATAGGTAGACAAAAGGTTACTTAATAGACTACTGTTTGTGAATGTCTATGATTTCAGGTTTCTTTATGGGGACCATTGGATTACATTATGTATAGAAATATAAACGAAGAAAGCCAAGCACTACCTACTTTCATATTCATCAATTGCATATGGAACTGCCTTGTGATCTGATCTTATTTGTTCTCTCTTGCTTTTGCCTAATTTCTTTACGTATTTTAATTTGCCTCATTGGAACCTGACTGGAATAATTTTTGAGTAGATGGCACATCAAGTTTTAATAAATACATATGAGTTACTATTATAATTCATTCAGGACTAGGAAATTCATTAGCTGCATAAGGCATACAAACCCCAAAATTCTGAGAATCATCCAAAGGTGAATTATTCCCAATGGATCTAAAGTAGTTACCTCAATCAAAACTCAACTCCAATTTCTTATTTACTACTTTGATACATGCTCATCCTGTTTAGAGCGTTTTCAAATGATCATTTCCAACTGGGCAGGACAATGTGATACATTGTCAAGAGTTAAGGATCTTAGAGATTGCAATAAATGAGCACCAAGGTCAATGAAACACCCCATTATTTCAAACTGTTACAGCCCAAATCAAATGATTTGAGTAGAAAAGAGGGAGAAAATTCTTTAATCTTATATTCTCAGCAAATGAATTTACCAGGACTAACCATGTTCGGGGTTTAGCATATTAAAACCATTCTAATAAACCGGAGTTTTCAATTAAGAGTGATGGAGATTCCAATATATAAACTCCACTTAGTGGAGCCAAAAATATTTTAAGCGTCTCTTGGGAAGTAATAATCCTCTTTTGCATGTTGCAATAACAAGATGCTTTTGCAGATTAGTTGCTTAAATCTTGAAGGCATAAATTCAGAGTGACTCAGGTGAATTACTTTTAAATGTTCTATGCTTAGGAAAATAATTACTTTTTGTCATATTTTCTATAGATGCGCCCGCCCCAATTGTCTTGTTCTCTCTTGTGGGGAGAAGTCTTAGGATTGTGTGTCTTCTTTCAATCTCACAAAATCAGGCCAGGTGCTGAGAGCCTCTCATTTCTTTTTCCCAGTGTAGGGCCCTAAAGTGTTCAAGGTTGTGTGCCTTCTCCCAATCTTGCAGAGTTGAACTGACTGCTGATATCAATGTGCTTTCTGTGGGGGTTTGTGCTCCTCGTCTGCAGAGCTTGCACTCACCATCTGTGGAGGCTTGTGTACATCATGTATGGGAGCATATGAACACTGAATGTGGAGGCTTGCATGTGCTGTCTCAGAGGCATGCACAGAGTGCTGAGGGCACATATCAGCCAGTTATGGAGGGCTGCAGGTGAGGTGTCCCATGGTGTTCATGGTAGAGCCTCTTCGTGGAGTCTGTGAGCCAGTTAGTAGTATTTGTGGTCAGTTTTTCAGATCCATGTTGTGGTTGCTGTGAGACCCTGTGCCGTTTCACTGCTTCTAGCTCCCCTCAGACTATTCAGCTTTGCCAATCCCCTCAGTGATCTGGTGAGGCAAGGCAGAAGTGGCTTCTTAGGCAATGTTCCGTGAGGCTGGGGAAGCCCTGTGCTTATGCTGCTCATGTATTTCTCTTGGCACTGAACTATGCTGCCTTGGGGAGGAGGTAACATGGTAAAGTGAATCTGTTTTTCTTCCTTTCTTCATGTTCATTGAAGTCTTGTATCTGTTCTCAAAACATTTGCACAAATAGGGTGCTGGAATCTCTTCACTTGACTCCTGGGTTCCCACAGAGGTATTTCTGTCCATGGACGGTTGTTAAAATTGACATTTCTGTGTGGGTATGATGGCTGGGATTTCCAATTCTGCCATCCGGCTGATGTCACCACTGAACAATTGTTTCTTCATTTGCTGTATGCCTATAGGGTAATTTTCAGGAGGTTTTTTTTTTTTTTTTCAATTTTCATCAGTCATGGTTTTTTCACTGAGAAGTTCTGTGGAGCTCTTTATGACACCATTACAGAAATCTTTTCCTTTTGCTTTCTTTTGATTAATATTTTTATATGTTTCTTTTTTATCCATTTACTTTCATTATGCCTCTATGGTTATATCTGAAGAGAGTTTAATGTAGACAGCATATACTTGGGTCATTTTTTAATATGCTCTTTTAATCTCCATCTTTTTATTGGTGTATTTTGACCATTTACTTTTAATACATTTATTGATATGTTAGGTATTAAGATTTCCTTTTTTGTTTTTTATTCCTGCTTTTCTTTTGGTTACTTGAACAATTTTTAGAATGCCATTTTGATTTATATGTAGTGTTTTGAGTTTATATATTTGTATAGCTTGTTTTAGTAGTTGCTGTAGGTATTCACTTTATGTGCATAACTTATCATAGTCTATTGGTGTCATCCGACAAATTCAAATGAAATACAGAAACCTTACTTTCCTTTATATCCATCTATCCTTCCCTGTTTATATTTGTCTTAAATATTTCCTCTATCTACATTTAGAATGACATCAAAATGTTATAATTTTTGCTTCAACCCTGAAACATAACTTAGAAAACTCAAGTGGAGATGGAAAGTCTACTCTATTTTACCTATATTTTTGCTTACCATGTTCTTTTTTTCCTTTTTTTTTTTAAGTTCCAAGTTTTTTTTTTCCTTTTATAGTTTCTTTTCTTTTTAGAGAGTTTTCTTCAGACATTCTTTTAGTATAGGTCTGTTGGTGACAGATATTCTTAGTTTTTCTTTAGCTGAGAATATCTTAATTTCCCATCGTTCATGAAGGATATTTTCACTTGATATAGGACTCTGGATTGACAGTTCTTTTCTTTCGGCATTTGGAAACTGTTGTGCCATTTCCTTCTGGTCTCCATTGTTTTCAATGAGAAATCTACTGTCTTTCAAACCAGTTTTTCCCCTATAGTAAGGTGTTATTTCTACCTCATTGTTTTTTAAAGTTTTTATGTGTCTTTAGTTTTCAGTAAATTTACTATGAGGTATCTTTCTTTGCATTTTTCATGTTTGAAATTTACTCAGCTTCTGGAATTTGTAGGTTTATGTCTTTTGTCAAATTTGGGAAGTTTTAAGTTATTGTTTCTTGGTGATTTTTTTAGTCTCTACCATTTATCTTATCCTTACATGACACTGATAACATAATCTCAGGTATCAGTGAGATTGCCACATAATCTATAAATTTTTCTTTAGACTCTGTATACCACATACTTAATCGGAAAATAATCTGAGGAAAAAATACACTGAGAATTCAGGGATCAACTTAATTTTTTTTCTTTTCTTTGGGATGTGACCTCTCAAGTTCTAGTTTTATTTTTATCTGAGGCCTTCAAATAGCTGTTTATATTTCTATTCTACCCTCATAGTGTTTTCTGGCAAGAGAGTTAGTTTGATACTAGCTACTCTAACATAGGAGAGAGCCAAACACTTTAACTAAGATTTTTAGAGGCTCCCAGAACATTAATTTTTTTTTCAATCCACTTAAAAAACTGGTGGGAAAAAATTGCATGAAGAAACCAGTTCATTTAGTATCAAAGATACATAGGGCAAGGGGAATATGCCTTGCTTGCTCCTGTATCAGAAACATTATCTATCTCACAGAGTGTGGTTTAATAAAATATTTGTGGCACGAATGCATGAATAAATGAGAAAACTGGCAAGTGTTTCCATTTAATAAGTAGCTTGAGGGAAGTCGGACGGAGTTGTTAATGGAATATGTTTCCTGAAAATTTCATAAATTCTGAATTAGTTAACTGCTAAATATTTTGTAATGGAAAATAATGTAATTAAATGAGTCACAGACTGGGGCCAGAAAGCTCAGTTTTTCTCTCTGTAACCTTAGGAAGATCACCTGGCTTCTTTTAAAGGAAGTTGTTGGACAGCAAGATCTCGAAACTCTAACTTTTTATGATATTATATGTTTCATAACATTAATAAGAAGAGAATTACTATGACTTAGATGCCATGATAACAACCGGTATATAAATACAAGGATAGGGACATTTTCTCTCTTCGTGTTCATTCCCAGGGATGAGAAGAGTAGTGATAGAATGCATACCTATCTATATCAGACATTATATACACGCAATTTTAACCCAATAACCAGTCTTAATATCCATAGTGTGTTCTAGCTTGCACAGAAGATATAGTATCTGCAGTTAAGAATCCATAAACTAGTTTTAAGGGAAAAGTGAAAAAGGAACATTGTATTTTAACGATGTTTCTTTTCCCTTTGGACTTTTTGCTATACCTGGAGACTGAAAGAAGGAGCCAAAGTTACGCTTTATTAGTTTCTGAGTTTTAGCAATAGCTTGTGCCTTAGTGAAGCATGTATTTGGAGATAACTGAGTTAAACTTTTTTTTTTTTAAGAATTACAACAGCAGCACTAGATACACTAAAAAAAAAAATTTTGTTCAAGCCTGAAATTTAAATAAATCAAGGTGTCTTTCAACTGAGTGGGACATAATCTAACAAGGAGGACCCTTTCTTAACACTTCTACATTCCCAGGGGGGTGGGTGCTGCTTCTGAGACAAATAAGGCATGTCTCTGTGGCTTTCTCTAAAAGTATATCATCGATTTGAAATGTAATTGAATTCCTGTCATGCTCTTCTGTCTGTGAGGATTAGATAGTTCAAAACATAAAAATCAATGTGCTCTAACTTAAGTTGAGAAAAACGTGACACCATCAGCAGGTAGTAAGACACAAAAATAGGATTTAGTAAACACCTGCTTGTCCTGGACTTCTCCGAAGAATGACTACTCCTAAACTTTGCCAAATATACTAGAAGTTTTAACAGGATCACCTTTGCTGAAATCACATTATGCCAAGCAGATAAAATCTGTAATTGGGCTATGGTGCTGGCCATATATGACAGGTTATCTCAAGGTGGTGAGAGAATTGAATTCTTGATTACCTAAGAGATTTCTTTCAAAAAGTTAACTCAGCTTAGTCAAAGAGTCTTCTTTTAAATGTTACTCTTGTCCTGGGCCTAGTTGTTTAATTCTTTTAAGCGACAGCATTGAAGAAAATGTGAAGCATTTTATTTACCTGTTCATTTGGGGTTGCTAGCAAAAAGTAATTATTAATATGAAACAAAACGTGGTTTATCATTTTTCTTTCAGATAAAGAAAAGAAAACCCAATATTTCCTTAATGAACAAAAATAAACCAAGCTTCTCAGAAATAGTAAAGCTTTTCTCTGCCTTGTAATCATCGTTTACTCTGGGCTCCAGTGTTTGCAAACTTGATGCCATTACTTATCTAGGTGCTCACAAAATTGGAATCTGCTTCTTTAAATCCATAACCTTTGAACTGCTTGAGTTGCCAATCCACTTTCTTATATCAGTCCTTAGGATAAAGAGATTTATTTCTACATTGTGTTATTCTCTTATATGGACTTACCCAGTCAAAAAAAAAAAACAAAACAAACAACAAAAAGCAAAACAAAACAGAGAAACAAACAAAAAACTGGTATCCTCACAGGGTCAAGCCTAGTCATGGAGATTATTTTTCTCTTTTTTGGTTCCTTTAACCTCTAAACCTTGGTTCAAGCCATTGCAAGCCCAATCCTATATTAGTTACCTGTTTTTGTGTAACAAATTATCCCAAAGTTTAAAGCTTAAAACAACAAATGTTAGGGGCCGGCCCAGTGGCTTAGCGGTTAAGTGCACACACTCCGCTACTGGCGGCCCGGGTTTGGATCCCGGGCGCGCACCAACGCACTGCTTCTCCAGCCACGCTGAGGCCGCGTCCCACGTACAGCAACTAGAAGGATGTGCAACTATGACATACAACTATCTACTGGGGCTTTGGGAAAAAATTAAAGGAGGATTGGCAATAGATGTTAGCTCAGAGCCGGTCTTCCTCAGCAAAAAGAGGAGGATTACCATGGATGTTAGCTCAGGTCTGATCTTCCTCACAAAAAAAACAAAAACAAAAACAAAACAACAAATGTTAATTATCTAAGTTTCCTTGTGTCAAGAATCTGGGCATGGCTTAGCTGAGTGCCTCTGGCTCAAGATCTCTCATGAGGCTGTAATCAAGGTGTTGACAGGATGCAGTTATCTCAAGGCTCAATTTGGGGAGGGTCTACTCGCAAGTTCACTTATGTGGCTGTTGGCAGGTCTCAGTTACTCATCGGCTGTTGGCTGGAGATATTAGTTCTTGTCTTGTAGATGTGGGCCTTCTCACAACAAGAAAGGTAACTTTCCCCAGAGGAAGAGTGGGGGTCCAAGATAGAAGACACAGTCTTATTGTGACTTAATCTTGAAAGTGACATCCCATCACATCTGCCGTATTCTATTAATTAGAAATGAGTCAATAAGTCCAGCACACACTCAAGGGAAAGGTATTACATAAGGGCGTGAATATCAGAAGATGGGGATCATTGAGAGCAATTGTGGAAACTGTCTATCACAATTCCCCTACCACTAAGGATTACCCATCTTTCTATATGGCCTTGAGAAATGCTTCCAGGCTCATCTTAGACTTATTTTTCTCTTTGAAGACTTCTCCAGCTTTATTGAATATTATTTTTGCCTCCTCAGAGCTCCAACAGAACTTATGTTTAGTACTTGTCTAGGTACTTAGCATGTATTACCCAAAATTATAGATACTTGTTCAGATACGTTTGCCACGTTATCTCACTCAGAATGTAAGCTCCTGGAGAGCATATTGCATTTCAAATTCATCGTGTATCACTCTACCTCAGTGTTTAGATCAATGCTTTCCACTTAGCAGACATTCAGTAGGTACCTGTTTCTGAGGCTAAGACCTTTAAAAACTGCCACAGGGACTGAGAAGTACACTGAACTAGAATTCAATAATTTCTAAATGGTCACTAACGTAGCACTCTGGAACTCTTCCAATAAATCCATAGAGTAGTAAGCATTTATCTCAGCACAACAATGAATAAAATCTAAGTTAGAAGGGACAGTGATTTTAAAGAAGACACATGAGCTTCTCGGAAGCTGCTTCTGTAACATCTATCACTTTAAATTCTAAGCATTTTAACAGTTTTAAGTTCTGGCAAAACAGTACGAAGGAGACATAAAAAAATGTATCCTCTCTTTAAAAGAGGCTCTGACCTAAATTGAGACCATTCTGGCTACAGCTTGTGAGCTATCAAATGCTTGGAAACATTTAAAGTTTAGCGCATTCATTCTTTTTTTTTTGTTTTGTTTTGTTTTTTTGTTTTGTTTTCTTTTTTTTTTTTTGAGAGTTAATTATTTCTTTTATTTTATTTTATTTTATTTTTTTATTGCAGTAACATTGGTTTATAACATTGCAAGAATTTCAGGTGTACATCATTGTACTTCTATTTCTGCATGGACTACATCATGTTCACCACCAAAATACTAATTACAACCCATCACCACACACATGTACCGAATTATCCCTTTCACCCTCCACCCTCCCCTTCCCCTCTGGTAACCACCAATCCAATCTCTGTCCCTATGTGTTTGTTTATTGTTGTTATTATCTACTACTTAATGAAGGAAATCATACGGTATTTGGCCTTCTCCCTCTGACTTATTTCACTTTGCATTATACCCTCAATGTCCATCCATGTTGTCACAAATGGCTGGATTTCGTCGTTTCTTATGGCTGAGTAGTATTCCATTGGGAGTGCAAACTGGTGCAGCCACTATGGAAAACAGTATGGAGATTCCTCAAAAAATCAACGATAGAACTACCATATGATCCAGCTATTCCACTGTTGGGTATTTATCCAAAGAACTTGAAAACACCAATTTGCAAAGGTACATGCACCCCTGTGTTCATTGCAGCCTTATTCACAATAGCCAAGACTTGGAAGCAACCTAAGTGCCCATCAAGGGACGAATGGATAAAGAAGCGCATTCATTCTTGAATGCCCGGATTTTCATACAAGTCAAAAATGAAAGCCACTATAAAGGGCTTTTTCTGGAAGACTCTGCTCTCCAAATCTCTGTGGTTTGTAGCATCAAATGACTTAGAGGTCATGTTTGTGCCACAAAACTAATATCCATTCTGTATAGGTAACATCTCCGTTTAGCCTCTCTTGTTCTCTTTTGTGCTAAAAAGTACTGCAGTTCCGTCCAAGTAAGCCTGTTCAGAATTTTGAAGTTGTACTGTTTGAAAACCAGACCTAAGATTCTGGAGTTAAATGGAAGAAAGGAGGTGATCAAAGAGGGCCATGTACCTCACATACACACATACACACTCACACACACACATTCACAGTGAAGGCTGTTAGCATTGAGAAAATGGCATTTGTCATATTGTCCTACAAAATTCTTTGACCTAGCAACCAGAATAAAGTAAGCAGTATTAATCTACTTTAAAAGGCAGTGGGACAAAAGTGTATGTGCCTTAGAATAGGTTCGTTCTTAGTGAATATATTTGTAGAATGGCAGTTCTCTAAAAGGACGGTGGGGAATAGGGAAAACGGGAAGTGCGGTCTCCCTGAATTCTAGGCCCAACAGAATCCAAGGCAAAACACAATTAATCATGTGTAGGATATTGTTTAAACTTCAGTCCGATGATTGCTTTCGTCTAATATTTGGGGTGGCCTGCTTCACTTAAGTGAAGAAAACATTTTTTGTGTGCTTGGGAACAGAATGACCACGGCTCCTAGGTTGCAAACTGCTTCAGAAAATCTGTGCCACTAAGTATTGATTAACCTAAGTGGGCTAACAAATTTTCAAACAGAAACAACAGCAAATGATATTTTTAACCATACACGTAACTAAATAACACTCCACATGGCTTAACATAGAAAGATAGTTTTTGTCATGGAAAATAGATCATTATATTTTGTTTATATAAAGCATTTCTGCTATTCAAATTGCCTTTAGATACTTATCTCATTTTATCCATAACACTTTGTTGTTGAAGAACTAAATGAAAAAAATTATCTATTCAAAAATTCGTATTTGTTATTATACTAATAGAAGTATGAAGGCCAAGTAGAGTTTGTTTTAAATAATATAGTGAAATATACACAAATAAAGAAAAGACTAACATAGGAGTGCCTAGAACAATTGAATATGCTCTGTAGGGAAGGTCTGAGTTAGAATCCACAAAGCAAAATCTGTTGCTTCCAATAAAAAAAATCTACTCTCCCTGCCTCCAATTTCTCAGTGTTATAACAATTTCAACACACTAAACTAAAATCTTCACTGCACCCCATGAAGTCCTTACAATTTCCTTACCCTCTTCCTCTATTTACCCAGTTCCCTCTGTTTTCATCTTTATTTTTGCCATTTATAAAATCTTCTAAGACCCAGCTCAAATATCACCTTTTCCATGAAGCCCTTAATGATCTTTTTAGCTGAAAGGAACATCTTCCTTTTGTCAATTTCCATAGCATTTTATTTCTACTTGTCTCATGATGCTTTTCGTTTTTTATCCAGTATTAGAAATCCATTATAAATAAATAATAAACAAATAAATAAAATATTTCTCTACTGTACTCCACCAAGTAAGCTTCCCTAAGGGAAAGGTCTGTGTTTCATGCATCTTCTTATTTTTTCTATAATGTCTATCACATAGCCAAGCATACAGTAGACTTTTAATAAGTATTTTCAGGTGAAAATATTCAAGCACATGGATGATACAACAAGTGATAGTGCCTTATGACTTACAAAATCTGATCTTGGAATTACCAGATCAGATACTGTTAAAAATAATATTCCCAAAAGGAGAAGTCATTGGCTTAGGGTCAAAAAACTAGTTGGTAAAGACCCAGGACTATAATCCTGAGATGCTGATATGGAAAGCAGTGCTCTAGCATCAGCCTGCACTGCCTCTCTCAGAAGTTGTTGTTTCTTCTCTTCCATACAAGACTATGTTTAATTATATTCAGGTATTACTTACCTCATTCATTTTTATTCAGTTCTTTGACAAAGTCACAGTTGATGCAAAAAAAAGCTTAGTAGAAAAATTTATAATATTGAAGCTCCAGAGTGGAATATCTATTACTGGAGAAATTAATCAAAAGGGAATGGATAATGTGCTGAAAAGAGATTTGTACCTTAATCCATGGATTAACATTTATCGTGTTTATGTAGGTGATTTGAAACAAATCTAAAAGCTACAACATCTATTTTTTTTTCTAGCTATTTCACACTGGAGGTAAAAAGGGATGACTTAGGATCTGAAGTGCAATAAACAGATATGTTGATTGATTGGAAATTTTTCTACTTTGATAATGTTGCATGGGATGAATTGAACGTCACAAAATTTGTTGCCCTATGTAGAGGAGGAGTTTTAACCTAATTGTGCAATTTTGACTAGAGTAAATGGGTTGGTATGGGGTACAAGGGCCACCCAGAGATACCTAAACTCACTGCAGAATAGCCCAGCGTGCCCAGGCACTGAAAATCCATTGACAGATATGCATCTACTCAGACTGGAACCAATATAAATTGTTGCTAAGTGTCTTCTAGTTTAAAAAGGCTATTGCTATGTTCATCTTTTACTTGGGGAACATTGGGGACTTTTATATTCTTTGCTTACTGCTTATATTCTTTGCTTACCCTTTTTGGGCTTTTCTTACTTCATAGAATTCATTTTTAAGATTTTTGACTTCCATTGGCATCCCATTCGTAAAACTCTGGCTAGGTTGATGTTTTTCACAATGTAAAATATTTAGAGAACTTCATTCATCATTGTAGCACAATGCAGAGAATCGCTAGAAATTAAATTCTCTATGGAAATATGACTAGAGTGACTCAACATCTTCAAAAGCCCCAACCATTCTGGATGAATAGCTAATCCCAAATGCAGAGATCATGTTGTCTCATTCTTTAATATCCATACTAGAATTCTTATTATCTCAAATAAGACAATAGAGGAGGGTTCACATCTTGATAAATGTTCTTAGCCAGATATACAAACTTCATTAGGATAGAATTATGCATTTCTCTACTATAGGATTTGAAATATGATTCAGTTGAATTTGGCTCTGTAATGAAAATGCCACCTTGGCATTTTCACCATGAGCACCATTTTATTGCCTTATTCCTCCTCTATTGTTAGTAGGTTTATCTTCTTAGAGTAGCTAAGTTAGTTAACCCTCTCAGCGCGATAGACTGGCGTAGTTTTCCTGCGTCTCTGAAAAGAACAAGATTTAGGTGATTCAGAATGGCTTGGGTGTAGGTGCTTTCATAACCCTAGCAACATGGAGACTGTGCTTTCAAGCTGCTGTATTCTTTAGTGAAAAAAAGTTCCAATATAGCTTTTTGTTGTTATTGTTATTGCTTTAATACTAAACTAATTATGAATATTATCAATAGACATATCATTTGCTCTTTATTAAGATGAATGAAAAAATGGCTAGAATTTGGGTAATTGGAAATATGGTAAATGGGATGATATGAGAGGTGGGAAAATAAGTTATGTAAAGTTAGGACTGACATGCTATATACAAGAAACAGGGCGGAGACTGTCCTTTATAAGCAACGTTCTTCTAATTTTTTTTTTTTGTCCAGTATGTGCTTGATTTTGCACAAGACGGGACTCATTAGAGGTAAAGCAAAGCCTAATCAATGATTACTTTAAAAAATTCTCTTGATTTTAGCAGTCAAATGTTTTGCTTGTGGTTCATTACAATGGGGTCTCTTTATTTTGAAGGGAAATTCAGACATTATATTTTTATGCCCAGAAGTATTTCAATATGGATCTCTAAAAATAGAAACTTTTTTAAACATAAAAAACTATCACAACTAAAAAATGTTTAACAATAATTCCTTAATGTAATCAAATGTCCAATCAGTGTTTGAATTTCCAAACGTGTCACTACTGACTTAAATTTATTTTTGCTTGAATCCATGTGTAAATAAGGCTCATGCACTGCAATTGAAAAATGTCTCTTTAGACTCCTTTTTAAAAATTATATATTTTATTTTGAGGTAATAGTAGATTCACATGCAGTTGTAAGAAATAATACTGAAAGATCCTGTTTCCTCCACTAGCAAAGCTATGTCACAACCAGAATATTGACATTAACGTAATTAAGATACAGAAAGTTTCCATCACCACAGGATCCTTCTCTTGCTGCCCTTTTATAGCCCCCACTTTGCTTCTGCCCCTATCCCCTCTTTAACCCCTGACAACCACTAATCTGTTCTACATTTTTATAATTTTGTCATTTCAGCAATGCTATAAAAATGGAATCATACAGTGAGTATGCTTTTGAGATTGGCTTTTTTCCACTCAATATAATTCTTTGGAGATTCATTTAAGATGTTGAATGTATCAATAGTTCATTCATTTTTTATTGCTGAGTAGTATTCCATGGAATGGATATGAAAGAGTTTGTTTATTTATTCACCCATTGAAGGACATCTGGGTTATTTCCAGTTTTGGGCTATTGTGAATAAAAATATTATAAATACTCATGTGCAGATTTTTGTGTGAACATAAGTTTTCATTTTTTCTGGGATAAATACCCAGGAGTGCATTTGCTGGGTCATATGGTAGTTGCATATTTTGTTTTTTAAGAAATTACAAAATTATTTTTTAGAGTAGCTCTACCACTTTACATTCCCACCAGCAGAGGGATCCAAGTTTCTTCACATCCTCACCAGCATTTGATGTTGTCACTATTTTTATTTTAGTCATTTATTTTTTATAATAATAAATTATAATATCTCACTGTGGTCTCAATTTGCATTTTCCCAATGGTTAGTGATCTTCATATGCCTATTTGCTATCTGTGTATCCTTTTTTGTGAAATGTCTTTTTTTCCTTTTTCTGATTGTATTTTTTTTAAAAAATGTAAAGTTTTGAGAATTTTTATATATTCTAAATACTAGTCTTTTGTTGGATATGTGGTTTGCTAATACTTTTCCCAGTCTGTGGTTTGGTTTTTCATCTTCACATCTTGTGATGAGCTAAAGTTTTAGATTTTCGTGAGGTATAATTATTGTTTTCCTTCTATGGATCATATTTTTGATATTCAGTCTAAGAACTTTATTCACAGTCCTCGATCTCAAGGGTTTTATGTTTTCTTTTCTAAAAAATTTATAGTTTCTATTTTACATTTAAGTCCATGATTAACTTTCAGTTAATTTTTGTATAAGGTGTGAAAGGAGGTCCAGATGAATACTATTTATTACGACTTTATTACTTTATTCCAAGGTAATATACTGACATTTATTTTGTTGAACTTTTAATTTTCTAAGATCATTTTTTAAAAATATCTTGTTTCATAGTATTTTTATTGAGGTATAATTCACACACTATAAAATTCACCCTTTTAAAGTGTACAATATAGTTGTTTTTAGTATATTGAAAAACTTGTTCAACTATCACCACTACCTAATTCAAAAAATTTTTCAATATTCCAAAAAGAAACTCTGTACCCATTAGCAGTCATTGCCATACATCCTTCCTCCCAGCCTCTAGAAAACACTAATTTACTTAAATTTATATTTATTTGCCTATTCTGGAAATTTCCTATATATGGATTCATACAATATATAACCTTTTGTGTCTGGCTTCTTTCATTAAGCATAATGTTTTCAAGGTTCATCCATATTGTAGAAAGTACAAATACTCCATTAGTTTTTATGACTGAATAATATTCCATTTATGGATATACCACATTTTGTTTATCCATTCATTCATTGATCGACTTTTGGGTTGTTTTAATTTTTTGTCTATTATGAATAAAGTTACTATGAACATTCATTGACAAGTTTTTGTGTAGACATATGTTTTTAATTTTCTTGTGTATATAGCAAGGAGTGATAGTTCTATGTTTAACTTATTAAGAATCTGCCAAATTGTTTTCCAAAGTAGCTACACTACTCTACATCCTCACTACTAATGTAGGATGATTCCATTTTCTCCAACACCTGTTGATTTCTTTACTTTTTGATTATAGTAATCCTGTTGTGTGGGAAGTGGTATTTCATTGTGGTTTTGATTTGTATTTCCCTAATGAATAATAATGTTGTGCACTTTTTCATGTGTTTATTAACCACTTGTATGTCTTCTTTGGAGAAATGTCTATTAAAATCCCTTTCCATTTTTAAATTGGGTTAATTATATTTTTATTTTTGAGTTGTAAGAGTTATTTATATATCTTGGATACAAATCCTTTATCAGATATATGATTTGAAAACATTTTCTTCCATTACGTTGGTTGTCTTTTCCATTTATTGATAATGTCCTTTGAAGCACAGAAGTTTTTAATTTTGATCAAGTCTTCTTATTTATCTATTTTTTCTTTTGTTGCTTGTGCTTTTGGTTTCATTTCTAAGAAATCATTGCCTAATTCAAGGTTGCAAAGATTTATGACTATATTTTATATAGTCATATGTACTTTTATATAGTCATATATACTTTATATAGTTATATACCTTTAGCTCTTACATTAAAGTCTTTGATTTTACAGTTTTCATTTCCGTCAAAATTTTGTAATAATTTTTGTATACGGTGTGAAGTTGGGGACCAACTTAATTCATTTGTTTGTTGATATGCAGTTGTCCCAGCACCACTTGTTGAAAATAGTATTTTTGCCCTGTTGAATAGAATCAATTGACCATAAATGTCAGATTTTATTGCTGGACTCACAACCCTAATCCTTTGATATATATGCCTATCTTTATGCAAGTATGGTCCAGTCTTGATTGCTGTAGCTTTGTAGTAAGTTCTGAAGTCTGGATATGTGAGTTCTCCGACATTGTTCTTCTTTTTCAAGATTGTTTTGGCTATTTTGGGTTACTTGCATTTCCATACAAATTAAGATTAGCTTGTCAATTTCTGCAAATATGGCAGTGAGAATTTTGATAGGGATTGCATTGAATCTGTAGTTCAATTTGAGTATTTGCTATCTAACAATATTAAGTCTTCCATGCCATAGACATGGGATATCTTTCCAATTATTTATATCTTCTATAATTTCATTAATGTTTTGTAACTTTTAGTGTACGTCTCACACAGTTTTATTAAAATTATTCCTATTTTTTGTTTTTGATGCTATTGTAAATAAAATTGTTTTTTAAATTTCATTTTTGAGTTGTTTCTTATAAATGTATAGAAATACATTTTTTCCAATTTTATTGAGATATAATTGACATATAAATTGTGTAATTTTAAGACGTACAACATATTGATTTGATACACTTCTATATTGTGAAATGATTACCACAGTATTGTTAGTTAACACCTCCATTACATCACATAATTACCATTTATTTTTTGTGGTAAGAACATTTAAGATCCACCTTCTTAGCAACCTTCAAGTATATAATAGAGTATTGTTAACAGTAGTCACCATGCTCCACATTAGATTCCAGCATTTATTCATCTTATAACAGGAAGCAAATTTGTATGCTTTGACCAACATCTCCCCATTTCCCACAGCCCTAGCCAGTAGGGTGCTACTTTTTACTATGATTGTGAGACAATTTGTTTTCAAGGTTATCATGGTCCTGGGAAGAGGAGAATGGGACTAGGGCAAATTAAAATCCCCAAAGCACTCTGTTCTTAAACACTCCCTTGATTGTTACAAGTCTTTGGTTAATTTTCAGAGTTTTGGAGAAGCTTATTTTGACAACTTTTGCCAATGATCTAATTTCTTTTATTGAGAAGACAATTTTTGGAGGTTCTTCCTCTGCCATTCCTGCTGACATCATTCAAAGGTTCATATTTTTGGCTATGGATGTAAAATTGATATGTTCTTTTCTCATTTTCACTCAGTTTTTTGATTTCCCTGACACTTTCCCTTAACTCATATATTATTTAGATGTGTGTTGTTTAGTTTCCTAGTGTTGGGAGCTTTTCCTCTTATCTTCCTGTTTTTGATATCTAGTTTGATTTTATTGTGGTTAGAGTATACACTTTGCATGATTCTAATTCTTTTAAACATGTTGAGGTTTGTCTTATGGCTCAGCATATATTCCATCTTGGCATATGTTCTCTGGGAACTTGAAAACAATATGTGTTCTGCTGTTATTTGGTAGGTTATTTTATAACTGTTGACTACATTCTGTTGGTTGATGGTCTTGTTGATTTCCTCTATATCCTTGCTGTTTTTTTCAGTTGTTCTATCAATTGTCAAGAGAGGGGTGTTGAAGTCTTCAATTATAGTTGTGGATTTGCTTATTTCTCTTTTCAGTTCTATCAGGTTTTTTCTCACATATTTGTAGCTGTTGTTTGGTGCTTACACAAACCATTTCTTGCTCTATCTTCTTGGTAGATTGACCCTTTTATCATTGTACAATGTTGCTCTATGTCTCTGGTAATTTTATTTGCTTTGGAGTCATCTTTATCCACTATTAATGTAGCTACACCTGCTGTATATTAATATTTGTGTGATTTGCCTTTTTGCATCATTTTACTTTCAACTTGCCTATATCATTATGTTTGATGTTTGTTTCTTGTAGACAGTATATATTTAGGTTGTTTTTTAAAATACATTCTTCTAATTCCTGTCTTTTAATTGGTGTATTTAGACCATTTACAATTAGTGTAATTATTGTTATGTTAGGACTTAAGTCTACTGTTTTATTTTACTTTTTGTTTTCTCTGTTTTTTTATTTCTGTTTTCTTGTTTCTGCATTCCTATTGGTTATCTGAACTATTTTCAGAATTCCATTTTGATTTACTTTTCATGTTTTTGAGTGTATCAGTTTGTATAGTTTTTTTTAGTTATTGCTTTATGAATCACATTATACATACATAATTTACCAATGACTAATGCTGTCATAATTTTACCAGTTTAAGTGGAGTATAGAAAACATACCTCCTTTTAAATCCTTTTACCTTTCCTAGTTTATAATAAATTGTCCTCAATATTTTCTCTCTATATATTTAGAACTACATAAGACTGTTACAATTTTTTCTTCAATTCATCAAACACAATATATAAGACTCAAGAGGAGAAGGAAAATGTATTTACCAACCTTTTTGCCTACTGTGTTCTTTCCTCTTTCTTAATATTCCAGGATTCCTTCTTTTATCATTTCTCTTTTGCATAGAAAACATCCTCAGGGCCATTCTTTTAAATTAAATCTGCTGGTGACAAATTCTCTTAGTTTTCCTTCATCTGAGAATGTCTTGTTTTCCTTTTCATTCCTGAAGGATGTTTTTGCTGGATATAAGATTCTAGGTTGATAGTTCTTTGCTTTCAGCATTTGAAAAATGTTATGCCACTTCCTTGTAGCCTCCATAGTTTTTGATAAGAAATTCACTGTATTTCAAATTGTTTTTTTCCCTCTAGTTAAGGTATTGTTCCTCTTTTGCTGTTTTGAAGTTGTTTTTGTCTTTAATTTTCAGATTGTTTCTCTATGATTTTAGTTACTATGTCCCTCTGTCTTCTGTATTTTATGTAAATTAGCAGTTAAATCTGAAAGCTTTATCAGATCAAAGTTCAATTTTGTTTTCACAAACACTTCAAAGGTGGTGGTTTGTTTATCTACTAGGAAGCAGATAATTAATTTCAAGTGTTGTTGCTGTTGTTGTTGTTGTTATTGTGGTTGTTTGTGATGTCAAGATCCATAGGTGTCCAATGCCTGGATCCAATAATTTGTTAGTGATTTTAAAATGATGATATTCTATCCATTTTTATTCACTTATTAACTGGAACAATTTTATAAACAAAAATTTCCCCTCATCTACTATTTAGTTACCCAGTAGTCCAATTCATACAGGAAAAGCAGGATAAATATTTGTGCTTTTTTTTCAATTTGCCTATTAATTTCCAAAATAATAAGTTGTTTCTCCAAAGGTGACAAATTTTATTATTATTAAGAATTGATGGATTTAGAAATATTTCATGTTTCAATCCATTGAAATTACTATCCTTATTGATGTTCAATTTTTTTTTTTTTTTTTGTCTATCTTTGGCCAGTGGGAACGTATTCGGGTTGACTTTTGAATTGTGACACTACTTCTTGCCACACTACGAGTTGTCTCTGGCTTTTTTGTTCCATTTGCCAGGACAAGTTATTTCAGGTTCATTTTGTACATTTCCTGTCCCTGATCTGAAATTAAATGTTCTTTAAATAGTCCTTGTTCCTTTGAATGGGAAAAGGTATTTCAAGACCACTGTCTGGACATTAAAGGGGCTCATTGTTATTGAGGTTATCACCGTTTCTTGGCCTTTACCATGGACAAAACTGGTCCACAGTATTTTTACCTGATCTCTTTATTTTACATTTTTATCTCTCCCATGCCAAAAATCTTAGTTCTCAAGGACACAGAGGATGACAGAATTAAATATCCCTTACTTGTTTTATAACACAATATCCACACACTAGTCTCAGAATAACAGTACTAACACTGTTACTCATAGTATGATTACTGAATATAATTTAAGATTTGTCTTGCAATCATATTTTTCCTTAGATTATATCTTACTAGGGATGTTCAATCATGTTACTGTGTTTTAATGTCACTTCATTTAATGTTTTAATATACTTTACTATGTGGTTAAGGAATCAACTGGGTAAAAATGTACTTTCTTTTGTTAAAAAAAATTATTTCCATGGATCTTTTAAAATTTATTTTTGGTTTATCACTATATGAAATATTTACATGGTTCTAAAATCAAATACAGAGAACAAGATGTACTTAAGAAGACTATCTTTTATTTCTTCCCCTTCATCTTATTTTCTTCCACCTCCTATGGGTAACCATTTAAAAGATTATGGTTTATCCTTGTATAGTTTGTTATTTTAATATGAGTAGAGTATATTTTAAGTATTTAGGAATTTTTAACAAATTGGTATCTGTATATCAGCATCTTTACATAATACTGTTAGTCTCTCTTCACTAGAATTTAATCTAAAATTATATCATTTTATTCATGGTCAAGACCAAATGGGAATCAACATGTTTACAGTCCTGCACCACATAACAATGTTCTGGTCAATGACTGACCGCATATACGATGGTGGACCCATAAGATTAGTACCTTATAGCATAGGTGTGTAGTAGGCTATAGCATCTAGGTTTGTGTAAATACACTCAATGATGTTTGCACAATGATGAAATCACCTAACGACACATTTCTCAGAATGTATCCTTGTTCAGTGATATATGGCTATATTATAATTCTCCATTTTTCATAGGGTCTCTTTGTCATCTCCCTTTTTTTTTACAGCTGTACTATATCTAAATTGTTAGAACATATAGTCATTACATACTATATTCTATTCTTTACAGTATTATTCAGTCCTAGTTCAATGATATAAATAAGTTTAAAGCTCACCACCAGTCTTGATATGAATGTCTATCTAGTCATAACAGTTCCACATGGTAATTCTGCATAACAGTTTGTTTGCAGGTTTTGTAATTTGAAAAATCAGTTTTATTAGATATAAAATCCTTGGTTTAATTATTTTTTTCTGAGTATCTGAAGTATGTTATTTCTTTTTCTCATTTGATATTAACAATGCTGTTGAAATGGCTGATGATAACTTGATTTGACTTAGTAATTTTGCCTTGATAGATTTTTTCTTGCTTATTTAAGATACAATAATTTTACTAGCAAATGTCTCAGAGTTGGCTGTTTTAAGTCAGTGTTCCAAGAAACATGATGTGGCCTTTCAATAGGTAGTTCAAAGTCTCTCTTTCTTTTTTTTTTATGAGGAAGATTAGCCCTGAGCTAACATCTGTTGCCAATCCTCCTTTTTTTTTTGCTGAGGAAGATTGGCCCTGAGCTAACATCTGTGCCCATCTTCCTCTATTTTATATGTGGGATGCCTGCCACAGTGTGGCTTGATAAGAGGTGTGTAGGTCTGTGCCTGGGATCTGAACCTGCGAACCCCAGGCCACCAAAGCAGAGCATGCAAACTTAACGACTATGCCACCGGGCCGGCCCCTCTCTTTCTATTTATAAGCAAAGTTTTATTAAATTACAGTTTATAATATCTGTGATGTTCCATTATTTTAATTTTTTAAGAGTTACTATTATATAGATGTTGGATTATCTTTGTCTTTATTCTATATCCAATGAGTCTATTATTCTGTGACTTAAAGGAATAATTATCTAGTGATATCAACTAGGAGAGATCAATCCAAAAATAAATCCATGCTCTAACACAAGTGTTTTGGGTTAGCTGCTGAGAAACACCTTAAAATAGTTCAATATTTGCTTCATCTTTAGTTTTTTTTAAAGTTTTGAAGTCATAGAATAATTAGAGTTGGAAAGGCCCTCTCCCATTTACTTTTTCTGAACCTTTTGTCGTCACCCCTATTGTCTCTGTCCTTGTCACTTTGGATTCTACTCTTAGCAATTTCTTCTCATTGTGAAGCTTTGTCCTTGAGGGTAGCTTTAGTTGGTTGTTTTCTAGAGTTCATAAGGTCTAGACTGCTACAGCAACTTTATCTTACCAAGGACCCTTTGCTTTATATGTGAATTGGAGTGTACAAAAATCCTTCCCAGTTTCAATAGTTATTCTCAAATTTGCTCACCACTCTCTCCAGTGAGAACTTGGTGAGTGGAAGCTCTCCTCCTCTTGTGTCTGTCATATGCTCTGTTGCTTGTCTCCACTTTTTACTGCACTCATACTATGTATGTCTTGTACCTATAGGTAGTCTGTCCCTAACCATCATTTTTGGGTATTTATTGAATAGTTTTAAACCTAGTTTTGTGGTAGATGTTATTCACGAGTTTTAAAATTCCCTATCTTATTTGCTATGGCACCATCACTATCTTCTATACTTTTGCAGGGACTAAAGTTTAATGCTTCTGCCTCTGCTTGGGTAATAGCCCTACCAGATTATGTTGTTTCCTCTTCTTATGCAGATTTTTTCCTTGATTGACTATTGTAAAGAAATTATTTTATAACTCAGTAGAAAAACTGTGATTCCTTGTTTAAATCTGTTTTAAAATAATCTATGTTCGAGAATAATACATTTCAAAATGTTTTGATTTTTACTGAATTACATATGTGTGTATGTATATATATGTATATGTATAAATATATATATATATAGAGAGAGAGGAAAAGTTTACTCTGGTCATGACACAACAAAAACGTAGTGGATCAAGAATCATAATTAAACAGTAAACATCTAGTAGCAATATCTTGTTGGGAGAGAATAAACCCAACCCCTTTGGTGGGTAAAATTTTCCCTAATTGGGGAGAAAATGGTCATCACATGCACAGTGAGCCCATACTTCTCTCACCACTTGATTTTGGTAAGTTATATGGAGCAAAAAGTCAATTCCTACGTTAGCTAAATAAACAGAGGATAGTTACTTAATTATAAGGTAATAGTCAAGCACCAGTTAGCAGAAAAAGAAAGGCTATGGTAGTCAAAAGACTTCTGTCAATAGCAGAAGAAATGTTTTAATGCTTTGGATACCTCAAGGATATGCAATCAGGTGTCCAGGAGTAGAGTTTTGTCATGGAAAAGTCGATATAAAATCAGGATGACTTCTTTTCTAGTTTAGAAATAGAGCCAGGGTTATGTTTAAGCAGTAGTTGCCAGCTATTAAAGTTTTTTGGAAGTGTTACTAACTTCTACATATATGTTTGCTTTTATTCAAACACACTCTAAATCCTCATCTATCATTTGGACTAATTAAGAAACATGTAAGTAACCAACAGAAGAACAATTCAAGTGGTTCCTTCTGGGGAGTAAGGTACTGTTGCTTTTTATTATAAGCCGTTTATATGTGAGCAACTATATTAAATACCTTGAGAAAGCATTTTAAAAACAAATAAATAACATTAAATCTCAATCAAAACTGTGTGCTACTCTCTAACGTATAATTATTAGGGTTTAATTTATTTTTAGGCTTGGACTTAATATATCTGTAGTTCAACAGAGAAATCATGAGTCTCTGGGAAAACATGTTATAATATCTTTGATTTAGTTACCTAAAATTCATTTGAAATTTTCTGTTTAAGCCATATGATCACTGCCACCCACATGCCATCTGGTGGCACATCTCCAGATGGCACATAGGAAGTAATAAGCCTCTAAAATTTTGCCCTATATATCGAAACCAAGAAAGTGCTTATAAACAGCTTCACATTGCTGAAAGATGATGCAGAATTTTGTCTTTTAGGAAGCATTTTAATTTTACCTAATTAAATGACAACAGTAACAGCAACAACAAAAGCCTTCACTTCTACTCAGTATTATTTGAAATTCTGGGTCTTCTAGCAAAACAACTAGATTCCATGTGGACAAAATTCACCCTCCCAACTTCAATTCCTGTTTTTGGTGAGTCCTCAAAATACAAGAGATATCAGGACAATATTGTTATATCATATCTTGCTAGTCATGAAAGTTGGTGAAGAAAATTGCCTCTGTTTTATGTAAACTCCAGAGCGGTGGTTCTGAGCCTTGGCTGTACATTAGAATCACCTGGTGTGCCATGAAAAATCTGAATGCCAAACCACATGCCACATGGATTATATAAGGCTCTCTGAGAGTGTGAACAAGGCACCTGAATTTTTAAAGCTTTCTAGATGTTGACAATGTGCAGCCAAGTTTGAGAAACACTATCCTAGAAGATTATGTCTATTTAACCTAAAACTGGATACTGGTGGGGATAAAAGTACTTTGAAGAATCTTAAAAATATACAAAATATATTGGAAATGGTTCAACTAATTTATGATTATTGGGATTAGAACAAAAAAAATTAAGAAACAAATACTTTGGTGGTATATTGAAGCATAAAACAAGGTAAAAATCAAATCTTTTATGTGGGTTAGATCAAATGTTATTTTCTGAACAGTGTTAGTCATCCATCCTAAAAAACAATATATAACCAAAAGCATCTGAATGATATGAACTATTTAATACAAATGGGAGAAATGAACCTTTTCCATAGGAAGAATAAGTTTCCTAAGGACCTAATAGAAGTTCTTAAATTCAGTGCAACATGCCTCCTTTAACACGCAGTAAAAGAAAATAAACATCATAGAAAATACAGATTATTCATACATTGTGTTTTCCCCAAGTACTATTGTAGTGTTAATTTATTCATTTATTTTTTCTCATAATGCATTGTCCATATATTTCTTTGTGTGTAAATTTAGGCTTGAAATCTACATAATTTCAAATAATTTTATTTTACATTTTTCTTGACTGTGATTTTAAATTTTTATCTACTTTTTTAATATATAATTTTTCAATCTGATCTGGAGTTTGGTAAAAAAAAAACACAGTTGTTGATTACAACAACAAATAAAAAAACACAAGATTTTTTTTCTTTTTAACTTACCTCTGCATGTTCTCATTATCTCTTTTTAGGACCTTACAGTCTAAGCAGAAAATAACAGCACTTATGTTTCAATTTATGCTGCAAGTTTTGCACCTGTTATATATTTACATCATTTATATATAATTTCATTTGAAATTAAAATGTTATTCACTCAATAAAGATTAGAAGATGCCTCATATGATACCATCACCTAGGAAAACTTTTCCTTAAGACCAAGTATAATAGCAGTTAGAAACTCAAAACTTAATTTCCAAATATCAAAATAAGAGTCACATCCATGTGAAACATTCTGATGGATTAATATATTTATATAGTAATTATAGTTTGCTCTTTTAAAATCATAAATATATATATTAACATCTATCCCATGCCATCTAGAAAGGAAATGGAAATTAGAAAATGGGTATGTTAATTAAAAGTTTTAAATTTTTAGTCCTACATAATCTTCCAAATGTACTTTTTGTTACACCTTGAAAAGAACCATAAATATTAATTAATATCACCATTCCTGAGTTTGACCTGCATTTTTTTGTTTAAGTGTTTTGAAAAGATTATTCCCCTTTCATGTGAAGTTCAAAAAGTCACACAGACTAATTCAAAAAAACAAACACCAAAAACAATGTTGACTTAAATGAAACAAAAATGTGATATATCTATATAATGGAATATTATTTGGCAATTAAAAAGAACGAAGTACCGATACATGCTGTAACGTGGATGAACATTGAAAACATTATGCTAAGTGAAAGAAGTCCATCACAAAAGACACCCTATTATATGATTCAATTTATATGAACTATCCAGAAGAGGCAAATCTATATATAGACAAAATAGATTAGTGGTTGCCTAAGGCTGAGGGCTTGTGGGAGACGGAGAGTGACTGCTAATGGGTACAGATGGGGTTTATTTTTGGGGGTGTTGAAAATGTTCTAAAATTATATTGTATAAGTACCGCGCGCTAACCGATTGCGCCACTGGAGCTCCCTCTAAAATTATATTGTGATGATAGTTGCACAGCTCTTAAATATACTAAAAACATTGAATTGTACACTTGAAATGGATGAATTTTATTGGTATGTAAAGTAAATTATAAAGCTTTTTTAAAAAGGATGAATTCTAGATGAGGTAAAAAGGCTGGTTTGAGGTTAATTCTTATGGGATAATGTACTTAGACTATAAGACAGATCCATCTTATATCAATAGTGCTGAAGTGAATAATGTGGATAAATAAAATACATTACGAGCTTCTTACCAAAAATTCTGACAAATTCAGACAAAATTCTGGCAAAGCTACTGTTGTGATGTGAGACAGAGCATCCAAATACATGAGATACTAGATGTAAAGCACCTTGCACAGTACTTGGTACATTAATAATGTGCTTAATGAATGAGTTACTTTCATCATCATAATTATACTCATCACCATCATCATCATCATCCCAAAATTTGTAGTAGGAAGCATATGGACACATAGACTTTGTTTCACCTCTTGAAGTTATACTCAGTTGAGTGTAAATGTAATATTGATGCTATGCTATGTATCGTCTGGCATCAGCTACCACAATTATAGATAATGTGACTCTGGGAAAATTAGTATCTCTGTTGGGCTTACCTTTAAAATTCAATCCAATTAAGTGAGGGCAAATCTCACTCTACTTGCTCATAGTTGAGAACATTTACATTTCTTTTAAAAGATAGAAATTATATTCTTAATTATGGAAATCAACATCATTGCAGCTTTCTCTTTCAAAGCCAGTATTCTGACAAAGCTTTAAGAGGAATACTGTTTCATAAAGAAATTTTAAATTATAAAGCTTTTTATTTTGGGGAACAGTAGTCTGGAATGTTGTGACATTATTTTAATAAATACTCCAAATTCTATGTGTTGCATTTAGTAAGTGGAAAACACTCATTGAGTGTATATGGAATTGTGTAGAGATAATGTCATCCCTAGTTATCTTAGGAAATAGGAATTAATGGATCACACTACTGTGGAGGATGAAAATAAATGGCAAGATAAAAAAAGAAAGTAAAGTAACTTTTTTTATATGCATTCACAGTATAATTTAATTCAAAGGCTCAACATTTCTCTTCAAAGTGATGGAATTTTGAAAGCATTTCAGTGGTATTTATTTATTTATTATTATTATTTTTTTTGTTGAGGAAGATTCACCCTGAGCTAACATCTGTTGCCAATCCTCCCCTTTTTGCTGAGGAAGATTAGCCCTGAGCTAACATCTGTTGCCAATCTTTCTCTTTTTGTATGTGAACTACCGCCATAGCATGGCCACTGGCCACTGACGAGTGGTGTATGTCCATGCCCAGGAACTGAACCTGGGCCTCCAAAACAAAGTGTGCCGAACTTAACCACTAGGTCACCAGGGCTGGCCCTCAGTTGTACTTTTAATGGACTACTTGTCTACCCTGGGCTTTTTTTGTGTGTGTGTGTGGAAGATCAGCCCTGAGCTAACATCTGCCAATCCTCCTTTTTTTTTTTTTTTTTTTTCTGAGGAAGACTGGCCATGGGCTAACATCCATGCCCATCTTCCTCCGCTTTATATGGGATGCCACCACAGCATGGCTTATCAAGCAGTGTGTCGGTGTGCGCACTTAACCGCTTGTGCCACCTGGCCGGCCCCCTACTCTGGGCTTTTGAGAGCAGAAAGCTCACTAAGAAGCGTTAATTATGGTACTGAACAAGTAATTGAAAGATCATTTAATTTTTACCTGCCCTCTCTTTCAATATTGAATATTCACATGGGTATTGGATATCCAGAATATTCTGTCGATATTGAATACCTTATAGGAGAACTTATTTAATGGGATGATATTTTCATATGGAGAGCTCCTTTACCCTCTTTCAGCATCCTTTTCCAGGATCTACGTGCCACCAATATCACATCAAATTCTCTTCTAAACTTGCTTCACTGTTTCAGGTAATTTGTCCCACTGTCTTTTCAGTCTCCCAGTCTTGATATTTCAGTTGCTCTTGGCTCCTCTCATTATCTGCCAAGCTTAGCCGAGAGAGAAAAGACATAGCTTGAAGGGGTAATAGGGAAGCCAGAAGAATTATTTTTTCTTACACTTTGGGAGATTTGCATAATCAGTTATTATTTCATATTTTCTACTTTTTAAAAGAGAGAAACACCTTGATGATATAAGGAAGGGTATTAGTATCTACTTGTTTAAAACACGTTGGCTATTATTCTGCAGATGAGCAACATGCGGAAGTACACATCAATCAGTGACTTATTAGCTGAGGGAATAGTGTCCCCAGTCAAATATTGTCTGAAGATGTCCTTTCTGGTAGGGAAAGGAAGCAACAAGAGAGGGTAAAAGAACCTTGCTCCAGATCCGTAACAGTCAGTCCAATTTCCTAGCAGCCAATTAAACACAGTTAAGTTTTTCTCAGAAAGCAGAAAGCCAGAAAATAATCATGTTTTTCTGACGATGAAGGTTATTTTTAGAAGTGGAGCTTCAGCTATTTACTAAATGATACCGAACACATCAAAAAGGAATCCAACTTCAGAAAAAAAATAATGTTTAGAAACATGCCTAAATGGCTTATATTTTTATGTAACTTGGATGGCTTAACATTGGGTGGCAGCCAGTAGATACAGGCTGCGACACTTGAGGACTTGCTCAAATTGGGAGCCATTATAGTTTCATTGTGACTTCAAAATGAGTCATCATTTTGTTTTAAGTAGAAACATTTATCTTTTTCACAAACAGTAATTCTGAAAGCGTGTTTAGTGAGGTAGAAAGTACATCAGTACTGAACAGATTATTCTTTTTAACTCTTTGTTCCTTTTGCTATTTTTATATTCAATCGTGTCCTAGACTTGGGTACTTCATAATTGGTTACTTATGTCACAGTGATATTTATTGTAATACAGATAAACAATTTATGATCTGATGAAGAATTCGGTGGTGGAAAGTGGTTGTTATCAGAGACCTTATTGAAGTCATTGCTCCTCAGCATCACCACCTAGTGGCAAGAATCTTGAAAAGACTACAGAGGCTTGCAGAGACCCTAAACCTAATAGAATGCATGCAGCTAATTCAACCATGGTGCACAGTGACACAAATACTACAATTTGTTTAAACACTAGCATATATTTTTATCCAAATTAAGTTATCTAACCGAAATATTATTTATGCTTGTGTTAGAGGAAAACCATTTACACTCTTATTATAGGTTGTATTACATGAGTATTTTTATCATTTAGAGAAACAAGTGGACCCATGATATAGCCTGTTTGTATATATTTGCATATTTACAACGGTCATATTTTCAATGGTATGATCAATGTTATTAACTTGCTACTTGGAAGATTGATCCCTTCATTCCCCAGAGATTATTTATACACAATGCTTGACAGCCACAATCTCTGGATCTTTACCCTTCTCACCTCTTTACTATTAGTAGAATTTCAAAGAAGAGTTTTTACTCCTTCCCAAGGCAAATCTGCCTTCATATGGAATTGATCCACCATCTGGGTTCACCAAATATCACTGTTAGGATTTGAACTTTTTTGTATGCAAAGATTTAAAATTTTTTTTTCACTCAGCCTAGACCTATGATCCCATTTTAAAAATCCCTGCCTTGCCTTTGCTACTCTCTAACAAATTTCTAGAAAAACTGAAATGTACTCAGTGCCTTTACTTCCTTACCTTGAAGTCATTCCTTCACTCTTCACAATCTGGCATCTGGCTCTATCATTCTGTGGAAATTTTCTCTCTGAAAGATCACCAATGACCTGGCCAAATTCAACAGCCTACCTTTAATCCCATCCCTTATGACAAAGTCTCACAATTTATATTTTATTAATCCAGTATATTATGTAATATATCATACATAAAATAAGATATAAATAATAATGTAATGGGCATCTGAGCTTCAACTAAGTGGTTTAATACATAATACATTATAAAACTCTAGTGTACCCTTATTCTCCTATTTCCCCCATTATTGTTCCTCCCTCTTCCAGGAATAAACTATTCTGATTTTGTATTTATCTTTAATGTTCATACTCTTACTACATAGATATATCTAAATAATATTATGATAATGACCTGAATATTTTAAAATTTTATTTAAATGGAATTATATCATATGTATTTTTATACAATTTACTTTTTTTTCTGTATTTGGTGCACTGGTTTTACTCTTTTTTTTCTTTATCTTTTTTTCCTTGAGGAAACATTGGTTTACAAGATTATATAAATTTCAAGTATATATCATTGTATTTCTATTTCTGTGTAGACTACATCATGTTCACCACCCAAAGACTAATTACCATCCATCATCATACACGTGAGCCCTGTCACCTCTTTCACCCTCCTCCCTCCCCCTTTCCCCTCTGGTAAACACCAGTCTAATCTCTGTATGTATGTGTTGGCTTGCTGTTGTTGTTGTTTTTATGTTCTACTTATGAGTGAAATCGTATGATATTTGACTTTCTCCATCTGACTTATTTAGTTTAGCATAATATCCTCAAGGTCCATCCATGTTGTTGCAAATGGCATGATTTCATCTCTTTTACAGCTGAGTAGTATCCCATTGTGTTTATATACCACATGTTCCTTATCCATTCACCCATCGCTGGGCACTTAGGTTGTTTCCAAGTCCTGGCTATTGTGAATGATGCTGCAAAGAACATAGTGGTGCATAAATCTTTATGCATTCGTGTTTTCATGTTCTTTGGATAAATACCCAGAAGTAGAATAGCTGGATCATATGGCACTTCTATTATTAATTTTTTGAGGAATCTCCATACTGTTTTCCATAGTGGGTACATCAGTTTACATTCCCACCCACAGTGTATGAGAGTTCCCTTTTCTCCACATTCCCTCCAACACCTGTCATTTCTTGTCTTGATAATTGTGGCCATTCTGATGGGAGTGAGGTGATATCTCACTGTAGTTTTTTTTTTTTTTTGGTGAGGAAGACTAGCCCTGAGCTAACATCTGTGCCCATCTTCCTCTACTTTATATGGGACGCTGCCACAGCATGGCTTGACAAGTGGTGTGTCAGTGCGCACCCAGGATCCGAACCTGCAAACCCTGGGCCACCGAAGAGGAGCGCGTGCACTTAACCTCTGCGCCACCCGGGCCGGCCCCTCTCACTGTAGTTTTGATTTTCATTTCCCTAATAACTAGTGATGTTGAACATCTTTTCATGTGCCTGTTGGCCATCTGTATATCTTCTTTGGAAAAATGTCTGTTCAGATCTTTTGCCCATTTTTTAATTGGGTTGTTTACTGTTGAGTTGTATGACTTCTTTATATATATTGGAGATTAACCCTTTATCAGATGTATGGTTTGCAAATATCTTCTCCCAATTGTTAGATTGTCTTTTCATTTGTTGGTGGTTTCCTTTGCTGTGCAGAACTTTTTAGTTTGATGTAGTCCCATTTGTTTATTTTTTCTTTTGTTTCCCTTGCCTGGTGAGACATGGTATTTGAAAAGATGCTGCTAAGACCAATGTTGAAGAACGTACTGTCTATGTTTTCTTCTAGAAGTTTTATGGATTCAGGTCTTACATTCAAGTCTTTCACCAATTTTGAAGTAATTTTTGTGTATGGTGTAATATAATGGTCTACTTTCGTTCTTTTGCATGTGGCTGTCCAGTTTTCCCAGCACCATTTATTGAAGAGACTTTCCATTCTCCATTGTATATTGTTTGCTTCCTTGTTGAAAATTAGCTTTCCATGGATGTGTAGGTTTATTTCTGGGCTCTCGATTCTGTTCCATTGATCTGTGTGTCTTTTTTTGTGTCAGTACCATGCTGTTTTGGATACTATAGCTTTGTAGTATATTTTGAAATCAGGAAGTGTGATACCTCCAGTTTAGTTCCTTTTTCTCAGGATTGCTTTGGCTATTCAGGGTCTTTTGTTGTTCCATATAAATTTTAGGATTCTTTGTTTTATTTCTGTGAAAAATGTCATTGGGACTTTGATAGGGATTGCATTGAATCTATAGATTGATTTGGGAAGTATGGACATTTTAACTATGTTAATTCTTCCAATCCGTGAGCACAGAATATGATTCCATTTCTTTGTGTATTCTTTGATTTCTTTCAACAATGTTTTATAGTTTTCATTGTACAGGTCTTTCACCTCTTTGGTTAAAATGATTCCTAGATATTTTATTATTTTTGTTGCAATTGTAAATGGGATTGTATTTTTAATTTCTCTTTCTGCTACTTCATTGTTAGTGTCTAGAAACATAGCTGATTTTTGTATGTTGATTTTGTATGCTGCACCTTCACCACGTTCATTTATTATTTCTAATAGTTTTTTGCTGGATTCTTTAGGGTTTTCCATATATATAATCAGGTCATCTGCAAATAGTGACAGTTTACTTCTCCCTTTCCAATTTGGATCCCTTTTATTTCTTTTTCTTGCCTGATTGCTCTGGCTAGGACTTCTAATAGTATGCTAAATAAGAGTGGCTAGAGTGGGCATCCATGTCTGGTTCCTGTTCTTAATTGGAAAGCTATCAATTTTTCACCATTGAGTATGATATTAGCTGTGGGTTTGTCATATATGGCCTTTATTATGTTGAGGCACTTTCCTTCTATACCCATTTTATTGAGAGTTTTTATTATAACTGGATGCTGTATCTTGCTGAATGCTTTCTCTGCATCTCTCAAGATGATCATGTGATTTTTAGTCTTCATTTCGTTAATGTAGTATATCACATTGATTGATTTGCGGATGTAGAACCATCCCTGCATCCCTGGAATAAATCCCACTTGATCATGGTGTAAGATCTTTTTAACGAATTGCTGTATTCCATTTGCTAGTATTTTGTTGAGGATTTTTGCATTGATGTTCAAAGTGATATTGGCCTGTAACTTTTTTTATGTCGTCCTTGTCTGGTTTTGGTATCAGGGTAACGTTGGCCTCGTAGCATGAGTTAGGAAGCTTCCCTTCCTCATCAATTTTTTGGAAGAGTTTGAGAAGGATAGGTATTAAGTCTTTGAATATTTGGTAGAATTCACTGGGGAAGCCGTCTGGTCCTTGACTTTTATTTTTGGGGAGAATTTGATTACTGTTTCGATCTCCTTACTGGTGATTGGTCTATCCTAACTCTCTATTTCTTCTTAATTCAGTTTTGGAAGGGTGTATGATTCTAAGAATTTATCTATGTCTTCTAGATTATCCAATTTGTTGGTGCATAGCTTTTTATATTATTCTCTTATAATCCTTTGTATTTCTGAGGTGTCTATTGCAATTTCCCCTCTTTCGTTTCTGATTTTATTTATTTGAGCCTTCTCTCTTTTTTTCTTGAAAAGAACTAGTTCTTTTCAAAGAACTAGTTCTCAGTTTCATCGATTGTTTTCACTATTGTTTTTTCAGTCTCTATTTCATCTACTTCTGCTCTGATTATTATTATTTCCTTCCTTCTACTGATTTTGGGCTTTGTTTGCTCTGCTTTTTTCTTGTTCCTTTAGGTGCACTGCTAGATTGAGATTTTTCTTGTTTGTTGAGGTAGGCCTGTATTGCTATAAACTTCACTCTTAGTACCACTTTTGCTGTATCCCATAAATTTTGGCATGTTGTATTATCATTTTCATTTTTCTATAGGTGTTTTTTGATTTCTCTTCTGATTTCTTCATTGACCCCATAGTTTTTCCATAGCATAGCATTTTATCTCCACATGTTTGTGGCTTTTCCAGTTTTCTTCTTGTAGTGATTTTTTTTTTGAATTGTGTACTTTATTTTTTTATTTTTTTTAATGTTTTGTTTACTACAGTAACATTGGTTTATAACATTGTATAAATTTCAAGTGTACATCATTATACTACTATTTCTGCATGGATAACATCATGTTCTCATGTTCACCACCCAAATACTAATTACAATCCATCACCACACACATGTGCCTAATTATCCTTTTCACCCTCCTCCCTCCCCCCTTCCCCACCGGTAACCACCAATCCAATCTCTGTCTCTATGTGTTTGTTTGTTGTTGTTATTATCTACTACTTAATGAGTGAGATCATATGGTATTTGACCTTCTCCCTCTGACTTATTTCACTTTGCATAATACCCTCAATGTCCATCCATGTTGTCACAAATGGCTGGATTTCATCGTTTCTTATGGCTGAGTAGTATTCCATTGTGTATATATACCACATCTTCTTTATCCATTCGTCCCTTGATGGACACTTAGGTAGCTTCCACGTCTTGGCTATTGTGAATAATGCTGCAATGAACACAGGGGTGCGTGTATCTTTATGCATTGGTGTTTTCAAGTTCTTTGGATAAATACCCAGCAATGCAATAGCTAGATCGTATGGTAGTTCTATCCTTAATATTTTGAGGAATCTCCATACTGTTTTCCATAGTGGCTGCCCCAGTTTGCACTCCCACCAGCAGTGTATGAGAGTTCCCTTCTCTCCACATCCTCTCCAAAACTTGTTGTTTCCTGTCTTGTTAATTATAGCCATTCTGACGGGCATGAGGTGATATCTCATCATAGTTTTGATTTGCATTTCCCTGATATTTAATGATGTTGAGCATCTTTTCATGTGCCTGTTGGGCATCTGTATATCTTCTTTGGAGAAATGTCTGTTCAGGTGTTTTGCCCATTTTTTAATTGGGTTGTTAGTTTTTTTGTTGTTGAGATGCATGAGTTCTTTAGATATTTTGGAGATTAACCCCTTATCAGATGTACTGTTTGAAAATATCTTCTCCCAATTGTTAGGTTGTCTTGTCGTTTTGTTGATGGTTTCCTTTGCTGTACAGAAGCTTTTTAGTTTGATGTAGTCCCATTTGTTTGTCTTTTCTATTGTTTCTCTTGCCTGGTCAGACATGGTGCTTGAAAATATGTTGCTAAGACCGATGTCAAACAGCGTATTGCCTATGTTTTCTTCTAGAAGTTTCATAGTTTCAGGTCTTACATTCAAGTCTTTAATCCATTTTGAGTTAATTTTTGTGTATGGTGTGAGGTAATGATCCTACTTTCATTTTTTTGCATGTGGCTGCCCAGTTTTCCTAACACACCATATGTTGAAGAGACTTTCTTTTCTCCATTGTATGTTTTTGGCTCCTTTGTCTAAGATTGGCTGTCCATAGATGTGTGGGTTTATTTCTGGACTTTCGATTCTATTCCATTGATCTGTGTGTCTGTTTTTGTGCCAGTACCATGCTGTTTTGGTTACTATAGCTTTGTAGTATATTTTGAAATCAGGGAGTGTGACACCTCCAGCTTTGTTCTTTTTTCTCAGGATTCCTGTAGGTATTTGGGGTCTTTTGTTGTTCCATATAAATTTTAGGATTCTTTGTTCTATTTCTGTGAAAAATGTTGTTGGAAATTTGATAGGGATTGCATTGAATCTATAGATTGCTTGAGGAAGTATGGACATCTTAACTATGTTAATTCTTCCAATACAAGAGCACGGAGTATCTTTCCATTTCTTTGTGTCTTCTTCAATTTCTTTCAGCAATGTTTTATAGTTTTCGGTGTACAGATCTTTCACCTCTTTGGTTAAGTTTATTCCTAGGTATTTTATTCTTTTTGTTGCAATTGTAAATGGGATGGTATTCTTAATTTCTCTTTCTGCTACTTTGTTGTTAGTGTATAGGAATGCAACTGATTTTTGTATGTTGATTTTGTATCCTGCAACTTGACCGTATTCATTTATTACTTCTAAAAGTTTTCTGGTGGATTCTTTAGGGTTTTCTATATATAAAATTATGTCACCTGCAAATAGTGAGAGTTTCACTTCTTTTCCAATTTGGATCTCATGTATTTCTTTTTCTTGTCTGATTGCTCTTGCTAGGACTTCCAGTACTATGTTAAATAGCAGTGGTGTGAGTGGGCATCCTTGTCTGGTTCCTGTTCTTAGAGGGATAGCTTTCAGTTTTTCACCATTGAGGATGATATTAGCTGTGGGTTTGTCATATATGGCCTTTATTATCTTGAGGTACTTTCCTTCTATACCCATTTTATTCAGAGTTTTTATCATAAAAGGATGCTGTATCTTGTCAAATGCTTTCTCTGCATCTATTGAGATGATCATGTGATTTTTATTCTTAATTTTATTAATGTGGTGTATCATGTTGATTGATTTGCAAGTGTTGAACCATCCCTGCATCCCTGGAATAAATCCCACATGATTATGGTGTATAATCTTTTTAATGTATTGTTGTATGTGATTTGCTAATATTTTGTTGAGGATTTTTGCATCGATGTTCATCAGTCATATTGGCCTGTAATTTTCTTTTTTTGTGTTGTCCTTGTCTGGTTTTGGTATCAGGGTAATGTCGGCTTCATAGAATGAGTTAGGGAGCTTCCCCCTCCTCAATTTTTTGGAGGAGTTTGAGAAGGATATGTATTAATTCTTCTTTGAATGTTGGGTAGAATTCACCAGGGAAGCTGTCTGGTCCTGGACTTTTATTTTTGGGGAGGTTTTTGATTACAGTTTCGATTTCCTTACTGGTGATTGGTCTATTCAAATTCTCTACTTCTTCTTGATCCAGTTTTGGAAGGTTGTATGATTCTAAGAATTTATCCATTTCTTCCAGATTGTCGAATTGGTTGGCATATAGCTTTTCATAGTATTCTCTTATAAACTTTTGTATTTCTGAGGTGTCTGTTGTAATTTCTCCTCTTTCATTTCTGATTTTACTTATTTCTGCCTTCTCTCTTTTTTTCTTGGTGAGTCTAGCTAAAGATTTGTCAATTTTGTTGATCTTTTCAAAGAACTAGCTCTTGGTTTTATTAATGTTTTCTATTTTTTTTTTTTTTGGTCTCTATTTCATTTATTTCTGCTCTGATTTTTATTATTTCCCTTCTTCTACTGATTTTGGGCTTTGTTGGTTCTTCTTTTTCCAGTTCCTTTAGGTGCATTGTTAGATTGTTTATTTGAGATTTTTCTTGTTTGTTGAGATAGGCCTGTATTGCTATAAACTTCCCTCTTAGAACCGCTTTTGCTGTATCCCATAAATTCTGGCATGTCGTATTTTCATTTTCATTTTCATTTGTCTCCAGGTATTTTTTGATTTCTTCATTGACCCAGTCATTGTTCAGTAGCATTTTATTTAATCTCCATGTATTTGTGGCTTTTCTGATTTTCTTCCTATAGTTGATTTCTAGTTTCATACCATTGTGGTCAGAAAAGATGCTTGGTATTATTTCAATCTTCTTAAATTTATGGAGACTTGTTTTGTGGCCTAATATGTGATCAATCCTGGAGAATGTTCCATGTGCATTTGAAAAGAACGTGTATTCTTCGGTTTTTGGATGGAATGCTCTGTATATATCTACTAGGTCCATCTGTTCTAGTGTGTCATTTAAGGCCAATGTTTCCTTATTGATCTTCTGTTTGGATGATCTATCCGTTGGTGTAAGTGGAGTGTTAAAGTCCCCTACTATTATTGTGTTACTGTCTATTTCTGTTTTTATGTCTGTTAATAATTGCTTTATATATTTAGGTGCACCTACATTGGGTGCGTAGATATTTACAAGTGTTATATCGTCTTGTTGGATTGTTCCCTTGATCATTATGTAATGCCCTTCTTTGTCTCTTTTTACAGTTTTTGTTGTAAAGTCTTTTTTGTCTGATATGAGTATTGCTACCCCAGCTTTCTTTTCGTTGCCATTTGCGTGGAGTATCTTTTTTCATCCCTTCACTTTCAGTTTGTGAGTGTCTTTAGGTCTGAAGTGTGTCTCTTGTATGCAGCATTTATATGGGTCTTGTTTTTTTTTAATACATTCAGCCACCCTATGTCTTTTGATTGGAGCATTTTTTCCATTGACATTTAAAGTGGCTATTGATAAGCATGTACTGATTGCCATTTTGTTACATTTTTTCTGGGTGTGTTAGTAAATCTTCTCTGTTCTTTTCTTGCTCTCTTCCCTTGTGATTTGATGGCTTTCTTTAGTATTTTTGGGTTCCTTTATCTTATTTTTTTGTGTATTTATTATAGGTATCTGGTTTGTGATTCCAATGAGTTTCATATATAATAACTTATGTAAATTGCAATCTACATTAAGTTGATGGACTCTTAAGTGTGACCTCTTACTAAAAGCTCTTCAGTTTTACTCATGTCCACTCACATTTTATGCTTTTTAATATAATATTTAACCTCTTTTTTTGTTTGTGTATTCCTTAATCTCTTATCATGGAAATAGATAATTTTAGTACTTTTGTGTTTTGACCTTCATATTAGCTTTATAGGTGGTTGATCTGCTACCTTTACTATATATTTGCCTTTACCAGTGATTTCTTTTTCCTTTAATAATTTTCTTATTCTTATTTGTGGTCTTTTCTTTTCCACTTAAGTAAGGCCCTTTAACATTTCCTGTAAGTTTAGTTTATTGGTGATAAACTCCTTTAACTTTTACTTCTCTGGAAAACTCTTAATCTCTCCTTACACAGACACTGGCAGGTATGATAACCCTGCTGCGTAGAGTATTCTTGGCTGTAGGTTTCTTCCTTTTAGCGCTTTAAATATATCGTGCCTCTCTCTTCTAGCCTGTAAGGTTTCTACTGAGAAGTCAGCTGACAGCCTTATGGGGTTTCCTTTGTATGTAACATGTTGCCTTTCTCTTGCAGCTTTTAGGATTCTCTCTTTGTCTTTAATTCTTGACATTTTAATTATAATGTGTTTGGTGAGGGCCTCTTTGGGTTCACTTTGTTTTGTGCTGTCTGTGCTTCCTGTACCTGGATGTCTGTTTCCTTCCTTAGGTTAGGAAAATTTTCAGCTATTATTTCTTTGAATGGATTCTCTGCCTCTTTCTCTCTCTCTTCTCCTTCTGGGACACCTGTGACATGGATGTTACTGCACTTGATGTTGTCCCAGACGTCCCTTAGACTGTGCTCATTCTTTTTAATTCTTTTTCTGTTCAGCTTGGGTGATTTCCTCTAGTCTTTCATCCAACTTGCTGATCAGTTCTTCTGTGTCATCTACTTTGCTGTTGATTCCTTCTAGTGAATTTTTCATTTCTATTATTGTATTCTTCATTTCTGATTGCCTCTTTTTTATATTTTCCAATTCTGTGTTGAACTTCTCACTATGTTCATCTATTCTGCCATGATCAGTGAGCATCTTTATGACTATTAGTTTGTAGTCTTTATCAGGTAGATTGTTTTTCTCTGTTTTGTTTAGTTCTTTTTCTGAGAATTTGTGCTGTTCCCTTATTTGGAACATATTCCTTTGCCTCCTCATTTTGCCTACGTCTCTGTGCTTATATCTATGTATTATGTAGATCAGCTATGTCTCCCAATCTTGCAGATGTTACCTAATGTAAGAAATGCCCTATGGGACCCAGCTGTGTGCTTATCTCTCATCACCAGTTCCAAATGTTCCAGGAGTGTCCCCCCTGTGGGATACATGTGCCCTTCTGTTGTGGCAGGGTCGGTCTTGCTGTGGGTGCATGGGCTGCCCCGTGTGCATGTGTTGCCCCACCAAGGCAGACCCACTCGCCCTGCTGCAGAGGTCACACATACCCCACCCAGGCAGGCCCACAAGTTCTCCGTGGGCTTGCTGGTGGGCAGAGCCAGTCCCTAGGGTGGGCTGTGTGCCCTGGTTGAGCTGAATTAAATCGGTGCTGTAGTGGGCGGGGCAAACCCCTGTACTAACATGCCAGAGGAAGAAATCCAATGGCATCTGCCAGTGTCTGTATCAGCACGCTTGTACCAGGTGACAATAATGCCTGCTGCCAATGTCTCAGTCCCTGGAGAGGTCTCATCTCTCACTGAGATGCACCTAGAACCTATCAGGTGAGTCTCTTTTCACCAAAGGACTATGCACCTTTCTTTGTGGTGATTTTAGGTTGCTTTCCGAAATGGGTGAACTTGTGTGTGGGCCCTTTAAGAGCAGGCTTTTCTTTCTCTTATGTTTGATAGCTTTTCTGGGAGTACTCCCCGTTGGTTTAATAGCCTTCAAATCAAGGTATTATGGTAGTAGTCTTGCTGAATTCAAAGGCTGCTTATTGTGGCATAGATCTCCCACTCAGATCCCCTGCTCCTCCAGGAAAAGCTTCGTACCTTAAGATTGCTCCTGGCTATGAAGCACTGTGTCTAGAATGTGTTTTTTTCCTCAGTAGAAAAGTATTTCTGCCTCTTCCACCTCTGTCAGTGTTGTCCCTTGTTTTGGGGTTCTTTTTATCCAGTTTCCAGTTCTCTCTCAGAGGTGATTGTTTCACAGGTATGTGTAAATTTGTTGTGTCCATGGCAGGAGGTAACTTCAGAGTCCTACTATGCTGCCATCTTCCCAGCAATCTCCATAATTTACTTTTTATATTTTTGAGATTCATCTGTATTGATGGCTGTAGTTGTGTAATATTCACTTAAATTGTGCATAGTGTTCCATTGCATGAATACAATCACAATTTATGCCTTCTCCTATTGAAAGGTAGTTAGGTTTTTTTAGGTTTCTTTTCCAGTTTTATTGAGATATAATTGACATACAGCACTATTTAAGTTTAAGGTGTACAGCATAATGACTTGATATACATATATTTCAAAAAGATTACCACAATAAGTTTAGTCAACATTCATCACCTCATATAGTTATCAAAAAATTTTTCTTCCTTATGATGAAAAATTTTAAGATTTACTATCATAACAACTTTCAAATATACCATGCAGCAGTGTTAACTATAGTCATCATGTCGTACATTACATCTGCAGTACTTATTTATCATATAACTGGAAGTTTGCACTTTTTGACCATCTTCATCCAATTTCCCCCCCACACACACACACCCCTTCTCACTTCTGGTAACCACAAATCTGATCTCTTTTTCCATGAGTTTGGGGGTTTTTTTAAGATTCCACATGTAAGTGAGGTCATATACTATTTGTCTTTCTCTGTCTGACATTTCACTTAGCATAATGCCCTCAAAGTCTATCTGTGTTGTTGCAAATGACAGGATTTCCATCTTTTTTATGGCTGAATAATATACCATTATATATATACTCCTTTCTTTATCTTTTTTCATTCATCTGTCAATGGACACTTAGGTTGTTTCCATGTCTTGGAGATTGCAAATAATGCTGCAATGAACATAGGGGTGCTGATATCTCTTCGACATAGTGATTTCTTTTCCTTTGGATATATACCCAGAAGTGGGATTCCTGAAACATATGGCAGTTCTAGTTTTAATTTTTTGAGGATCTTCCACACTGTTTTTCATAGTGGCTGTACCATTTCACATTCCCACCAACAGTGCACAAGGGTTCTCTTTTCTCCACAACCTTACAGCACTTTTTATCTCTTGTCTTTTTCATCATAGCCATTCTAACAGGTGTGAGGTGATATCTCATTGTGGTTTTCATTTGCATTTCCCTGATGATTAGCGACGTTAAGTACCTTTTCATGTACTTGTTGGCTATTTGTATGTCTTCTTTGGAGAAATGTCAATTAAGGTCCTCTGACCTTTTTTTAATTGGATTACTTGTTTTTTTATTATTGAGTTATGAGTTCCTTATAAGTTTTGGATATTAATTCCTTATCAGATATATGATTTACAAATATTTTACCCCATTACATAGGATGCCTTTTCATTTTGTTGATTGTTTCTTTTGCTGTGCAGAAGCTTTTTCATTTGATGTAGTCCCGCTTGTTTATTTTTGCTTTTGTTGCTTGAGCTTTTGGTGTCATATCCAAAAAAAAAAAAATCATTGCCAAGACGGATGTCAAGGAGCTTTTTCTCTGTTTTCTTCTAGGAATTTTATGGTTTCAGGTCTTACATTTAAGTCTTTAATTCATTTTGAGTTAATTTTAGTGAGTGATATGAGATAGGGATCCAATTTTGTTCTTTTGCATGTGACTATCCAGTTTTCCCAATGCCATTTGTTAAAGAGACTATCCTTTCTCCATTGAGTATTCTTGGCTCCCTTGTCAAATATTAGTTGATCATATATGCAAGGGTTTGTTTCTGGGCCCTCAATTTTGTTCCATTGGTCTATGTGTCTATATTTATGCAAGTACCACACTGTTTTGATTACTATAGATTTGTACTATAGTTTGAAATCCAGAAGTGTGATGCCTCTGGCTTTGATCTTTCTCAAGATTGCTTTGGTTATTTGGGGTCTCTTGTCATTCCACATGAATTTTAGGATTTTTTCTATTTGTGAAAAATGTCATTGAAATTTTTGTAGGGATTACATTAAATCTATAAATGGCTTTGGGAATTATGGACATTTTAACAATTAACTCTTCTGATCCATGAACACAGGATATCTTTCCACTTATTTGTGTCGTCTTCAATTTCTTTCATCAGTGTCTTATAGTTTCAGTATATAGATCTTTCACTTACTCGGTTTTATATTTAAGGTCTTTTGTGTTCTGTGTCTTAATTTTATATATTGCTACTTTACTAAATTCTTTTGTTATTTATAATATTTTTCCATCAATTCCTTTAGGTTTTCAGTTATGTAATCGTATCATCTGCAAATAGAGGTAGTTTTACCTCTTCTAGATTTATACTTTAAGTTGCTTTCTCTTATCCAACTGTACTGGCTAGTACCTCTAATGCAATGTAAGTAATAGTGGAGACAGTGAACACACTTTAGTGGGGAAGTCTGTGATGTTTACCTATTGAGAAATATGCTGGTTTAGGGGCTGATGATTATGTGTATTATGGTATACATAGATTTAATTTAATTTAATGTTTTTAAAAATTAATGCTTGGTAAATTTAGTGGAATGCCTTTTAGGCATCTTATAAAGATTATAATGTGTTTTTTTTCTTCTTAGTTCTATTAATATAATTGTCTTCATTTGCTCTTTATGTTAAACCACAATTTAATTCTCAAATAAATCCCATTTAGTTATATAATCCTAAATCATATGTTATTTTTTAATGTGCTGCTGGATTCTGTTTGCTAATGTTTTATGAAAGATTTTTGCATTAAATATTTATAGTGATACCAGGCTGTAGTTTTCATTTGGTTATCAATGTTATATTTGCCATATAAAAATAACCTGGAAATTTTCTTTCTTTTTATATACTCTGTAATAGTTTTAGAAGCATTGGGATTAACCGATCCTTAAAGGTTTTATAGAATTCTCCTGAGAATCTGTATAGGTCTAATGCTTTTTTGCAGGTGAATTCTTTACAACTGTCTCTATTTGTTTCTATGGGAAATAGTTTGTTTAGTATTTTTATTTTGACTGCAGTCAAATTTTGTAAACTATATTTCCTAGGGAATTATTTCTTTTGCTAGATTTTAAAATTGAATTGCATTGATTTGTGCAAAATAGTCTCATTTAAAACAATTGGTGATTATTTTCCACTTGTCATTTCTGATTATGTGCATTTGTGGTGCCTTTCATTAGGTTATTTAATGATATATCATTTAAAAATTTTTTCCAGTGAACCAGCTTTTTTATTCACTTATGATTTCTATAGTTTTCTATTTTCTAACTCATTAATATTTGGTTTTATTATTTCTTTTGGTTTATTTTTTATTCTTTTTCTTGATTTTTTATTTAAGTAGTTCATTTATTTTGACTTTTCAATTTTGTTGATATAGGTATTTAATTCCATAATTTTCCTCTGATAACTGCTTTTGCTGTATTCCATTATTGTTATTTACAAGAAATGCTCCAATTTTTATTTTATATTTCTACTTTGACCTAAGAGTTGTTCACTACCATGCTTTAAAAATTTTTTTCAAGTAGAAAGATATTTATAAAAAATTTTCTTAATTAATTTCTGGTTTTGTTACACTGTAGTCAGAGAATTCTGTCTGTAACATTTCCATTTTTTGGAATTATGGAGATTTTTCACAACAACCAAATATACAGTCGTTATTCACAAACGTTTTATGAGCACTTTGAAAAAAAAAGATATATTCTTTATAATCCAGGGTACCAGGGATAATATTTACCTACACAGTATTGACCACATTATTGTGAATTGTAGACTTAGCATTATAAAGTGTTTCTTTGTTTCTTTTAATGCTTTTTTAGTCTGAATTCTCTCTTGTTAAGATATCAAGATCTTGACTCCTGCTCTCTTATTATTTGCTTTTGTTTGGTATGAAATGAGTATCCTTTTATTTTTTAACCTTTTGAATCTCTTTATGTTAGATATGTCTTTGTATAAAGTGTAAACTTAGTATAAAGTTTGGTTTCTGCTTTTTCAGTCAATATAAAAGATATATTTTTTAATATGTGAGTCAAGACTATGTTTATTAATATGTATGATATATTTAGTCTCAAATCTGTTCTTTATCAAACTGTGTCTAAAGTTTTTTTTTTTCTATGAGATCTCTTCTCTCTCTCTTTCATATTAATGTTGGTATTTAGGAAGATTTTATTTTTTGTTCTGATAATTGACATTATATTAATTCTTTTATTTAGTATCCTTAATTTCTTCTTTCTTTTAAGGTACTTTCTATTGGTTTCTTACTATAATCATTATTAAAAATAGCTACAAACTCTTCTTTTTTTCCCTTTCCTTTTCTCAATCATCTAAATTAAATCTATATCTCTATCCTCCCAATAAAATATATATAAAGCAATCAACTTATTCTACTTCCCATTGATTCTCCTTCTTCTCCTCACCATTTTTGATAGTTGCAATGTATCATCATCAGAAGAACCCATATCATTTACATGTATCCATTCACTCTTATCCCCATCATTTATACTTAGTGATATAGGAAATATATTTAATGGTTACAATCATTTGAATATTTTCTTGGTAGTCTGAAGCTTATTCCTTAGTAGATTGTTCAGGAAGTGTTTATATGTACAATATTCCCAGAATTCTTGCATATTCACAACAACTTGTTTGTGGTCTTTGTTTTTCATGTGTTCTTTGAGTTTCCAAAAATTACTTTAGGACCTTCTGGCTTAAAGCATTGCAGTCAACAAGTCTGATGCTAATCTGATTTTTAAAGCTCTTGCTTGGTATTTTTACCTGTATTCCCAAATGATATTTTATTTTCCTTAATATATGAACCTTTTACTTGAATATATCTTTATATTGATCATTCAGGATTGATTTTCTCAGGTAGCATGACCTTCAAATATTCTATTGTGGTTTTATTCTTCCAGCGTTCCTATTGTATATATGTTGTATTTTCTTTGTCTGTTTTCAGTACTTATCACTTTCTTTCCAAAACTTAAAATAATATCTTTCTTAATATATGTTCAATTTGTCTTTGCTTTTTCTTTCTATTCTCTAGTTCCCTTATTGTACTTTAAATTCATCCATTCATTTTTGTATTCCTCGTGGTTTTTCTTAATTTACAATTTTTTCCTATTTACAATTCTTACCTGAGTTGTTAGCTCTAGTTGCCAAGCTATCTCATTTATTAACTTTGCTCATTTTTATTTGTGTTTGTTCTGCCATAACTAATACTTTTTTCCTAATTGAATTTAGCTTGCTTTGAAATAATAGGTTAGAATTTTCATTGGCTTTGTGGCCAAATATACGTATTTTTTTTCTGGTGTGCCATCATTTTCTGTAGTATGTTATTTGGATCATTTTCTTCTTTTTTTCTACTATGTCTTTTACTGGATTTCAACCACCTTCCTTTTCTCTTGTCATGCTTAAACAAGATGGAGTTTCCTGTACTTTTAAGCTTTAGGGGCTTAGGGTGGGCCAGGATAGCTTTCCTAGCTTCCATGCCCTAGAGATTCCTCTTCTATTTTATTGTAAAGTAATAAAAATATGTCCTCTTGCTGCATGCACATCTTCAGTACTATACATCGTCTGTACCTCTGGTCTTTTCCCTCATTATTATCTGAATTTTCTCTCTCCTTACTCCCAGTGTTCTAATCCCGATACATTTGTGTTCTACTCCCAGCAGTTTCTTTTTAGTACAGGGTTACAATCTTCTGGAGAAGTTCTTCCATTGGGCATTTTCAAACCCTGAGGGCTCAGGACACCCTAGCACCCTTCACAGTTTCCTTAAGTTCATTGGCAAGTTGGAACCTGCAAAGGTCCTTCCCAGTTTCAACTGCTGTCAATGCTGCCTTCAAAGTGCTTCACCTTGAATGGAAAAGCCTCCTTTTGAGAGTGAGCATTTTTTGGTGATTTCTGTGTTTCCCAGCTCTTGGGATTGCCAAATGTTCTCTTTATTGTCTTGCACACAACTTCTTGCTCCCATACAACTGCTATTCCTCCATATGTCTTTCTGTTCTAAATTATTTGGTCCCACTCACTCATATTCTGGCCTTTGACATGATACCTTATCACCTGGATTTGCTGTCTGTGGGTTACTGTTGCTGTTAGCCTATTTGCTCTGTATGTCTGTGTGTGTGTATGTAAATTTAGGCAGACGCAAAAATCATACTACCACCACTGCCTCCACCATTATCACTATCTTTGAGATGTCTTGCCTGATCTTAATATGTATGATAATTTTGGACTGTGAATTTATGATCAGTGTAACTTAATCTGTGGAAACCCTGGGAAGCCTGGTTTGAGGGTCCATATCTCCATAAATGTGTGCTAGATTCTGAAAGACACCTTAGTTTACTACCAACCAAAGATTAAGTTAAATTAATTTCTCAGTTTATGTTTTCTTGGATCATGCAGCTGTTATAAATTAAAACCAGAAGACTAGATATAGATATAGTCAGGCCTGTTGGTAAGATACTACTCTCAGGAAGCTTTTGTCTACTCAGAGCCATGTCTATCGTCCTTGTTTTCCTTTGCCATCAGGTAGATTTTTCTCCAGTCTACCCATTCATTGAGTAGTTATTTTAGCTTTTTTATGGTGAGGAGGCTCTGTTGCAACTCTCTACCTCGTATTGGCCCAAGGTCATATCACTCATGCCTAGGTGGCAGATTATTAAAATACAAGCCTCTTAATTCAGGAGATTGGCAAACACTTCCAGGGCTCTAGTAGGTTTAGCTTCAGTGTACCATTTTCTTTTCCAGCTTTCTCTTCAATTTTAATCCCTGGGAATTTTCCTTAGTTTCCTATGAGCTCAGCTATGTATTGATTTGAAAAGATATTTATTAGATTTTGTGCATCATTTCTGCATTTTTGAGATTGTTGGGGTTTTGTGTCAAAATATCTAGTTAATTGTATTGGTAGAGATAGAAGTCTTGACTCATAGTTTTATCAGACTAATTTGTATCCTCCTTTCTCTTACCTAGGCAATTATGAGATCCTTATTTCCCCCATTTCAATCTCCAGTCTTTTTCACATTGCATTTCAATCATACAAATCAATGGATGATTTTATAATTCACTCCAGTAATCATGTCTTTCTAAAAATTTAATTAGATGCTTATTGCCTACAGTTGCTTTAGTTTGATATTCAAAATTATCTGCTGTCTGATCCTAACCTACTTTGCTCTCTAGTGTCTCTACTTTTTCTGTATTCTTTGCAATCCAGCCAAACTAAATTGCTTGCAGCCTCTAAGGTATAACCACCTTTATTCCAGTGTGATTTTGTTCATACTGCTTTCTCTGCCTGAAATGCTCATTTTTATATTCCGATAGGAATTCTTATGTTTCTAAATCTCTCTGGGAGTGCCAATATGATATGGTCGATCAGTAGGATTGGACTGAAACATACATGATGTGTGGTCTCAACCTCAATTTTCTTATCTGTAGAATAGGGGAAACACTTCTGTAGTCATATGAAAGAATTACTGTGAAAATGAAATAAGAAAACATATGTAAACATAATCTGTAAACTAAAAATTGCTGTAAAATTACAAGTATTAGTTTGCTTTTGCTTGCCTTTATTCATTCTTTAAGGCCAAGTTCAAATGCCACATCCTTCCTGAAACCTTCCCTGAGTCCTCTAGTCCAGTCAGCACTTTATCGGTACTTACCATGTTACTTTGTATTGTTAATTGTCCCCAGCTCTTATATCTCCAGTTAGAATGTGGATTTTTCAAGGACAGGGACCATATCTGACTCTTCTTGCACAATTCCTTGAATATTGTAGGTGCTCAATAAATATTATTTGAAATATTGTGTTCTTAAATATAGCAATTTAGCGTAGGTATAAAATGTGCCAGCAATGGGCTTTTATTAAATCATTCATTTTTATACTAAAATTATTTACAAGTATTGACTCTCTTCTTAAAAATAATCTCAGTTTCTCTCTTTTTTAAAACTAGTATTTGTGACGGGGGAGGGAGGAGGGTGAAAGGGATAATTCAGTACATGTGTGTGGTGATGGGTTGTGGTTAGTGTTTTGGTGGTGAACATGATGTAATCTATGCAGAAATAGAAGTACGGTGATGTACACCTGAAATTTTTACAATGTTATAAACCAATGTTACTGCAATAAACAAAAAATTAAAAAAAAAAAAAAAGCAGTCCTGGGTATAAAATAAAAAAAAAGCAGTAAAACTAGTATTTGTGATAAGGTTTCCTCCAGGTCCTCTGGTACAGCAAATGTGGTACACTGATTTATTCAATATCTGTTTCAACTCTAAGAGTATCCTTCTGAATGGCAGAGGCTGGAAAGCTAAGAGATTACATTTCCAAAATCTCTTGTAGCTAAGGTTTCAGGTTTCCACCAATCAGAGGCATTCACCCACTGCTTGCATTCATAACCGCATTAAATGTTGGGAGAGACACCAGCATAAGAAACATTTATTTTGATGGTATAGATTTGGTGAGCACAGGGTGGCTCTGCATCCAACAGTTCTATCAGTTGCTTTCTGATTTCCAAATCATAGCACATCAAGTGATATGACACTTTTGTACAGCAGTTGTTACAATGGCTTCTTAATTTCCCTGATTGCTGACTGTGGTATAGATAGCAACTCCTGTGAGGGACAATTCTGTGTTGTTCTGGCAGTTATTCTTGGTTCCCAGTCTAAATGTTGCTCCATCAGCCCTTCTAATAATTTTATAAGCACAAAATTTCCTGTATTAGAAAGCTCTTTCTAGTCAAAATAGCTAGAGTGGTTTATTTTATAGATGGACACTTCCCATAGAACCATTTCTGAAGTTCTACATCATTAATTATGTCACTTATGTAAAAATATCCAAGCATCCTAATTTCAGTATATTATTAAGAACTGAGTTTTCCTCCTATTTCAAGTTGCATAAACCAGTTTTGCAAAAACGATTGGATCAGTTGGCTAGGGTGGCCTCAACTAGATAGTGTGAGAACTCATATGTGTAAATCTCTATCTTACTTAAGCTTTGTTGTCTTGCTTAATCTTAACTATGCTGGTATTGTTAATGTAATAAAAACATCCTGGAGAGGATTAAAAAAATAGGAAAGAGTTATAAAAATATTAAAAAATAACCAGTATACAATGAAGGAGACAGAGATAGGAAGACAAAAATAAAGAATTTGATGATTATCATCATTTGATTATGGCTAGCCTTTCAAGTGACCTTCCACTTTTTTCACAAAGCAATTCTTCTAAATGTTGAAAAAGTATTTGCTGCAACAGGAAGCGTACCTCAAGCTATTTGCCTACTGTTTGGGTCATTTATGTCAATGGTAAAATGGGTAGTGATCAGAATGTCAGTCTGTGCACAAAATCTTTTTTGAGTATCTGATGTTTTGCCATGCAACTTTATGCTCAATTAGGCATGCAACAGTGTGTACAAAATCCTGTTGCAAAGTGCACTCAAGTGCTTAAATAGCTCTTTTGAAAACCATTTCCATTTATTTTCATGTAAGTCTTCACTTTATACCATGCCAAGAGGCATTCTTAGAATTTTTCTCTCAGCAAAATTGCCAGTAGTTTTGCAGGACAAGGGGAATATGCATCAATTTTCTCTGAGGGGAGGACCAAACAATGCAAGTGTGCAGGTTAAGCAGAACAGAACTTAATGAGTTAATTTTTTTTCCAAGAGAGCTTACTTTTTATGCCTCTACAAGAGCCTTAATAATCACAGGCAAATAAACGCACTCAAAATCCCTGACAAAAAGAATGCTACAATAGCTCAGAATGGATTGATGAAATGTTTGAAAGCCTTTTATTAGAATTCTGCAAATTGGGAACACTTCTGTGAGTAAACCTTCCAAAGCAGGAATTTTTTATTTCACTGTCAGAGTAAGCACAACAGCATTAGCCTCATTCTGCATATAGTCGCAAAGAGATACCTTTTGATAATCTGGAAGCCTTATAGTAGCTTTGCTTATTTTCTCTTTGATCCCTGTGTTTAGCCCTGATTGAACCTTGCTTTGATCTAGTCAAGCCAGCTAGCTAAATAGAAAGTTGTTACTATATTCTCTGGTTTTCCTGTCCATCAAACACATCCATTACTGTTATTTTCCATTCTAGCCTCAAGCAGCTCATTACACAGGAGTCTGACAGACGTGCATAAAAAATCTAGCTTCTGCCACTTAGCTGCATGGTTTTCGGCAGGTTACTTATGCACTCTGAGCTTCAGTTTCCCCTACTATAAAATGGGAACAATAAAAGCACCTATTCCACTGGGTGGTTTTGTGGATTAAATGAGGGTAAATGTCTAAAAAACACCTAACACATTGATTGGCATTGAAGTAAAACTAATCAATGTTAGTTTCCTTTTCCTCTTTCCACAGATGTGACCTTCAGTCTGATATGTGATTAGCTACAAGTCTTTGGGGGTGTTAGTTGAAGATATTTGTTGTATGATGTGAATTTGCATGATGAAATATCTTGAATCATAATTAGGTGGTTGATTTGAACTCCTGAGCAAAGGAAGCTAATTACCAGAAAGATATGTGTCATGTACAAACCTCAGTGCATGAGATATTTTCTAAGAAGGTCATTGCTTTCACCTATTTTAAAATGAAGACAAAGGATCTCTGTGAACGTGAATCTATCAACTGTTGTGGCACCAAATAATTCTCAATCCTAAAATTCATTTAATGACCATAAAATTTTAACAAGATAGGTGTGGAAGTGTGTGCAAGGAGCACTTTCCCTTAAATCACTTTTTTGTTCACTTTCTCTTCCAATACTTCTAGCTCAGGTGTTAAGAAATATTTATTAAAGACAGTCCACCGTTTAAAATCACTTCAGTAGGCATTGCAAATTATACCTTCAGCTGTAATTAAGGAGAGATTTGGTCACAAATCACTTCTCTGAAACACATTTTCATGGATTCTAAACTAATTAAGTTGGAAAGTCTCATCATCTCCAGAAATCCATAGAGGAGGGAAATACTTCTTCAAAGAGAAAGCAGTTCTTAGAATTTAAAACCATGTTTTAAAACCTAAAACAGGGCCGGCCCCGTGGCTTAGCGGTTAAGTGCGCGCGTTCAGCTCCTGGCGGCCCGGGTTCGGATCCCGGGCGTGCACCGACGCACCGCTTCTCCGGCCATGCTGAGGCCGCGTCCCACATACAGCAGCTAGAAGGATGTGCAGCTATGACATACAACTATCTACTGGGGCTTTGGGGGGAAAAAATAAATAAATAAAATCTTTAAAAAAAAAAAAAACCTAAAACTTACCATATCAGAGTGACTTGACCAGATAAAGTATTCAAATGGAAAAGACTAGGACTGGGAAATTAAAAGGACTGGATTCTAAGTCCATGGCAGAAAACTCATATGCCCACAGAGGCCGGTAAAATAATGTAAATGAGTGAACTGGGCCAAATGCAGGGTCACAGTAAATGGTGGAACTGACAGTCTATCTAATGGGGTGGCAGTTACGTGGCTCCAACCAGTTGTTGCAACGTGGGAATTTGAGTCCAGTATTTCAGTGATGTTCCAATTTTTAAGAAAACCTAGACATTCATATCTTTATATGAATTCTCCCAATTCTTACATATGGACAAACAATTCAAATCTTTTTATAACTTCATGTGGAACCAAACAAAACACATCTTCTAAGTTGGCCACTGTATAACTACAGCTCTCAATCTTCTTTAATCATCAATTAGTTATGTGATCCTGGGCAAGTCATCTAAGTTCTTTGTGCCCCAGTTTTCTTACTTTCCATTCGTGGTAGATTAGGGGCAGGCAAACTATGGCTTGTTTTGTGAATAAAGTTTTATTGGAACATTATTGTTACATGCCGTCAAGTTGGCTCTGACTCCTGGCGACCCTATGAATGATGAGTGATGTCCACAATGTTGTGTCCTGAACAGCCCCACTGAGCTCCTGTAGATTCATGCCTATGGCTTCCTTTATGGAGTCAATCCATCTCATATTTGGTCTTCCTGTTTTCCTGCTGTCTTCTACTTTTCCAAGGATTATTGTCTTTTCCAAAGAATCCTGCCTTCTCATGCTGTGCCCAAAGTAGGACAGTCTCAGTTTTGTCATTTTTGCCTCCAGAGATAGTTCAAGCTTGATTTGCTTTAGGACTCACCTGTTCCTCTTTCTGGCAGTCCAGGGTATCCTTAGATCTCTCCTCCAACACCATATTTCAAATGAATCAATTTTTTTCCTGTCAGCCTTCTTCACTGCCCAGCTTTTGCACCCATACATAGTAATTGGGAATACGAGGGTGTGGATAATCTTGACCTTAGTCTCTAATGACATTTCTTTACACTTGATGATCTTTCCTAGTTCCTTCATTGCTGTCCTTCCAAGTCTCAGCCTTTTGATTTCTTGGCTGCAGTCTCCATTTAAATTGATGACTGAACCAAGGTAAACAAAATCTTTGACAATTTCAATGTCTTCATTGTCTATGTTAAAGTTGCGTAGTTCTTCTGTAGTTAAGATTTTTGTCTTCTTGATGTTAAAATGCAGTCCTGCTTTGGCACTTTCTTCTTTCACTTTCATCAGAAGTCATTTCAAGTCATTGCTGCTTTCTCCCAGTAAGATGGTGTCATTCGCACATATTACATTGTTGAAACATAGCCACACACAATTGTTCACATATTGTCTATGGCTTCTTCCATGCTACAACAACAGATATGAGTAATTGTGATGGGGATTATATGGTCCAAGAAGGCTAAAATATTTAATATCTAGCCCTTTATGGAAAAAGTTTGCTGATCCTGGGGTAGATCATTGGTTCTTTATGTATTCAAAGTGTTGCTGGAAGTGAGAGAAAGTAGCAAGTTCTAAACAAGTATACACATGTGACTATTCCTCAAAAAGAAAGGTTATAAAAATTAATTGTAGAAGATTGCATTGTTGGCTCCAATCACTTGACCCTTCCTTTGTCCACATCATTTACCATGTAACTTTGCAGTGCCTTTCCCCTTAACTCTGGGTTTAAGCATGTAACTTGCTTTGGCCAATTGGATATTAGCATATGTGACAACAAGCAGAGGCTCAAAATAGGCATATGAGTTAATGCCCATTCTTTTCTAACATTATCATCACCAGGAGAACATGCCTGGGCTAGCCTTTCAGAACAGGGGTAGGCAAACTTTTTCTATAAAGGGACAGATAATAGATATTTTAGGCTTTACAGGCCATACAGTCTGTTGCAACTACTTCATACTGCTATTGGAGACATACACAGTATGTAAACAAATGCGCAGGTCTGTGTTCCAATACAACCTTAGTCACAAAAACAGGTGGTGGGCTGAATTTGGCCTGTTAACCCCTATATTGGAAGAAAAGAGACATGTGGAGCAGAGCTGAGTCACCCTATCCACTCCAGGTGAGATAGCAGACCAGCCAGCTAACCCACAGACATATGGCAAACCCAGACAAGATAAGTAGAACTGCCTAGCCCAATCTCAGATGCACGAACAATAACTGCTTATTGTTGTTTGCCACTGCAATCTTGAGATTGCTTGTTAACACAGCAAAAGTTAACTGGTTCAGTGATCATGTTACTAAACAGTCATCTAAAGCAGAATAAACTCCTGTGTAAGCAGTTTGACAAAACTCAGATGCACACACCCACACAATGGAACTAAATTGTGTTTATAGACACCTATCCACACTAATAGGAGTAGCTACAATTTACAGATTGCTTACTTCTGTGGGTGAAGCATTGTCCTAAGCTCCATACATAATCACTAATCCTCAAAACTGCCCTGCAATGTAGATTTTTAAAATTATCTACATTTTTCAGATGAGGAAACTGAGGCTTATTGAGTAGAACTAACTTGGCCAAGGTTGTAGATATATGACTTATCAGAGCTGAATCTACCTCCACATTTCTTAATGTCCAAATGATTGGACATGTTATACATATCTGAAAACTCAGATAACAAGTTTTCAATTTAATGCAATCACTTTATTTCCTTCCAATATAATTTTTTTGTATGTGTGAGGAAGATCAGCCCTGAGCTAACATCCGATGCCAATCTTCTTCTTTTTGCCAAGGAATATTGGCCCTGGGCTAACATCCATGCCCATCTTCCTCTACTTTATATGGGACGCCACCACAGCATGGCTTGACAAGCGTTGCATCGGTGCACGCCCAGGATCCGAACCTGAGTACCCCAGGCCGCCGAAGCAGAGCACACGCACTTAACTGCTATGCCACTGGGCTGGATCCCCAGTATAATTTTTTAGAGTATGTTTTAAGTAAATGAAGTGTTTGTAAACATCTTGATGGAAAAAAAATCCCACTAAAACAATCAATTAAAATATTTCCTACCTTTCAGGATGAATCTCAAGCATAAGTAAAAACTGAATAGATTTTCACTGGACGTGCAAAGTCTTGTCTTCAATACAAGAGCTTTTGAGCAATCTGTGCCAAAATCCGATCTTGTCTTCTACTATAATAAAATGATAGGTTAATTTCAATTTGTACATGATTTTCAGTACAATTTCTCTGTCATACTTTAAAAAATATACAGTAATGATGCTATTTGTATATCTAGAACTTGTATATTTGTGTACTTTATCTCCCAGCTAAGTATAAAAAAGTATCAGCTATCTCCCAGTGAGTCTGGTTACCCTGGCCTTAGGAAACAAAACTAAAACGCTGCTGCAAGTAGCAAGAAGAACAAATAAGTTAAGGAATAATTAACTCTTAAGCCCTTGATTAGAAGATTTAAATAGTAAAAATAACTGAGTCTAAAAATTCAGCAAATAATATTAGGATATCAAAGCCAGCTTTATAATTTTTTTCATCTGGTCTCTGAACCTGAACTCAGTTTCTGATGTGAGTAGTGACTATTTTATATATATATATATATATATATCTTCATGTGTCCAAAAGATTTTACTAAATTCTAATTTGATTCTGGAATTTGGTTGTTCGACCTTGAGCAAATCACTTAACCTCTCTGAGACTGAATCTCCTCATCTGTAAAATAGAGATAATAGTAGTACCTACTTCTTTAGAATTGCTATGAAAATTAAAACGCCGAGGGATGCAGAGTGCCAAGTAGAGCGAGTGCCTGGTACATATATAAAAATAGCTCATTAGCTGTTTGTTGAATCTGATTCTATTGCTGAAAACTGTGGTAGTCAGTGTAGCCGTTTATCTTTTATCTACATAGCATTAAAAAGTACTTCAAGTGAAAGAATAATTATATATATGATTTAGTAAATGATATGTGTGGATTGATTGTGCATTTGATTATATTTCCTGTGTAGAGAGTACGAAGAGGCAAGTAGCCAAGTTTCTGTTTACACAGGGCATTGACTCCAATCATAAACTCATAAAGTTATTATGGTGTCAATAAAAGTGTTTTTAGAGACAAATAAAAGCTTATAATGTGACTCATTAGACTTGTCTCCTGAATGGTAGATTGTGATATATCATATGCTATCTGGTTAAAATGTCTAAGGAATAATTATAACGAAGTAATAATAATGACATGCAAAGCAAATTTGATAATATTAAGATATAACAAACACTTTAAATGAAGGATATTTTATACAATTAAGACAATAAACCAGTTATTATTTGTTACCTAATGACCACGTAATAGGGAGGCAGCGTATGATGAAATGTTTTGGAAAAGATCCAGAACATTTTTAGCATCAAATATGACTCTAGTCCACCACTTACTAGCTGAATGATCTTGGGAAAGTTTTTAAATCCATGAGTTCCTGATTTCTATAAGATGAAAAATCAATCATTCGTCATTCGTTCATTTAACAAATATCGATTGAGTATCACTGTATGACATACACTGCAGAGAAAAGGTGGATAAAATGGACTAAATATATATATATATATTATACTTTCTTTGAAAAGCTTTTAGCACAGTGTCTGGTACTTATTTTGTTCAAGCAGTGGTTTTATTCTTATTAAACTATCTGCTACTAATTGAAAGTTGTTGCAAAACTCCAGGGCCAGTTCTGTGTAAAGAGATTGAACTAGTCTGTTTGCATTAAGTACATAATAAGAAAGCATGCCCCAACTAGTGGCGGGAACCTCTGAATCATTTATTTTCAGCACATAAAAGTGTCCATCCAAGAAAAAAGCTGAACTGCGTGTATTCTTCTGCTGCTTATTCAAAGATGGCAACCCCCAAAGCATTTGAATCAGCCACATCGTTACCATGTACTTTGCAGAGGAGCCTCAATATGAGACCATACCTGTCCCCCTTCCAACAACCTCTCAATTGTTGCAGTATTTTTTTAATGGAATGACAAGAACATTTGATGGCAAATTCCAATCAGAGCAGAATGATCTTGTTATTTTCTTCTAAGTATATCTTCTTCCTAGCTGTATTGTGCCATCATCCTATCAGATAGTAAGATTAAGGAGTTGTTTCTTCAAAAATAAGTTTTCTATTATTTGAGAAAACAAAAATTTGTTAATTTATTCCTGATATCTGATTAATATATCTATTCATATTCTATAAATTAATATCTTATCTATCAATCTATCTATAATCTATCATCTATCTATCTATCTATCTATCTATCTATCTATCTATCTATCCTGATGGTGTAAAGGGAATCAAATTGAATCCAGCCTGTGGTTAATTGAGATCTGAAGAATAAATAAGTATTAACCAGCTTTGAGTTGGAGGAGGGAGAGAGGCAAAAGGAGACAGCAACTTGTGCGAAGGTACTGATGTTCACCATAGCTTGAGTGTTGAATGCGAGGAGGAAGACCAGCAAATCACGAGATTTAGAGAGGTAGGCAAGGGCCAAATCATGCACGGCCCTGTATGGGGAACCACTGAAGGGTTTTAAGTGGGGCATGGCATGATGTAATGTTCATGCCATATCTTTCCTCTTCCTATCAGAATGGTTTTACTTTTAAATGTGTTAAGCCTTTTTGCTGAACCATTTTTTTCATTATCAGTATTATTTCTGTCAACCACCAAATGGACTTTTTTTTCTTTATCTTCTAGTGTTCCCCTGTACACTTGGTTCTGAATCCTACCAGACATAAATTACTTATGATAAACGTCAGTAGTTATTAAATCCTATGGTTACAGGTAAACACTATTTTTCTTAGCTATAAAAACAGATTGATCTTTTCTTTCCTTTCCTCACCAAGTACCAGGGCATTAAAGGATGTATGCAAGGTGCAAAAGGCTTTTTAATAAAAGCACACTCACGCAGAATTAAATGAGAGTTAAGAAATGAATATTTTACTATACAATTTTCTTTAATGCTGCCAAGTTTCCTTTCATCTATTGCTTTTTAAACTAAATTGATCATTTTATGTATTCTTTTTCTAGTTCAGCAAAAATTTTATATAGTGATTTCTGTAGTTTCTGCCTCTACCTTTCCCTTCTAGTTCTTGTTCCTTCTTGAAGCAGTGACGAATACTCTCTTGTTCTCTATGACCTGGTGATCACTTGTTTTCTATGACTCTCTTCTCTGTGTTGATAAAGCTACATACTTCCTCTGTACTACTATAAAGTCATCTCTTTTGCCCTTCCAATGGCAGGAATTCTCCCCACTAAAATCAACTCACAAATATTTTTATCCGTTCTTTGCTGAGGGTAAAGGTTTTCATCTGGGACTTCAAGTTGAGTCAATAGGAGATTAGATATATACACCACAGTGGCTATATTTTCCTCCTAATAAGATTTTCTTATCATGCATTGTCTTCATTTTTAAGATCATTTCTTTTAGATGCCTTTGATTTGCACAAATTCAATTTAGTGTTGTTTTGTTTTCTTTATTTTATATAGTTTTGTTAACTTATAGTAAATGAAGGTATATGGCAGTTTGATGGGAAATACCAATAGGGAAAGAAGTTGGTATCAATATACATGCGGGAGGAAGGAGATAGCAACTAACACTAGCACATTCAATGTTTTAAAGGTTGTAATGACAGAAAAAGTACCCACCTTAATTCTAGAGTAATAGGATTGGATTGGTGGAGAGAGGAATTTTCATAAATCCCCTTTTTGCACTATCCCTCTGGAGATTTTCCCTCCAATGAGACTCACTCTCTTTCCCCTTATTTTATTCCTTTAAATCTCTACTGGGTTACTAAAATAGGATACTCTTGGAACTGAGGGGGTAATGCCTGATAATATGTAATTGTTTGAACAAGTTCCTGATAAGACATCTATTTCAAGCAATTGCCTCAGTGTGTTAGCTTACAAAGGATGAATAAAGGGAAAACTTTAGGCTTAGTGGCAAAGGTAGGTAAGTGGTATTTAGGGTCAAAACAGCCTTTCAGGTGCCTTACAACTGCTAGCATTTGTCACAACACGTACAAATAGAAGGTTGGATTTTATGCACTTTTGTTCATAGAAAAAAAGGAAAAGGAAAAGTTGGACTTATTTGCATAAATCTAATAAGATCATAAAGATGAAAATTATCTCTAAGGAAGGAAGAATATAAAAACTTTCAAAATTGATAAGAAGTAGAAAAGAGTAGCTAGTAACCAGGGAAATAGGTAAATCTCCAACTAGCCATAGTTATTTTCTAGTGTTTAGCCAAGAGGCAGAACACTTAAGTTTACAGTGGAAAATCATTGATTCTTTTCAGTGAAAAACTGATCTCCACTTTTTAGGGCCACACAATAATAATGTTTCCGTGTATGTTTAAATTTTAATCAATCTTTCCATTATTTACATTAAATGCATATTTAAAATGTACACAGTTAATGCATATTTTAATTTCATTCTATCTGGTGAATGTACTCAAGCTCTAGAAAATGAAATAAAAAACAAATCAATATCACAATAGAACTAGTTCTCAAAGTATGGTCTAGAGGTTTGACTTTGTAAATAAGGGAATGTAGTATTTTGTACAAAAAAGTTATATTAGGCAAAATGTATAACAATGCATACATACATTAAAAGGAATTCATTCAAGGAATTCCCATTTGTAATTCCCATCTTCCCCAAATTAATTCCCAAATTAAGAGTGCAAAATTAAGTTTTTTAAAAAAGTTTTAATAATCTGGTAAGTGAACCTCAGGATAACTTGGCAAACTCGCACTGTATATTCATTGAGATTGGAATAAAAAAGTACATTTTACAAGATTCTGTTTTAAATGAAATGAGGCATTGTGTGTCACATGTGATCTAGTTCTGTCTCTTCTGCTTCTCCATAAGGTGTGATAGAAAAAAGGTTCCTAGGGGAGTGAAGTGAAATTGCTGCAGGGAGATGCTGTTGTTATTTTAACTTAAAGCTATGGCCAAGCTATAGAAAAAGATAAGTGAGGGCATCAAATAGAAAGCAAGATAGGGGTAGCAAGAGAAAGAAAAAGATAAGAAGAATGAGAGACTGGGAGAGAGAGAGAAAAAAAAAAAGAAAGATATTCCCTGTCATCATCAAGCAGACTTCCCAGGACTTCAGCACCTAAATGTGCTGGGGACTCTGCCCTTTCTCCTGCTGGACCAAACAGCATCTTTACCTCTAGGTTGTTTTCTGAAGCCTACCTGCCTAGATATTTGGTAGTCCCAATTCCCACATTCACCTTATGGTAACCTGACTATACAGCCTTGCACCTGCCCTTCAGGACCCATAATGTCCTCTATTCCTCCTACGTTGAAATGTCTGGTATTTTATTTGAAAAAGGGAATCAGTGAGCATTCTAGTCTTCCAAAGAGCAAAGATTTAAAAAAAAATTGACAAGATCCAACACCTTTTAGGGTGATTAGCATATAAACTAAAATCTCTATTTTCATTATTTTACACTTTCCAAGCTTTCGACATTTTAAGAGAAAAAAATTAAAATTAACTTTGAAGGTGTTTGGAAATACAAGAAGATCTGCTTCTGAGCTAATGCTGCAAGAGAATGAAATAACTACAAGTATCTTAAAATTAATATTGAGAAATTTTGGCAATATTTTAAAGGACTATTAAAACAAGTCTCCCACAGTGTAGATCTATAGAAATATGTGACAGGATTTGAAGCAGCTTAGCAGGGACTAATATACTCATATTAAACTCTTTAACTAGGATTTTTTTTGTTGTTTTGCAAATCAGCTTAATTGCCATAGGAAAGAAGCAAAAACCACAACTTGTATATCAAAGTATTTAATTTATGTGGTCACCCAAGGACACTATTTGTGTAATTGTTCTGCTCTTTAAGAAACTAGAATATTTCCTCTAAATTTACCATGAATTTAACAAGGCAATGTGGCCAATTTTTCCTGCATGGATTATCTATTTTCTGAAAAGAGGAGGGAAAAAAGGAAACTGCAATCCTTGGGGAAATCTTGTGCTGAGTAAATGTCTCTCCCGTAGTTCTGCCATAAATAAGTTCTCATTGATAGAATCTGTTGTAATTGGGAAGGATATTAATACTACTTTTTATTATGGGAAAATATTTAGCAAGTACAAATGAGAGTACAGTGATTCAGCTATTTATATACTTGGGGTAGCTTTAGGGTTGGATTTGTCAAATGAAAATACAGGAGGATCAGTTAAATTTCAATTTCAGAATAAACAACAAATACATTTTTAGTATATATCCAAAACATTGCATGGGACATATTTATACTATTTTTTTCATTTTTAATTGAAATTCAAATTTTATTGGGCATCCTGTATTTTACCTCACAACTCTATGTAGGTCTCTCCAAAGGCTAAAATATTATTTGTTACCTACGTGTGCATTTCTTCAAATAAATCTGGCTGTTTTATACATGAGCTTCTTTACCTTTTATTCTTCTGCATATGATTTCCTTCCTCCTGGATGGGGTTGGGATTTCCTTCCCCAAAATAAGAGTTCTCTGAACCCAATGGTAGAAATTGGAACTATACGAGAATATACATGCTTTGGGCTTACCTTCCCTATATATAAATTTTAAACCATTTATTAACTGGGAAAAGGACCAAAATATTTATGACTTGTAGTTGGACTCAAATTGTATTCAATTTTTCATATATATATGTGTGTATAGTTTATTATGTAGTTTATATACATATCAAGTAGTAGTTTCTACTACAGTGTTTGCTTAAGAACTAATATGATCCTAAGTGATTCACTTGTTTTTTTATTATCATATCTTATAAGATTAGATGCTTTCCTATTTCTTAACTCTATGATTATTTTTCTTTGTGATTATTATGCAATGACCTTTTAAATTTTCATATTAATTTTACAGGACTTCCTAAAATGTTTTAAAGTTAGACACCAAATAAGTTTTACACCGATTCTTAAATAAATATGAATCAGCTGAAATATTTGGGAAGAAATAGCAGCTTCATTCTCTCTGTTTGACTATTCAGTCGTGACTTGGATTCCTTCATGAAATAATGAAGGGTAGGAGAGGAAGGGAGGAGATAACAGTAAGGAGAGATTAGTTTTGGTGGTACTTATGTTTTGCAATGCCAAAATTACCTAAATGAATTTCTATCCCCGCAATAAAGAGATACTTATTACACCAAGGAATTCAGTATATTTGCCAATTTTTGTCTGTACAGCTTTTCTAATGTCTAAGTATTCATTTAGGAAGAAGGTATTAAGTATGTATTAGTCTATTTATTGTATGTTACAAAGTTTTGATTGAAATCCTTCCTCTTGAGATAAAACTGTATGTAGAGAATTAAGCAAAGTAATTAGAAATTTTAACTTATGGAAACTATTTTAATAATTCAATATTTTTAGCTGTACTTTTGCTAGTAAATTAGAAAATTAGCTTAAAAATTGATAGACAAGGTGGCTGCCTATATCATGATATTAATGGTACATAGACACCAATTACCTTTCTGGAAGGCCATGAGTATTGTAATTCTTTCTATTAGAAATAGAATCATTTGTTATGGAATGCTCCTGTTAGAGACTGTATAGTATAGTGCAAACCCTTTTATTTTTTATTTTTTTTAGAGTTGGAAAATAGGGCCCTGACAATGAGAATTTTGTGTCCTCAATAAAAATTTTAAATTATATTTACTGCCTAGCTTACTCTTCTTACTGAAATTAACCTGCTCTCCTTAAGTAGATGCTCCCCAGATTGCTGCAAGACTTATTAACTTCCAGAGTTCTGAAAAAGTTATTTTTATTTTTGCCACTTTTTTTTGTGAAGAGAAATTTCAGAGGTCCTTATGCTACCATTTTCACTGATGTCACTCCCAACAATTTTCTTAATTGCAGAGCTTTAACCTAATAGGCAAGGGGCAGGGAACTCTCTCTGCCATGGCTAGGGAAGTGTGGAAGAAATAAAATTGGCTTCCTAGAGCATGAAATAATTCTGGGCCCAGGATCTTAATAATTTTTTATTTATTCATTTATTTTTTCCGCCAAAGCCCCAGTAGATAGTTGTATGTCAGTTGCACATCCTTCTAGTTGCTGTATGTGGGACGCAGCCTCAGCATGGCCGGAGAAGCGGTGCGTCGGTGTACGCCCGGGATCCAAACCCAGGCCGCCAGCAGCGGAGCACGCGCACTTAACCGCTAAGCCACGGGGCCAGCCCTGGGCCCAGGATCTTGTATCAATACCATTAGATGCCACCTACAGCTGGGTGAAGGGCAGGAGATTCTCTCCTGCATAAAATCCAACTCAAAAGGCAGAGTTTGGCTTCTTGCCGTGGAGATTAGAGGCAGGAAAGCTGAGAAAGCCCCCTCCTTGAGGCCCAGGCACACAGCACCTGATTGAGAATGAAGCTGAATCGGGACAACAGACATTCTCTCCTGTGGCTTCTACCATGAATTTAGCTCCTAATAACAAGCTACAGAAGTCTGTTGGTAAGGAGGGAAAAGAGTCAGAAGAGTGAGCAGCTCTGTGCATCAGGTGTGGAGACATGTTTGAAATCTTAGAGTTCATAACAGAAAAACATATCAACTGCCAAACCTGCCTCTAGCCTAAGCACAAATCAGTGGCAGCCTGGGTGCATCACAGAAAACAACAGCAGCAGCAAAACCCAAACACAGATAAGTTCCTGACTAGATTCTTTCAACCTCCTACACTAACAGCCTGAAAAAAGAAAAGACACACCCATTTCCAGGCAAAAATAACATTTACTTCAGTCCCTAATGTTCTATGCATGATATCAGGTATTAAATAAAAAATTTTGAAACACATAAAGAAGGCAAGAAAAACAATCATACTGATAAGAGAAAAATCAATTAAATAAACCAGATACAGAGAAAACATAAATATTGGAACTTTGAGACAGGAACATTAAATTAACTATAATGATCATATTAAAGGATCTAGTGGAAAAGGTAAACAATTGCATGAACAGATGGAGAATTTCAGCAGAGAGATAAAACTCTAAGAAAAATGTCAAAAGGAAATGTTAGAAATAAGAAAGACAATATCAGAGATAAAGAATGTCTTCAATGGGCTTATCAGTATGCTGAACACAGTTAAGGAAAGAATCTTTAAACTTGAAGATAGTTCAATGGAAATTACTCAAACTGAAACACAAATAAGAAAAGGAATGAACAAAAAAAATAGAACAGACCATCTAAGAGCCATGAAACAATACCAAATATTTTAACACAAAAGGAAGAGAGAAGGAACATTACAGAAACATATTGAAAGAGATAATGAGGAATAATTGCCCCCAAATAATAAATGACATCAAATCACAGATCCAAGAAGCTCAGAAAACTCCATGCAAGATAAAACAACAACAAAATCTCACATCTAAACATAGTATAGTTAAAAGTGTTGAAAAGTGAAGATAAAGAGAAAATCTTGAAGGCAGATGGAGGAAAAAAAGACATTTTGAATTAAAAAAATAAATATTATAGCAGACTTTTTGTCAGAAAATATGTATGCCAGAAAAAAATGGAGTGATCCTCAATGTGCTGAAAGAAAAAGAAGTAACTGTCAACCCAGAATTCTATACCCAGTGAAAATATCTTTCAAAAATGAAGGTAAAATAAATGAGTCTTTTAGAAATCAAAATCTGAGACAATTCACTGACTGTAGACCTGTACTACAAAAAATGCTAAATTCCGTTTTTCAGACAAAAAGAGTATGATACCAGACAGAAATGAAATGGAGAGCGGCAAAATGGTAAAAATGACAGTAAATGTAAAAGACATTTTTTTATTATTTTTAATCACTCTAAAAGATAATAGACATTCTAAAGCAAAAATAGTAGAAATAAATTGTGGGGTTATTTACAATGTAGAAAAGTAAAGTGCATACCAGTGATAGCACAAGAGAAGGGAGAGAAGAATCAGATCCTGTCCTAAGTTTCTTATACTATATATGAACTGGTATAACATTTGGAGGAGGACTGTGACATATTAAAGAAGTATACTATAAGCAATAAAGCAACCATAACAAATTAGAAAAGAGGTGTGAATAATAAGCTAATGGTGCAGATAAAAAGAATCACAAAAAGCTACTAAATTTTCCCATAAAAAGAGCAAAAAACAACAAATAATAGATAGTACATATAGCAAAGCGCCAGAAAAACAATAGATTTAAATCCAGCCATATTATTAAGTCTTAAAATAAATGGTTTTAAGTGCCCCAAAAGCTAGAGTTTCTGAGAGCAGATAAAAGGTTAGAACTAACCATATGCTGTCTATATGAAACTCACTTGGAATATGAAAACATAGATAGGCTAAAAGCAAAAGGATGGAAAATAACATACTATGCAAACATTAATCACAACAAGGCTGTAGTAGCTATATTAATATCAAAGTAGAAATCAGTACAATGAGACAAACAGGGATAATGAAGGATGTTATATAATAACCAAGGGATTGATTCCCCAGGAAGACGTTATAATCCTAAAAATGTACATTTCTAATGACAGAGCTTCAAAATACATAAAACCAATACTGATAGAACCAAAAGGACAAATAGATAAATCCACACTATAGTTGGAGAATTGAACATTCTCTTTCAATAATTGATAGAAGAATATAGAAGACTTAAAGAACCTATCAATCAACTTGACAGCATTGACATTTATGGAACACTTTACCCAACAAAAGCAGCATATGCAGTCTTTTAAAATACACTTGCAGCATTCACAAAAATAGACCATATTCTGGGCCATAATAGAGATCTCTCCATATTTAAAAGAATTGAGGCCATAAAAATATGTTCCCTGACTACAACAGAAATAAACTAGAAAGAAATCATGGAAAGTTATTTGAAAAGCCTGAAATATTTAGAAATTAAACAACACACTTTCAAGTAACTTATGAGTCAAATAGGGAGTCACAAAAATAATTAGAAATATTTTGAATTGAATGAAAATGCAACATATCAAAATTTGTGGGATGCAGCTAATGCAGTACTCAGAGGGAAACTTAGAACATTAAATGCTTATATTGGAAAGGAAAAAGTGTCTCACATAAATTCTCTGAGCTTCCAACTTAAGAAACTAAGAAAATAAGAGAAAAATAAACTAAATCAAGCAGAGTGAAGGGAATAATATAGATGACAGCAGATATCAATTACATTGAAAACAGACACAAGAGAGCAAATCAATTAAATCAAAGTCAGAGTCTTTGAAAAGGCCAATAAAATTGATATATCTCCATGCAGATCGACAAAAAAAAATCCAGAGAAGACACAAATTATAAATAGCAGAAGTAAAAGAGAACATATCTCTGTAGATCCTGCAGTCATAAAAAGGATAATACAGAGATATTATAAACAACTTTATGCCAACAAGTTTGATAACTTAGATTAAATTGATCAATTCCCTAGAAGACACTAACTACCAAAACTCACTCAAAAATAAATAAAATCTCATATATAGTTTTAAATTTATTAAATAAATTGAAATTTTAATTTAAAAATTTACAATTTTGAAAACTCCAAGCAAAGATAGTGCTCCTGGTAATGTGCTGATAGTTATGGAAGAAATAATGTCAAGTATATGCAAAGTCATCTAGAAAATATGAGAGAATTGAATACATCTGACCTCATTATTTAAGGTCACTGAAGCATGAAACCAAATCAGACAAAACCATTGGAGGAAAAGTAATCCTCCAGAACATAGACACAAAATTCCTTCACAAAATAGTCGCTAATTGGATCCAGGAAAATATATACATTACACTTGATCATAATATAATATACACATTATACAATATACATTATGTTATGACCAAGTGTAGTTTTTCTCAGAATAAAAAGGTTGCTTTAACATGAGAAAATCAATTTTATACACACTGTCAATTAACTAATGAAAAAAAGAAATATGATTATCTTAACAGATGTAGACAAGTACTTGAGAAAATTAAATATCCATTCATGATAAAAACTCTGAGGAAGGCAATAGAAGATAATTTCCTCACCCAGACTTAGGGTATCTACAGCAAATATCTTACTTAGTAGTGAAAGACTGAAGGCTCTTTTCCCAAGATCAAAAATAATGAAAGAATATTTGCTCTCACTATTCCTATTCAACATCATAATGGAGGTCCTAGCCAGTCCAAAGACACAGTAGAAATTAATAAATTCATATAGATTGTAAAGCAAGAAATAGAAGTCTTTATTTGCAGATGACAATTGTCTTTGTAGAAAATCCCCTAAAGAATCTGCAAGAACTACTAGAGCTAATAAGTGTGTGTTTAGCAAGGTGGCAGGATATAAGACAAATAAGCAAAAATACAATTTTATTTCCATATATTAGAAATAAACAATAGGAAATTGGAAAATAAAAAAGTACCATTTACAATAGCACCAAAAAATGAACTTCAACTCATATCTCCCCCAAAATTAACTTAAATGGGTCATAGACATAATGTAAAACCAAAAACTAGAAAAATTCCAGAAACAGTATGTGATAAAACATTTGTGATCTTTGGTTATACAAAGATTCCTTTGATAGAAAACAAAAAGAACAAACCATTAGAAAATGATAAATTGCACTTTATCAAAATTAAAATCTCTTGCTCTTCAAAAGTCCCTGTTGAGCAAAATAAAGACAAGCCACTGACAGAGTTGGAGAAAATATTTGCAAAACAATCATCTGATAAAGAGTGATATTCATGATACACACACACACACAAACACACACATATATGTTTTAAAAAAATTTATAATTCAATCATAAAAATCAAATAATCCTATTTAAAAATGGGAAAATTTTTCTGACATTACAACATAAGGAGTTCCCCAGACTTGATCCCCAGGTAAACTGGTGAAAATTATTAACAACCATTTAAAGTTTCTGGAAATGGTCCTAACTAAGGTCACACAGCAAATGAAGAAACATGTATTAAGAAAATAAACTATGGTACAGCCATTTTAGAAAACAGTATGGTGGTTCCTCAAAAAATTAAAAATTGAACTACCATATGATCCAGCAATCCCACTCCTGGGTGTATATCCAAAGGAATTGAAATCAGTATCTTGAAGAGATATCTGCACCTCCATGTTTATCGCAGCATTATTCATGATAGCCAAGACACAGGAACAACCTAAGTGTCCATCAACGGATAAATGGATAAAGAAAATGTAGTATATATATATATATACAATGGAATATTATTCAGTCCTGAGAAAGAAGGAAATCCTGCCATTTGTGACAACATGGATGAACCTTGAGGGCATCATGATAAGTGAGATAAGTCAGACAGAGAAGGACAAATACCATATAATCTCACTTATATGTGCAATCTAAAATAGCTGAACTCATAAAAACAAAGAGTAGAATGGTGGTTACCAGGGTCTAGGGGTGGAGGAATTGGGGAGATATCCTTTAAGGTTATAAACTTGCAACTAGTAGATAAATAAGCTCTGGAGATATAATGCAGAGTATAGTGATTATAGTCGACAATACTGTATTACAAACTTCAAAGTTGCTAAGAAACTAGATCTTAAGTGTTCTCACCACAAAAAAGAGATGGTAATTATGAGATGTGATGCAGGTGACAGCTAATGCTGTGGTGGTAATCACATTGCAATATATCAATGATGTATCAAACCAAGATGTTATACACCTTAAACTTACAAAATGTTATATGTTAATTATATCTCAATAAAAAAATAAAATTAAAGAAAAGAAAATGAACTAAAACTCAGTAAGAACAGTGAGAATCTCAATAAGAACAAGAAAATCCTGGCAAATGAACCAGGATCCACTTCCTTTCTCCCCCCTCTCAGCTCAGAGTGACAGACACTACTTGGCCTCAGAATGACAAATGCTAGCCAGCTAGACGTTTATAGCCAAGAACACATGACTCCCAAACTCACTGCCCCAGCTTAAAGTCAGAGACTATAGCATCTCTCCAGGAGCAGCAGTACTTCAAACTTTCTCATCCTGCCCTGCTGCAATTTGTGGAGGCTAAGTGTTGCTGAGGAAAAAAAAGGGAGTAGGGGCTCCCTTTTTTTCATCCAGCCCCCAATCATAGGGTCTAGGGTCTCCTTGGGTATGGTGCAATGAGAATAGTGGGGCCCTGATTGGTCACTTTTACCCTGGCTCCTTTGTAAAGCAAAGTTCCCCGCTGGGAGAGGCCAATTGAGAATATCAGAAACTATAGCTGTCCCACATCCCTGGCTGAATGCTCATCAACTAAAGCAGAAGTTTCACTAAGAGACGAGTCTGCCACTGTCCCCAACCCGAGCTCCCGGGCCATGTTTATGAGATTTTACCTATGGATTGAGATAGGCTGAAGTTTTCCCAAAAGGAACTTATTTCATTTGCCACAGAATGTGGGAGAATTCCTAGCCTAAGGATGTTCTCAAAAACAAGGGAGGTCATGGTGAGAAACAATTAAATGGGAGACAGGTAGATTCATTAGAGATATAAACTCAACTATAGGCTGGCTAGTTTACCAAAGAGAACCAGGGAAGGATACAGCTAAGAAGAGCCTTCTTATGTTCAGAACAAGTCTCAACACCGACTTTAAAAATGATACTTGCAAAGAAGCCTAAATTTAATTGAGTTAGTCTGTGGAAAAGCTAGGCAAAGCTAGTTTTCAAAATTGAAGACGAAATAAAGGCGTTGTTAGATAAATAAAACTGACAGAATTTGTTGCTGGCAGACCTGCCTTACAAGAAATACTAAAGGAAGTTCTCCAGGCTGAAAGCGCATGTTCCCAGACACTAATTCAAATCCACATGAAAAAACAAAGAAAACTGTTAAGCAAAACTATGTAAATACAAAAGACACTATAAATAGAGTGGGACTTTAGCAAGATGGCAGACTAGAAAGCGCTAGGCCCTTGCTTCACCACAGAAACACTAAATAAACAACTAGAAACTGACTAAAATACACCTATAGTAGCTCTGGTAACCAGTCAGAGAGCTATAGCAACCAAGTGAAAGCCCAATCAAGGAAAAAGCCTAAACCTGGTAAGAATCTTTTTCTTTGGTTCTTTTATTTTCTATATTTCGGTCCCAAACATTAGAATTCTTAAGAAGGGATTAAAAATTCAATGAGTTTGAAGTTTCTCAAATAAAATATGTGGCTACATATTCTGGAAACCGTGAACCACCAGTAACAACTTGGAATGGTTTTCCTTGTAAAATCAGACCGATGTAGACAAAGTCAACCTATGGCAAGTTGTGTACAGGTGGCTTATCATCAGAGCTGCCTCACCTGCATTTTCCGTACAATCCTCAGCACAACGAGAGAAATGCTTCCTCTCCCTGCATTTCAGATTGTTAGTATCCTCATTCTTTGTTTCATCCTCTTCTTGCTTTCCCATTAAACTCCACAAAATTCCTAAACTAAAACTTCAGGTATTCCAGTGTTATGAGTTGTTAGTTTAGATCGGATTAATTATTTCTTAGAAATGAAGACCTAGTATTGCAAATGAAGAAATAATGATAAAAAGGAAGGAATGAAAGAAGGAAGGAAGGAGAGAGGAAAGGAAAAAGGGAAGGTAAGAAAAATAATCACGAATGTGTGGGGATTAGCCAACATACTTTTTATGTTTAATATAGTTGTGTGTGGTAAGAAAGGGGACAGGGCTCTCACTGCTATGAACTCAGAGAAGGGGAGGCTGGCTTCATCATTGGACAGAGCCATCAATGTCTGTGACTCATATTCATCCATCCATCCATCTATTCGAATACATTTTCTTTTTTTTTTTTTTTTTTTTTTTTTTTTAATTTTTTGTTTATTGCAGTAACATTGGTTTATAACATTGTAAAAATTTCAGGTGTACATCATTGTACTTCTATTTCTGCATGGACTACATCATGTTCACCACCAAAATACTAATTACAACCCATCACCACACACATGTACCGAATTATCCCTTTCACCCTCCTCCCTCCCCCCTTCCCCTCTGGTAACCACCAATCCAATCTCTGTCCCTATGTGTTTGTTTATTGTTGTTATTATCTACTACTTAATGAAGGAAATCATACGGTATTTGACCTTCTCCCTCTGACTTATTTCACTTTGCATTATACCCTCAATGTCCATCCATGTTGTCACAAATGGCTGGATTTAAATGCGTTTCTTATGGCTGAGTAGTATTCCATTGTGTATATATACCACAGCTTCTTTATCCATTCGTCCCTTGATGGGCACTTAGGTTGCTTCAAGTCTTGGCTATTGTGAATAAGGCTGCAATGAACACAGGGTGCATGTACCTTTGCAAATTGGTGTTTTCAAGTTCTTTGGATAAATACCCAACAGTGGAATAGCTGGATCATATGGTAGTTCTATCGTTGATTTTTGAGGAATCTCCATACTGTTTTCCATAGTGGCTGCACCAGTTTGCACTCCCACCAGCAGTGTATGAGAGTTCCCTTCTCTCCACAACCTCTCCAACACATGTTGTTTCCTGTCTTGTTAATTATAGCCATTCTGACAGGCGTGAGGTGATATCTCATTGTAGTTTTGATTTGCATTTCCCTGATAGTTAGTGATTTTGAACATCTTTTCATGTGTCTGTTGGCCATCTGTATATCTTCTTTGGAGAAATGTCTGTTCAGGTCTTTTGCCCATTTTTTAATTGGGTTGGTAGTTTTTTTGTTGTTGAGATGCATGAGTTCTTTATATATTTTGGAGATTAAGCCCTTATCAGATGTATGGTTTGCAAATATCTTCTCCCAATTGTTAGGTTGTCTTTTCGTTTTGTTGATGGTTTCCTTTCCTGTGCAGAAGCTTTTTAGTTTGATGTAGTCCCATTTGTTTATTTTTTCTATTGTTTCTCTTGCCTGGTCATATGTGGTGTTTGAAAAGATGTTGCTAAGACTGATGTGGAAGAGCGTACTGCCTATGTTTTCTTCTAGAACTTTCACAGTTTCAGGTCTTACATTCAAGTCTTTAATCCATTTGGAGTTAATTTTTGTGTATGGTGGAAGGTAAGGGTCTACTTTCATTTTTGCATGTGGCTATCCAGTTTCCCCAACACCATTTGTTGAAGAGACTTTCTTTTCCCCATTGTATGTTCTTGGCTCCTTTGTCGAAGATTAGCTGTCCATAGATGTGTGGGTTTATTTCTGGGCTTTCGATTCTATTCCATTGATCTGTGTGTCTGTTTTGTTGCCAGTAGCATGCTGTTTTGGTTACTATAGCTTTGTAGTATATTTTGAAATCAGGAGTGTGATACCTCCAGCTTTGTTCTTTTTTCTCAGGATTCCTTTAGCTATTCGGGGTCTTTTGTTGTTCCATATAAATTTTAGGATTCTTTGTTCTATTTCTGTGAAAAATGTTGTTGGAACTTTGATAGGGATTGCATTGAATCTATAGATGGCTTTAGGAAGTATGGACATCTTAACTATGTTAATTCTTCCAATCCAAGAGCACGGAATATCTTTCCATTTCTTTGTGTCCTCTTCAATTTCTTTCAGCAATGTTTTATAGTTTTCGGTGTACAGATCTTTCACCTCTTTGGTTAAGTTTATTCCTAGGTATTTTATTCTTTTTGTTGCAATTGTAAATGGGATGGTATTCTTAATTTCTCTTTCTGCTACTTCGTTGTTAGTGTACAGAAATGCAACTGATTTTTGTATGTTGATTTTGTATCCTGCAACTTTACCATATTCGTTTATTACTTCTAAAAGTTTTCTGGTGGATTCTTTAGGGTTTTCTATATATAAAATCATGTCATCTGCAAATAGTGACAGTTTCACTTCTTCCTTTCCAATTTGGATCCCTTTTATTTCTTTCTCTTGCCTGATTGCTCTGGCTAGGCTTTCCAATACTATGTTAAATAGGAGTGGTGACAGTGGGCATCCTTGTCTGGTTCCTGTTCTTAGAGGGATAGCTTTCAGTTTTTCACCATTGAGGATGATATTAGCTGTGGGTTTCTCATATATGGTCTTTATTATGTTGAGGTACTTTCCTTCTATACCCATTTTATTCAGAGTTTTTATCATAAATGGATGCTGTATCTTGTCAAATGCTTTCTCTGCATCTATTGAGATGATCATGTGATTTTTATTCTTCATTTTATTAATGTGGTGTATTACGTTGATTGATTTGCGAATGTTAAACCATCCCTGCATACCTGGAATAAATCCCACTTGATCATGGTGTATAATCTTTTTAACGTATTGTTGTATGCGATTTGCTAGTATTTTGTTGAGGATTTTTGCATCGATGTTCATCAGTGATATTGGCCTGTAATTTTCTTTTTGTGTTGTCCTTGTCTGGTTTTGGTATCAGGGTAATGTCAGCTTCGTAGAATGAGTTAGGAGCTTCCCCATCCTGAATTGTTTGGAAGAGTTTGAGAAGGATAGGTATTAACTCTTCTTTGAATGTTTGGTAGAATTCACCAGGGAAGCCATCTGGTCCTGGACTTTTATTTTTGGGGAGGTTTTTGATTACTGTTTCGATCTCCTTACTGGTGATTGGTCTATTCAAATTCTCTACTTCTTCTTGATCCAGTTTTGGAAGGTTGTATGATTCTAAGAATTTATCCATTTCTTCCAGATTGTCGAATTGGTTGGCATATAGTTTTTCATAGTATTCTCTTATAATCTTTTGTATTTCTGAGGTGTCTGTTGTAACCTCTCCTCTTTCATTTCTGATTTTACTTATTTGTGCCTTCTCTCTTTTTTTCTTGGTGAGTCTAGCTAAAGGTTTGTCAATTTTGTTTATCTTTTCAAAGAACCAGCTCTTGGTTTTATTAATTTTTCTATTGTTTTTTGGTCTCTATTTCATTTATTTCTGTTCTGATTTTTATTTTTTCCCTTCTTCTACTGATTTTGGGCTTTGTTTGTTCTTCTTTTTCCAGTTCCTTTAGGTGCATTGTTAGATTGTTTATTTGAGATTTTTCTTGTTTGTTGAGATAGGCCTGTATTGCTATAAACTTCCCTCTTAGAACTGCTTTTGCTGTATCCCATAAATTCTGGCATGTCGTATTTTCATTTTCATTTGTCTCCAGGTATTTTTGATTTCTTCTTTGATTTCTTCGTTAACCCAATCGTTGTTCAGTAGCATTTTGTTTAATCTCCATGTATTTGTGGCTTTTCTGATTTTCTTCCTATAGTTGATTTCTAGTTTCATACCGTTGTGGTCAGAAAAGATGGTTGGTATTATTTCAATCTTCTTAAATTTATGGAGACTTGTTTTGTGGCCTAATATGTGATCAATCCTGGAGAATGTTCCATGTGCATTTGAAAAGAACGTGTATTCTTCGGTTTTTGGATGGAATGCTCTGTATATATCTACTAGGTCCATCTGTTCTAGTGTGTCGTTTAAGGCCAATGTTTCCTTATTGATCTTCTGTTTGGATGATCTATCCGTTGGTGTAAGTGGAGTGTTAAAGTCCCCTACTATTATTGTGTTACTGTCTATTTCTGTTTTTATGTCTGTTAATAATTGCTTTATATATTTAGGTGCACCTACATTGGGTGCGTAGATATTTACAAGTGTTATATCCTCTTGTTGGATTGTTCCCTTGATCATTATGTAATGCCCTTCTTTGTCTCGTTTTACAGTTTTTGTTTTAAAGTCTATTTTGTCTGATATGAGTACTGCTACCCCTGCTTTCTTTTCATTGCCATTTGCGTGGAGTATCTTTTTCCATCCCTTCACTTTCAGTTTGTGAGTGTCTTTAGGTCTGAAGTGTGTCTCTTGTATGCAGCATATATATGGGTCTTGTTTTTTTATCCAGTCAGCCACCCTATGCCTTTTAATTGGAGCATTTAGTCCATTGTCCTTTAAAGTGGTTTTTGATAAGTATGTCCTTCCTGCCATGTTTTATCGTTTTTTTTTTTTTTCCCTCAGTGTTTTAGTAGTCCTTCTCTGTTCCTTACTTCTTCTATACAGAATTGATGGTCACTTTAGTTTGACCTCTGTCTGAAAGCTGTACTCTTTAACTACCCTCCTCCCTCCTTTTTGTTTTTGATATCATATCCAACTTCTTTTTGTGCATTTGTATCCATTACGTTCTAATCGTGGAAATAGATAATTTTTTCCTATTTGTGGTCTTCTCTTTTCCCCTTAAATCAGTCCCTTTAACATTTCTTGTAACACTGGTTTCTTTGTGACAAACTCCTTTAATTTTTGCTTGTCTGGGAAATTTTTGATCTCTCCTTCCATTTTGATCGATAACCTTGCTGGGTAGAGTATTCTTGGCTGTAAGTTTTTTCCTTTTAGCACTTTAAATATATCGTGCCATTCTCTTCCTAGCCTGTAAGGTTTCTGCTGAGAAGTCAGCTGATAGCCTTATGGGGTTTCCTTTGTATGTAACTTGACATTCTCTTGTGGCTTTTAGGATTCTCTCTTTATCTTTAATTCTGGACATTTTGATTATGATGTGTCTTGGTGTGGGCCTCTTTGGGTTTATCTTGTTTGGGGCTCTCTGTGCCTCCTGTACCTGGATGTCTGTTTCCTTCCTTAGGTTAGGGAAGTTTTCATCTATTATTTCTTGAAATAGATTCTCTGCCCCCTTGTCTCGCTCTTCTCCTTCCGGGACACCTATAACACGGATGTTAGTGCGCTTGATGTTGTCCCAGAGGTCCCTTAGACTGTCCTCACTCTTTTTAATTCTTTTCTCTTTTACCTGTTCACCTTGGGTAATTTCTTCTAGTCTTTCTTCCAGCTCACAGATCCGTTCTTCTGTATCCTCTACTCTGCTTTTGAGTCCCTCTAATGAATTTTTCATTTCCAGTATTGTATTCTTCATTTCTGATTGGTTCTTTTTTATATCTTCCATTTCTTTGTTGACATTCTCACTGAGTTCATCTATTCTTCTCCCCAGATCAGTTAGCATCCTTAACACTCTTAGTTTGAACTCTCTGTCGGGTAGGTTGCTCATTTCTGTTTCACTTAGTTCCTTTTCTGGGGTTTTGTCCTGTTCCCTTACTTGGAATGTATTCTTTTGCCTCCTCATTTTGCCTCTTTCCCTGTGCTTGTGTCTATGTATTAGGTAGGTCAGCTACGTCTCCTGCTCTTGGATAGGTGACCTTATGTAAGTGATGGCTTAGGAGGCTTCCAGTGTGCTTCCCTCAGTTCTCAATGTTCCAGGGGTGACCCCATGTGGGCTACGTGTGTGCTTCTATTGTGGCCTGTTAGCTCTCCCTATAGGCGCCCAGGGAGGCTGAGTTATGCTCCTGGCCAGCTGTTGTAATGCTCAGCTGCTTGTAGTTGTTGTGGGCCCTTCAGTCTCTTTATCAGGTGTGAGGAGCCCCAGCACAGTTGGCTGCAAGTTCTAATACCACATCTGTGTTGCAGTATTTCTTTTAAGTGAGTAGGCCCCCAGCGTGGCAGGTTGTTAGGCTCAGGGCCTTAGAATTGCTGTAAACCTCTAGCCTATTAGGTCTCTTGTCAGCTCTCTGAGGATTGCAGCTGGGTGGGGCTGGCCTCAGGCACAGGAGCACCCAATTGTTTCAGGCTTTGGAAGGTGGGGCAAACCTCCTATGTGGGTCTTTGAGAAGCACAAGTCTTCTGCAGCTGACAAGCCCTGCCGCCCACAGGTCCACACACACAGTCAACACAGTCCTGCCCGTGTGAGCGCCCCGACCTCCCCAAGCGGACCCAGTCTCTCCACGGCGGGAGCCCCACACTCCGCCACCACCCCACACTCTCCACCCGCTCCTTGTGCACACCCTGCCCCGCTCAAGTCAGCTCAGTTGCCAGGCTGCAGAAAATCCAGTCACCAATCTATGCAGGCCCACACGTTGCCTGAGGGTTTGTTGTTAGGTGGGGCCAGTCTCTAGGGTGGGCTGCCTGCCCTGGCTGAGCTGGATTAAATCGGTGCTCTAGCGGGTGGAGCAGACCCTGGGCTAGCAGGTCTCAGGGAAAACTCCAATGGCGTCTGTGTCAGCACGCTCACACCAGGCCACAACAATGGCCGCCGCCAATGTCCCAGTCCCTGGAGAGGTCTCACCCCTCACCGAGATGCACTCAGGGCCTATTAGGTGAGTCTCTTGTCACCAAAGCAGTGTGCACCTTTCTTTCTGGTGATTTTAGGATGCTTTCTGGAACGGGTGAGTTTGTGCGCGGGCCCTTTAAGAGCCAGTTTTAGTTTCTTTGTGAACCGGGTTTTCTGGGGGTGCTACCCAATGCTTTAGTAGCAGCAAAGTCAGATATTATGCCGCTGGTCTCGATTGTGCTGGGTCCACACAATGCCCACAGCGGGGGCGCTCCCGGCTCAGGGCCCCGCGCCTCCAGGCAGGGTGCGTACCTGTGAGCTGCTCCCGGCGGCCATGAAGCTGGCGGCTTGTGAAGGCGGCGTTTTTCCTCTCCGGAAGGGAGTCTCTGCCTCTTCCACCCCAGTTAGGATTGTCCGTTGTTGCAGGAGTTCCTCTTATCCAGTTTTCAGCTCTGTCTCAGGGGTAATTTTTCCACGAGTAGTTGTAAATTGGCTGTGTCCACGGGAGGAGGTGAGTTCAGAGTCTGCCTATGCCGCCATCTTGACTCCCTCCCCTCTCGAATACATTTTCTAAGTACCTATTATAGACCAAACATTGCAGTAGGTCCTAGGAACACAAAAATGAAGACAAAATTCTTGCCTACATGAATTCTTATGTTTTTGTATTAGAAAATCTAAGAGGAGAGGCATGAAAGGGACTAGAGAAGCATGTGATTGAAATGTCAGGGAAGAATTTAAGGCTATGGACATGCTTTCTTCAAAGCTATGAGCAAAGATTAAATTTTTCTAGGGACTTTCTAGTAAAAGGTCATAATATTCAATTTTAATTAAACCTTTCCAAAGTTTACTTTATGTTGAAAGAATATCCGAGCTCTGTCTTTATAGATTTACTTTTCTGGTCAACCCAAAGTGTCATACAACAACAAAAAAAACACAGATTATACTGAAATTTGAAAGAGAGGCACAATTTTAGTGACTTGATCTTTTTGCTTAGATTGTTAGGTACCAAGTGCAGCTTCCCATTTCATTTATATTTCTTCCAAGGAAGCTGTGTCTACTTCACTTATTGGACCAAAGGGATTGTTTAGAAAGCCATGGTTAGAATGATGGACTTTCAAACATTTGAAAAATCAAATGTATTTTATTTTTTTTGTTTGTGGTGTATAATTCTTTTTTTTATTCTTTTTTTATTTTATTGAGGTCATATTTGTTTATAACATTGTGTAATTTCAGGTGTACATTACTTATTATCAGTTTCTGAATAGACTATATCGTGCTCACCACCAAGTCTAGTTTTTATCCATCCATACATATGTGCCCCTTTAACCCTTTTGCCCACCCCCCCACCCCTTTCCCCTATGGTAACCACAAATCTGTTCTGTTTATCCATGTGTTTGTTTATCTTCCACATATGAGTGAAATCATACAGTGTTTATTATTCTCTGTCTGGCTTATTTCACTTAACATAATACCCTCAATGTCCATCCGTGTTGTTGCAAATGGGATGATTTTGTCTTTTTTTATGGCCCAGTAGTATTCCAGTGTGTGTGTGTGTGTGTGTGTGTGTGTGTGTGTGTGTGTGTGTATACCACATTTTCTTTATCCATTCATCCATTGATGGGCACTTGGGTTGCTTCCATGTCTTAGCTATTGTGAATAATACTTCAATGAACATAAGGGTGCATAGATCTCTTTGCATTGTTGATTTCATGTTCTTTGGATAAATACCCAGCAGTGGGATAGCTGTATTATATGGTATTTCTATTTTTAATTTTTTGAGAATTCTCCATACTGTTTTGCATAATGGCTGCACCAGTTTGCATTCCCACCAGCTGTATAAGGGTTCCCTTTTCTCCACATCCTCTCCAACACTTATTGTTTCTCATCTTGTTAATTATAGCCATTCTGATAGGCATGAGGTGATATCTCATTGTAGTTTTGATTTGCATTTCACTAATAATTAGTGACATTGAACATCTTTTCATGTGCCTATTGGCCCTCTGTATATCTTCGTTGGAAAAATGTCTGTTCATATCTTCTGCCCATTTTTCATAATCAAATTTATTTAATTTTTTTAATTTTTTAAATTTTATTTATTTATTTATTTTTCCCCCAAAGCCCCAGTAGATAGTTGTATGTCATAGCTGCACATCCTTCTAGTTGCTGTATGTGGGACGCGGCCTCAGCATGGCCGGAGAAGCGGTGCGTCGGTGCGTGCCCGGGATCCGAACCCGGGCCTCCAGCAGCGGAGAGCACGCACTTAACCACTAAGCCACAGGGTCAGCCCTCAAATTTATTTTAAATGTGAGGACTTTGTCTTCTGATATCTTTGTTCAAGCTTTGCATATGAAAAGATTTAAGCAACTTTAGCCAATACTTGGAAATAAGACAAAAAAAAAAGGAGCAGAATGTTCTTTCAATATCATATGGAGGCAATGTTTTTTAGGCTCACCCAAAGATTATTTGAGGTTACATACTTTGACTCACTGCTTACTATTGGTTCAGGGTCCTAGAATTGGTGAAGTTACATGTTATCATGTCAATTTTTTCTGACAGATATATAAGCAATTTTTCTTCAACAGAAAACAAACTCCCAAAGTTTATTTTTATTAATTTTGAAGGACACTGACTACTTCTTTTTTTAACCTAAAGATTGTATCCTAGGCTTCTTTTATTAACTTTATAAAGGAGGAAAATGCTCTTTCAACCTTCTTAGGGTCACTGTTTGGGTCTGAAAATTAAACTGACAAAGACAGATTAGCAGGAGACAAACGCACAAATTTATGTAATATAAGTTTTACATGACATGGAAGCCTTTATAAGGAAATGAAGACCCAGAGAAACAGACCTGAGTTTTATTTTTTTTTTGAAGTAACATTGGTTTACAACATTATATAAACTTCAGATGTACATCATCATATTGCAATTTCTTTGTGGACTACATCACGTTCACCACGCAAAGACTAATTACCATCCATCACAGTACACATGTGCCCTATCACCCCTTTCGCCCTCCTTCCTTCTTCCCCTTTGGTCACCACCAATCAAATCTCAGTGTCTGGGTGTTTGTTTGTTGTTTTTATCTTCTACTTTTGAGTGAAATTATATGGTATTTGACTTGCTCCGTCTGACTTATTTCGCCTAGCGTAATGCCCTCAAGGTCCTTCCATGTTGTTGCAAATGGCAAGATTTCATCTTTTTTATAGCTGCATAGTATTCCATTGTGTATTCCAAACATTTTCTTTATTCATTCATCCATTGATGGGCACTTCGGTTGTTTCCAAGTCTTGGTTACTGTTAATAATGCTGCAATGAACACAGAGCTTTACTTGCTCTAGAATGTGGCCACTGCCAAATCTGCATGTTCATGTCTGAAGAAGGAATGAAATTTAATTTCTCTCCTGGCCTGCATGATAATCTGCAAGTAAATAGATGTATTACACAGAAACACATCAGAAAAAAAACGATTCCTCTTTGCCATGCTGATGTCGAGAAAAGTGAATTATATTTGCCTTAGGTGAATGATATTATATCGAACTTTCCTATCTTATAGGTGTTAAGTTTAGAGAGAGAGTCACAATCGAATCTAAGTTCCAACTGTTACTGAACCAAAAGTGGGTTCACCTCCTGGCAAAGTTAAAATCAGACTCTCTACCAGAAGTAGTTGTCACAAAAAGTAGAACTTATTTGCAGCAAATAGGAGGCCACGTGGAATCATTTCCAAAGTTGTGGCTGTCCCCAAAGGGAAGTAGGGGGCTTTTATTTTGGATGAGCAATGAATATTCGAAAAGGAGAGGTGGGTATTCACTTGCGCAAGCTCAGCTGGAAAACATGCTTCCACATAATACTGCAGGTTATGGTAATAAGGCCTAAGCTCCTCCCAGAGAGGAGATCTTAGCATTAAAAATGAGGCAAAAGTCATAGGCCTTGCTTTTGTGGTGAGACTTGCTCTGGTTCAGGGTGGTTGGTGATTGCACCTCTTAAACAGTTAAATCCTTCCGAACCTACCCTGGAGTTCCTTGGGGCAATTAGTGACACAACCAGCGCTATTATAAAATAGCCCTATAGGAATTGAGTGTTTCAATTTTAATAAAAACACAAGCAATCAAATGCAAAGGTAAACACATTCTACATTATCATAAAATGAAACTCACAATAATAAGAAAAAAAATGTCTTAAAATACTGATACCTTATGAATGTTCTTAGATTTTTTTTCATGCCAGCATTTGTGAGACATCAACTTTGTTTCTATTATTAAAAAAGAAAAGAAGAGAAAAAATGCTATTGTCTAAAAATATATATAATAAATTGGGCTTAGAAAATACAAATTATCTAGCTAATGTTATAATTGCCATGTTTTTGTTCAAAATAATAGGGTGATATCAAGTCTGTTATACCAGAAGCTAGCAGGTTGATATTTAATATGCACCTTGAGCTATTCTATTTTTTGAGATGAACCACTTTTTTAATTAAAAACAGTTAACTGCCTGACTGAGGGATAAAAATCTGACATCAATACAAGTAACTCCTTCCAGTTAAATTTTAGCTATTTGGCAAGAGAAGTAGACACCTATATTTATAAAACAGGAAAGAAATTCAAACTGAAAAGGAAAATCACTGTGATTTACTTAGTATTCGTTAAGTTGAGGGTAAAATTTGGTATCACAATAGATGAATATGATACTATGTCTCTTCGAACTATATTATGCAAAAGTATAGCCATTACAATTTGCATAATAAGAATAAGTATGCCATCAAAGCAAGAAGTCCTATAACTAACTGATCATGATATCCACTGTCAACCTACAAAAATACAAACCAGTTTAAGAGGCAAAGAATTTATTTGGGATCAAAGAATTGCAATTCGAGAAGCACAGGTTCAGGTAGAAACCCAAATAGTGTCCCGATCACAGCAGAGAGGCTCAGAGTTTTTATAAGAAAAAGGGAGGAAGATGAAATAAGTTGTATCAAAAAAGAGTTCACTGGTGCTAGATGAGTTAAGATTAGGTTTGTACTTCATAGATTGGAGATTCGGTCATCAGGCAAAAGGCTAGACTTGTACCTCATTGATTGGTTAGCGATTTGGTTATCAGCAAAGTTTGATTTCATCAGTCCTTACAAACAGGATATTTTTATCCTTACTGACTTCTTGGAATGTTGGTGGCTTGGTCCAGTTTGGAAGATAAAGAAAATAAGATGTGCAAGGCAATTCCTCTAAAATGGCTGCTCCAGCTCTATTTTAATATGGCTCCGCTCACGTCACCTTTCACACCCTTTTGTAGCCTACAGTGTCTGTCATTAGAATGGGACTTGATGATAGTATGCTTTTTAAGATTGTAGCATTTAATTAAAACTACCAGTAAAATGACAGGAGACAGGAAAAGAGCAGCATTTCTCATATAACTGAAATGGTTGCTGTCATTTGTTTTGTCCCATTCTCTCATTTAAAAATAATCCGTGATAGTTTAGAAAATAGCCTATTTGCCTAAAAAGATGACAGCACTGGGATTTCTCCTTAAGGTAAGTACCCCTGGATAATACTTCCTTGCTTTAAAACATTTAGATTTTACCAACAGTATACATTTGTTCCCATGTACTCCACGCTCCTAGTAAGGGAATTTTCCTATATTTCCTGATTGATTAAATTCTACCACTTCATTTTGACTTTATTGCTTTTTAGCCTGGTGAGAAACCTACACTGATTCAGTAGCAAGATAATATTGAAGTCTCTTCCCTCCTACTTAACGTTTATATATTTTGAGTATGACGCTTTGAATTTACCTTTAAAGTTAAAGTTTTCACTCTTTCCCACCTCTCTCTTTTTAAAAGGTGTTATATCTCAAGTATCTTTTTTAAAACCACTAAGGAAAAATTCATTTTGCACACTTAATAAAAATGGAAATTTCCCAGCAGGGCTGTCTTAACTTATAATGTCACCTTTCATTACTGACACAACATTGGAGGAATTCAAGTTATAATTATAATTTGTTCCTCAAACCCCACACCAAGATTTTCTGCTTGCTTGAATAAAACTATTCCATGACCATTCACCCAGCTGTAGTTGTCATTGTAGATATGGTACCTATGAATAGAAAAACATTATTCATTCATTAAATCATTCCTTTTACTTCATTATCATCCCATACATATGCCATCAGACTGGATGGGATTTTTAAAGACATTCAAAATGCTAATGATAGCTTTTTCTAACAGCACTTTGAGTATGTTAAATAGCTTGCAGTTTGCAACCCATCAAAAGGGCAAAGCAACAAAAAGTACCACAATGAAAAAAATCTTTTTCAGTTCCATTATTAAAAATACCCAGTTAGTTCTAAGGTATACTGTGGGGTATCAGAATTTGCCACCCCAAAATGTGTCTCTTGGGCTTGATTAGTTTTAAGGAAAAAAGACTCTGAAAGAAACTTTGACCTTCCCCCTAACTACCTAAAAGAATGTAAGATAGAAGGCCTGTTCCAGGAAGGAGCTAATACCATAAGTTAATTATAGTATAATATGAACTAGGTGTCATAGACAGGGAGGAACCTAACAAGGGCTTTTTAATCAAAGTCCTCTCCATCTCTCATTGTCTTTGCAAGGCATAGTCAACATTTGTTTATTAAACATTTGCTTTTCCATCTCCACGTAAATTGCCTTCCTCCCCTTTGAAGTCCCAAACCACTGCCCCCAACATCCTCTTTTGTCTTTAGCTAATGTTGGTATTTAAGGGGGTGACTTCAGCCATTTTGGTGAGTTATTCAGTTTTCTGGGTTTCTGCCATGTATACATGTCATTAAACTTTGTTGATTTTCTCCTGTTATTCTGTCTCATATCAATTTAATTCTTAGAGCAGCCAGAAGGACCTAGAGGGTAGAGGAATAGTTCTTCCTCCTCTACAGTACAAGTGTCACAAAAGCCAGGAAGAGACAACTTGTCTGGCTTAGGAAAAATATTATTCATGATAAAACTTTAACTCTCCAAAAGTAAACTTTAAAAGACTTCCAAATATATACCCAGTGTATTCCCTTTCTTAAATCTCCCAGTTCTGAATAACAAACTTTGTTCTAATGTAATCTTAAAGCATCAGAGTACAGCTGATATTTCTTGATACATAAATGCATTAAATCTCAACATAGTTTTTTCTACTTGGATTCAAGAGCCTTATCCTGAATAAGTCTGTCTGCAATTCTTTGTCCCCACCACCAAAAGAAAAAAAAAAAAACCACATTAGATTTAAAAAAGATACAATGATACTTATCTTTAGGAATAATTTTTTTTATAGTATTTTAGGATGAAAAAGAATCTGATACTTACGATTTAAAGAACTTACTTTTTCTTTGACCTGCAGTGGGTGAGTATTTGAAAACTCACATTAACATTTTGTTTCTATTTCAGGTCCTTAAAGGAATTACTTAAAACAATATAAATGCTTCTTTTTTTAGAGTCTACAATCACAAATGCCACTTTTCAATCTCATATAATGTAAAAAATAACATGAAGAAAAAAATTTCTTTTAATATTGTCCAATATATTTATTTCTATTTACTGTTCCATCCCTTTGTTTGTTCTCTCCTTTAGAATAGTTGTTCAAAATTTACTTTTGTTATTGATAGTTAGAAATTTTCTTTAAGCTTCAAAAGTTATTTAATGTTTCATATTAAATTTAAATTCTTGTCAAATTTGGAAAAACTGTATAGTTTCTGTTCTATATGAGTTATAAGATAGAGGAGAATTTTCTGCATGCTAGCTTCTGTTGTGCTTCCATTATCTATATATTTCTGGTGCTGGGGGAAATAATCTCTATCTCTGCACCTTCATGGCATGATTGTTGGTTGACAGGATAAGCAGGAGAATTCATCAAAGCCTTCTTACACTGAGACAGCTAGCAATAACTTAACTATTCACCAGAATCATTATCAAATATACAACATATCCCACTAAAACCAAACTAAACGTGTTACATCTCCTTAGCTGGATCCTAAAATTACCTGGAGCCATTCCAGTATGAGGGAAAGTGTGACAAATAGGAATTCAACAGAACAGTGGTCTTAGACAGTTGGGGTTAAATTATCATCTTTGATGCTTTCATTTACTAACTTTTGATTTTTAAAAGCTAAGAGTTGCCAATGCCTTCTCTTGATTCCAAGTTAAGTTTTGTTTGACAAAGATATACCATTTTATGGTATATATCATATATATATATATATATATATCAGGCCACTGCTCCAGATTTGGATTTTGTTTGGTTGGATGGAAGATTTGTCAGAAACTGTTTTCAAGTTTGTGCTCGTCTGCTCATCTCCATCTTACATTTTCAGTACTGATGGGTGATTACTAGAGCAATATTCCCTAATTAGGCTTTACTTGGGTGTTGCTGTTCAAATCACACATTTGTTATCACATATCAAGCTATGGTACCTCACTTTGTACAAAAATTACCTTTTAACTTTGAGATAAACTGCCCAGTGGATGGGTCATATGGGAGCAGCCTTTTCTAGGTAAAGGGAAGCAAAGTACCATCAACAGTGTAAAGATATGAGCTTCGAATAATTGTATGATTGGATGACTTAGATATCATAGGGCTTGAAAAACTTATAATTTAACTTAAAGTTTTATTTTGCTTTATAATTGCTTACCAACAGTATCTAAGAGAGAGTGCCCACAGTGTTTTTTATCAATCACAAAGCGTAAGGGTCTGCTCCTATCTCACCCATAGGAGTACCATAGCTCCCAATCAAATTTAAAAATGAGTGCAATGACAAAGATTCTCTCCTTGACCAAACTCTACTAAGACTCCTCTGAGCTCTTTTTCAACTAGACTTCAACTTTTGGACTTCTATGTTTATCAGGGCATTGTCCAATTTTAGCAAGAATCCTACTAAGTCAGTTTAACCAAAATCTTCCATCCTCCATATTTGATCACCCTTGATATCTAATTTGGTTCCTCATCCTCCACCATCCCCTGGGTGATGTCTGATCACCCTGGACTGCCTTCAGCAAGAAACCTGTTAGGTCAGTTTAGCCAGAATCCTCCCTTACCCATGATGTTTCCTCCCAGTAATTTTCCATCTACTGACCACACCCTGCTCCTTGGCTATAAATTCACACTTTTCTTTGTTGTATTTGGAGTTGAGGCCAATCTCTTTCCCCCACTGTAAGATTCCATTGCAGGGGTCCCTACACCTATCACGATAGTCCTCTCTTGAATCAAGTCTTCCTTACTGTCTTTAACAAGTGTCATGAATAATTTTGTTTTTAACACAAGTACAATAGAAGAGCAATAACATTTTGTGGGCATTTGAAAGAAAAAAGAAAAAAAAAAAAAGAACACATATATAACGAGGGTTCTAAAAAATTTTTCCCAACCAAGGAAAATACTACTTCACTAATGCTTTTTGCTTCTATAATAAAGTGTTCATTCTCTATTCTGGACTTTTCTACACACACTGAAGGGATTCCCCAAATCACTGTTCTCTTTATAATGGCATTGGATGAGATAGGAACCAGCCTAACAGAGACAGGGTTATCAGCAAGTCCCCTGGCCTAACAAGATAAGGCCCATAACCAATCAGCAAGCTAGAAGAATCAAATAGAGACCACCAAGATCCACATTCCACAGCCTCAAGACTTCGCAGGGCTTATGCACGTGCCCTAGCACCCAGGAGTTGAGTGAAGGTGACTCTAGCCCCATTACCATAGTAAAAATCCCACCCAGGGGCTGAGAGCTAGTATGCTAATGATACATGCAATGCATGTGGCATGTCAAACAACAGTGCAAGTGCAAGCAAAACCCCGCCTCTGCATGCCATGACAAGGCACTCTTCCCCAGCCTTTGCCTAATAAAAAGCCCCACAATCCCGCTCCCTAACAAGCCGGTCACCTGCCCCTTTCCTTTCCTCCCCAGCTCCCTTGTGTTTCCCTTGTGCACAAGCTAATATACTTTTACTTTTCTACTCCCATTTGTTGTCTCTCTTGATTTCTATCCTGGGGGACAATAAGAACCCAATGCTCTGGTAACATGGAGACTAATCTTTAACCCCTAAATTTCTGCCAGGTTTGAGATAGCTTGAATCAAACATTGATTCAAGAGGCTTAATGTAAAGATGTTGAATCAGAGTTTCAGAACTGAAATCCAGATTCAACATTATAGAACTAGGAATATGTTTGATTGCATTTTCTAGCATATATATGTTAGGGTATATTTTAAGCATGAGTGTCCTCCTTATGATTATTAAATTTAAGAGTAAGTAATAAGCAAATTGCTGGCAGAAATGTTTCCTGTAAAACCTTTATGACATCTAATGTTGTGTATTTCAAAAACTACATTTGTTTCAAGATGCATCATTGAGGATTCCTGGTCCTGAATTTTTCTATGATGATCTGATTAGATTAACATAAAAACACAGCAAACAGTCAATGAATCATAATACTTACATAGAGTTATAGCAATTACCTTACTTCAAATCTTGTAACTTCCAGTGTATTATCTTACATTTGGCTATTAAAACAAACAGAAATGATATTTTCTGAAAAATTCTAGAGAAGACATTGCAGTTTAAAGCATTTTAAATGATCGTTTTGGTCTATTTTTTTCTGATTACAAAAGCGATATACACTAATTATGAAAATTTAACATAAAATAATGGAGTAATATAAGGAAAAAAAAGAAAGAGATCTGTAATTTCCACCCCAAATAACCACTTAAAATAGTATTTCAACCTCTGGCCAACAGAGGTAAGTGGATGGAGCTTACACAGGGAATTTTTAAAATTAAAACTTCCTTAGTGGGACTACCTTTAAAACAACTATAGCATGCGGAAACAAAGGCTTCTTGAACAACTAAAAGTTGAAATTTGTTTTTTAGTTAGCACATTAAAATATATTCTGTTATTTGAGGAATTTCTATCTTTGATTATGCTCCTTGAGTTCTGAATATATCAATATTGAGAAATTATTTGCCATAGCATTCTCTTTAACATTAAAATTTTGCATAAGACAACACCTAGAATACACTTGTTGTAGTATGATTTTTAAGATAATGTAGGGATTTTCTAAAGGAAATTTCAAGTATATATGACAGTAGAATGTAGCAAAACATCTAGATCTTGAGAATCATGGGGATCTATTCGTAGTTGTTTTGCAGCTACCTTCACCTTTCTCTGGCTCCATTTCTTCATTATCTAAATTATAAAATTACTATCTGCCACAGCCAAATTATAAGAGTGTTATAAGTAGCAAATAGTAATAGATACCAAAGTGTTTTGAAATGACTTTAAGAAAAAACCCCCTGAACAACCATAAGTCCTTCTTTTCATTTTAATTGCAATATTGGTGATGTTACTTTAGTTACTTGGAGCAATCATTCTAATTGCCAATCTCATTATGCAAATCGAAAAAGTTACAGCAAATGTCCTTAGAGTACAATTACCCAGTAGACAAGAACTAGTACTTCTTCTCAACGTGCAAACCACCATAAGATATAGAATAAACACAAGATCTCAAGGAATTAGCAGACTTCAAGTTGAGTTTATGCTCTGCCATTTAATAATTATATCACCTTGGGCAAGTCACGTTACCAATTGGGGTCTTGATTGCCTCATCTTAAAAAGTGGGGATAACAACCCCCTTCCAAACTACCTCAAAGAAGTACTAGAAGGTGTAAATGAAGTAATATATGTGAAAGCTCATTTGATCTCTAAAGAGCAATCTCAATATAAGGTATTATAAATTCATCGCTGTAACTTGACTAGAATATGAATCAGTACTGATGTCAAAGAAAGGGAGAAGGGGCATTCTGAAGAAAGGCAGACAATAAATTCACTCAGATGAGAATATCTTAATGGAAGAATCCTTTGCTTTGGCAGTTTAGTGGAAAAAGCAGAGACTTGCCTGAAAGAACAAATTGCTGCTGGCAATTACCAAATTCACCAATAATTATTGGAGACGCATGGACACTAAGAAGCTATCTGGATTTTTTTTTTTTCCAAATTTAAGGTGGAAAATGAATTTATGTTCAGATGTTGTGGTCCCTATGTTTCTGTTCATGTAGCAAACATGTAAATAGCAACTGCCTAGTGACATTTCTACTGGATGTCTCATAGACTTCTCTTAATTTAAGGTCTGAAACAGAACTCCTCATTTCCTTTTTTTTTTTTCAGTGCAAGTTCACTGTTCATTAATACCCATACAGATAGCTTATAAACCACCCAGAAAAGTCAAGTTTTCAAGCTACATAATATCCAAAATCACTACCTAAATATAGATTAGGAGATGCTGGCTTGCTGCATAGAGGGCTAAAAGAGTGTTATAAACCATAAGCTTCATTGATTCTGAAAGTGGGGAGTATCCTGTGTATGACTTATCCCACCCCACTCCCACCCCCCACCCCCAGTACATGATACTTCTCTTTATGGCCTATTTTTGAACACTTCAATTTCCCTTTTGAACACATTCCTTTCACTGTACCCCCCATCCCTTAAATACCTCTACCTCCATCCAGTTGCTCAGGCAAAATCCTCGGACTTCTTTCTTTTCTTCTTCCTTCAATAGCATCTCTTGTTTCTTTTTCTAAAAATGAATCCTGAATATGACCTCTCTGTGTCTACCTTCTATCAAAACCCTGGCCCAAGCCACATCTTTCATCTTGACTATTATGACATCTTCCATAGAAGCCTGCCCGTTTCTACTGTGGATCTCCTTCATTCCATTCCTCACATAGCAGGCAGAATTATATACATTTTAAAATTGTTTTTAGTAAATATTCAGCAGATAAAAAATAATAAATATATGTAAATTATAAAGAATCATGCTAAGATTATCACCTATGTGCCTACTACCCAGGTTAAGAAAAAGAACATTGCCTCTGCAGTTTCTTCTCTGATCCCATACTTTTTTTATTTTTATTTATTTTTTTTATTGTAAGGTATGGGCATCTTAAATCGTTTTGCATGTTTTTGTGCCAATATATACACCTACCAGTAGTGTTTGAGTTCCCATTGATCTATAACTTTGTCAGCACTTGGTATTAACAGATTTCTTAATTTTGCCAATCTGGATAGTATGAAATATTATTTCATTATATTTATATTTAGCAATCTTCTGATTACTATTGCGATTGAGTATATTTTCATATATTTATTGGTCATTTGGGTTTCTTCCACCATAAGATGCTTGTTAAACTCTCTTGTCCATTTTTTTTCTTCTAGGTTTGTCCTTTACTTGAGTCAACAGAGTTCTATGTATATATTTTAGACATTAATCTTTTGTTGGTTATATATGTTTTAAATATCTTGTTCCATTTTTTGCCTTGCCTATTTTCTCTCTTTATGTTGTATTTTGAACAGATGTCCTTAATTTTAATGTGGTTGAATTTATTAATTTTTTACCTAATGATTTACAAATTTTGCATCATGATCTAAAAATGCTTACTTCACACATGGTCATAAAAATATTCTTCTCTATTGTTTTCAAATGTTTTGTAGTTTAGAATTATGAATATTTTATAGTTTACAACTAGTTTTAGTATATAATGCAAGGGAGAGTCCAATTCATGTTTTCCAGATGGTTAGTCAATGGTCCCAACTACTTTTTGGTGAAATCTGATTTTCTTTCCCACTGATCTTAATGACAGGGTTGTCATAAAATATTTCCAACAATGGGGTGCTCTGTTTCTAGGATCTCTGATTATTTTGGTTAACTTATATATTCCTGCACTAAGACTAAAAAGCCTTATTGTATCTTTATGACAGTAATAGTTATATTGTTGTTCTTCAGCAATATCTTGGCTATTCTTAGCTCTTTGCTCATCCACATATCTTTAGAATTAACTTGTCAATTTCAGCACCCAACACAACAACAACAACAACAAAACTTCTGGGACATAGATTGGCATTGCATTGAATCTATAGATCAATTTGTGGAGAATTGACATCTTTAAAATATTGAGTCTTCTAGTCTAAGAACAAAGGATGTCTCCCCTTTGATTTGGGCCCTTATTAATGTTTTAAAATAAAGTTTTAAAATTTTCTCCTAAGATTTTGCATATCCTTTATAAGATTTATACCTTGCTACTTTATATTTTTGATATATTTACAATATTTTAATATATATATTCTGTTTGTTGCTACTGTATAGAAATTCAACTTTTTATATATTGATTTTTTTTAAATCCAGCAGACTTGCTCAACTTTTGTTAATTTTAATAAGTTTTAGTAGATGTTTTTTGTCTTTTAAAGTGATAATCACATCATATGAGAACAATGACAGTTTAATTTCTTCCTTTCCAATTCTCATATCTTTCATTGGGAAGCGGATTTATGTATCCTATACTAGCTAAGACCTCCTGCACAGTGTTAAATAGAAGTGGTAATATTGAAGACGCCCATCTTGTTCCTGATCTCAGAAGGAAATTTTCCAGTTGTAAACTATCAGATAATGTTTGCTGTGGGTTTTTGGTAGAAACCCTTCATCAAATAAACATTTTATCGGTATTATTAGTTTCAAAGAGTTGTTGTTGTTTTTGTTGTGTGTTATTTCTCTTACAAATAGATACTTAATTTAATGACAATTTTTTCCTCATCTATTGAGCTGATCATATGATTTTTGTCCTTTAATGTGTTAAGGTGGTGAGTCATACTAAATGAGGTGATTGATAGCATTGATGACCCCAATGAATGCTCTCCCTGTATCCCTATACTTTGCCCTCTATTTTTCTTGTCCCTAACCACTCTAATTCTGGACTGGCCTTGTGATTTGCTTTGTTCAATAGATATAGCAGAAGTGACAGTATGTCAGTTCTAAGTCCAAGACTCAATAGGCTTTGTTTCCTTCCACTTGTTCTCTTGCATTATTGGGCTTTCTCACTCTTGGACCTTAGCCTCAACCATGAGAACAAGCCCAAGCTAGTCTGCTGAAGAATGAGAGACCTCATGGAACAAAAACAAATAGTCCCAGCTGAGACCTACCTAGTGGACCTATAGACTTATGAGCAAAAAATAATAAATGTTTGTTGTTTTAAGCCACTAAGTTTTGGGGTGGATTTTTACACAGCAATAGGTAAATGGTATACTAGGTTAAACCCAACTTGGTCTTAGTGTATTAACTTTTTTACTCATAGATATCACCATTTGCTGATTTTTTTTAAGGTTTCAATGTCTATGTGAATTATATCAGCTAACATTTTTTTTCCCTAATGTCTTCTTAAGGTTTTGGCATAAGGTTATACTAGACACTTGAAATGAGTTGGGGACTATATAAGTTAGGGCAAGTCAGGCTATTCTGAAGCCCTTTGCTTATCCATATACATTTAGAATTAGTTTGTCAAACTCATTGGACTAACACAGTACAAGTTTATGGCTTCTTCATGTCACATTCCATTTGGGTATTTATCCAAAAACCTTCCATGTGTTGATTCAACAAGCAAGACTTTTCCAATGACATGGCTCTGGGATCTTCAAAACATGGTTAGGAGATGAGGAAAAGAGGTGCAGAGGGTGTGGAAAAGACAAATCCACTCCTAACTGATTTGGAACAAAGATGACACATAATTTCATCTTGCATTCCATTGGTAAGAACTATTCATATAGCCCCACCTAGATCCACACTCATGGGAAAAGGTAGGTTTCTACTGCTCAGAAAGAGGAAAAGATTTTGGTGAGTAACTGGGCCATTGTCTAGGAAAGTTTTGTGTAAGATGGTAGTTAAATGTTCTATGAACATTTGAACTTGCCAATCAAAACTTATAGGATTGCAACCTTTTAATAGGAATATTTTAAGTGATTGATTCAGTATGTTTCATTTTTATAATATTATTTCAGTTCTTTATTTCTTCTTCAGTTGGCATTTCCAATCTTTGTCCTTTTCTACTTATTGTGATTACTAGTATAATATTCCTATCACCTTCTTTGTGCTTACCATTTATCTCCTCTTTCTATATCTTTCTTCTCTTTCTTCTGCCTTACTTTGGATCAATTGTTTTTTCTCTGAATCCCAATATCAGAACATTTATTTGCATAAACTGTTTTTTTTTAATTGTGGTAACGTTGGTTTATAACATTATATAAATTTCAGGTGTACATCATCATATATCTATTTCTATGTAGATTACATCATGTTCACCACCCAAAGACTGGTTATAATCCATCACCACACACATGTGCCTAATCACCCCTTTTGCCCTCCTCCCTCCTCCCTTCCCCTCTGGGAACCACCAATCCAATCTCTGTCTCTATGTGTTTGTTTGTTGCTGTTTTTATCTTTTACTTATGAGCGAGATCATATGGTATTTGACTTTCTCCCTCTGACTTATTTTGCTTAGCATAATGCCCTCAAGGTCCATTCATTTTGCACAAATGTCCACATTTCATTGTTTCTTATGGCTGAGTAGTATTCTATGTGTATATATACCACATCTTCTTTATCCATTCATCACTTGATGGGCACTTATGTTGCTTCCAAGTCTTCACTATTGTGAATAACGCTGCAATGAACATAGGGTTGCATGTATCTTTATGCATTTGCGTTTTCATGTTCCTTGGATAAATACCCAGCATTTATCCAAGTGGATATAGCTGGATTGTATGGCAGTTCTATTCTTAATTTTTTGAGGAATCTCCATGTTGTTTTCCTTAGTGGCTGCACCAGTTTGCACTCCCACCAGCAGTGTATGAGAATTCTCTTTTCTCCACTTCCTCTCCAACACTTATTATATCCTGTCTTGTTTATTATAGACATTCTGACAGGAGTGAGGTGATATCTCATCGTAGTTTTGATTTACATTTCCCTGATAGTTAATGATGTTGAATATCTTTTCATGTGCCTATTGGCCATCTGTATATCTTCTTTGGAGAAATGTCTGTTCAGACCTTTTGCCCATTTTATTAATCGGGTTGTTAGTTGTTTTGTTGTTGAGATGTATGAGTTCTTTATATATTTTGGATATTAACCCCTTATCACATAGATGGTTTGCAAATATCTTCTCCCAATTGTTAGGTTGTCTTTTCATTTTGTTCATGGTTTCCTTTGCTGTGCAGAAGCTTTTTAGCTTGATGTAGTCCCATTTGTTTTTTTTTTTCTATCGTTTCCCTTGCCTGGTCAGACATGGTACTTGAAAATATGCTGCTAAGACTGATGTCAAAGAGCGTACTGCCTATGTATTCTCCTAAAAATTTCATGGTTTCGGGTCTTACATTCAAGTCTTTAATCCATCTTGAGTTAATTTTTGTGTATGGTGTAAGATAATGGTCTACTTTCATTCTTTTGCATGTGGCTGTCCAGTTTTCCAACACCTTTTATTGAAGAGACTTTCCTTTCTCCATTGTATGTTCTTTGCTCCCTTGTCAAAGATTAGCTGTCCATAGATGTGTGGGTTTATTTCTGGGCTCTTGATTCTGCTCCATTGTTCTGTGAGTCTGTTTTTGTGCCAGTACCATGCTGTTTTGGTTACTATAGCTTTGTAGTATATTTTGAAATCAGGGAGTGTGATACCTCCAGCTTTGTTCTTTTTTCTCAGGATTCCTTTGGTTATACTGGGTCTTTTGTTGTTCCATATAAACTTTAGGATTCTTCTATTTCTGTGAAAAATGTCATTGTGTCTTTTATAGGGATTGCACTGAATCTATAGATTGCTTTAGGAAGTATGGACATCTTAACCATGTTAATTCTTCCAATCCAAGAGTATGGAATGTCTTCCATTTCTTTGTGTCTTCTTCAAATTCATTCAACAATGTTTTATGGTTTTCAGTGTATAGATCTTTTACCCCTTTGGTTAAGTTTATTCCTAGGTATTTTAGTCTTTTTGTTGCAATTGTAAATGGGATTGTAGTCTTAATTTCTCTTTCTACTACTTTGTTGTTAGTGTATAGAAGCGCAACTGATTTTTGTATGTTTATTTTGTATCCTGCAACTTTACCATATTCATTTATTATTTCTAAAAGATTTTTGGTGGATTCTTTAAGGTTTTCTATATATAAAACCATGTAATCTGCAAATAGTGACAGTTTCACTTCTTTTCCAATTTGGAATTCTTTTATTTCTTTTTCTTGCCTGATTGCTCTGGCTAGGACTTCTAATACTATGCTAAATAAGAGTGGCTAGAGTAGGCATCCTTGTCTGGTTCCTGTTCTGAGGGGGATAGCTTTCAGTTTTTCTCCATTGAGAATGATATTAGCTGTGGGTTTGTCATATATGGCCTTTACTATGTTGAGGTGCTGTCCTTCTATACCCATTTTATTCAGAGCTGTTATCATAAATGGATGCTATATCTTGTCAAATGTTTTCTTTGCTCCTATTGAGATGATCATGTGATTTTTATTCTTCATTTTGTTGATGTGGTATAGCACATTGATTGATTTGTGGATGTTGAACCATCTTTGCATCCCTGGAATAAATCCCACTTGATCATGGTGTATGATCTTTTTAATGAATTGCTGTATTCCTTTTACTAATATTTTGTTGAGGATTTTTGCATCTATGTTCATCAGTGATATTGGCCTGTACTTTTCTTTTTTTATATTGTCCTTCTCTGGTTTAGGTATCCGGGTAATGTTGGCTTTCTAGAATGAGTTATGAAGCTTCCTCTACTCTTCAATTTTTTGGAAGAGTTTGAGAAGGATAGGTATTAAGTCTTCTTTGAATGTTGGGTAGAATTCACCAGGGAAGCCGTCTGGTCCTGGACTTTTATTTTTGGGAGGTTTTTGATTGCTGTTTCGATCTCCTTACTGGTGATTGGTCTATTCAAATTCTCTACTTCTTCTTGATTCAGTTTTGGAAGGTTATATGACTCTAATAATTTATCCATTTCTCCTAGATTATCCAATTTTTTGGTGCATATCTTTTCATAGTATTCTCTTAAAATCTTTTGTATTTCTGAGGTGTCCATTGTAATTTCTCCTTTCATTTCTGATTTTACTTATTTGAGACTTCTCTCTTTTTTTTTTTGCTGAGTCTTGCTAAAAGTTTGTTAATTTTGTTTGTCTTTTCAAAGAAACAGCTCTTGGTTTCATTGATTTTTTTCTGTTGTTTTTTCAGTCTCTATTTCATTTATTTTTGCTCTGATTTTTATTATTTCCATCCTTCTACTGATGTTAGGCTTTGTCTGTTCTTCTTTTTCCAGTTCCTTTAGGTGTACTGTTAGATTGTTTATTTGAGTTTTTCTTGTTTGTTGAGGTAGGCCTGTATTGCTGTAAACGTCCCTCTTAGAACCACTTTTGCTGTATCCCACAAATTTGGGCATGTCATATCTTCATTTTCATTTGTCTCCAGGCATTTTTGATTTCTCCTTTGATTTCTCCATTGACCCAATCGTTGTTCAGTAGCATTTTGTTTAATCTCCACATATTTGTGGCTTTTCTGATTTTCTTCCTGTAGTTTATTTCTAGTTTCATACCATTCTGGACAGAAAAGATGCTTGGTTTTATTTCAATCTTCTTAAATTTATTGAAAGTTGTTTTGTGGCCTAATATGTGATCAATCCTGGAAAATGTTCCATGTGCATTTGGAAAGAATGTGTATTCTCTGGTTTTAGGATGGAATGTTCTGAATATATCTACTAAATCCATCTGGTCTAGTGTGTTGTTTAAGGCCAATGTTTCCTTATTGATCTGTTTGAATCTTCTATCCATTGGTGTAAGTGGAGTGTTAAAGTCCCCTACTATATTGTGTTACTGTCTATTTCTCCTTTTATGTCTGTTAATAATTGCTTTATATATTTAAGTACTCCTATGTCATATCACTATATATATTTTTTTAATTCCAATTTTCCCGTGTCATATTTTGGGATATATTTACTCTGTTTCTTTTCCTTTAGTGGTCTCACTAAAAATTTTAACATATATATATAACTTATCTAGCTCTAAGTTTAATTGATGTTTTTATCCTTTTCTGAAATAACAAAAGTTTTAGAATATTTTAGAGGTCGCCAATCATCATTTCACCTTATATATATGCCTTTGTTATAGTATACTGTAGTTGTATCTTGTTTTTTAACCTCACAAGACATTATTTTTATTGTTCATTGCAGATTGTTTTCTTGCAATGTCTACCATCAAGACATAGTGTTTATTTACCCTCCCTTTAATAATGGGCTAGTTTTAGGGACTTGCTTGACTACTATGTGGTAGAATTAACATTCTGTGACAGATCAGCTTAGCTTAGAAAAAGTTTTGAACTTTTCCTTTGACCTCTTGGCACACTCCTTCTCCTGCTGTTTTCTCTTGGGACACTTCCTCTCAGAATCCAGTTGCCATGCTGTGAAAAATCCATGACACGTGGAGAAGCTACATGCATTCTCTTTGAAAGACAGTCCCAGATGAGCCCAACCTTTGAGTTGTACCAGTTCTGGCAACAGAAATGTGAGTGAAGAAGACTCCAGATAATTTCAGTTCCCAAATGTTTAAAGTTACCCTAGCTATTCAATTATTTTAAGTTGAGACTCCAGCTATTTCAGAAGAGAGATAAGCCATCCCTGCAGTACCTTGTCTGAATTCTTATCCTACAATATTCATAAGCATAATTAATTGTCACTACTTTATATTATCAGAAAAGGGTGATTTCTATGCACAGCTGATAATCAGAACATCTTTTTAGATTTATTCACATAGTCAATAATTTCTCCATTATTCTATCATTTTACTTCTCCCATCTGCCATTTTTTTACCAAAGTATATTTGGCAGAATTTTCTTTAGTTAGGTTTAGTCAGTAGCAAATGTTTTCAGTTTTTATTTTCTGAAAATACCTTTATTTTACCTTTCTTTATTAAAATATGATTTTGCCAGTTACAGAATCCTAGGTTACCATGTGTCTTCTTTTAGCACACTGAATTTACTATTATACTGTAATCTGGGTTCTTTTCTACTCTAGAGAAGTAAAAATTATATCTTCCTCTATATATCTTATTATCTATTACATTTTTGTGCTTCAAATCTGGATAATCTTTTGGGATCTATCTTCCAGTTTACTAATTTTCTTCTCAGCTGAGTCAGATCTGTCATTTATCCTGTCTATTGAATCATAATTTTATTTCAATATATTTACTTATAGAGATTCTATTTTTACTTTTTCCAACCTGCTTGACTAAATTTTGTAATCTTTTGCTCAATAATCACATTTTCAAAACCTTCAAAAGATTTTTTTCAATTTCAAATATAAACACTTATAATTTGAGCCTGAGGATTTCAACATCTGAAAACACTGCAAGTCTGATTTGTTGTCAGCTGTTTCTTCTCATAATCTCTTGTTCTTATTTTTAAAATTTTTATTGTTTTGTTTTGCATGTTTTGTGATATTACTGATTTTTTCTTAGAAATATATCCATTGTCACTTCTTGGGGCATGAATGATCATGGATTCCTCCCCAGAAAATTTTTACAGTTGCTTCTGATGGGATTATCTGTATCACTGCCAGTTCTAGAGAACTTTAATTCTAGGAATGAATTGTTTTTGGACAAGCTAGGTAATGCAAATTCTTGATGAAAACTCACATATGGAAAGCTCATGTTTACAAATTCTAAGAGAAGTTATTTCTTCTTTACTCACACTTTTCGTTAAAGATAACTGAGTAAACTGGTTTATTTATTTATTTTTTCAATCTTACTTCTTTCTCTCTCCTTTAAATTGGATTATTTTTACTTATCTATTAAATTTACTCACTCTTTTATGCCTTATCTTCAACTGGCTATTAAGCTTCTCTAGTGAAATTTCATTTCAGCTATTATATTTTTAGGTTTTAGATTTTCCATTTGATTCTTTTTAATAGTTTCTATTCTTGGTTGACGTTTCCTATATGTCATACATTATGAGTATGTTTTTATTTATGTCCTTGAGTACAATAGCTGTTTTAAAATCTTTCTGATAATCTACATTTCTGGTTGTCTTGGTATTCTTTGATTACCTTTTCTTTTGAATAAGGGTCACATTTTCCTGTTTCTTCATATGCCTTAGTAATTTTTTGTTGTATCCTGTACTTTATTGTTGTATATTATAGAGACTCTAGATTCTATTTTCTTTCCTATGAAAGGTACTTGACTATTGGTTATTTTGGCTGAATCAGTCACAAAAGAATCTTATAAACTTGGGGGCACAGAGATTTTCTACACCTTTTGGTATAAGAGCTGGACCTTGGACATCGGTGAAATTACCAAACTAAATATTGACCTAAAGACCCCAACTGGCCAGTAGTTCTCCCCATTCTTGTTGATTGTGTACATCCCCTTGTATTAAGCTTCCCAAAAGTTATTTTATCATGTCACTCACTTACTTAAGAACCTACTGTGTTCCTACCGCTTCATGTTTAGTCTAAACTCTATATTTTGGCATTCATTTCTATCTACAATCTTACTATTTCTCTATCCTAGTCTGTCTTCTACTATTTCCCAATACAAATATTCAAAACAATATCAATTATATCATTCTCTTGTCTTCTGTTTTTACACATCTCGTTCTGTTCTTCAGCTCATGTCATGCCTCATGGTAAGGATTCTATAAGGATGCTTTTCTGCCTTGATTCTTTCATTCTCAATTCTATCCATCTTTCATGGACTAGCATAGATCCTAAGTACAGATACAATATGGTGTAGTACTTAATAACATTTTCTCTGTCACTTGCCAGAAGTATATAACCTTGAACAAATTACTTAGATGTGTGTGCCTCCATTTCCTTATTTGTAAATTTGGAATAATAATAGTAACTTATAATGTCTTTGAGATGATTTCATGAGTTAATATATAAGTATAGAATGGGGCTTGGTATATAGTAAGACATAATAGTTTTTTAGCTATATTTAACTCCTCCATGAAACCTTCCAAATCCATTCATTTATTCTGTCTCCCAATATTTATGGTGAGCTTATTTTGTGCCAAACTCTTCACAAAGTGTTGCCTGCAAAGCAATGAATAAGATACTGACTCTTACCTCAAGGAACTTATAGAAGAATTCATTAAGAGATAAGCACAGGATGCTCTGGAGCATGGAGCAGGGACACCAAAGTCAACCCAGAGGAAAAGTTAAGAGTGAATTGTTAAGAAAAGACTTGTTAAAAAATTGTTTAAGGGGCCGGCCCGGTGGCGTAGTGGTTAAGTTTGTGCACTCCACTTTGGTGGCCCAGAGTTCACGAGTTCAGATCCCCGGCATGGACCTATGCATTGCTTGTCAAGCCATGCTGTGGTGGCGTCCCACATACAAAATAGAGGAAGATTGGCACAGGCATTAGCTCAGGGACAATCTTCCTTACACACACAAAAAAATTGTTTAAAAAGAGAACTACAAGTAGTTCTTTGTGACTGTGGCATATAGTGGGAAGAAGAGAGAGGTAAGAGGTAAACTGGAAGAGATTGGAATGTACATAAATGATCCTAAATGATCTCATAAACTTATCATGACAAGATCTTTGACCCATTAGTTCTACTTGTCATTTGGAGCATTTTGAGAGAAATCTGTTGGCAACTTATTGTTATCCAGTTGTTATGATGGAAGAAATGCCCTTGGCACTTGTACAGCATTCATCCTTTCATTTTTTCCTCAAATATTAGCTTCCTAATATATGCTCAGCCATGTAGTAGATGAGGGATAGAGCAATAAATAAGACCTGATCCTTGCTTTCAAGGAACTCACATTTTATTGAGGTTCATGGACAAGTATTCAGGCAGTTACTATATAGAGTAAGAAAAACTGAGTTACAGGCAAGTGCAAGATGCTGAGGGAGTACAGAATGGGCACATAACCCAGTTGTATAAGTGCACTGTTTTAGATGCTGGAAAGGGCATAGTTCAGAAAGGGCTTTTTGGATGCTCCAACAATGCAGAGATCTGGTATTAGCCAGGTGAGGGGAGCAAGGAGAGTGAGGGAAATCCAAGCTCTGAGAAAAATATATGTGGCCTGGTCCATCTTCATCTTTCTCTTCTCTAGATACTGATCTTGTTTATTATCTGAGTTACTCATTTTGGGAGTAGATCATAATGCATCTTATACAGCCTTATTTTGTTTAGAATGACTATGCTAATTTTGTCTTTCTAGTGAAAATGTAAACTCCTTGTAATCAGAGATAATGCCAAGTAGTTTTTCCTATCACAATAGCAAGCAGCACTGGATAGGAAATAAATATTTACTGCATTAGTTTACTGAATTAATTGGTCAACATTCTCCCTCTTTTATTTAGTCTGCCCTAGGTTATTTTTCTAAAGGAAGCATACACTTCCCCCCACCCATCCCTATACAGAAAAACTCCCTCTAAGAAAAAAGGTGCTTTAAGCTTTTCAGTCTCTTAGATTTCTTTAATCTTTTTTACTTGCACTCTTCTAAAAGAACTGTATTACATCTACATTCTTTTCCAAATATAGAATCCTAAACTAAATGTGGTTCCATGTTCCACAGTAAGGATGTACTCAATGCCAAGTACAGACAGAAGATTACTTACATATTGCTTACTTCTGTCATTATGTCCTCATTATATTCTTAAATAATAGGTAGTGCATTCCTTACTAAGTCATTTTCTTTTAAATTTTATTTTGTCTCTTTTTAATGCTTATATGTGAAAATTCTGATTAATACCTAGCACATAGTGTACAGTATATCATGTTAGCCATTATTATTTTTCTCATCATTATAATCTTCCTCTCAAGCCATTTTCTAATATAATTTTCACTTCCATTTATTTGTATTTGTGTCACAGTGTTTGTATGACCTTATTCTGTCCTTTAATAAACTTCTTGTATTTAATGAATCAGTTTAAAATGTTATCTTGAATCTGTAACTCATTTTCTGTAATAGATCCAGAGGGCTGGAAGAGAGCTTCAACTTTTACAGAAATGGAAATAAACTCAGAAAAGTTTATTAATTTTCTCAAAGTCACACAGCTTGATAGTAGTGTCAAAAATCCTTAAGCTAAAAAAATATAGTATTAAATATTAATAGCCTGTTTTGGAGGACAGCAAAATCTTCCCAGAGTCTGTGAAATAACACCATAGCTACCTACACTAAAGACTAGCCTTAGAGAAAAATATGGAAAAGATTAAGACTCAGTAATATGGAAACATTAAAACAATGTTTTCAGTCATATAGTGACTCTTTCCTCCCTTTCTATAAATGATATCAATTTGGTAGAGAGGGAAATAAAATGTGCCTAATGCTATTTGTTCTTTGTGAGGCCATGTTGCTCATTATTCAGCATTTTGCCCCGTAGGCACTTTCAAATTGATAGTGTAATGACTTTTTCCACTATAATCCCAGGTACAGAAGTTAAGCTAATAGATCTACAATTTTCCAGGATCTTTCTCTTAGTAAAATTGGGCATTGAACTCTTTTTCAGACTTCTGGCACTTTCCGTGTTCTGGGCAACTTCCTCAAAATAGCAGCAAAGAGCTTTGCAATAACATGCACCATTGCCTTTAGGATCCTTAGTGTCCTATCATTAGGACCTTCTGATCCAAATGTCATCCAGAGTTTTCAAGTTATCTCCAACAATTTCTGTTCTTAACTTATTTTATCTCAGTGTGGTGTTGCATAGGCAGTTAGCTGACTACTTTAGACATAAGAGAAAGAAAAAATGAAGAATAAACCTAAAAGCATTTCTAAGCAATTGATCAAAATTTAATTTTTTTGAAACCCACCGTAATTTCAGATGTCTTCCTTTTCTTGTATTTTTAAAATTCTTCATTCCTGTAAGGAGTTCTTTTTTTTATTAACTGTTGAAATTATTGCTCCAGATCCCAAAGAACAATGGATGTATATTCTGTTAAGAAGTCAGTGGTCTTCAGATAGGGTATCAGCTCTGTTCCTGTTCTGCTGGTTGGCATACGTAAATTGCTATATGACTCATCTAATTGGATGAATGCATATTTGGATTACAGAATATTGGTTTAAACAAAAACAAAACAAAATATTGCTTTCCAACTATGCAGAAAATCACTTTAGCTCCAAGGATATAAATGTTTCTTTAGCAGATGGGGGAATTTCATGATTGTATATTAACAATAGGTGGGCTTTCCCAGTGTTCTTTAAATCCAATTGTATCTTAAGTGATCAATTTTTTTTTTTTAATAATTTTATTTATTTATTTATTTTTCCCCCAAAGCCCCAGTAGATAGTTGTATGTCATAGCTGCACATCCTTCTAGTTGCTGTATGTGGGACGCGGCCTCAGCATGGCCAGAGAAGCGATGTGTCGGTGCGCGCCCGGGATCCGAACCCAGGCCGCCAGCAGCGGAGCGCGCACACTTAACCGCTAAGCCACGGGGCCGGCCCCTTAAGTGATCAATTTTAATTATATCTTTTCCAACTTTCAAAATGTTTCCATTATGATCATATAGGAAATGAAAGCATTCTCCATTTTATCATCAGATCAGACTATCTATGAAACTTCAAGGCATCTAAATAACACTCATTATCCTCACCACTAGAAAATAAAATTTCAATTGTAGTTCTAACTAGGGAATATTTGGACGAGATAATTAAATGTTGTAAAGTTAGTGATGAAATTGACAGTGAGGAATAAAATGGATTTTAAGAATTTCTAGCAAAAGGATTTAGTAAATGCCACAACATAAGCTAGTACATAACTCTGCAGGATTACTTAAGCTTTTTTTCTAATAATGTAAAAAGCTTGAAGATTAAAAGATAAGTTAAAGGGAAAAAATCTGCCTGAAGATTCATAAATACTTCTTCCAGTTAGAAATCTTTGGACTAAATCTTTGCATAGTAATCAGTGACATAATGTTAAAGTTTCTATAAAAGAAGGCATACTAAATTAAATCAGGAAAAGTTTACAATAAACAAAAAATTCTATCTTAATATGCTGACCTCTGAATCAATAAATTGGTAGATAACTGTAAAGGCAAGCTCTCTGCAAATTCAGGTTGACAAACTGAGCAAACTCTTCCTTGGAGTGGCCAATGGAAAGGAAGAAATGATCTAGAATTTGAAGATGGTACAACTTGGCCTTTTAATATGGCAAGTCACAGTTTACATCTTAGTTCAGGCTGCTATAATAAAGTACCATAGTCTAGGTGGCTTATAAACAACGGAAATTTATTTCTCACAGTTCTGGGTACTGGAAGTCTGAGATCAGGGTGCCAGCATGGTTGGGTTCTGGTAAAAATCCTCTTCCAGGTTACAAACTGCTGACTTCTTGTAGTATCCTCACAGGGTGGAAAGAGAGCTAGTTAGCTCTCTGGCATCTTCTTATAAGGGCACTAATCCCCATTAATGAGGGCTCCATTGTGATGAGTTAATTACCTCCCCAAAGCTCCAAATACCATCACTTTGAGATTAGAATTTCAACATATGAATTTTGAGGGGACATAACATTTAGTCCATTGAAATCCATATTTTAGGCTTTAGTTTTATAATCACAAAGTGCATTGTAATTATTTCTGGCCATTTTGACCATGAGAATTTTGCATGATGATCCAGAGGTGAAAGTAGTTCTTATTTGTCTTTATGACATGATCCTCCTTTTCTTCTACCATTTGAAATAAAATTTATTTTTATTAATAATCTTTATCTGAGTATAAACTATTGAAAGATAAATGAAAGGCAATTCAATTAATTTTATTTTTAGTATAAACAGCTTCAGGCTTCAACATATGTTTTAATATTTCATTCAAAAACTAAAATATGCCATTACATGTATGATATTTTAATTGAAATCAATACACTTTCTCTATTACTCATGATTTCTTTCTTTCTTTCTTTCTTTTTTTTTTTGTGAGGAAGATCCGCCCTGAGCTAACATCCATGCCAATCCTCCTCTTTTTGCTGAGGAAGACTGGCCCTGGGCTAACATCCATGCCCATCTTCCTCCACTTTATATGGGACGCCGCCATAGCATGGCCTGACAAGCAATGCCTCGGTGTGCGCCCGGGATCCGAACCCGGGTCGCCAGCAGCAGAGCGTGTGCACTTAACCACTACGCCATGGGGCCGGCCCACTCATGATTTTTTGATGAAGAACACTGTACCACCTCACCCACTCAATTATTAGCCAAAAAAAATTTAAAAATTCACTTCATTTAAATTATTTTGAATGTCCTGAAAATATAAATCATAAAATTATTAAATTATATCTCTGGAATTATGAATAATATTCTCTAGATAAATAAACCAAGGGAATTGCCTCACTTTGGTAATTTTATTAGAAATCTCTTGGGTTATATAGGGTGATAGTACCAATTATAGCTCGTGAAACAGTGAAAAAGTAAACCTCAAAATATTTCACGAGTAGTCAGAAGAACAGAGTGTAATGGCATTATATATATCAGTTCTATGAACGTGTAGAAGAGCTATAATAAAATTGATTTGTAAAAGAGGATAATAACATTCATTTGTGGTCACCTCACAAAAAATGATTAATGTGAAATGTCTTAACTTCCAGGTAAATTTCCTGTGGCTCAAATTTGTGTTTAGTACTTTTTCCTAAGAACTTTTTCTTAGGAAGTGTAGTCCATGAAATGCCCAGGGTTACATAGTCAAATAAATCGGAGAGATGCTGCATACTCTATTCTCCTTCTCGGTAATTCAGTGTGCATTAGAATGTCACAGCCTTCTATAAATGTCCCAGTAAAGACATATGGTTCACCTTGAGTAAAGAAATGTTTCCTAAACTCATTTGATCCTGATGCCTTGTTTCTGTAATTCCTAACAACAGGCAACAAACTAGAGTCCCACATAAACCAGTTTGGGAAATGCTGCTGTGAAGGAAATGGTAGACTTGATGTTAACGTTGAAAGAGACATCTGAGATCATTTAGACAACAGATATATTTTACAGAGAAGGAGAAACTAAGTCTCATGAGAGATAACATATATCTGCCTGGCACATTGGCACATAGGCACATAGTGGCTACTTAAATATTGTCAGATAAACGAATGGGTGAATGAACGATAAGGGTAGGATTAGAACTCAAGCTTCGTGTTGCTCAGTCCATTGAACTTTTCAAAGGACTTACCTACCTTATTTTCTCTTAAGGACAGTGTAATCAGATCACTAGGGTCTTTTATAAAGGGAATTATTAGCTGTGTAGCCTTGGGCATATATTCTCTTTGAGAATCGGGATAATACTTCTCTTACGGGTTATTTATCAGTATTAATTGAGATGTCACACATGAGGAAGTGCTTACTACACAATGCACATCAGGTATTCAGTAAATTAATTTATTTTCATTTCTCTGATAATATTATCTACAAAATGATAGTGTCTATAATAGTATCATCCCATTTGCTAAAAATATTTTATGTATTTTTAAGATTCTAACATAGCATAAAGAGAACAAATGGTAAGTGTACAGCTTGCTGAATTTTAACAAGCTGAACAAACCTGGGTAAACAGTACTTAGGTTAATAAACAGAACCCCAAAAGACATCCCCATACCTCCTTCCATTCTCTACCCCTCAGGGCTATTTTATATAAATAAAATCATACAGTATATACTCTTCCGTGTTTGACTTTTTTTGCCTCAACATTATGTTTGTGAGATACATCCATGTTGTTGTATGTATTTATAAAGCATTGTTTGTCATTGCTGTATAGTATTATGTTATGTGAGTATACGATGGTTTATTTGTCCATTCTACTATCAATGGGCCTTGGATAGCTTCCAGAATGGGGTCATAATAAAGAGTTCTAAAGTGAACATTAATGCACATGTCCTGTGGTGAACATATACATGTATTTCTGTTGGATTCTACTTAGGGGTGGAATTTCTGGGTCATAGGGTATGTATGTGTTAGTAAATACCACTAAATAGTTTTCCAATGTTTGTAACAATTTATACTCCCACCAGGAGTGCATGAGCTTTCCAATACTTCCCAAAAGATTGAAACTAAAATTATAGCCATGGATTTAAAATAGAGTAACAAAATATAAAGTACATGAATCAGAGGGAGCAGGTATTAATGAAAGAACACTGGATTGACTGGTTTCTTGGTTCTAGTATAGGCTCTTCCATCTATTCTCTATGTGATCTTGGAAAAAACTATTATGGCACAGTTTTAACATCTGTAGATTCAGGCATTTGAAGGCCTACGGCTCCTCTCTTTAGAAAAATAAATAATTCATACACAAATATACTTTTGTATGTAATTTTGGGGGTGGACGTCATGGAGCCTATAGTGGGGGTGGTGATTGGGACTCATCATAAATCTTAGTTGAAAATATCGGAACTAGATGATACTTGAAGTCTCTTCCAGTGGTAACAACAGTAACAGAAATTTTTATGAAAGCCAACACACCAACAGTTACTTAAGGTTATATTTCAAACATATATTTGGTATAATAAAATATTTCCCAGGTAAATTGTAACTGATGGTGCCAGCAGAGATAAGTATTTCCAAATTAGTCATCATTAAAAAAAATAGTTTTAAATCATACTCAGCAAATATGGTTACAGAATCACTAAAAACCAATTGATAAAAACCCGAAACATAGATAATACTGTACTATTATTATTGAATGTCAATTTATGCCATCATTCCAATAAAATTATGAGGACATGGAAATAACTAGGTTCTCAAAAAGTTCTTGATATTATCCATTTTCTAAAAAGGATAGATTTGATATTGTTTCAAACCAAGGAAAATTTAACATTCTTTAAGTGAATTTAATTGACTGGGTATTTCTAGAGACGTCCTTTATGATATATTCAATAGAGCTGTTTCTCTGATAACAGTATTGCCTTTTGATTATTACACATTTTAATAGGAAAATATCCCCTTTATGAAATCACCTCTAAGTTTTTCAACCTAAAGTAACTGGGATGATTTGAAAAGCAATCAGAGGTCTTATCATCCAAAGTTTTACACCACAGTTCTTTATATTATTGTCAGCATTCATCACTCTTTAAGGACTTTAATTGCACATTAATAGGATGAAAACATTAAAGGCAATACATTAGCTAACCAGCACATGAGCCAGGATTCATTTGTCTGGCCACTTCATTATCATCCGCCTTAATGCTGATGGACAGTGGATCGCTAGAAGAAAGGGATGATGGATGGTAAAATACCAAATACAGAAGGGGACAGAGCTTGGGAGCATAAGACATGGAACTAAACTGGAAGCTTACTGTTGTAATGGGTTGGTTATCTATAGAGGAAACAAGTAGGATAGGGTTTAGGGAAGTATCTTGAAAAGAGATGTGATTTCCAAATTGCTGAGTGTAATAAGCTCATTTAAAACAAATACTTGAAAAGAGAACCATACCCTGCCTTTCCAGAAACAGTAAGAATAATCTGCATGATTATTTCTAGAGTTTAAAAATAGTGTATTGCAAGTATCCCCTTTACCTGTAGTGTTTAATAATAGAATAAATAACTCTAGTTAGGTGCTATCTTACCTGGGAGCCAGTGGCTGGACTATTTGAACCCTCCAATTGCCTTCTAGCAGCAGGACTTTTTAATATATTTTGCTTGGGACACAGAATAAACATTGTGCACCTGGAAATGTCAGCAAAAAACGCTTGCAATATTTTTCTACATTATTTTAATGAAAGATAACATTCTTTCATATAAAATTGCTAAGACTGCCCATGCTTGCCTTCAAAATAGAAATTCCTAAGGAAGGATCATTCAGACTCCCATCATCTTTGAAGAGTCAACTCTGGAAATCAATAGAAGCCAGAAAATGATTTCATATAAATCTGCTACAAAAAACTCACTATCCATTTATAACCAAGGGAATTTACAAAAAATTAAATTGTCATGTTTTCTCTCTTACATAGCTTTTGATGATGAAAACATTATACTGTGAAATTTTCATTCAGTATATGGTCCTTTTGCAGATCATCACGATATCCTTAGTTTGCTTGCAGTTATAATTGAACTCAGCTAGTCATTCTTTTTGTGGTACCTTTGAAGTTGGCTTTTTTTTTTTTCTGACAATAGATCTTTTACTAATTTGTTTTCCCCAACTTCTGCTGTATAAAACCTAATGTGGCAAATTTAATTTATCGGAATTTCATTCTTTACAGCAAGAATATCAAATACAAAAAAGAACCAAAAACACTTCCTCACTCCCAAGGTCATCAATAATCATAAATCATAAGAATCATAAAGCTTGACACTTGAAGAAGATCAATTGCCTCATCCTGATCTTTAAGAGTTTCACACTGAATCCTTGGTAATTATGAATGCATCATGGATTTATCTATCTACTATCCTTTTGGTCACTATTAATGTCAAATAGGATTTTATATTTTGTGGCAAAAAGCTCACCACATTTACCTTGTAATTTTCAGAGCAAATGTCCAGTGATTAAGGGGTGGGGTGGAGTAAGACATGATCCCTTCCAACTTGATTCTAGAAGTTGAATGTTAAAAGTCACCATATGCATGTGGAGATGTCACATGTTCTTTACATTTCAGGGTCTCTCTCTACAGAATCATATTATTAGTAATTACCAGTTAATATATAGGAGAGCTCTGGTCTGCCGCTTGCTTTCTCAGCAATCTCGGTGCATTCAAAATCTGGTTCTCAGTATTATGTGTCCTTGTAATCTGTGGCATTTTATGCGCCCTGATTTTCTAAAAGCATATATTCATGTTATATATGTATATAGATGGGTTTGATGCTGAGAAATGCTTTAGTTTGTTTGAAAAATCACTATTGTTTTAAAGTTTGAGTATGACTTTCTCCACAGATCAGGATCTATGATCACTACAGTAAATATCTATCACTGGCTTTGGGTGGGGTTGAGCTATATACAGTGTAAGACAGATGGAAGCTTCTCTACTAAACTGTCACTATTTTCAGCAATTAAAATTTTCCCTGAACGTGTGCCATATTTATATAATGTTATTGAAAGTTAATGGTACAAATGCAGAAGCAGTATATGTGAAAATTAACTGATTCATCCATCTGCCTATTGGATTCACATCTGAAGAGGCTGCTACACATCAGTTATTTTACCTAATAGGAAATTATTTCATTTTTACTTAACTAATCAGGCTTTTCCAGGTCCTTTAAGATAAAATTCAAGCTTTTCAACATGTTATTCAATGCCCATACACAATCTGGGACTCCTACTTCTCTAGCCTTACCTTTCGCTTTTCCTGTACATGAAACCTCTTCTTCAATTAAGCCAGGCTCCTATTGTTACCGAACCAAGTGGGCTCGCCTCCTGGTGAGCTAAATAAGAGACTACACCAGTGGAAGTTGTCTCACAAAGTCAAGTGTGTTTGCAGCAAATAGGAGACCATGCGGAATCATTTCCGAAGTCATGGCATCCCCGAACAAAGGGAAGCAAGGACCTTTTATTTTGGGTGGGGAATGAATATTCAAAAGGGAGAGGTGGGTATTCACTTGCGCAGGCTCAGTTGGAAAACATGCTTCCATATACACAGCAGGTTAAGGTAATGAGGCCTAATCTCCTCCTGGAGAGACTTTAGCATTAAAAATAAGGCAAAGGTCATGGGCGTAGCTCTTGTGGTGAGGCTTGGTCTGGTTCAGGGTGGTTGGTGATTGCATCTCCTTAACATAACAAAAGGGAAAAAAACATTTGGAAAAACAGTTAATGCTTCCAAGCCCACCCTTGAGTTCCTTGGGGCACTAGAGGCACTAGTTGGTGACAATATTGACTCCTGAAATTTAAATATATATATTTATATGTGTATTAAGCATTACTCTATGCTCAGAATATTTTACATTTGCTCGTAATGTTTGTATAACCAATCCAAATTCATTCAGTTACTCATTTATTCGATAACTGAAAACAGCAGCTATGTATATGGTTATGAATAAGATACCCAGATAAAGTCCTAATATATTTTTAACATATAATTCTTGTTTATTTTTTCTGACATGGTAGAAACAGGATTCAAGGACCCAAAATAAATAGCATGGGTTTTTTTCCTCTTTGCTAGATGGTTTCAAACTATGTCTTTTAGCAAGGAATACACATATTTTAGGGCCAGGATAATGCTTTGCCATTTTTAATCTCAGACATCTCCTTCCTAATCTTTTTACTGTAGAAGATTTCACATTAAAGAAGTTTTGAAAAAAACGGACTCCTAATGTGAGCCCTGGGGCCTCATAGGAATTCTGCTTTGGGGATGAAACTGTGGGCACTATGGGAGATCAAGATTTGGCCACCCTGAAATGTATCTCTTTACCTTGGTTGTTTTCTCTAGGGACATTTGACCTCTCCCACTAACTGCCTAATGAATTTGACATAGTAACTCCTTCCTGGAACAGATCTATCATGATGGCTGTAAAGATAATGTAGGATAAATGTTACAATAGGAAAGGCACCAACAAGCCCATCTTATTGGAAGTTCTGTCTCTCTGGCCACTCTCTGGATGGCCCTGTGAGGAGTTGCCAGACGCTCATTTACATTTATAAGGGAAATTTCCATTTGTAAAGGTATCTCCCTCTCTGTTTTGGGAAGAGGGGGGGATGGCCTCATTTCTAGAGGCTTATCAATGTGGAAGGTGAGGCCTTAAATCTGCATAATAACCTTACTCTTGTTTATTGTGCTTTAGTGGTAATCTCCTGTAACTGACTACCCCCACCCCCCAAAATCCTCCTTTGTCATTGGCTGAACATGGTATTTAAGACATGAATTTCTGCTATTGAGTTGAGAAATGCAGTGTCCCTGCTTTCTCCCATGTATACATGTTATTAAACTTGGTATTATTTTCTCCTGCTAACCTGTCTTGTTAATTATTTGGCCAGCCATAAGACCCTTAAGGAAAAGGGCAGAGGGAGATTCCTCCTCTTCCCCCAACAGTACCATGCATTCAGAAGTGGTTAAACTATGAACCAGTTAAATGACCTCAAATTAATATTCATTTTGAGATTATCATGCAATCCAAAAGAACAATGATTATTAGTTAGGTCAAGAATAGAAATTCTCAACAACCCCTGCTAATTTCTAAAATATCCAAGTAATGTCTTAGCAAAGACATGGAATCTATCAGTGGTACTACCAACTGTGGACAGTGAGGCCAAATACAAGAAGATAATTATTCCACTGAAAATATTTTTTTCTAGGCTCATAACTACCTTTAAGGGCAAGGGCTTTATATAATATGGCCTTTTTTAAAAATAAAGCTTTGAGTTGATTGTAGATTCACATGAAATTGTGAAAAATAATATACAGAGATCCCGGTGTACCTTTATCCAGTTTCCCCAATTGTAACATTTCACAAAACTATACTACAATATCTCAACCAAGATATTGCCATTGATATAAGCCGTCTATCTTATTTAGCTTTTCTCAGTTTTATTTGTACTCCTTTATGTGTATATTGCATGTGTTTAGTTGTATACAATTTTATGACATGTATTACGTCCTTAATTCACATAGTGATTGTGAGATTTATCCATGTTGTTGCAAGTTCATTCTTTTTCATTGCTATATACTATTCACATATACAAATATCCACATTTTATCCATTTTATTATTGATGAGATATTGTGCTTATTTCAAGTTTTAGTCTATTACCAAGAATATGGCCATGAATATTCTTATCTATTTCTTTTGGTACACCTGTATAAGTGTTTCTGTTGGGTATATACCTAGGAGTCAATTTGCTAGTCATAGGATATGTGTTCAGTTTTAGTAGATACTGCCAAGAGTAGTACCAATTTCCTCACTCACCAGCAGTGTATGGGATTCTTATTGCTCTCTGTATTATAACACTTGGTAATGTCAATATTGAAAATTACAGTCGTTCTGGATGCTGTGTACATTATCTCATTGTGATTTTAATTTGCATTTGCCTAAAGACTAATTAAACTAAGCATCTTTACATTTATTTATTGGACACTTGGATATTCTCTTATGAGTATTGTCTGTCCTTTTCTTACTGATTAGTGGGAATTCTTTATGCATTCCAGATATGATCCTATAGAACGTTTTAAGTCTTTTTTGTCTTAGGTTTTGAGAAACTAACTAGGATGTATCTTGTGGTTTTTTCTTCTACTTAAAAATCAACATTTAATGACTATTAATTAGTATAGTAATTTTTAAAATGTGAAAGTAAGGGTAATTTATTCAATTACTTTTGAAGCTGGCGAACAGTTAGCCATTGGTGATTAAGCAGCTAGTAACTATGGGGGATAGGAACTGACCACCTCAAAATATGTCTCTGCCTGAAAGACACTTTGGCCCTCACCCCCACTAACTAACCACAGGAGTTTGGGATGGGAGGCCTGCCCCCAGAACAGGCCATTACCATAGACATCTCCGGTATCTGGGTGGGTCCACGCTAAGCCCATTCTTAGTTCTGATTGCCCTTTACAAGAGACATTGGCATTCCTAAAGAAAATCTCCATTTGTAAAGGTGTCTTCTTCCCTGTACTAGGAAGAAGAGGGGGATGGCCTTACCTAGAAACTTATCAGAAGGGAAGGTGAGGACTTAAATCTGCATGATAAACTTACCTATTGTTAACTGTGTTGTTTAGGCAATATGTTATCTGGTTCCCACTAGGTTCCTACAAGTAACAGCCCCCTGGAGCCAGGGTCAGCATGGTAATGGATGCTTGAGCTATTTTTTTCAGGAACTGAACCCCTTGTCCACCTCAGGCGGATTGAGACTACCAACCCATCAACTTGCCCCACGCAGACATGTGTCTGATAAGCAAACTTTGATTGCAAGAGGTTGGAACTCCACCCTCAGGGCATGCTAATGCCGCCATTCTGTGAGCATGCATCCTACCAAGAGGCATGAAGCCTGACTGTGCTTGTGCTGATCATCAATTACCCCATCTCTCCTCACCTCCAATCATTTCAGACCACCTTGTCCCCTACCCCATAAATATCCCTGAGTCCCTATTTTCAGGGAAGCGGATTTGAGATTCATTCTCCTATTTCCACACTTGGATGCCTTGTGATTAATAAACCCTTTCTGCAATCTCATGTTCTCGGTGATTGGCTTTCTGCGCAGGGGGCAAAAACGGACTTGGTGCCGTAACATTTAAAAAAAATAAACATTAATATAAAACAAACTTTAAAATAAAACACAACATTTCTAGCCTTATATGTATATAATGGTCACCTGGGCATCTTTTTCAAAATATCCTGAAAAGGGAAATATCAAGTAAATTTTTCCTTTATATTGAAATCCTATTGATTTACACTCTGATCACTAAAAATTTGTGATAATCAATTTAACTAAATTGGTTTATCAGTTTCACAACATGGCAGTATGTATAACATTGTTATAAAAAATAAACTTTAGAATCATCCAATTACATACAATTTTATTTAATTCAACCTTCTTTTTATGAATCAGGTAGTATTGTTTGATTTCCTTTAGATTTTGAAAGTCATAAGTCTACCTTAAAATCTACTTTATAAACATTTATTTAAGTCAGAGGCCCAATCCTCCGTTTAGGTAAAATGAATGAAGCCCTAGGACATTTCATTTCCTACAGTGAAAATAGTTAAATAGACCTGTGAGAAAGTAACCTATGCCTTTTTGTGTATGATACTTTTTTTTAGTCAGATGATCCCTGTCGTACTTGTACTCATCTGTGTGTGCGCATGTGTTTAGCTCTATACAATTTTATCATATGTGTAGGCTTGTGTATCCACCACCACAATCAAGATACAGAATAGTTCTATCATTACAAGGACCCTTTGTGTTGCCCTTTAATAACCATTCCAACCTTCCTGAGGTATCCCACCCCCAATCCCTGACAACCACTAATCTGTTCTCTATCGCTATAATTTTGATATTTGAAGAATGTTATATAAATGGAATCCATTTCCATATGGAATCCAACGGAATCCATAATCTATAAATGGAATCACAAAATGGAATCATATATAAATGGAATCGTACGTAACTTTGTGAGATTGGCTTTTTCCTCATCATCATATCCTTGAAGTTCATTCAAGTTGTTATGTGTATCAATAGCTCATTTCTTTAATTTATGAGTAGTGTTCCATAGTAAGAATGAACCACAGTTTATCCATTCTTCCATTGAAAGATAACCGGGCTGTTTTCAGTCTTTGGCTATTACAAATAAAACTGCAATAAACATTCATGTACAGGTTTTTGTGTGAACATAAGTTTTCATTTCTTTGGGCTAAGAAAATACTGCCTAATCCAAGGCCATGAAGATTTCTATGTTGTTTTACTAATAGTTTTTTGCTTTTACCTCTTACATTTTGGTCTATGATCTATATTGAGTTAATATTTATATGCGGAATGAGGTAGATATCCAAATTCGTCCTTTTGCTTGTGGATATTTGATTGTCACGGCACTATTTTGAAGTCTATTCTTTTACCATTTGACTTTTTTTGGCACCCTTGTTAAAAATCCATTAGTTTACTTCTGGGCTCTCAATTATGTTCTTTTAATCTATATATCTATTTCTACAGCAATGTTACACTGACTTGGTTACTGTAGCTTTGTGGGAGATTTTAAAATCAGGAATTGTACACCTTCCCACTGTATTCTTTTTCCAGAATGTTTTGGCTATTCTGGGTCCTTTGAGTTTCCCTTATTAATTTTAGGATCACCTTGTCAGTTTCTACAAAGAAGCCAACTGGGACTCTGATAGGTATTTCATTGAGTCTGTAGATCAATTTGGGGAGTATTGCCATTTTAACAAAATTAAATCTTACAATCCATGAACATAGGACGTCTTTCCACTTATTTATATTTTCCTTAGCTGCTTTCAACAATATTTTGTAGTTTTCAGTGTACAAGCCATGTACTTCTTTTGTTAAACTTATTCCTAAGCATTTTTAATTATTTTATTTTATTATTATTGTTATTATTTGCTGAGGAAGATTAGCCCTGAGCTAACATCTGTGCCAATCTTCCTATACTTTATATGTGAGATGTTGCCACAGCATGGCTGATGAGTGGTGTAGGTCTGTGCCTGGGATCTGAACCTGCAAACCTGGGGCGCCAAAGTGGGGCACACCAAACTTAACCATGATGCCACAGGACCGGCCCCAGTATTTTTATTTTTTGATGCTATTTGAGTGAATTACTTTCTTAATTTCACTTTTGAAATTTCATGGCTAGTGTATAGAAATACGACTGATTTTTGATTTGGTCATGTATCCTTCAACATTGCTTAAACTGTTTTTAGCTTTGGTTAGAACCTCAATCCAATATTAGATAAGTGGCAAGAACAGACATCCCTGTTTTGTTCCTGACATTAGTGGCAAAGTTTTCAGTCTTGCATAATTAAGTATGATGCCAGCTGTAGATTTTCTGTAGATGCCCTTTATCAGGCTTAGAAAATTTCTTTCTATTTATGGTTTTTGAGACTTTTTTTAATAATGAGGGGGTTTTGAATTTCAGATGAATAATCAGTTATTAATTTCATTGACGATGCCTTGTATGTGATAAATCACTTTGCTCTTGCTGCTTTAAAGATTCTCTCTCTTTGTCTTCAGTTTGATTATGATGTGTGTATTTTTGGGCCACTTTGAGTTTATCCTACTTGGAGTTTGTTGAGCCTCTTAGATGTATGGATAAATGTTATTCATCAAACTTGGGACATTTTTGGTCATTATTTCTTCAAATATTCTTTCTGACTCTTTCTTGCTTCTTTTGGGAATCTAATTCTATATATGTTGGTATGCTTGATAGTTTGACACAGGTTTTTGAGGCTCTTTTTATATTTTTACAAAATTTTTTCTTTCTGTTTATCAGGCTAGATAATCTTTATTGACCTATCTTCAAGTTCACTGCTTATTCTGCCAGCTCAAATCTGAAGTTGAATTCCTCTAGTAAATTATTTTATTTTAGTTATTGTACTTAAAACACTAGAATTTCTATTTTTTAAATAATTATTATCGTATATGTGATAAGGATCTAGCATACAGTCATGCATTGCATAACGATGTTTCAGTCAATGACAGATTGCATATACGACAGTGGTCCCATAAGATTATAACGGAGCTGAAAAGTTCCTATCATCTAGTGAAGTCATAGCCATTGTAACATTGTAGCACAATGCAATACTCACATGTTTGTGGTGATGCTGGTGTAAGCAAACCTACTGTGCTGCCAGTCATATAAAAAAGTATAGCACATACAATTATGTATGGTACATAATACTTGATAATAATAATAAATGACTGTTACTGGTTTATGTATTTACTATACTATATTTTTCATCATTATTTTAGAGTGTACTCTCTCTACTTATTAAAAAAAGGTTACTGTAAAACAATATGCTGTGATATGCTGGCAGAAGTCTCATACATCTCGTGTTTACTGCATCTCTTGATTGTATCATTTTCTCTTGTACTTGAATTAATCTCATGTTGTTTGTTCATCATGGTCCCTAAGTGTACAAAATTTACTGCTAATCTTACCAGTAAGAGGCCACATCAAGTGATTGACCTGGAAAGAAAATTAAAATTGAGGAAGGACTACAAAGGTAGGAAATCAGTGATGATTATTGCTCAGCAGTCAGGCATGCCCCATTCCACCATAGCTACAACCTGGAAGAACAAGAACAAAGTGATGGATCTGTTAAAGGATCTGCTTCTTTGAAGGCAATGAGATTAACAAAATTTTGAGAAGAGCCTATATCAGACATTGAGAAACTTCTAAGGACCTGCATTAAAGACCAGACACGGAAGTGTATCCCTCTCAGCACCATGACAATCACAGCCAAAGCAAAGTTTGTTTGTGACTTTGAAAGAAAAGGCTGGACTCAACTACAATGTTGAATTTACTGCTAGCTCTGAGTGGTTTAAAGTATTCAAGAATTATTATTCATTACGTAATGTGAAAGTGAGTGGTGAGTGTATGAGTGCTGATGTGAAGGCAGCTGAAGAGGTTTTGGAAACTCTAGATTAGCTGATTGTGGAGGAAAATTACTCGTCAGAGCAGATATTCAATATGGATGAAACCTCCCTATTCTGGAAACAGTTGCCTGAGAGGACTTTCATCCATAAGGAGGTCAAATCAATGCCAGGTTTTGAGTCTTTTAAGGACAGGATAACAGTCTTGCATGGGGGCAATGTGTCAGGCTACAGATTGAAACCCTTTGTGATCTGGCACAGTAAGAACCCCAAGGCCTTCAAGTATATCAATAAGCACCCACTGCCAGTGTACTATGGGGGCAATGAGAAGTCATCAATGACCCAGCTCCTTTTTCAAGATGTCCTCCTATATTGCTATGCCAGTGAAATGGAGAAGTACTATTTGGAGAATATGATACCTTTCAAGGTTTTTCTTATTCTTGATAATCCTCCCAGATATTCTCCTTTTATTGATGATCTTCCTCCCAATATCAAAGCAGTGTTTCTCCCTTGAACACCACCTCTTTGATCCAACCAATGGATCAAGGAGTTATAGCAGCTTTTAAGGCCTACTACCTGAGGAAGACTTTTGTCCAGGCTATTGCTGCAACTGAGGAAGACACTGAGAAGACACTGATGCAATTCTGGAAGGATTACACATGTGACTGCATCAAGAACCTTGCTAGGGCTTGGAGTGATGTCACCAAGGAGTGTATGACTGGCATCTGGAAGAAGAAACTCAAGAGGTTTGATCACAACCTAAAAGGATTTTCCAAGGATGAGGAGGTTGCAAAAATCCAGAAGACTGTGGTTGAGAAGGCAAATAACTTTAACCTGGAAGTGGATGAGGACAATATTGAGAAGATCCTACAGGTGGTCCCTGAGGAATTGACTAATGATGAGTTGTTGGAACTGCAATAGGAATGTATAGCTGAGGAAGAGGTAAGAGTTAAGGAACCTGCAGGAGAAGAAAAAGAAGAAAAACCACCAAGAAAATTCACAGTGAAGGACTTAGCAGAAGATTTTGCAGACTTCAACATACTCCTTAAAAAGTTTGAAAACATGGACGCCAACACCAAAAAGTTTTCATTAATAAATAGGAATGTTCATGGTGCATTATCTGCTTACAAGCAAATTTATGATGAAAAAAAAAATAATAATCAAACCACCATGGACATATTTTTGAAAAGAGTGACACCTCCTCAAGAAGAGTCTCAGACAGGTCCTTCAGGAGGTATTCCAGAAAAAGGCATTGTTATCACAGGAAATGACAGCTCCACGATGTTATTGCCCCTGAAAACCATCCAGTGGGACAAGGTATGGAGGTAGAAGACAGTGATATTGATGATCTTGACCCTCTGTAGGCCTAAGATAATGTGTGTATTTGTGTCTAGTTTTTAACAAAAAAAGTTTAAAAAGTAAAAAAAAATTAATAGAAAAAAGCTTATAGAATAATGATACAAAAAAAGAAAATATTTTTGTACATCTGTACAATGTGTTTGTGTTTTAAGCTAAGTGTTATTACAAAAGAGTCAAAAAACTAAAAAAATTAAAAGTTCATAAAGGAAAAAAGTTACAGTCAATTAAGATTAATTTATTATTGAAGAAATTTGTTTTAATAAATTTAGTGTAGCCTAAGTGTACAGAAGTCTACAATAGTGTACATTAATGTCCTAGATCTTCACATCCACTCACCACTCACTCACTGACTCAGAGCAACTTCTAGTCCTGCAAGCTCCATTCATGGTAAGTACCCTATATAGGTGTACCACTTTTTATCTTTCACATCACATTTTAGTGTACCTTTTCTATGTTTAGATATGTTTAGATACACAAATCCATACCATTGTGTTACACTTGCCTACAGAATTCAGTATAGTAACATGCTGTACAGGTTTGTAGCCTAGGAGCAATAGGCTATACAATAAGCCTAGGTGTGTGATAGGCTATACCATCTAGGTCAGTGTAAGTACACTATGATGTTTGCACAACACCAAATCACCTAATGATGCATTTCTCAAAATGTATCCATGTCCTTAAGCTATGCATGACTGTACATGATATATAAAAGCCTCTGACAAATTATCAATAAAAAGACAAATAATGAATAAAAATGTAGAAAGGATTTGAATAGATATTTACACAAACATAGAAATTTCCAATAAACACTTGAACAGATGCTGTATATCATTACACATTATGGAAATGTAAATCAAAACCATAATGAGATACCACTAGCACGACTATAATATAAAAGATGGACAAAGATACTCAAATGAATTTTTTCAAAGTTACAAGAAAATAGCCTTTTCAATAAATGCTGCTAAAGCAATTGAACATCTACAGGCCAAAAAAAAAAAAATTTCAATCTAAACCTCACACTGCATATATTTAATACACATTTAAAGATCAATTCAAAATCTATTAAATGTTTATTTGTTAAAATGGAGGAATCTTCAGGATCTATAGATAGGCGGAGTTCTTAGACTTGATAATGACAAAGGGGTCAATCAATCAAAAAGATATCACAAATGTAAATATTTATGCACCCAACATTGGAGCACCTAAAGATATAAAGCAAATTCTAACAGAACAATAGATCACCCAGAGAGAAAGTCAATGAGGAAATAGCAGATTTGAACCACACGATAGGCCAAATGGACTTAACAGACATATAAGAACATTTTACCCAACAGCAGAAGAATATACACTCTTCTCAAGCACTTTCTAGGAAAAGTCATATGTTAGACCATGAAACAAGTCTCAACAAGTTCAAGAAGAAAGAAATTATATCAAATATCTTTTCCTACCACAATGGCATAAAACTAAAAATCAATAAGAGGAGGGTGGTAAAATTCACAAATACATAAAAATTAAGCAACGCATTCCTGAATAGCCAGTGGATCAAAGAAGAAATCAAAAGGGAAATAAAAAATAATCTTAAGACAAATGGAAATAGAAAACACAACATACCAAAACTTACGGGATGCAGGAAAAGCAGTTCTAAGAGAGACGTTTATAGCAATAAACACATACATCAAGAAGAGAGAAAAATCTCAAGTAAACAACATAACTTTAGACCTCAAGAGACCATAAAAAGAAGAATAAACTAAGCCCAAAGTTAGCAGAAAAAGGAAATAAAGATTAGAGCAGAAATAAATGAAATAGAGAATAGGAAAACAATAGAAAAGATTAAAAACACCAAGAGTTGGTTCTTTAAAAATATAAACAGAATTAACAAAGCTTTACCTAGACTAAGTAAGAAAAAAAGATAGAGGACCCAAATAAAAAAATTATAAGTGAAAAAGGAAACATTAAAACTGATACCACAGAAATACAAAGGATCATAAAAGACTACTATAAAAGTGTATGCCAAGAAATTGGACAACCTAGAAGTAGAGGATAAATTCCTAGAAACATGCAATCTACCAAGACTGAATCAGGAAGAAATAAAATCTGAAAGATTAATAATGAGTAAGGAGATTGAAGCAATAATAAAATTCCCAACAAAGAAAAGCTCAGGATCAGATGGTTTCACTGGTGAATTCTACCAAGCATTTAAAGAAAAATGAATGCCAGTCCTTCTCAAATTCTTCCAAAAACCTGAAGAGAAGTGAACACTCTCAAACACATTTTATGAGGCCAGCATTACCTTGATATCAAAGCCAGAGAAAGACACTACAAAAAAAGAAAATTACAGACCAATATTCCTGATGAATATAGTTGCAAACATTCTCAAACAAAATATTAGCAAAATGAATTCAACAGCACATTAAAAGGATCATATGCCATGATCAAGTGGGATTCACCCCTGGGATGCAAGGATGGTTCAGCATACAGAAATCAATAAATGTGATACACCATATTAATAGAATGAAAGATAAAAATCACATGATCGTTTCAATAGATGCGTAAAAAGCATTTGACAAAATACAACATCCTTTCATGATAAAAACTCTCAACAAGTAGGGTATAGAGGGAACATATCTCAACATAATAAAGGTCACATAAGACAAACCAACAGCTAACATCATACTCAGTGGTGAAAGGTTGAAAGCTTTTTCTCTAAGACCTGGGATAAGACAAGGGTGCCCACTCTCAACATTCTTATTCAACATAGTACTGGAAGTCCTAGCTAAAGCAATAAGAAAAGAAAAAGAAATAAAAGTCATCTGAATCATAAAGGAAGAAGTAAAATTGTCTCTTTTTGCAGATTACATTATCTTTTATATAGAAAAACCTAAAGACTGTACCAAAAAACTGTTAGAACTAATAAACGAATTCAGTTAAGTGTCAGGCTATAAAATCAATATACAGAAATCAGTAGTGTATCCATACACTAACAAAGAATTATGTGCAAAGGAAATAAAGAAAACAATCCCATTTACAAGAGCATCAAAATAATAAAATTCTTAGGAATAAATTTAATCAAGAAGGTGAAACATCTGTACACTGAAAACTATAAGACATTGATGAAAAAATTGAAGATCACAAATAAATGGAAAGATATCATACATTCACGGATTAGAAGGATTAATATTATTAAAATGTTCATACTATCCAAAGTTATTTAGAGACTCAATGAAATTTTTACCGAGTCCAATGTCATTATTTACAAAAATAGAAAAAATGACCAAAATTCATATGAAACCACAAAATACCCCAAGAGCAAAAGCAACCCTGAGAAAGAAGAACAAAGCTGGAGGCATCACACTTCCTGATTTCAAATTATATTACAAAGCTATAGTATTAAAACAATATGTTATTGGCATAAAAACAGAAATGTAGACCAATGGAACAGAATAGAGAGCCCAGAAATAAACCCGTGCATATATGGTCAACTAACATTTCCCAAGGGAGTCAAGCATACTCAATGGAGAAATGATAAAATCATGCTGGGAATACTGGATAGTCACATACAAAAAAATGAAACCGGACCCCTATCTTACACCACTGACAAAAATTAACTTGAATGGATTAAAGATTTAAATGTAAGACCTGAACCCATAAAACTCCCAGAAGAAAACATAGGGGAAAAGCTCCTTGACATTGGTTTTGGCAATAATTTTATGGATATGACACCCAAAGCACAAGCAAAAAAAGCAAAAATAAAAAAATGAGATTACATCAAACTAAAAAGTTTGTGCACAGCAAAAGAAAAAATCAACAAAATGAAAAGGCAAGGGAGAAAATATTTACATACTGCATATCTGTTAAGGGGTTAATAGCCAAAATATATAAGGAACTCATACAACTCAATAGCAAGAAACAAATAATTCAATTAAAAATGGGCAAAAGAAGACCTGAAGAGATATTTTTCCAAAGAAGATATTCAAATGGCCAACCGGTGCATGAAAGGTGCTGAACATCACTGATCATCAGGGGAATGCAAATTAAAACTATGATGAGATATCACTTCACACCTGTTAGAATGGTTATCATAAAAAAAAGAAAAAAAAAACTGCAAGAGATAAGAAGGGCTGATGAGAATGTGGAGAAAAGGGAACCTTTGTACGCTGTGTGTGGGACTGGAAATTGGTACAGCCACTATGGAAAATAGTATGGAGGTTTCTCAAAAAGTGAAAAATAGAACTACCATATGATCCAGCAATCCTACTTCTGGGTATATATCTAAAGTAAATAAAATCACAATCAAAGAGATATCTGCACTCCCATATCCATTGCAACATTATTTATAATAGTCAAAACATGGAACAACCTAAGTGTCCATCAATAGGTGAATGGATAAAGAATATATGAGATATATATATATATTATATATATGAGATATGTATAGGGATATGAGAGATATATATAATGGAACATTATTCAGCCATAAAAAAGGAGGAAATCCTGCCATTTGGGACAACATAGATGAACTTTGAGGACATTATGCTAAGTGAAATGGCAGACAGAGAAAGAAAAATACTGCATTTTACTTATGTGTGGAATCTTAAACTGAACTCATAGAAACAGAGAACTGATTGGTGGTTGTCAGGGGCAGGGGGTGGGGAGTGGTAGAAATAGGCGAAGGTGGTCAAAGGGTACAAACTTCCAGTACAAACTTCTCATAAGATAAATGAGTTCTGAGGATACAATGAACAGTATGGTGACTATAGTTAACAATACTGTATTATAAATTTAAAAGTTGTGAGGAGAGTACATTTTAAAAGTTCTCATCACACACACAAAAATTGTAACTATGTGAGGTGATGAATGTGAATCTTATTGTGGTAAACATTTTGTAATATATACATATATCAAATCATTACACTGCATACCTTAAACTTTGTTGTTAGTGCCGAGTCAATTACAACTCCTAGTGACTCTGTGTACAGCAGAGAGGAACCCTGTCTTGTCTTTTTGCACCATCCTCTCACTTTCCAGCTCTATATCAGACAGTGCTTCACTGCTATTCATCGGGTTTTCATGGCCAATTCTTTTGGAAGTGGGTGCTCAGGTCCTTCTTCCTAGTCTGTCTTAGTCTGGAAGCTCTGCTGAAACCTGTCCACCATGGGTGACCCTGCAGGTATTTGAAGTATTGGTGGCATAGCTTTCAGCATCACAGAAACACACAGCTGCGACAATATGACAACTGACAGACAGATGGTGTGGTTCCCTGATCGGGAAATGAACCCAGGCCACAAAGATGAGAGTGCCGAATCTTAACCATTATACCACCAACCTTAAACTTACACAGTGTTATATGTCAATTATATCTCAATGAAGCTGAGCAAAAGGTTGATTAAAATGTTCACTTAAGATAGGTAAATTTCATTTTATATAATATATATTTCCAAAAAGCTGGTTTAAAAAAACATATGTTGTAGCGTTATTTCCATCTCTGTGTTTGTGTGTGTGTGTGTGTGTGCGTCTGTGTGTAAATAATGTTTAACAACATAGGATTCACATTGTGTTTTACTTAATTGGAACTACATTGATGAATGCTTAGAATGATTACATATTTTTGTATTAAAAGCAATACTATATTTGAATATTCTTATACATGCATCTTTGCACACTTTTGAAATTGTCCTTTTAATGGAATTATGTATTTATGGTAAATTTCTGGAAGTAGAATTGTTCAGTCAATGAATATATAGTCATGCGCCACAATGATGTTTTGGTCAATGACAGATCGCATATATGATGGTGGTCCCACAAGATTAGTACCATATAGTCTAGGTGTGTAGTAGGCTATACCATCTAGGTTTGTGTAAATATACTCTATGATGGTCACACAATGATGAAATCGCCTAACAATGAATTTCTCAAAATGTTTCCCTATCATTAAGCGATGCATGACTGTATGTAATTTTTATGCATATTGCCGAAATGTTCTACAGCAAGATCAAACCAATTTACACTCTAATCAACAGTGAATGAGATTGTCTACTCCCTCATCCTTTCACCAATATACTGGGTGAACAATGATAACTCATTCTGGTTTAATTCATATTTACTTGATTAGTAATGAAATCAAAGAATTTATACCTTTTTTAGTCATTTGTATTCCCTCTTTTTATTTCTTTTACAGTTCTCTGTACATGCCCTTTGCACATTTTCCTGTTGAGTGTTTTTCTCTCTTGAATTTATAATAGTATAGTAGATTTTTACAGGTACAATATGTAACAGCTTTGTGATATGCAAATATGTCCCAGTTAGTCATTTGCATTTAAATCCTGTCTATTTTCTTTTTTGGGCATACAGCATATAGCTACTTGACATGTTCATATAATGTAATCTATCAGTCTTTATTAACGGTCTCTGCCATTAATGCCGTACTTAGAAAGGTCATTGCCCTCCTCTTTATAAATAAATATTTACAAATATTTTCTGGTTCTTTAAATTTTTTCAGTTTAGACCTTTGTCTTTTTATTCTATCTGTAATTTATTTGGATATGTTATATCAGGAAGGGATTGAATTTTTTTCAAATTATTAACTAGTTTTTCCAGCACTACTTACTAAATGATCCATCCTTTCCCCACTGATTTTAAGCTACCTTTAGCATATACTAAAAATGTGCATGTACTTGAGTCTGTTCCTGGCCTTTCTACTCTATTCCAGACTTTTATTCTTGCAGCAACAAGATTTTAAGTTTTTTTCCTTTTTGTAGGATGTTTTGAATGTCTGTCGTTTATTTTTATTACTCTTAAAAATATTTTTGGACTCTTTTGTCATTTTTTATTTCAAATAAACTTAATTATTTTAAATATTTATATCCTTCAGTAAAATTGTTGGGTCTTCATCCTGAGACCCCCACATTACTTAATTAGGTTTATATCTAGGTACTTTCCTTTGTGCATGTATGTTTAATGTGAAAGAGACTTCTTTTGTTTGTTTTATTTTATAACTGTTTATTCCTGATGTACAGGGAAGTTCTTTATTTTTCATATTTCATTTATATAAAGTACTTAAATAAATTAATTTTAAAGGTTCTTTGATTTTTTCTGTTTTCCTTATATGCGGTCATATTATCTGCAAATAATGGTAATTGATAGTTATACCTCTTATTTATTTATTTATTTGATCTTATTGCATTGATAAGAGTCTCCAACATATATTTTCACATAATAATCAAGGTGCTATTATATCTCATTATCTTTTATTTCTCTTGACTTAATGGGAGTGACCATAGTACTTTTTTTTTTTTTTTTTTTGTGGGGAAGATCAGCCCTGAGCTAACATCCATGCTAATCCTCCTCTTTTTGCTGAGGAAGACCGGCTCTGAGCTAACATCTATTGCCAATCCTCCTTCTTTTTTTTTTCCCCAAGGCCCCAGTAGATAGTTGTCTGTCATAGTTGCACAGCCTTCTAGTTGCTGTATGTGGGACGCCGCCTCAGCATGGCTGGAGAAGCGGTGGGTCGCGTGTGCACCCAGGATCCGAACCTGGGCCGCCAGTAGCGGAGCATGCGCACCCAACTGCCAAGCCACGGGGCCAGCCCAACCATAGTATTTTTTAACAAGTTATTGTTTGTTTTATGTTTAGAATAGACATTTTTATCATGTCAAGAATGATTCTATTTTTAATTTGTTAAAAATTTAATCTTTTTTGACTAAGAATGGATTTGGAATTTATCATATAGGTTTTTAGTATCTTTCAATATGATCCTGTGGTTTTTCTTCTGTGATATGCTAAAGTAATTAATCATATTAAATCAGACTTCCTAACATTTTTCCATTTATGATATTCTTTTCTAAGGAGTCTTGAAGAGGTTTTTCTGGTCTTTTAAATTAGTCATACATTTTAACAATTTCAAAGGATAACCCTGACTTAAAAACATATTGTGAAACAGCAGATAAGCAAATATAATTGCCATTATATTTTACAGAAATGCATAATCAGGATATTTGCTAGGAAAGGTTGATCTGTAAAAGGCAAGCAGGAAACCTGGAATATATTGCCAGTTCTTACGCCTCCTTTTCTTCATTTTTTTACCTCTAACGAAGTGCTCGTTAAAGTATTTTCACCCATTTAGATGCTGTTTTATAAGAGCTCTTAGGGATTTGTATGTGTATTTTTATGTCTGTCTATGCTCATCTACGTGCATGCTATGTATACCGTTTTTTGTCACTTAGAACATAAATTTTTTCTCCTCCTTCTGCCTATCAGTGTTGCTATCCAACTGATTCCAGGCCTCACAGAAACCTTTTAGGGTTTCCTAGGTTACATGTCTCTATTTATCTTGGTGAATGGCTGTTTGTACTTCTTTTTCCTAGTCTTGGAAAATGAGAGAATCCAAAAACCAATAGAAGCTACTGCATTGAACACAATAACCATTTCTGTGGGAACATAGGACTCTGTCTCTTACCATTGACTCAATTCCTTTTCATCTCTGTCCCACTCTAATCTGTCAATCAGATCTCCAGTTCTTAGTTCATTTATTCTTTTGTATTAAGTTAATTGAGATAAAATGATTCAGTTAGCTTCCTAAGCCTTATTCAAACACCATGATTATCTAAACTTTCAGTTTGCTCAAACAGTAAATTTCTTAAGTGTTCTTAAGAAAGTTTGCTTAAAAATTATTTAATTTTATAAGGAAAATGATTAAAACATCATGACTGTAGCATTTACTACAAAATACAGTTGTTGCTTTTTCTCACTCTAGATTTTTTTCTAAGTGTTCACTTTAATGATATTGTATGAACCCCACCTAGCAGAGTAAATGATTATATTATTAGTGTGACAAATCATTCAAAAGGAAGAAGTTTCACTATGCTATCTGTAATCATCTATGCATTTTCTTAATTCAAAATAGTGTTTTCTGTTAAGTTCTTTTTAAGAGTTCCAGTTATAAATTATTAGTCACAAAATATAATTTAGAAATAAATCCAAGTGTTAATTATACATCAATTTCATGTTTGTAAAGACAAAAACAAACTGTTTCTTTTTTTTTTTTTTCTTTGAGGAAGATCAGCCCTGAGCTAACATACGTGCTAATCCTCCTCTTGTTGCTGAGGAAGACCAGCTTTGAGCTAACATCTATTGCCAATCCTCCTCCTTTTTTTTCCCCAAAGCCCCAGTAGATAGTTGTATGTCATAGTTGCACATCTTTCTAGTTGCTGTATGTGGGATGCAGCCTCAGCATGGCTGGAGAAGCGGTGCGTCGGTGCGCGCCCAGGATCCGAACCCGGGCCGCCAGCAGTGGAGCACGTGCGCTTAACCGCTAAGCCACGGGGCCAGCCCCAAAAAAACTGTTTCTAAAGGCCAAAAAAAAAAAAAAAAGAGGAAAAATAATGCATTAAATACATATTATTAATGAGTTTTTAAGTCTATCTGCCATATACGCTATAAGACTATAATCCAATCAGGTAATTCCTCAGACTTAAAGTAAATTTTAGGCCTATATTTTTGTTCTTGCTAATTTTCTCTTATGCATTTAGAATTTCAAGTACAACAGAAATAATGTCACTGTGTAGATAGCAATTACTGTTCCTTGTTTCCCAAGACTGTGAAGTGGTACTACATTGAATCAGTATTTTTTTGATACATTCTTCTAGTGTGGATGATTTTGTTAATAAAGTAAGAAAAACATAATGTTTGTTTAATGGCACTGTGCATCAAAGTTGAAAAACACTCTTGTAAGATGGCCTGTTTAAATTTGACTTAAGTTTGAAAAAATTCAGAGCTACCTGGAAGCAGATTTATATGGTACTTTTAACAGTGGAACAGAAGCTTGTTTTGTTGTTGTTGTTAACATTAGTAATGTAAGAAAACAGTAATTTAAATTCAAACAGACAATTCTACAGCTTATTTGCTTCGACAGAGATTACTTCTGAATTTAATTACTTCATATCAAAGAATGATCATAGGAATTCATTCTGCAACATCAATATCAATTACCTTTTCTTTTTAAGGGTTAGCTGGAATACTAAATGTTAAGTCATTTATAATAGCACTTCCATTGTTTTTCCAAAGAATGGACATAGACAGAGTAATAAGAACATAAATAAGCAAAGTATTTCTCACTCATTGTTCCTAGTGATTCCTTATTTCTTTTTACAAATTTAGCCTTTTACTTAGTGTTTCTCAAATTGTTGTGTGATTCACTTGCATTAGAATCACTTAAGGTATCAGTTAAAATGAAGACTCCTGGATTCGATCCCAGAAGAAGTAAATCAGAATCTCTAAGTGTAGGCCTGGGAACATGCATTTTTCATTTCCCAGGGTGATTCTGAGACTAAAGTTTGCAAACCACTATCTTAAGGGTAAGGGTTTTGAAAATATCCTCTATACATTCTTTTTGGGAAAGCTCAACCACACCTATTTATATGCCAATGGCTCCAAAAGCTGTATCTGTAGCGAAAATCTATTCTGAGAGTCAAACCTATACATACCTCTACTTATCTCATATAACTGAGACATGTCACAAAGTGATCTCTTTATCTCTCCACCTGAGTCACAACACACACACATATACACACACACACATACACACTCCTTCCGCCTTGACCTGTGCGCCTTCTTTTAAAGTCTAATGCCAACCAATCACCACAACATTATGTCAACCGCAACCTCTTAATCACCAACTCCTGTCAATTCCATCTTTTTTATGTATATTTTTAATCCACCCATTTCACTCTTGTTGGGTAACATCAACATCTTTTTTACTGATTTCCCTACTTCTTCTTGGTGCCTCTCCAAAATTTCTCCAAGCAACAACAATAGTAATCTTTCTAAAATACAAATATGATCATGTAACTTTCCTGCTTAAAACCACACTCATTGGTCCCTTATAAGCATCAAGATAAAAGTCCACATTTAGGGCCAGCCCAGTGGTGTAGTGGTTAAGTTGACGTGCTCCACTTTGGCAGCCTGGGGTTCATGGGTTTGGATCCCAGGTGCAGACTTGCACGCTGCTCATCAAGCCATGCTGTGGCAGCATCCCACATACAAAAAAGAGGAAGATTGGCACAGATGTGAGCTCAGGGCCAATCTTTCTCACCAAAAAAAACAAATCCACATTTATTAAACTCTTATAATTACTCATCGTATTCCTCATGATATGATTAGTCTTGATCTCTAATTATTTATCTTACCACTCCTCCTTCTCCCCATTGGCATGTTTTGTTCCAGTTTTACAGAACTAATAATTTTCAGTTTTAGGAATAAGTTACATTGCCTCTTTCCTCCATAGCATGTATCAAGTCATTAGGAAATTTTCCATTTATTTATTTGTCTTCTCCTCTAGACTTAGTTTGTTCACCTCTCTATCCCCAGTGCCATGTACAGTTCCTATTATGTAGTATGAGCTCAAAACTTCTCAATTGAATAGATAAATAACGGGTAATATAGTATTTATTTATATCTATCAATAATATGCAATATAATATAGCATGTAAACACACAGGCTCTGGAAACAGAATCTCTGGGTTAAACTCTGGCTTTGCTACTTATGTGACCTCAAACAATTTACTTAAATATTTCTGTGTTTTAGGTCACTAACTTGTAAAGTTGTCATAATAACAGGATCTATCCTCTAAGACTTTCATGAAGATTAAATGAGAAAATGCACATAAAGTTGTTAGAAAAGTGCCAGGCACATAGCAGGTACTCAATAAATGTTAGCTACTATTTTTACTTCTTTCATGCTTCAAGAATTATTTCCCACCTCTAAGATATCTCATCATTTTATCCATTTCATTTTTTTTTCTCTGCTCTCAGCTATCATCTTGGAAGAGTCACATTTGTTTTAGCCTAACTGTAATGGATGTCTCTCCAAATACTCTACCATTTTAGAGATTCTTCTCTGGATCTTTCCTAGATCTGACATTGTTAGGTGTGATGACCAGAACTTTAAACAATATTATTGATGAGTTAATATACTCAAAGGAAAAATATGTTTAGTTTCTATAGAATTTCCTGATAATATGCAATACTTTCCTTGCCTTGGTAACTATATCAACACTTTGGGGTAATATCTTTAGGGAACATTATATCCGAACATCAAGATCATAATAATTTCCTGGAGGCAAAATTGATAGCTCTAAACCCACATCTCAAATCCTGTGCTTGAATAAGAGTTTTGCTGACAACAGAAGGACTTTTTGTTACTTACTTTAAAGAAAATTATTGAATGGTTCAGCCTTGGGGCAGACTTATACCAATACAGTATTATTTTTCACTTGGTCAGTTCTTAAAAAGATTTGTTAAGCCCAAGAAATAAGTTTTACAAGATGGAGGAAAAGGAAAATTTATATAAACTGGTTTCTTTAATTTTCAAAGATTTAAGCTGTTATTTTACTTTGGCTATTTGACTCTGTAGATCATTATTTCAGAGAATTCCAAAAGAATAGTTTTCTAAATAAACACTATACCTTCTAAAAAGTTTTTCAGCAATACTACAAATAAAAAGTTTTCAGGAACAGTTTAACTTTTTCCAAAACAAATCAAAGAATAAGCATTTTAAACACAAAAAAGTTGTCAGAAGTTATCTATCCCAATTCACAGATATATGGAAACTGGGGACCAGAAAATATGTGTGACTTAGCTGATATCACACAGCTGGACAAATGTCAAGATATAACTTATGTGTGCTGACTCTCGATTTATTGTTTTTGTTAAACAACTATAACTAACCAAATTAGTTCATTATAACAGGAATATATTTATAATTAGAAAACAACAATGACAGAATTAACTTGGAAGGGAGAATGCTACAACACAAGTTAAAATGACCAGAGGGGAATAATTATATCAACAGGATTTTATAATGAGGTAGAAAGGTTTATATCTTGTTAAGAGCCCCAAAGTCACAAGTAATTTTAATAGACACAAAACAAATCTCATATACTTTGAAAGTTGTACTAAAATGGATCTTTTATTGAGGAGGACAAAGATTTATATATAGGGGCAATAAATAAAATTAATTTTGGGGCCGGCCCGGTGGCTTAGCGGTTAAGTGCGCGCGCTCCGCTGCTGGCGGCCGGGGTTCAGATCCCGGGTGCGCACCGACGCACTGCTTCTCTGGCCATGCTGAGGCCGTGTCCCACATACAGCAACTAGAAGGATGTGCAGCTATGACATACAACTATCTACTGGGGCTTTGGGGGGAAAAATAAATAAATAAAATCTTTAAAAAAAAAAAAAAAAAAAAAAAAAAATTAATTTTGAAACTTTAGGAGGAGGTTTGTTCTTTAAAGGAGTCATAAAAAATAATATAAATAATAATTATCTTATAAAATGAGCAACCACAGTCTAAATGTGTATTTATCAAAGTGTGGTTTGCTGACCACATGCATTAGAATCAAAGAGAGTTTTTTTATAACAAGCAGTTTCCTAGACCCCCATCTTGGACCCCATCTTAGAACTGCAAAATCAGAATCTATGGAGTCATCGCCTGGGATTGCACATATGTCCCTCACCACTTTGATTCTCTTGCAGTGTAATGTTTGAGGATGACTAAATCAGTTTAAGAAACATTTACAAACATTCGTATTAAAAAATAGAGTGAGATGATGTCAGCATAATGGTGACAGAATATGTTCCTCCTTTTTAAACAACAAAATAAACATTTATCCACAAACAAAAGTACTTTTGTGGGTGTTGTGGTATCTAGCACCACATGCCAAGGGACCCTGGGGGAGTCTTGCCCATCTGTGCATATGATAATAGGCAAACAGACCTCAGTATAGGCTGCAGAACCAGTGAACTAGCCCAGACCCCTCTCATCGTGACTGGGAAAAACTCTAGAGATTGCTGACCTGGGAAGATACCCACACAGGAGACAGAATTTGCAGAAGTCCAGCCTTCCCAAGAGGAGATTCTAGCACACAACTGGAGCAAAAAAAAAAAAAAATACAAATTTGGTTGCAGCAGAGACAGCAGTAGAAGAACTCTCTCAGTATCCACTCCTCAAGGAAACACTGCACCTGCATGGGGCTAATCTATTCATAAGTGGTGACCTCGTGCATTGGGAAAAGATAGCAGTGAGTGAGTGCCTGGCTACCCCAGTTGTGCAGGTCATGACTGGAGAAACCTCTTTCTCTCCAACAGCACCCAGAGTACTGAGGTGAGACCTCCATGACTGGTGGGGAGGGAGGAGATTTGGAAAGATCAGATAAGAATTTCAAAGGGCATTAACAGCATTGCATTCAGCAGGAAGTCCGCCCAAGAGCCCCTGTGAGTACTACATTCAGGGATCTCCCTACTGGGTCTGTGGGCAGCTCCAATGCTCCAAGTGCTATATCCACACCTACCCCAATTCTGGCTGGCTTCTGTGTGTGATGGTGAGAGAGAGCTACAGTAGACAGAGAGCATGCTCAGAAAATAGGCACCCTCTGTGGGCAAGGGAAAAACCACAAACTTGAGCTATAGTGCCACCTTCTGGAAAAAAAAAAGAGAAGTTTCCAGTAGCCAGCCTGGTTAGTTATCAGAATCAGAGAGGACATAAAAGCTTAAGAATTCTGCCACAAGAGGGAGCAAGAAGATTGGGGCAGTTGTACCCACAAGAGATGAAGAAAACTCCAGATAATAAGAATACCATCAAACAGAATACCTCAACTGAAGGTGCCTAGGAAAGATTTAAGGAGGTGCATGTTACTTCAAATGTGAAAGCAGCAACACAAATCTACCAAGAACATGAAAAAAATCAAGGAAACACTACCACAAAAAGAAATAATTATTCTCCAATATCTGAGTTCAAAGGCATGGAATTTTGTGGTCTAGCTGAAAAGAATTCAAAACAGCTGTTCTGAATAAACTCAATGAACTAGCAAAAAACCTCAGAGACAACTCAACGAAATCTTGAAAAAAAAATACATGGAAAAAATGAGATACTAACAAAGAAATAGAAATTTTGAAGAAGAACCAAACAGAAATTTTGGAGCTGAAGAACTCAATGAATGAAAGGAAAAACACCATAGAGAGCATCTGCAGTAGAGTAGAGCAAAGGAAAGATAGAATATGTGAGTTAGAAGATAGGAATTTTGAAATAACCCAGTTAGAGGAGAAAAAGAAAAAGGAATGAAAAAGAGCAAAAAAAGCCTATGTGATCTATGGGAATCCATCAAAAGAACAAATATAAGAATAATTGTGATTCTAGAAGGAGAAGAGAGGGAGAAGGGAGTAGAAAATTTATTTAAAGAAACAATAGCTGAGAACTTCTCAAACCTGGGGAGAGACTTGAACATCCAAATTCATGAAGCTAAAAGATCACCCTATTATCTCAATGCAAAAATACCTTCTTCAAAACACATTATAATGACACTGTCAAAAGTCAAAGATAAAGAAAGAATTCTAAAATCAGCCAGGGGAAAGAAGATTGAAACCTACAAAGAAAACTTCATTAGGCTATCAGCGGTTTTCTCAGTGGAAACCATAAAAACCAGGAGAAAGTGGAATGAATATTCAAAATTCAAAAAAGAAAAAAAAAATTGCCAGCCAAGCATACTCTGACAAAGTTATCCTTCATATATGAAGGAGAAATACTTGCCTAAGCAAGCAAAAACTGAGTAGTTCATCACCACTAGACCTGCCTTGCAAGAAATGCTGAACAGAGTTCTTCAAGGTGACATGAAAAGACACTAATCAGTGACATGAAAACATACAAAAGTGTGCAATATACTGGTAAGGGTAAATACACAGTCAGATTTAGAAAACTCTAAATGTGTAATAGTATGGTGTGTTTACCACTTAACTATAGTATAAAGGTCAAAGGAAAAGAGTATTATGAAAAAGTATAACTACTGTAATGTGTTAACAAATACACAGTACAAAAAGAAGTAAATAATGTCATCAAAAATATAAAAGGAGGGAAGTAAAAGGGTGAAGCTTTTGTTGAAAATCAAAGTTAAGTTGCTACCAGCTAAGAATGGACTGTTTTATCCATGAGATGTCTTATGTAAGCCTCATGGCAACCACAAAGCAAAAATCTAAAGCAGATGGATAAAAGATAATGAAAGAGGAAATGGAACATACCACCATGGAAAATCACCAATTTACAAAAGTAGGCAGAAACAGAGTGAAAAACAAATAATGGAAATACAAAACTATCAGACAACAATCAGATGGCATTAGTAAGTCCTCACATACTAATAATAATTCTAAATGTAACTGGATTGAATTCACCAATCAAAAGGCACAGAGTGACTCAAAGAATTAAAGAAAAAAAGACCCAACTATATATGCTGTTTACAAGAAACTCACTTCAGTTTTAGAGACAAACATAGGCACAAAGTGAAGAGGTGGAAAGATATGCTATGCAAGTATAAAACAAAAGTAAGTGGGGATAGCTATGCTTATATCAGACAAAATAGACTTTAAGCCAAAAATATTAACAAGAAACAAAGAAGGACGAAGTCAAGATGGCGGCGTAGGCAGACTCTGAGCTCGCCTCCTCCTGCGGACACAGCCAATTTACAACTACTCGTGGAAAAATTACCCCTGAGACAGAACTGAAAACTAGATAAGAGGAACTCCTGCAACAAAGCACAATACTAATTGAGGTAGAAGAGGCAGAAACTCCCTTCTGGAGAGGAAAAACACCGCCTTCACAAGCCACCAGCTTTATGGCCGCCCGGGAGCAGCCCACAGGTGCGCAGCCCTCCCTGGAGGAGCAGGGCCCTGAGCCGGGGATCGCCCCTGCGGTGGGCATTTTGTGGACCCAGCACAATTGAGATGAGTGGCATAATATCGAACTTGGCCTGCTACTAAAACATTGGGGAGTACACCCAGAAAAGCTGGTTCACAAAGAAATGAAAACCAGCTCTTAAAGGGCCCACACGCAAACTCACTCGTTTCAGAAAGCAACCTAAAATCACCAGAAAGAAAGGTGCACAGTGCTTTGGTGAATACAGATTCACCTGATAGGCCCTGAGTGCATCTTGGTGAGAGGTGAGACCTCTCCAGGGACTTGGACATTGGCGGTGGCCATTGTTGTGGCCTGGTGTGGGTGTGCTGACACAGATGCCATTGGAGTTCTCCCTGAGGCCTGCTAGCCCAGGGTCTGCCCCACCGGCTAAAGCACCGACTTAATCCAGCTCAGCCAGGGCAGGCAGCCCACCCTAGAGACTGGCACCACCCAACAACAAGCCCTCGGGCAACTTCTGGGCCTGCACAGATTGGTGACTGGATTCTCTGCAGCCTGGCAACTGAGCCGACTTCAGTGGGGCAGGGTGTGCACAAGAAGCGGGTGGAGAGTGTGGGGCAGTGCTGCAGTGTGTGGGGCTCCCGCCATGGAGAGACTGGGTCCGCTTCGGGAGATCGGGGCACGCACACGGGGCAGGACTGTGTGTATGGACCTGTGGGAGGCAGGAATTGTTGGCTGCAGAAGACTTGTGCTTCTCAAAGACCCACATAGGGGGTTTGCCCCACCTTCCAAAGCCTGAAACAACTGGGTGCTACCGTGCCTGAGGCCAGCCCCACACAGCTGCAATCCTCAGAGAGCTGACAAGAGACCTAAAGGCTGGAGGATTATAGCAATTGTAAGGCCCCGAGCCTAACAACCAGCCACGCTGGGGGCCTAATCACTTAAAAGAAATACTGCAACACAAATGTGGTATTAGAACTTGCAGCCAACTGTGCAGGGGCTCCCCACACCTGATAAAGAGACTGAAGGGCCCACAACAACTACAAGCAGCTGAGCATTACAACAGCTGGCCAGGAGCATAACTTGGCCTCCCTGGGCGCCTATAGGGAAAGCAAACAGGCCACAACAGAAAGACACACATAGCCCACATAGGGGTCACCCTGGGAACACTGAGAACTGAGGGAAGCACACAGCAGGCCTCCTAAGCCATCACTTACACAAGGTCACCTATCCAAGAGCAGGAGACGTAGCTGACCTACCTAATACATAGACACAAGCACAGGGAAAGAGGCAAAATGAGGAGGCAAAGGAACACATTCCAAGTAAGGCAACAGGACAAAACCCGAGAAAAGGATCTAAGTGAAACAGAAATGAACAACTTACCCAACAGAGAGTTCAAACAAAGAGTGTTAAGGATGCTCACTGATCTGGGGAGAAGAATAGATGAACTCAGTGAGAATGTCAACAAGGAAATGGAAGATATAAAAACGAACCAATCAGAAATAAAGAATACAATACTGGAAATGAAAAATTCACTAGAGGGACTCAAAAGCAGAGTAGAGGATACAGAAGAATGGATCTACGAGATGGATGAAAGACTAGAGGAAATTACCCAAACTGAACAGGTAAAAGAGAAAAGAATTAAAAAGAGTGAGGACAGTCTAAGGGAACTGTGGGACAACATCAATCGCACTAACATCCGTGTTATAGGTGTCCTGGAAGGAAAAGAGCGAGATAAAGGGGCAGAGAATATATTTCAAGAAATAATAGATGAAAACTTCCTTAACCTAAGGAAGGAATCAGACATCCAGGTACAGGAAGCACAGAGAGCCCCAAACAAGATAAACCCAAAGAGGCCCACACCAAGACACATCATAATCAAAATGTCCAGAATTAAAGATAAAGAGAGAATCCTAAAAGCCGCAAGAGAAAGTCAAGTTATATACAAAGGAAACCCATAAGGCTATCAGCTGACTTCTCAGAAGAAATCTTACAGGCTAGAAGAGAGTGGCACAATATATTTAAAGTGCTAAAAGGAAAAAACTTACAGCCAAGAATACCCAGCAAGGTTATCATTCAAAATGGAAGGAGAGATCAAAATTTTCCCAGACAAGCAAAAATTAAAGGAGTTTGTCACCAAGAAACCAGTGCTACAAGAAACGTTAAAGGGACTGATTTAAGGGGAAAAGAGATGACCACAAATAGGAAAAATTATCTATTTCCATGATAAGAGGGTAATGGATACAAATGCACAAAAAAGAGGTTAGATATGATATCAAAAACATAAAAGGAGGGAGGAGGGGAGTTAAAGAGTAGAGCTCTCGGACAGAGGTCAAACTAAAGAGACCATCAATTCTGTATAGAAGAAGAAAGGAACAGAGAAGGACTACTAAAACACTGAGAAAAAAGAAAACAGAAGAAGAAAAAAAAAGTTAAAAAATGGCAGTAAGTACATACTTATCAATAGCTACTTTAAACGTCAATGGACTAAATGCTCCAATCAAAAGGCATAGGCGGCTGACTGGATAAAAAAACAAGACCCAAATATATGCTGCATACAAGAGACACACTTCAGACCTAAAGACACTCACAAACTGAAAGTGAAGGGATGGAAAAAGATACTCCACGCAAATGGCAATGAAAAGAAAGCTGGGGTAGCTAGCAGTACTCATATCAGACAAAATAGACTTTACAACAAAAACTGTAAAAAGAGACAAAGAAGGGCATTACATAATGATCAAGGGAAAAATCCAACAAGATGATATAACACTTGTAAATATCTACACACCCAATGTAGGTGCACCTAAATGTATAAAGCAATTATTAACAGACATAAAAAGAGAAATAGACAGTAACACAATAATAGTAGGGGACTTTAACACTCTACTTACACCAACGGATAGATCATCCAAACAGAAGATCAATAAGGAAATATTGGCCTTAAATGACACACTAGAACAGATGGACCTAGTTGATATAAACAGAGCATTCCATCCAGAAACCGAAGAATACACGTTCTTTTCAAATGCACATGGAACATTCTCCAGGATTGATCACATATTAGGCCACAAAACGAGTCTCCATAAATTTAAGAAGATTGAAATAATACCAAGCATCTTTTCTGACCACAACGGTATGAAACTAGAAATCAACTATAGGAAGAAAATCAGAAAAGCCACAAATGCATGGAGATTAAACAAAATGCTACTGAACAACGACTGGGTCAATGAAGAAATCAAAGAAGGAATCAAAAAATACCTGGAGACAAATGAAAATGAAAATACGACATGCCAGAATTTATGGGATACAGCAAAAGCGGTTCTAAGAGGGAAGTTTATAGCAATACAGGCCAATCTCAACAAACAAGAAAAATCTCAAATAAACAATCTAACAATGCACCTAAGGAAACTGGAAAAAGAAGAACAAACCAAGCCCAAAATCAGTAGAAGAAGGGAAATAGTGAAAATCAGAGCAGAAATAAATGAAATAGAGACCAAAAAAAAAACACAATAGAAAAAATTAATAAAACCAAGAGCTGGTTCTTTGACAAGATCAACAATATTGACAAACCTTTAGCTAGACTCCCCAAGAAAAAAAGAGAGAAGGCACAAATAAGTAAAATCAGAAATGAAAGAGGAGAAATTACAACAGACACCTCAGAAATACAAAAGATTATAAGAGAATACTATGAAAAGCTATATGCCAACCAATTGGACAATCTGGAAGAAATGGATAAATTCTTAGAATCATACAACCTTCCAAAACTGGATCAAGAAGAAATAGAGAATTTGAATAGACCAATCACCATTAAGGAGATCAAAACAGTAAGCACAAACGTCCCCCAAAATAAAAGTCCAGGATCAGACGGCTTCCCTGGTGAAGTCTACCAAACATTCAAAGAAGACTTAGTACCTATCCTTCTCAAACTCTTACAAAAAATTGAGGAGGGGGGAAGCTCCCTAACTTATTCTATGAAGCCGACATTACCCTGATACCAAAACCAGACAAGGACAACACAAAAAAAGAAAATTACAGGCCAATATCACTGATGAACATTGATGCAAAAATCCTCAACAAAATACTAGCAAATTGCATACAACAATACGTTAAAAAGATTATACACCATGATCAAGTGGGATTTATTCCAGGTATGCAGGGATGGTTTAACATTCGCAAATCAATCAACATAATACACCACATTAATAAAATGAAGAATAAAAATCACATGATCATCTGAATAGATGCAGAGAAAGCATTTGACAAGATCCAGCATCCATTTATGATAAAAACTCTGAATAAAATGGGTATAGAAGGAAAGTACCTCAACATAATAAAGGCCATATATGACAAACCCACAGCTAATATCATCCTCAATGGTGAAAAACTGAAAGCTATCCCTCTAAGAACAGGAACCAGACAAGGATGCCCACTGTCACCACTCCTATTTAACATAGTACTGGAAGTCCTAGCCGGAGCAATCAGGCAAGAGAAAGAAATAAAAGAGATCCAAATTGGAAAGGAAGAAGTGAAACTCTCACTATTTGCAGATGACATGATTTTATATATAGAAAACCCTAAAGAATCCACCAGAAAACTTTTAGAAGTAATAAATGAATACGGTCAAGTTGCAGGATACAAAATCAACATACAAAAATCAGTTGCATTTCTATACGCTAACAACGAAGTAGCAGAAAGAGAAATTAAGAATACCATCCCATTTACAATTACAACAAAAAGAATAAAATACCTAGGAATAAACTTAACCAAAGAGGTGAAAAATCTGTACACCAAAAACTATAAAACATTTCTGAAAGAAATTGAATAAGACACAAAGAAATGGAAAGATAGTCCATGCTCTTGGATTGGAAGAATTAACATAGTTAAGATGTCCATACTTCCTCAAGCAATCTATAGATTCAATGCAATCCCTATCAAAGTTCCAACAACATTTTTCACAGAAATAGAGCAAAGAATCCTAAAATTTATACGGAACAACAAAAGACCCCGAATAGCTATAGGAATCCTGAGAAAAAAGAACAAAGCTGGATGTATCACACTCCCTGATTTCAAAATATACTACAAAGCTATAGTAACCAAAACAGCATGGTACTGGCACAAAAACAGACACACAGATCAATGGAATAGAATCGAAAGCCCAGAAATAAACCCACACATCTATGGACAGCTAATCTTTGACAAAGGAGCCAAGAACATACAATGGGGAAAAGAAAGTCTCTTCAACAGATGGTGTTGGGAAAACTGGATAGCCACATGCAAAAAAATGAAAGTAGACCCTTACCTCACACCACACACAAAAACTAACTCCAAATGGATTAAAGACTTGAATGTAAGACCTGAAACTATGAAACTTCTAGAAGAAAACATAGGCAGTACGCTCTTAGACATTGGTCTTAGCAACATATTGTCAAGCACCATGTCTGACCGGGCAAGAGAAACAACAGAAAAAATAAACAAATGGGACTACATGAAACTAAAAAGCTTCTGCACAGCAAAGGAAACCATCAACAAAACGAAAAGACAACCTAAAAATTGGGAGAAGATATTTGCAAACCATACATCGGATAAGGGCTTAATCTCCAAAACATATAAAGAACTCATGCATCTCAACAACAAAAAAACTACCAACCCAATTAAAAAATGGGCAAAAGACCTGCACAGACATTTCTCCAAAGAAGATATACAGATGGCCAACAGACACATGAAAAGATGTTCAAAATCATTAACTATGAGGGAAATGCAAATCAAAACTACAATGAGATAACCCCTCACGCCCGTCAGAATGGCTATAATTAACAAGACAGGAAACAACATGTGTTGGAGAGGTTGTGGAGAGAAGGGAACTCTCATACACTGCTGGTGGGAGTGCAAACTTGTGCAGCCACTATGGAAAACAGTATGGAGATTCCTCAAAAAATCAAGGATAGAACTAACATATGATCCAGCTATTCCACTGCTGGGTATTTATCCAAAGAACTTGAAAACACCAATGCATAAAGATACACACACCCCTGTGTTCATTGCAGCGTTATTCACAATATCCAAGACTTGGAAGCAACCTAAATGCCCATCAAGGGATGAATGGATAAAGAAGATGTGGTATATATACACAATGGAATACTACTCAGCCATAAGAAACGATGAAATCCAGCCATTTGTGACAACATGGATGGACATTGAGGGTATTATGCAAAGTGAAATAAGTCAGAGGGAGAAGGTCAAATATCGTATGATTTCCTTCATTAAGTAATAGATAATAACAACAATAAACAAACACATAGAGACAGAGATTGGATTGGTGTTTACCAGAGGGGAAGGGGGGCAGGAGGAGGGCGAAAGGGATAATTCGGCACACGTGTGTGGTGATGGGTTGTAATTAGTATTTGGGTGGTGAACATGATGTAATCTATGCAGAAATAGAAGTATAATGATGTACACCTGAAATTTATACAATGTTATAAACCAATGTTACTGCAATAAACAAAAAATTAAAAAAAAAAAACAAAGAAGGTCATTATATAATGATAAAGGGGTTAATTCATCAAAAAGATATAACAGTCATAAATATATATGCACCTAACATTGGAGCTCCTAAATATATTAAGCAAACACCAACAGATATGAAGGGGAAAATAGACAATGAAATAATAGTAGGGGACTTTATTTTATAATACTTTACTTTCAGCAATGGATAGATCATCCATACAGAAAATCAACAAGGAAGCAATGGATTTGAACCATACATTAGACCAAATGGACCTAACAGACATTTATAGAACATCCATTCAACAGAAGCAGAAAACATGATCTTCTCAACACACATGGAACATTCTCCAGGATTGACCACACGATAGGTGAGAAAACAAGTCTTAGCAAATTTAAGAGATTGAAATCATACCAAGCATCTTTTCTAACCACAGTGGTATGAAACTAGATATCAACAAGAAGACAGCTGGAAAATCTACAAATATGTGGATATTAAACAACACACTCCTGAATAATCAATGAGTAAAGAAAAAATCAAAAGTGAAATAAAAAAAAATCTCAAAACAAATGAAATGAAATAAAACATATGAAAACCTATGAGATGCTGCAAAAGCAGTTCTGAGAGAAAAGTTGAGTGATAAATGCACATATTAAGAAAATAGAAAGATCTCAAATAAACAATCAAACTTTACACCTCAAGGAACTAGAAAAAGAAGAACAAACTAAGCCCAAAGTTAGAAGAAGGAAGGAAATAAGAAATCTCATAGCATAAATAAATAAAAAGTACAAACTAGAAAAACAATAGAAGAAATCAATGAAACTAAGAGCTGTTTTTTTTAATTGATATTTTAATAGTTTATAACATTGCAAAATTTTGGGTTGCACATTTTTGTTTGCCCATCCCTTCACCCCTTGTGCCCACCCCCTATCCCCATTGCCCCTGGTAACCACAATTCAGTTTTCTCTGTCCATGTGTTGGTTTATATTCCACATATGAGTGAGAACATACAGTGTTTGTCTTTCTCTTTCTGGCTTATTTCACTTAACATAATACCCTCCAGGCCCATCCATGTTGTTGCACATGGGACGATTTTGTCTTTTTTTATGGATGAGTAGTATTCCATTGTATATATATACCACATTTTCTTGATCCAATCGTCAGTCGAGGGACACTTAGGTTGCTTCCACTTCTTGGCTATAGTGAATACTGCTGTAATGAACACTTGGGTGCATAAGCCTCTTTGGATTGTTGATTTCAGGTTCGTTGGATAGATTCCCAGTAGTGGGATGGCTGGATCATATGGCATCTCTATTTTTAATTCTTTGAGGAATCTCCATACCGTTTTCCATAGAGGCTGTACCAGTTTGCATTCCCACCAGCTGTATATGAGGGTTCCTGTTTCTCCACATCCTCTCCAACATTTGTTGTTTCTTGTCTTGGTGATTATAGCCATTCTAACGGGCGTGAGGTGATATCTTAGTGTTGTTTTGATTTGCATTTCCCTGATGATTAGTGATGTTGAACATCCTTCCATGTGCCTATTGGCCATCTGTATATCTTCTTTGGAGAAGTGTCTGTTCATTTCCTCTGCCCATTTTTTGACTGTGTTGTTTGTTTTTTTGTTGTTCAGTTGTGTGAGTTCTTTATATATTATGGAGATCAACCCCTTGTCAGATATATGTTTTGCAAATATTTTCTCCCAGCTGGCGGGTTGTCTGTTCATCTTGGTTCTGGTTCCATTTGTCTTGTAGAAGCTCTTTAATCTGATAAAGTCTCACTTGCTTATTTTTTCTTTAGTTTCCCTAGTCTGGGTAGGCATGTCATCTGAAAAGATTCCTTTATGACCAATGTCAAATAGTGTGTTGCCTATATTTTCTTCTATGAGTTTTATAGTTTCAGGTCTCACCTTCAGGTCTTTGATCCATTTTGAGTTAATTTTTGTGAATGGCGGTAGCAGATGGTCCACTTTCATTCTCTTGCATGTGGCTGTCCAGTTTTCCCAACACCATTTATTGAAGAGACTTCCCTTTCTCCATTGTATGTCCTTAGCTCCTTTGTCGAAAATTAGCTGTCCATATATGTGTGGTTTTATTTCTGGGCTTTCAATTCTGTTCCATTGATCTGTGTGTCTGTTTTTGTACAAGTACCATGCTGTTTTGATTACTATTGCTTTGTAGTATGTTTTGAAGTCAGGGATTGTGATGCCTCTTGCTTTGTTCTTTTTTCTTAGGGTTGCTTTAGCTATTCAGGGTCTTTTGTTGCTGCATATGAATTTTAGTATTCTTTTTTCTATTTCCGTGAAGAATGTCATCGGGATTCTGATTGGGATTGCATTGAATCTGTAGATTGCTGTAATATAGACATTTTAACTATGTTTATTCTTCCAATCCATGTGCAAGCGATATCTTTCAATTTCTTTATGTCATCATTGATTTCTTTCAATAATGTCTTGTAGTTTTCATTGTATAGCTCTTTCACCTCCTTGGTAAGATTTATTCCTAGATATTTTATTCTTCTTGATGCAATTGTAAATGGTATTATCTTTTGGAACTCTCTTTCTGTTAGCTCATTATTAGCATACAGAAATGCAACTGATTTTTGTAGATTGATTTTGTACCCTGTGACTTTGTTGTAGTTGTTGATTATTTCTAATAGTTTTCCAACAGATTCTTTAGGGTTTTCTATATATAAAATCATGTCATCTGCAAATAGTGAGAGTTTCACTTCTTTGTTGCCTATTTGGATTCCTTTTACTCCTTTTTCTTGGCTAACTGGTTTGGCGAAAACCTCCAGTGCTATGTTGAATAGGAGTGGTGAGAGTAGGCAGCCCTGTCTCATTCCTGTTCTCAGAGGAATGGCTTTCTGTCTTTCCCCATTGAGTATGATGTTGGCTGTGAGTTTGTCATAAATAGCCTTTATTATGTTGAGGTACTTTCCTTCTATATCCATTTTGTTGAGAGTTTTTATCATAAATGGATGCTGTATCTTGTCAAATGCCTTCTCTGCATCTATTGAGATGACCATGTGGTTTTTATTCTTTGTTTTGTTGATGTGGTGTATCACGTTGATTGATTTGCGGATGTTGAACTATCCCTGCATCCCTGGTACAAATCCCACTTGAATGTGGTGTATGATCTTTTTAATGTATTGCTGTGTTCGGCTTGCCAAAATTTTGTTGAGGATTTTTGCATCTATGTTCATCAACGATATTAGCCTGTAATTTTCATTCTTTGTATTGTCTTTGTCTAGCTTTGGTATCAGGGTGATGTTGCCCTCATAGAATGAGTTAGGAAGTGTTCCATCTTCCTCTTTTTTTGGAATAGTTTGAGAAGGATGAGTATTAAATCTTCTCTGAATATTTGGTAAAATTCACCAGAGAAGCCATCTGGTCCTGGACTTGTATTTTTTGGGAGATTTTTGATTACTATTTCAATCTCTTTACTTGTGATTGGTCTATTCAGATTCTCCATTTCTTCTTGGTTCAGTTTTGGGAAGTTGTATGAGTCTAAGAATTTATCCATTTCTTCTAGATTGTCCAATTTGTTGGCATATAATTTCTCATAGTATTTCTTATAATCCTTTGTATTTCCGTGGCATCTGTTGTAATTTCTCCTCTTTCATTTCTAATTTTATTTACTTGACCCTTTTCTCTTTTTTTCTTAGTAAGTCTGGCTAAGGGTTTGTCAATTTTGTTTATCTTAAGAGCTGGTTGTTTTGAAAACATAAACCAACTTGACAAAATTTAAGCTAGACTAAGAAAAAGAAAGAAGACAAATAAATAAAATCAGAAATGAAAGAGGAGACATTTCAACTGATACTACAGAAATACATGGAATCATAAGAGACTACTGTAAACAATTGTATGCCAAAAAATTGAATAGCCTAGAAAAAATGGATAAATTCCTAGAAACATACAACCTACCAAGACTGAAGCAGGAAGAAATAGAAAACTTGAATAGATCAATAATGAGTAAGAAAATTGAATCGGTACTTAAAAATTTAGAAGAAAAGAAAACTACAGACCCATATCCATGATGAATATAGATGTAAAAATTCTCAATGAAATAATAACAAACCAAATTCATCAACACATTAAAAGGATTATACATCATATCCCAGTGGGATTTATTCCTGGGATGAAAGAGTGGTTCAACATACACGAATCAATAAATGTGAAACAACATATTAATAGAATGAAAGATAAAAACCACATGATTATCTCAATAGATGCAAAAAAAGCATTTGATGCAATATCATTTACTTCAAATATCATGGTTAAAACCATCAACAAACTGGGTGTAGAAGGAACCTACCTCAACATAATAAAGGCCATATAAAACAAACCCACAGCTAATATTGTACTCAATGGTGAAAAATAGCAAGTTTTTCCTTTAAGATCAGGAACAAGACAAGAGTGCCCACTCACCACTCCTATTCAACATAGTACTGGAAGTCCTAGCTAGAGCAATTAGACAAGACAAAGAGATAAAAAGCATCCATATTGGAAAGGAGGAAGTAAAATTATCATTATTTGCAGATGACATGATCTTATAAGCAGAAAATCCTAAATACTCAACCAAAAAACTGTTGAAACTAATCAACATATTCAGTAAAGTTGCAGGATACAAAATCAACATATAGAAATCAGTTGTGTTTCTATACAATAACAACAAAACATCTGAAAAAGAAAGAAAACTATGCCATTAACAATAGTATCAAAAACAATAAAACAGGAATAAATTTAATCAAGGAAGCGTAAGATCTGTACAATGAAATTTGCAAGTCCTTAATGAAAGAAATTGAAGAAGACACCAACAAATGGAAAGATATTCCATGTTCATGGATCAGAAGTATTAATATTGCTACAATGTCCATACCACTCAAAGCCATCTATAGATTCAATACAATCTCTATCAAAATTCCAATGGCATTTTTACAGAAATAGAAAAAATCTTAAAATGTGTATGGATTCACAAAAGGCCCTGAATAACCAAAGAATCATGAAAAAGAAGAATAAAGCCAGAGGTATCACACTTTTTTATTTCAAACTATACTACAAAGCTGTAGTAATTAAAATAATATGGTAGTGGCATAAAAATAAATACATAGACCAATGGAACAGAATAGAGCCCAGAAATAAATCCAACTAATATTTGACAAGGGAGCCAAGAACACTCAATAGAGAAATGGTAGTCTCTTCAACAAATAGTGTTGGCAAAACTGGATAACTACATGCAGAAAAATGAAATTGGACCCCTATTTTACACCACTCACAAAAATTAACTCAAAATGCATTAAAGACTTAAATATAAGACTTGATACTGTAAAACTCCTAGAAGTAAACATGGGGAATAAACTCACTGACATGGGACTGGGCAATGATTTTTTTGGATATGACATCAAAAGCACAAGCCACAAAAAAAAAAAAAAATCAACAAGTAGGACTATGTCAAACTAAAAAGTTTATGTACGGTAAAAAAACAATCAACAAAATGAAGGCAATCTACAAAATGGGAGAAAATATTTCCAAATCATATATTGTAAAAGGGGTTAATATCCAAAATATATAAAGAACTCATACAACTCAATAACAAAAAACAAACAATATTATTAAAAAGTGAGCAGGGGAACTGAATAGACATCTTTCCATTCAGATGGCCAACATGTATGTGAAAAGGTGCTCAACATCACTAATCATCAGGGAAATGCAAATCCATACTATAATGTGATATCATCTCACACCTGTTAGAATGGCTATTACCAAAAAGACAAAAGTTAACAAGTGTTGGTGAGAATGTAGAGAAAAGGGAACTCTTGTACACTGTTGGTGGGAATGTAAATTGTTACAGCTACTATGGAAAACAGTATGAAAGTTCCTCAAAAAATTAAAAACAGATTTACCATATGATCTAGCAATTCCATTCTGTGTATATATCCAAAGTAAATGAAAACAGGATATTGAATAGATATAGGCACTCCCGTGTTTATACATATATATACATATATGTATATATATACACCCAATGGAATATTATTCAGCCATGAGAAAGAAGGAAATCCTGCTGTTTGTGACAACATGAATGGAACTTGAGGGCATTATGCTAAGCGAGATAATTCAGACAGAGAACAACAAATACTATATGATCTCACTTACATGTGGAATCTAAAAAAGCCGAACTCATAAAAACAGAGTAGAATCGTGGTTACTAGACGCTGGGAGAACGGATGAGGGAATTGGGAATATGTTGTTTAAGGGAACAAACTTGGAATTAGTAGATAAATAAGATCTTGGGAGCTGATGCACAGTATAGTGCTTATAGTCAACAATACTGTATTATAACCTTGAAAGTTGCTAAGAGACTAGATCTGAATTGTTCCCACCACAAAAAAGAAATAATAATTATGTGATGTGATAGAGATGTTTTGACAATTTTTGCCTATGTCTTCCTTGCTTTTATGGAAGAGCAGCTTCTCAGAAGTCCTTATTGCCCCATTCCAGGAGGGGCATGGGTGGTTATTTTAAGTGAGCTCTGTTTGGTGAATTTTTTATTTCTCTTTTAATTTTCAGTTTTAAAGTCATGATTTTTTAAAATATTTTTCTTATATTCTCTTCTGAGACTTTCCATCCCCTTCAACACCATTTTCCTTACTTTATGAGGCATGGTTATAATAGCTACTGTAAAGTATTTTTTTGATAATTACAACGTTTAGGTCATCTCAGGGTTAATGTCTGTTGATTGCATTTTCCCTTGAGAATTGTCAGAATTTCCTGGTCTTTGTATATGGAAAAATTTTGAGTTGTCTCTTGGGCCTTTCTAATATTACGTTATAAGATTCTGGGTGTTTAAAAAAAATCCTATTGGTACAATTGAGCCAATTAGGTTTAGGCCACACGTTTCAACTTGCCTTCATTTGGCTGCGGTTCTGATGTAAATTCAATTTCCAAAGATTTAGTGGTGTTATTTGGATTTGCCCACCGTGTGCACCACCCAGGGGCTAGTCAGAGACCTTTGGTATGCTGTATAGGGTCATATTTGATGAGAGCACAATTTGGATATGAGCCCAGAATTCAGTGGCAACTTTATGGGATACTATTTTCAAGTTCCTTCTCCCTGATCTCCCCCATATTCTCTATCTCACAAAGGTCCTGTTTCTTGGTTATCTTACCAGAAAGCCAGGGTGTTTTTTCTCTCTGCTTTGTCACAAATTCCCCATATCTGGCTCTGTCTCTGGGGCCAAATAACAGGAGGATAGATAGAGAATAAGCAACAGGCTTTCCTCCTATAATCTTTGGGGCACAGTTCTTCTAATAGAGAAGGATTTTCCTTCCTTGGAGTTTTAGGTCTGCTTGCTTGCTACTACACCACTATTACAGGGTAGCAGAACCAGGAATGGGGCTTGCTTGCAGGCCAGGCCAGGAGGGGAAAAAATCAGAGAATATCTGCCACTTCTTCTGTCCCTTAGGCATCTTTCTTCCCCTGACTCAGACCGGAAAGAGAGGACATCCCTTGAACATTTTTGTCTGTAGTTGGTGCAGTTCTGGGAATAGGCTGTATTTGAGTCCAAGTCAGGACCTACAAAAGTGAAAAAAAATTGGCAACTCAGTTCCGGTTTGTTCATTCTTCCAGTTCTGATTTCTTCTCCCAATCTTCTTGTTACCATTTACTTTTCAGATGCCCAGATAGCTGCTCCATTTGATCTGTTCAGGGATTTTCAGGTGCATTCAGTAGGGGGAGCCAGAGTGTAGTGTGTTTACTTCATCCTAACAGGAACTGAAACTCCCTTTTATTTTTGAAAAACTGGAAATCACATTATATTCCTTTTTCTATTATTAAATATAAATATTAAGCTTTAAATTCATTCAAGCATATCATAAAAAAATTGCTTGCAATGAACTTACAATGAAGGTAAAAATAGCATCCTTGATAACAAACAGATTAAAAAATAAAAATCTTCAACACAGAAAATTCCTTCAATAAAGGAGGATTGAAAACATTTATTGTCAGAGATATATTTTTATTCAAAAATTAAATTACGGAATAAAACATGTTCTTCTATTCTATCTTCTAAGTTATGAGTAAGCCCACCCACAATACACCTCTTTGAAATTCAGAGTAATTGCTAAGTTAGAACAGTTAGTTTTGCTGTGATTTGAGGAACTAGTCAAATAAGGATTATCCTTAAATCTTCTCTCAAGTAATCTCAGACATTCAAGACACATAGGAAGAAATCCCCAGTGCAATTCTACAGGTTGCTATAATACTAATAATGTGAGTTTTACACAAAAGGTCATATTCAAAATCTAAATTTCTCATTTGTGTAATATTATAAATAGGCATTATATTCTTGATAAAAATCCAAGTGAGCTCTCACATCCCTAAGTAAGGACAAAATAACCCAAATGCAGACAATGCTGAAAGACACTGACTTTATACATGTTCACTTTGAAATACTACCTAGATCAGTACTTATCTATTTGGGGGTCAGGGACTTTTTTAAAAATCAGATGAAATATAGGTCCATCTCCTTAGAAAGATGAATTTATATCTTGTATATACATTTGCAGAGGTTTCATATGCTCCTAAAGCCTGGATTAAGAACCCTTGGTCTAGAAATGAATGATGAATAAATTTGTATTTTCAGTCTCTCTCTTGAGTCCTAGACTTTTATTTTTAATTATCTGTGGAAAAACTCTACCTATGTGTACTGGAGTCACCTCAAATTGAACTGTTGTACCAAACTTGCCTCTTCACCCCGTTTTTCTTTTCTCAGTTAATGGATTCACCAACCACCTAATCAACAAAACTAAAAACCCTAGGAGCCATCTCAGAATCTCTTTCTCTCTCACACCTCACAATCAAAACTAGCCTTGTGCATCCTACCTTGTAAATACAGCCTAAATATATTCCCTCATCTTCAACCTCACTGCTGAGACCTGAACTGAAGTGCTCGTTATATTCTACCTGATCTATTGTGAGGGCTGTTAAGTTGGCTCTCTGCCTCAATTATTCCATATTCATTATATCTTTCACACCATTGCCAATTATATTTCCAAAACATGAATTTAAATATTGCATTCTCCGTCTGCTGCCTAAGGAAGTTATTTGCAGAAATAAAATAAAATATAAATCAGCAGACTCCTGTTTGTTTCTCAAGTGAGATATCTTGTGGAAGCTCAATATATTAAACAGTAAAAATGGGATAAAATTGGTACAAAATGTTATTTCCCCAACTTGCCATATTATGAATCTCCCAATGTGTAGGGAGCCTGTTACAAGTTGCACTTATCAAAGAGTTACTCCAGAATTACTCAGGCATAATTTCCATGAGCAGGGCATAGGAATCCATATTGTTTACAAATGCCAGGTGGTTTTTCTAAACATTCAAGTTTGCAAAACACTGGTTGAGTTAGGCATCAAATCTAAGTGATTTAAAATGACACAAAAAGGGATATTAAAATTTGACCTCAATTTATTTTTCTTACCTACTTTCTTTCATGCAGCATTGATCCAACAACATCAAACTCTTCACAATTCTTTGAATTCGCCACATCCTTTTTGGTCAATGTACCTTTGCACATCCAATTTCCTATTTCCGGAATCCCTTTCCTCACCTTATCCACCTATTGCCTGTCTTCCTGTCCTCAAAGAACCAGAACAAAGGTCAACTTTTCCATGAAACATTCCCTGACTCTTTCTTTATAGAACTTAGCACATTATACAATACATTTCAGTCTCTACCATCAGCTTGATGGGAAGTACTATGTCTGATCTCTATTTGTGTCTTTAACATATAGCACAACTTCCAATATGTAATAACCACTCAATAAATGTGTGTTAAAGATTGAATGAGTGAACTCATGAAATCATAAGTAAATGAATAAATTCATGAATAAATGAACAACAAAAGATAGCAAATATCATACTTAAAAAAAGAGAATATAATTATTTGCTGAAAAGAAGATGTTGAGCTTATATTATTTTGACTGTAATTTAAAACTTTGATATAAATAATGTAATGAAGATATGGGGGTGGGTCAACATTAATGTATAATCAAGATGAAGTTAGTTAATATTTGAAGTACTCAGTTAACATTTGAAGTATTCAGGGATCCACATTCCTGTGGTGGATAGTTATCATTCCAAGGATATGCTCCAAGTTTTTCAAGTATTTCTATCTAAATGTACAACACAACGTAAAGTTTTTTAATTATCATGAGAAATAAGTTTTCATTGATATTAGAATAGTTTAAATTTTTAAAGGGCTGGAAAGTTGTACAGAAACCTCCACTATTGTGTACAAGGATCTAACAAACTCAGCCAACTAACAACTTCAAAGAAACTCCCTAGATCCAAAACATTGGACTGATTCCAATCCTCCACCTCCAGTCTCCATATCTAATATGAGAATCCGTTCTTTGATGCAATTAGAAGACTTGCTGATCCTGCCATCAGAACATTGGTGCATCTGGGCTAATGGAGTTAAGATGCTATCAGCCAGAAAAAGACTCTCTCATCTATGAGATCTTTTATACAAAACTCATGGTAACCACAAAACAAAATATCAGAGCAGAGTCACAAAACATAAATAAAGAGGGAACTGAGAAAAACATCACAGAAAGCCACCAAACTGAAATGGCAGTCAGAAATACAAGGGAAAAGAAACAATGGAAATAGAACAACCAGAAAACAAAAGATACAATGGCAGTATTAAGCCTTCTTATATCAATAATCACTCTAACTGTAAGTGGATTGAATTCACCAATCAAAAGACACAGAGTGGCTGAGTGGATTAAAAAGCAAGACCCAACAATATGGTGCCTCCAGAAGACACACCTGAACTCTAAAGACAAACAGGCTCAGAATGAAGGGATGCAAGATGATACTCCAAGCAATTGGCAACCAAAAGAAAGTGGGTGTAGCTATACTTATATCACAAAAAATAGACTTCAAGAGAAAAAAGATAACAAGAGATAAAGATGGACATTATATAATGGTAAAAGTGACATTCCATGAAGAAGACATAACACTTGTTAATATATATGTACCTCATATAGGAGCACCAAAATATATGAAGCAACTATTAAGAAACCTAAATGGAGAAATGAACAGCAACACAATAATAGTAGGGGACTTTAACACCCCACTTACATCAATGGATAGAACATCCAGACAGAAAATTAACAAGGAAACATTGGCCTTAAATGAAACACTAGACCAGATAGACTTAATAGATATATATAGAACATTCCATCCAAAAGCAGCAGAATACACATTATTCTCAAGTGCACATGGGACATTCTCAAAGATAGACCATATGTCAGGAAACAAAGCAAGCCTCAATAAATTTAAGACTGAAATCATATCAAGCATATTTTCCAACCACAATGGTATGAAACTACAAATCAACTGCAAGAAGAAAGCTAGAAAAGTCACAAACATGTGGAGACTAAAAACATGTTATTGAACAACTATTGGATCAATGAAAAAATCAAAGGAAATCAAAAAATACCTGGAGACGAATGAAAATGAAAACACAACACAACAAAACATACGGAATGCAGCAAAAGTGGTACTAAGAGGGAAAAATATAGCAACACTGGCCTACCTCAAAAAACAAGAAAAATCTCAAATAAAAAACCATACAGTATACCTAAAAGAACTAGAAAAATAAGAACAAATGAAGCCCTAAGTCAGTAGAAGGAAGGAAATAACGAAAATCAGAGTAGAAATGAATGAAATTGAGACTAAAAAGACAAGAGAAAAGATCAATGAAACTAACAGCTGGTTCTCTGAGAAGATAAACAAAATTGACAAACCCTTAGCTAAACTCACTAAGAAAAAAAGAGAGAAGGCTGAAATAAATAAAATAAGAAATGAAAGAAGAGAAATTACAACGGATACCACAGAAATATGAAGGATTATAAGAGAATATTATGAAAAGCTGTACGTCAACAAATTGGATAACCTAGAAGAAATGGATAAATTCTTACACTCATACAATGTCCCAAAACTGAATCAAGAAGAAATAGAGAATCTGAATAGACCAATCACAAGTAAAGAGATTGAAACTGCAACCAAAAACCTCCCAGAAGGTCAAATACCATATGATCTCACTCATTAAATAGTAGATAATAACAACAACGAACAAACACATAGAGACAGAGAATGGATTGGTGGTTAGCAGAGGGGAAGACGGGAGGGAGGAGGTCGAAAGGGATAATTAGGCACATGTGTGTGGTTATGGGTTGTAATTAGTATTTGGGTGGTGAACATGATGTAATCGATGCAGAAACAGAAGTATAATGATGTACACCTGAAATTTATACAATGTTATAAACCAATGTTACTGCAATAAACAAAAAAATTAAAAAAAAACAAAAACAAACAAACAAAAACCCAAAAACCTCCCAAAAAACAAAAGTCCAGGACCAGACAGCTTCTCTGGTGAATTCTACCAAACATTCAAGAAGATTTAATTCCTATCCTTCTCAAACTCTTCCAGAAAATTGAAGAGGATGGAGTACTAACTCATTTTATGAGGCCAATATTACTTGATACCAAATCAGACAAAGACAACACGAAAAAGGAAAATTACAGGCCAATTATTGCTGATGAACATAGATGCAAATATCCTCAACAAAATATTAGCATATCAAATATGACAATACATTAAAAGGATCATACACCATGATCAATTGAGATTTATTCCAGGGACTCAAGGATGGTTCAACATCTGCAAATCAATCAGTTACACACCACATAACAAAATGAAAAATAAAAAATCACATGATAATAGATACAGATAATAGACACAGAGAAAGCATTTGACAAGATCCAATATCCATTTATGATAAAAACTCTCAATAAAATGGATATAGAAGGGAAGTATTTCAACATAATAAAGGCCATATATGACAAATCCACAGCCAACACCATATTTAACAGTGAAAAACTGAAAGCTATCCTCCTAAGAACAGGAACAAAACAAGGATGCCCACTCTAGCCACTCTTATTTAACATAGTATTGGAAGTCCCAACCTGAGTAATTAGGCAAGAAAAAGAAATAAAAGTATCCAAATTGGAAAGGAAGAAGAAAAACTGTCACTATTTGTGGGTGACATGATTCTACATATAGAAAACGCTAAAGAATCCACCAAAAAAAACTATTAGAAATAATGAGTACAGTGAAGTTGCAGGGTACAAAATCAATATACAAAAATCAGTCGCATTTGTATACACCAACAATGAACTAACAGAAAGAGAAATCAAGAATTCAATCCCATTTACAATTGCAACATTAAGAATAAAATACCTAGGAATAAATTTAACCATGGAGGTGAATGACCTATATGCTGAAAACTATAAAACATTATTGAAAGAAATTGAATAAGACATAAAGAAGTGGAAAGATATTTCGTGCTTATGAATTGGAAGAATAAGCATAGTTACAATGTCCATATTACCTAAAGCAATCTACAGATTTAATAAAATCCAAATTAGATCCCGATGACATTTTTCATGGAAATAAGACAAAGAATCCTAAAATTTATATGGAACAAAAAAAGACTCCGAATAGCCAAAGGGATGCTGAGAAAAAAGAACAAACTTGGAGGTATCACACTCCCTGATTTCAAAATATACTGCAAAGTTATAGTAATCAAAACAGCACCATACTTGCAGAAAACCAGACACACAGATCAATGGAATAGAATTGAAAGCACAGAAATAAACCCACACATGTATGGACAGCTAAATTTCACTGAAGGAGCCAAGTGGAGAAGGGAAAGTCTCTTCAATAAATGGTGTTAGGAAAACTGGACAGCCACATGCAAAAGAATGAAAATAGACTATCTTACACCAAATGCAAAAATTAACCCAAAATGGATTAAAGCCTTGAATGTAAGACCTGAAACCATAAAAATTCCAGAAGAAAACATATGCAGTACACTCTTCAACATTGGTTTTAGCAGTATCTTTTTGAATATCATGTCTCTTTAGGCAAGGGAAACAAAAGAAAAAATAAACAAATGGGACTATATCAAACCAAAAAGCTTGTGCATGGAAAGGAAATCATCAACAAAACAAAAAGGCAACCGACCAACTGGGAGAAAATATTTGCAAATCATATATCTGACAAGGTGTTAATTTCCAAAATATATAAAGAACTTATGCAACTCAACAACAAAAAAATGAACAATCTGGTCAAAAAATGGGCAGAGGATATGAACGGACATTTTTCCAAAGAAGGTATAAATATAGCCAACAAGGATATGAAATATGTTCAACTTCACTAATTATTAGGGAAATATAAGTCAAAAGTACAATGAGATATCCCCTATACCAGTCAGAATGGCTATTATGAAAAAGATGAGAAATAACATGTGTTGGAGAGGATGTGGAGAAAACGGAACCCTCATACACTGCTGATGAGAATGTAAACTGGTGCAGCCACTTTGGAAAACATCATGAAGATTTCTCAGAAAATTTAAAATAGAAATACCATATCATCCATCTATTCCACTTCTGGGTATTTATTCAAAAAATATGAAAACATTAATTTGAAAATATATATGTACCCCTATGTTCATTGTATCATTATTCACAATAGCCAAGACTTGGAGGCAACCTAAGTGTCCATCAAGGAGTGAATAGATAAAGAAGATGTGGTATATATATACACAATGGAATACTACTCAGACATAAAAAAAGAGGTAATCATGTCATTTGTGACAACATGGATGGACTTTGAGTATTATGCTAAACAAAATAAGTCAGACAGAGAAAGACAATTACCATATGATTTCACTCGTATGTGTAAGATAAACAAACATGTAGATACAGAGAACAGATAGGTGGTTCCCAGAGGGGAAGGGGGTGGGGGGAGGGCGAAAGGGGTATAGGGGCACATATGTATGGTGACAGATGAAAACTCAACTTTTTGTGGTGAACACAGTGCAGTCTATACAGAAGTCAAAATATAATGATGTAAAAAGAAAGAATTGGTGCATCTATTTCTAAATGAAACTTTCATGAAAGTGTTTTCTACGTTTCTAAGGAGATAGATGAGGAGGACTTCAAAGATCATCAAAGAACAGATTGTATGACTTCTTTTTGCCTGATTGTTAATATTTTTAAGTGTGGCAGAATTCAGCACGAGACTTGCTTTCATTGTAATATACCATCTGGCAGTGAGGTTATCACCAGAATACATATAACTCCTACCTATATTTTCCCCAGAACATTTTATTGCTAAAAATTTTGAATGTACACAAAGGTTGCAAGAATAATACAATGAACTACCATATACCCTTCACCTAGATTTGTCAGTTATTAACATAAGATGATTTTACATTTGTGTGTGCTCTGTCTCTGTCGCTCTCTGTCTTTCTCTCTCTCTCTTTCTGTGTGTGTCTCTCCACCTCCATATGTATTTAGTGCTTACTCTGGGAGTAATTTGTATATTTTGTGCAATTCACTCAAATTCTTCAACATGTATCTTCTAAAAACAAGGGCGTATATAACCGCAATACAATTATCACAGTAAAAGACTTTAACATTGATATAATACTATTGTTTAATATACAAGCCATACCTATGTTTCCTCAATTGTCGTTTATAGATCTTTATTTCCTGATCCAGAATCCAGTCACGGATCATGAATTGCAGTTGTTTGACATGCCTCTTTAGCTTCTTTAATCTAGAATAGTTTCCTAGCCATTTTCTCTTTTTATTTGTTTTTCATGAAACTGACACTTTTGAGGAGTACAGGTCAGTTATTTTGCATACTGTCTATCAATTTGGACTAGTCTGATTGTTTCTTCGTAATTGGATTTAGGTTGAACATTGTTGAAAAAAATACCACATAGATGATGCTTCATCCTCCTTAGTACATCACATTGGGAAGTAATTTTTTCCCACTATTGGTGATGTCAAATTTGATCGCTTGGTTAACATGGTGTCTAACAGATTTCTCTTGTAGAAGTAACTTTCTCCTTTGTAATTAACAGTAATCTGTGAGGTGATACTCTTAAACTATGTGAATGTCTTGTTCCTCAAGCCTTTGCCCATTGATGACTTGATTTTCTTGACTGAAGACATTATTATTATGGTATTTGTAAAATGTTGGTTTTCCAATTCTATCATTCTTTTTATATTTATTAGATAGAATTTTCCATAAAGAACTTTTCCCCCCACTCCACCTTTTCAATGTCACTATGTATTCATGAGTTGTTTTTTATTCAATGTGTTTTAATCCATTGTATTATTATTATTTTTAATGGTCAAATCATTTCAAAAATGATCCAGTGGATTCCAACTCAAACTGGTCCTCACATCCTTTTGATATTTCTCTTTTTGTAGCTCAAGAAGGTATTCCTAGCTCCTCTTATACTTTCCCTCCCCAAACATGAAATCATCTATTTCTCCAAGGAGTTATGGTTCTTTTTGTTGGACAATAACATTTAGAAACCAAGATCTGTGCAATAGGCAACTTTATTGCTCCTGGAATATCGTTGCTTTTAGAATCTTTCATTGGACAAGGCTTTTAATTCATGAGTTCATACTGATAACTCTAATTCCAATCCAATACCAGAGAATTTTTCTTCTTTTTTACCTATTCCATATTTGTATTTTCCTTTTCCCACCTTTAGAACCCTATTTCCACCTAACTATCAATATATTATATAGTTTGCACAAAATAGTTTTATAATTACTACTGCATACCACTGCCAACAAAAGCTAAGTAAAGTTCTTGATGTCTTTACAGTTCTTTCTGTCTTTACAATATATCCCAGTGAAGATATATAGTCAGAATAATGTTTTCAAATGTTACTTGGTTTAAATCTGTGTGTGGTTTTATAATTAATTTGATTAATAATTACATCCATTTATTTATCTTAGTATTCAGTTTTAACATTTTTCTATTCTTGCTAATTAAATTTCATTTTTGAATATGTAAAATATTAACATGGTTTGCAAACCAAAATTATATACAAACAGGATACTTGGAGATGTTTCATTCTCTTCTCTGTTCTTCTTACCCCATCACTACACACATGCTGTAGATGTTAATTTAATTAGTTTCTGGTTTATCTTTCCTGTGTCTCTTTTTGTAAAAATAAGGACACATACACTTCATATTGTCCCTTCTTTCTTACACAAAATGAAATATATACTATATAGTCTTTTGCAACTTGTTTTTTTTCACTTAATGACATACTCTGGAAATTACTCAATATTAGTTAATTGATATTTTTCTGGGTTTTTTTATTGCGTAGATGTACCAGATTTTATTCAAGTAATCTCTAAAGTGTGGGCATTTAGGTTGTTTCCAATATATTGCAATTATAATTATTGCCACAGTGAATAAATTTGTGCATATGTCTTTTCCCCAAAATCAGTTGAGAAATGCCTAGAAGTGGGATTGTTGATTCAAAGGGTAAATACATGTTTACTTTTGTTAGATATTGCTGAATTCTTTACCACTGGATTTGTACCATTTTGTATTCCTATTGGCAACATATGAGAGTGAGCATTTCCTCACAACCTTGCCAACAAGCTTACTGTCAAACTTGAATTTTTCCCAAAGTATAAAGTGAGAAAAGGTATTCAGTGGAGCTTTAATTTGCATTTCTCTTATCATGAGTGGAGTTTACCATATTTTGTATGTTTAAGGCTAATTGGTACATCTTTTTTATGAAGTGTCTATTCAGGTCTTTTGTCCATCCCCTTTTTGTGTTCAGCTTTTGGTGGTTTCCTCAATTTTATGCTGTGACACTGACCTTTATCTAGTATCTCACTTTCCCTTTACTGTCTAATGCAATAAAATACCAAAAGTATTATGAGTTGCCTAATTTACTTAGGCTGATAAACAGCAAGTTAGTCTACTGATTCTAGTACACTGTGACTTGAGTCTTCTGACTCAAAAAAGAGGTAGACAGTTCAAGTGGACTTATTAAGATAATCTTAATTTAAGTCTTCAATTAAGAAGACTTTTGGGGGAGGAGTCAGTCTCAAGATGGTGGCATAGGCAGACTCTGAACTCACCTCCTCCCACAGACACAATGAATTTACAACTACTCTTAGAACAATTACCTCTAAAAGAGAACTGAAAGCTGGATTAAAAAAAAAAACCTACAGCAAGGGACAGTGCTGACTGAGGTGGAAGAGGCAGAAATACCTTTCTGGAGAGAAAAAAGCCACCTTCTAGCTGTGATGCTTCATGGCTGGCTGGGAGCAACCTTAAGGTATGAAGCCTTCCCTGGAGGAGTCAGGGATCTGAGTAGGGGAGTGTTACCACAATAAGCAGGTTTTGGACTCAGCACAACTGAGATAAGTGTCATAATACCTGGCTTTGCTGGCTATTAACTACAACAGGGAATACCCCCAGAAAAGCTATGAGACATAAGGGTGAAAAAAACCCTGCTCTTAAAGGACCCAAGCACAAATTCACCCATTTCAGAAAACAACTTAAAATCACCAGAAAGAAAGGTGCACAGTCCTGTGGTGAAAACAGACTCACCTGATAGGCTCTGGGTGCATATGGGTGAGAGGTGAGACCTCTACAGGGACTGAGATATTGGTGGCAGCCATTATTGTCACCTAGTACAGCTGTGCTGACATAGACATCGGCAGACACCATTGGAGTTCTTCCCCTGGCCTGTTAGCCCAGGGTCTGCCCCACCTACTAAAACACTGATTTAATCCAGCTCAGCCAGGGCAGGGAGCCTGCCCTAGTGACTGGCCCCACCCAACAGCAAGCCCTCAGGCAACTTGTGGGCCCACATAGGCAGGATGCCTGGAACCTCTGTAACCGGGTGAGCGGGTCTGCCCCTGCAGAGCAGGGCATGTGTGAGGGGTGGGCCAGTGTTGGAGGAGTGTGTGGGGCCTCTGCAGTAGGGCGACTGAGTCCACTTCAGTGGGTCAGGGCATGCACATGGGGCAGGACTGTGTTGAGAGGGTGGGTGGCCCTGCAGGCAGTGGGGCCTGTCAGCTGCAGCACACTTGTGCTTCTCAAACACCACATAGGGCCTCATAAAGCATCTCTTACATAAGGCCACCTCTCCAAGATTAGGAGACATAGCTGACCTACCTAATACACAGATATAAGCACAGAGAAAGAGGCAAAATGAGGAGATAAAGGAATACATTCCAAGTAAGAGAACTCCCGAAAAAGAACTAAACTAAACAGAAATAAACATTCTACCTGACAAAGAGTTTAAACAAAGAGTCATAAGGATGCTCACTGATCTTGGGAGAAAGATGGATGAACTCAGTGAGAACTTCAACAAAGAATTGGAAAATATAAAAAAGAACCAATCAGAAATGAAGAATATAATACTGGAAATGAAAAATTCACTAGAGGGACTCAAAAGCAGAGTAGTTGATACAGCAGAACAGATCAGCAAGCTGGATGAAAGGCTAGAGGAAATCACCCAAGCTGAGCAAATAAAAGAAAAAAGAATTAAAATGAATGAGGACAGTCTAAGGGACTTCTAGAACAACATCAAGGACACTAACATCTGTGTTGTAGGTGTCCCAGGAGGAGAAGAGAGAGACAAAGAGGCAGAGAATCTATTTGAAGAAATCACAGCTGAAAACTTCCCTAACCTAAGAAAGGAAACAGACATCCAGGTACAGGAAGCAAAGAGAGCACAAACAAGATAAACCCAAAAAGGGCCATGTCAAGAAACATTATAATTAAAATGTCAAGAATTGAAGATAAAGAGAGAATCCTAAAAGCTGCAAGAGAAAGGCAACAAGTTACATACAGAGGAAACCCCATAAGGCTATCAGCTGACTTCTCAGCAGAAACCTTACAGGCTAGAAGGGAGTGCATGATATATTTAAAGTGCTGAAAGGAAAAAACCTACAGCCAAGAATACTCTACCTGGCAAGGTTATCATTCAGAATGGAAGGAGAGATAAAGAGTTTCCCAGACAAGCAAAAATTAAAGGAGTTTATCACCAAGAAACCAGCTGTACAAGAAATGCTAAAGGGACTTATTTCAGTGGAAAAGAGAAGACCACAAGTAGGAAGAAGAAATTTATCAAGAAAAAAGCAATAAAAAGCACTGGTAAAGGCAAATATACAATAAAGGTAGCAGATCAACCACATATGAAGCTAATATGAAGGTCAAAAGACAAAAGTACTAAAATTATCTATTTCTATGATAAGAGGGTAATGGATACAAATCCACACAAAAAAGAGGTTAGGTATGATATCAAAAACACAAAATGAAGGAGGAGGGGAGTAAAAGAGTAGAGCTTTTAGCAAGCAGTTAAACTAAAGAGACCATCAAATTAATATAGATTGCTATATACGTAGGTTATTATAAATGAACCTCATGGTAATCACAAACCAGAAACCTATAATAAATACACAAAAAATTAAGAGAAAGGAACCCAAACATAGTGCTAAAGAAAGCCATCAAACCACAAGGGAAGAGAGCAAGAGAAGAAGAAAGGAACAGAGAGGAACTACTAAAACACCCAGAAAAAAATTAACAAAATGGAAATAAGTCCATTCTTATCAATAGCTACTTATTAATAGCTACAATGGACTAAATGCTCCAATCAAAAGGCATAGGGTGGCAATTAGATAAAAAAACAAGACCGATGTATATGCTGCATACAGGAGACACACTTCAGATCTAAAGACACTCACAAACTGAAAGTGAAGGGATGGAAAAAGATACTCCATGCAAATGGGAAAGAAAAGAAAGCTAGGGTAGCAATACTTATATCAGATAAAATAGACTTTAAAACAAAAACAGTATCAAGAGACAAAGAAGGGCACTACATAATGATAAAGGAAACAATCCAACAAGAGGATATAACACTTATAAATATCTATGCACCCAACATAGGAGCACCTGAATATATAAAGCAATTATTAATAGACATAAAAAGAGAAATAGACAGCAACACAATAATAGTAGGGGACTTGAACACGCCACTTACACCAATGGATAGATCATCCAAACAGAAATTCAACAAGGAAACATTGGCCTTAAATGACACATTAGAACAGTTGGATTTAGTAGATATATATAGAACATTTCATCCAAAAACTGCAGAATACACTTTATTTTCAAATGCACATGGAACATTCTCTAGGATTGATCACATGTTAGGCCACAAAACAAGTCTCAATAAATAAAAGAAGACTGAAATAATACCAAGCATCTTTTCTGACCACAACAGTATGAAACTGGAAATCAACTACAGGAACAAAATTGGAAAAGCCAAAAATATGTGGAGATTAAACAAAATGCTATTGGGGCTGGCCTGGTGGCATAGTGGTTAAGTTCACGTGCTCCACTTTGTTACCCAGGGTTCACAGGCTTGGATCCTGGGTGTGGACCTATGCACTGCTTATCAAGCCATGCTGTGACAGGCATCCCACATAAAGTAGAGGAATATGGGCACAGATGTTAGCTCAGGGCCAATCTTCTTCAGGAAAAAGAGGGGGATTGGCAGCAGATGTTAGTTCAGAGCTAATCTTCCTCATGCACACACACAAAAAAATGCTACTGAACAATGATTGGGTCAATGAAGAAATCAAAGGAAAAATCAAAAAAGTGCCTGGAGACAAATGAAAATGAAAATATGACATGCCAAAATGTATGGGATACAACAAAAGCAGTTCTAAGAGGGAAGTTTATAGCAACACAGGCCTACCTCAACAAATAAGAAAAATTTCAAATAAACAATCTAACAGTGCACCTAAAGGAACTGGAAAGAACAAACACAGCCCAAAATTAGTAGATGGAAGGAAATAATAAAAATCAGAGCAGCAGTAAATGAAATAGAGACTAAAAAAACAATAGAAAAAAATCAATGAAACTAAGAGCTGGTTCTTTGAAAACATAAACAAAATTGACAAACCTTTAGCTAGACTCATTAAGAAAAAAAAAGAGAAGGCTCAAACCAATAAAATCAGAAATCTAAGAGGAGAAATTACAATTGACACCTCAGAAATACAAGCGATTATAAGAGAATACTACGAAAAGCTATATGCCAACAAATTGGATAATCTAGAAGAAATGCATAAATTCTTAGAATTATACAACCTTCCAAAACTGAGTCAAGAAGAAATAGAGAATTTGAATAGACCAATCACCAGTAAGGATCAGTAAGTAATCAAAAACTTCCCCCAAAATAAAAGCCCAGAACCAGATGGCTTCCCTGGTAAACTCTACCAAACATTCAAAGAAGACTTAATATCTATCCTTCTCAAGCTCTTCCAAAAAATTGAAGAGGAGAGGAAGCTTCCTAACTCATTCTATGAAGCCAACATTACCCTGACACCAAAACCAGACAAGGACAACACAAAAAAAGAAAATTACAGGCCAATATCACTGATGAACATTGATGCAGAAGTCCTCAACAAAATACTAGCAAATCAAATTCAATAATACATTAAAAAGATCATACACCATGATCAAGTGGGATTTATTCCAGGGATACAGAGATGCTTCATCATCCGCAAATCAATCAATGTGATACACCACTTTAACAAAATGAAGAATAAAAATAACATGATCATCTCAACAGATGCAGAGAAAGCATTTGAGATGATACACATCCATTTATGATAAAAACTCTAAATAAAATGGGTTAGAAGGAACATACTTCAACAAACTAAAGGCCATATATGACAAACCCACAGCTAGTATCATTCTCAAGGGAGAAAAACTGAAGGTTATCCCTCTAAGAACAGGAACCAGACAAGGATGCACACTTTCACCACTTTTAACATAGTACTGGAAGTCCTAGCCAGAGCAATCAGGCAAGAAAAAGAAATAAAAAGGATCCAAATTGGAAAGGAAGAAGTGAAACTGTCACTATTTGCAGATGACATGCTTTTATATATAGAAAACCCTAAAGAATCCACCAAAAAAATTTTAGAAATAATAAACGAATATGATAAAGTTGTAGGATACAAAATCAACATACAAAAATGAGTTGCATTTCTGTACACTAACAATGAAGTAGCAGAAAGAGAAATTAAGAATACAATCCCATTGACAATCTCAACAAAAAGAATAAAATACCTAGGAATAAACTTCATCCAAGAGGAGAAAGACCTGTACACTGAAAACTAGAAAACATCGTTGAAAGAAATAGAAGAAGATCCAAAGAAATGAAAAGATATTCCATGTTCTTGGATTGGAAGATTTAACATAGTTAAAATGTCCATACTTCCTAAAGGAATCCACAGATTCAATGCAATCCCTACCAAAGTTCCAATGACATTTTTCACAGAGATAGAACAAAGAATCTTAAAACGTATATGGAACAATAAAAGACCCCGAATATCCAACGGAATCCTGAGAAAAAAAGAACAAAGCTGGAGGTATCACACTCCCTGACTTCAAAATATACTACAAAGCTATAGTAACGAAAACAGCATGGTACTGGCACAAAAACAAACACATAGATCAATGGAACAGAATCGAAAGCCCAGAAATAAACCTACACATCTATGGACAGCTAGTTTTCAATAAGGGAGCCAAGAACATACAATGGAGAAAGAAAAGTCTCTTCAATAAATGGTGTTGGGAAAACTGGACAGCCACATGCAAAAGAATGAAAGTAGACCGTTATCTTACACCATACATAAAAATTAACTCAGAAATTGATCAAAGACTTGAATGTAAGACCTGAAACAATGAAACTTCTAGAAGAAAACATAGGCAGTAAGCTCTTCTACATTGGTCTTAGCAGCATATTTTCAAGTACCATGTCTGACCAGGCAAGGGAAACAATAAAAAAATAAACAAATGGGACTACATCAAACTAAAAACCTTCTGCACAGCAAAGGAAACCATCAACAAAACGAAAAGACAACTTAACAATTGGGAGAATATATTTGAAAACCATATATCTGATAAGAGGTTAATATCTAAAACATATAAAGAACTTATACATCTCAACAACAAAAAAACTAAAATTCTAATTACAGAATGGGCAAAAGATCTGAACAGACATTTCTCCAAAGAAGATATACAGATGGCCAACAGGCACATGAAAAGATGTTCAACATCACTAATTATCAGGGAAATGCAAATCAAAACTACAATGAGATATCACCTCATGCCCCTCAGAATGGCTATAATTAACAAGACAGGAAATAATAAGTGTTGGAGAGGACGTGGAAAAAAGGGAACTCTCATACCCTGTTGGTGGGAATACAAACTGGTGCAGCCACTATGGAAAACAGTATGGAGATTCCTCAAAAAAATTAAGAATAGAACTACCATATAATCCAGCTATCCCACTGCTGGGAATTTATCCAAAGAACGTGAAAACACGAATGCATAAAGATATATGCACCCCTGTGTTCATTGCAGCATTATTCATAATAGCCAACAATTGGAAGCAACCTAAGTGCCCACCAAGGGACAAATGGATAAAGAAGATGTGGTATATATACACAATGGAATACTACTCAGCCATTAAAAAGGATGAAATCTGGCAATTTGTAACAACATGGATGGACCTTGAGTGTATTACGCTAAGTGAAATAAGTCAGAGGGAGAAAGTCAAATACTGTATGATCTCACTCATAAATAGAAGATAAAAACAACAACAAACAAACACATAGAAACATAGATTGGATTGGTGGCTTCCAGAGGGGAAGGTGGGAGGGAGGAGGGAAAAATGGGTGACTAGGCACATGTGTGTGGTGATGGATTGTAATTAGTCTCTGGGTGGTGAACATGATGTAATCTACACAGAAATTGAAATATAATGATGTACACCTGAAATTTATGTAATGTTATAAAGCAATGTTACCACAATAAAAATAAATAAATTAATTAAATAATTAATTAATATAAATTTCAATTTCCAAAAAATAAAAATAAAAAAAGAAGACTCTTACGGACAGTTGTTTTTCATAGTTTATAATTTTTTGAATTTTATAAAAGTAATGGGTGCATATACTGTATACTATGTAACGTCACCTATCGGATATGGGACAGCACCATATAATCAAATACATAAATATTTCTGAAACAAAACTTATTAATATTCATACTAGGTGGGATAAATAGAAAACTCACATCAGCTCAGGTCAGATTTTGTGGTCAGATTAATTTAGGTAATAAGTTTTGCCACCAAAGGCTTTATGAATAAAACTTTCAGTATCCAGAGCATTTTTGGATTTTGGAATTGTGAATAACAATTGTAGACCTATAGTTCATTGAGCCAGTCATTTCTGTGTATTGTTTATTGGAGAACGTTGTGTATTATTAAATAAGCTTTAAGTGAATTACTAAAAGTTCAAGTTAAATGTCTTTTTAAAAAAATTAGAAAGGCAAATTATTTATACTAGGTTGACAATATTCAATAACTTTCTTAAACTTCATAAACTCTACCTAATCAGTATGAATATAGAATTAGATTGAGTGGCTGCTTAGGACTCTGAAAGTGCATAAAATATTTTTTTCTTATTTGAGACACATTTAATGTGAGCTTTCTAAAAAAGATACATAAATAACTTGCTTTTTTTTAAATTTTTTGTTTATTGCAGTAACATTGGTTTATAACATTGTATAAATTTCAGGTGTACATCATTATACTTCTATTTACTTTCTTCTCTTTCCTCCCAAATTATGTGTTTATTTGGTTATTTGTTTATTATTGTTGTCCCTTAAGGGCTATTTCATTCACTACTGCATCCCTGGTACCTAGCATAATGTATAAGTGGCTGTAAGTGCCTGATATTTATTTTTGAATGAATTCATGAATGAAGAGAGATCAGAAGAAGACATAACGAAGGGAAACAAATATTATTGTTCACTCATCTGCAGTAAAAGTACAGGTTGAAAACAATAATCCAAAGGGTAGTGCTACTTTACCTCTTGCTCTCTTCTAATTCAGATTTACCTAGAAATAAACACACATGTATTTGGAGAGAGGAAGAAGGTAGCTTTGCTTGAGCAGGCGAAGTTAGTTGCCTCAAGATGTCATTACCTTATGTCCTCTTTTCTCCCTAATTATCACCCCTAAAAGTGAATCATTAGAGAAAAATTAAAACATGCAATTTCTGTCATAATTTGATTCTGTCCTCAATTTGTTGAACTGCCTTTTTCTAATAATACACTTTTCCCTTTTAAATATTTGCTTTATTTTTCATATTATAAAACAATACATTCATGACAGACCATTTAGAAAACTTATAGACCATTTGGAAAATAAGGAAAAACAGGAAGAAGAAAAAATAATCCACAGGTTCACTACTCAAAGACAATTCATAATGTTTTGATATATTTTCCTCTAGTTATCCTCCTAAGCATAGTATTTTTAAATATACCTTATAGACATCTAAAATCTTGCTTTCTAACTCTTTACACTATAAATATATTCTGTATTATTACAAAATTTGAATGAACATAATTTTAAACAAAGGCATAATATTTCATCACATGGAAATATCAACAGTTTCTTAACTTTATTCTATTATCAGACATTTCAGTTGTTTATGATGTTCAGATATTATAATGCTTTAAAGAACAGATTGTAAATATTTTTCCTGTACTTGGCATTGTTTGCTTAGATAGCTTCCCAGGTGTGGAATTACTGGTTCAAATGGAATGAAGATATGTAGGCAAGTTAGACATTCTTGAGAAATCTTTTCATAAAGCTAGGGAATCCTGATAGATATCCAGCCCTATGAGATCATTTTAAATTCCAACAAGTATCTCATAACATGAACCTAGAAACATATCTAAGAAGAACTCCATTACCCACTTGCAATGTATGGCTTTGGTTCTGAACTAATTATACTCTGACTTTGAAATGGAGATAGTTTTTGTCAAGCGATAGAGGAATCTGAACGCTCGTATTTAAGAATGGGTTAACAAACTGCCAAGGAGATATCTTTATCATGTTTGCATTTACTAGTGTTCAATTTACTCTTTATTTCACTGATACAATCATTGTAATACCTTTTAAGACATACTTTTTACCCCTGGGGGTTCTGACAACACAGCAGCATTTTGGCTTACTGTTGCACATTTGCCATCTAGCGGCTAAAGTGGGAAATTGCAGACTTACACCCTCTCCAGTCGGGGGAAGAAGACACTTAGAGCTCGTTTTTTCACAAGAAATCCGCAGTGGTGGAAAGCACAAACTGTCAATAATACTTAGTAGGGATGGATAGGATTGCTTTATAGAGCGTATCCACGTTCAGTTAGAAGAGCTTACCCTAAAAGGAGGTGAGGCTCAGAGAAAATCACACAGAGATTTTCCCCAGCAAATGCTGTGTCATCATCCCTATCCCCAAGCACACATTTTTCTCAGTGAAATCAGGTTCAAAGGGATAATAAAGGAAGCTTTGAAGTGTAAAACAAATCGTCAAGGACACTATGATGTTATGTATGAAGGAAGGAAGGGCACTTCACTTACTTTGCTTTGGATACTGGGTGCTTATTAAATGATTGTTTTAAGTTGAGCCCAGATCTCTCATTTATTCTCATAAAGTTTCCTCCTTTCTCCAACTTTGTAGTATGTTTGAGTTAATTTCTAGTCAAATAGAACGTGTGGCTAAAAAGCACATTTGCCCAGATTTACTATTCCTTAAAATTAGATATATCTGGTAACCTTCTCTCTGCTCTTTAACTTTTTAAAAACTATCCTAACCTAATCGAATGACATATAATTCTGAGAACATGGGCCATGCAAATTACATGAGATTCTCTCTAAAGATGTACAACGAAGATGCTCAGATTTCAAGGCAAATAAAGTAAATAAAGGTAAGGGAGTACGTGAAGTAAATAAAGTAAATAAAAAGATGGAGTGTGGGTGGAGGGGCATTCTCTCATTTTGTTGTGAAAATGCTAAGAGCTGAAGTGATGCTCAAATTTGTCAGAAATATTCTTTTGCCTTCAGACATGCAGGACTCAGGAAGGATGAAGAAAATATTAAAAAGTAGTGAAGTGAAATATTTTCAATATAGCAGATTTACCAAGCAATATTGAGGTTGAACCATTTCTGGGTAGCCAGCTACACACGCCATTTATATAAATTTACAAACTATAAAAAAATGCACCCCAAAGTGGAGCAAATGCAGAAGTCCTCACATCTCCACCTCAAAATCTTTTGATATATGTATTCCGAAATCATTCATTCACTCATTTATTCACTCGACAAGCAACTACTAAGTGCACTTCAAAATAAAAATGAAAAACACATGCCTGTTGACTCAGAAAATCCATTGCTTAGAATTTACTCTTTGATTATTCTCACAAAAGTATGACAAGATGTAGTTGTCAGACATTCACTGCAACAGTGTTTGAAATAGCAAAAGACTGTAAATGATCCATCAATGGTGGTGAGGTTAAACTAATTAAATTGATTAAAGGTAAATTAAAATAAAATTTATCACTATAATGGAATAGTATACATTAAATATAGTATCCATTTAAAAGAATGAAGCAGTTCTATATGCTGGTATAGAAAGCTCTGCAAGTTACAATAAGTGAAAGCAAGGCAATTAACGCAATAATATTTTTATACATGTAAAATATTTACACACATACATATAACCATATGGTGTCAGACATTCATTATGATAATTTCCCACTGCTGGAGGTTACTTAAAAGTGCAAGGATTAAAACCAATGTAAAGTCCTATTAAGTAAGATTATCAAACGCTATCAAAGCCTAGTTCACAAAAGCCTCATCTGTGGTGTGAGTGTTTACCCCATCTGTACCATCTCTGAAAATGGAGCAATGAAGAGAAATGTCAAATATTTATCCTTACTTTTTATGAATGAACCATATTTCAAATTAATCATGCCTAGAAGCACAGTAGCATTTTGAGAGGATGACCTACGGCTCCAGGATCTGATTTTAGCATTCGAAATGAGACCCAAATTCAGGTGCTGGAGTTTGTAGCCAGCATCCTCTTACCACACCTTTGAACTTCTTCTTCACTTGAGTGCCTGATTTTATTATGTTGCTTATATTCACTACAATTAATATTCATTGAAGGAAATTGAGTGCATAGCACTTACTGATTGCTTACTTAGTTGCATGCAATATGCTAAGTACTCATTAATCTTCACGACTACTCTATGAGATAGGTACTAGTATGAATCTCACTTTACAAATGAGAAAACACGTTTTGATGCCCTACCTAGTGGTGACTTCCCCTGCAGTACATCTATGACTTGGACTCACTTGTCTTCTTTTTTTTATTAAAATACATCTGTCCTATGCATTATTCCTTCAGAAACATGTACATTTTTCAAAGGTGATAAATTAATCTGTATAAAGGTATTTATGCTTTTTGGAGGTTAACATGTCACCCTTCTTTGAGAATATTTACTTATGTAACAGAAGGTTTTGCAGACACAGCATATATTCAGTTACTCATTAGTTGACCAGATATATATGATAGGCACTAAAGATCTCTATTCTCTTGGAACTTACAGTTTTGTGGAGCATATAGATATTAATCAAATAATTCACAGAAGCATATAACTTTAAATTTTGATAAATGCTATGGAAATAAAACAGGGTGATCAATGCCAGTCTGGTGGATTAGATAGGGATTTCCTGAGGAAGTGAAGTTTATCTCAATATATGAAGGATAAGGAGGAGTTAACTAAGTGAATTGGGGGTGAGGACATTCCCCTCATGAGAACTGCAAGGGCAAAGTCTCAAGGGTGGTTGGGATCCACTGATCCAAGAATAAAGATGGCCTGAGCGGCTAGAATGTAGAGCACTGCCTTGAGAATGGTGAGTGAAGAGACTAGAGAGGTAGGCAGAGACCAAAAACCATATGCAACCCGGGAGAAATAAACAGAGAATTAAGCAATTAAACAGATAATTAAAAATCCTGTTAAGTGTCATAAATGAGATAAATGCTATGGGAGTATGTAAGGAAAACCTCTAAAACATGCTTTGAGGTTCAGGACAGACTTCCCATAAATGTGAGCTATGAAGGACAACTAGACATTAGCTAGAGTAAGAGGAAGTGGAGTTGGTGGTTAATACTGTTCCAGGCAAGAGGAACAACAAAGGCCTGGAGATGAGAAATAGCATGGCAAATCTAAGGAACTGAAGATGGTGTTACTAAAATGCAGATTTAGAATGCTGACAGTTGAGTAGGATAGTGGGGACAACAGTGGATGTAGGGAAAAGGCTACTGGGGTCATTCTGGCTGAAACAAGATGAACAAAGGCAGTGGCAGCAGAGGAAGAAAAGAAGGGACTAATTATATAGATATTAAACAGGAAGAATGACTGCTTGGTGAATTATTGTGGAGGAAGGGTAAGGAAGACAAAGAAGCCAGGTTTCTAACTGGGGTTACTGGGTGCCTTAACAGGCCATTCATTGTGTTACAATGAAGGAGAAACCAAATAGGAAGTAAGAGTAGAAGGAATTTAATTTGGGGCATGATAAGTGTTATGCATCTATGGAGCACTCATATGAACATGTCCAATTGAGAGATGTGTATTTGCCTCTATAACTGAGGACAGATATGTAAGCCGAAGTTAAAGATTAGGGCATCATTAGTATTGAAGGTGTGGAAATGAGAATATGCAGAATTAAAAAAGGGTTTAGAATAAACTTTTGAAAACAATAGCATTTAAGGGGTGTGAAGAAAATGAGGAGTCCCTGAAGGAAAGTGATTAAGCAGCTAGAGGAGAAAAGATAGGAGAATGTGACGTCATAGAATCTAAAGAAGGCATTGTAAGAAAGAGGGAATGATCATCATTGACAAATGCAACAGAGAAGTCAAATAAGGTAAATACAGAGAAGTATTCATTAGATACACAACAAAGAATTTCCAGGTGACCTTTGTGTAAGCAATTTCATAGAAGTAGCTGAAGCCAAGGAGTAGTGGGATTAGGAGTAAATAGGAGGTAAGATAGTTAAGACAGTGAGAATAGATAACCAATTCATAAGGTTCAGTTGTAAAAATTATGAGACACATGGTGTGAGTGGAATTCCTTCCCCCCCCTCCACCCACTCTCTCTCTCTCTCTCTTTTTTTTCTTCCTTTTAACATGGAAAGAGGCTTCAGAATGTATGAATGATGATGGGAAGGAGCCAGTATAGAACAGGTTGAAGATCAAGGAAGGATCATAAACGAAAATTGCTTGCTGAGAAGGAGGGAGTGAATAGGAGGCAGATTATAGGTGAAAAGATTATTGTTACCAAGGATGCCAGATATCGCTTTGATTCTCAAAAGTGGGGAGGAGGAAAATACACTGATAATATTCTAGAACTTATGGTAATACCTTAATGGAATGTCTTTGTTATATTTTCTCAATGAGGAAGGCTTAATGTTTATCTGATCAAAGGGAGGGTTAATAGGTGTTAAAGTAGACATTTAGGGAGAATGGAGAATAGCCACTGTGGAGCATGAGAGAGTGGATGAGGGAAAGAGGAGTGTTTGGTAGTATTTATGGCTCAGTTCAGGTTGGAGACTGTAAATCTGTATTGGAAACAGTTGGTATGGCAGTGTGAGTTTTATCTCATGTTTGGCAATCAGAGGACAGTACAGAGAATATTAAGTTAGATCCAGGTATGGAGACAGCAAATGATTGTGAAGTTGTGCATTGAAGTACCCTAGAAAGAGACATTTATATCGTAATCTAGACTGTACAACCTGCATAAGCACATGTGGTGGCTCTGGCAAGATTGGCTTCTTGCCAGGTGAATGCAGTGAAAGGATAAAGAAGAAAGATGGGTGAGAATATTGCAAAGATAGTAGAATGATAGTTCATGGAAACTAAGCTGGATAGGGAAGGAATTAACGGCAGGAGGGAGAAAGTAAAGGGCTAAAGGGTACTGGGTGTGCCTATAAGTTGAAGAACAAGTGTAATGAACATTCCTATGGTGTATCTCGTGCATCTCAAGAGGTGGATTCCAATATGCCCTTCCAAGGCCCTGACACTAACTGTAGACCTTATTTATTTGGTGGAACCGCAGCATGAAATGTATGGCATGTCATCAAGTTGTTTGAGGTCTCAAGTGAGAAATTCGCTAGACGCCAAGTAAGCATGCAACACCTGATGAAAATGACATTAAAGGTGCAGGTGCAGCTTCTGAAGAGGAAAATCAAAAAGCAAACAAACAAACAAGCTTAAAATGCTTCTTAGACTCAGCATTTTGGAATAGAGTGTCTACATAAATGAGAAAAAGGATCCTTCAGTTATCTTATTTCCAAATGCTTAAGTGCTGTAGTTTCAAAAGCGCATTAATTTGGCAAATGCTTCATTTGTCAAACATATCCCCCAGATAAAATTTGAATTCCAAGAGGTACAAATTGAACTTAATAATAAAAATAAATAAACACAAAAAAATCTGAGTTGATTTGTCAGAAAGACAAACACGAATAAAGTTATTAAACAAAATATATGATCGTCATCATTTTCCAGCCAAATTGAGGGCAAGTATATTATTGTTCTATTGTGATTAATGAGTTAATTTATTCTGATCATTTAAATTCTCAGTATGATGGTGAAGAGCTATAATAGATCTTGGAAATATATAATTTAACATATATTTTTAAAAAATTTGTGGTCTAAAATGTTTTGGGTATGTACCTAAATCCTTATTTTGCTGTTCTATTTCTTCTGTGTTTCTGCTGTATGCAAATAGACCACAAATCAAGGATTTCACAGTCTATTCCTGTAGGCTCAATGGTTCTGCAGAGCCTAAGATCAGATTCTGACCCTTGTATCTTTATCTGAACCATATAAATTGTATCTGTGGAACTTCTTTCCTATTAATCCTAATTTAGAGCCATAACAAAATAATAATTGAAGAATGAACAGTTTGACATAAATCATGTATTTGAGGTCATACAGACCAGAAAAGATAAATTGGAACTTTAAAAGAAAAATTTATTAAATTGAGTTTTTTTTGGTGTGTATGCAGACCAAAGATAAAACTTATTTTCCTACCCTCAGTCCCTCTCAGAATCTTGACAACGGCATGAAAAAACCATGGGAAGCTCTCACTAAAGAGGTAAAATATCATCATTGGATTTGCTCCCGAAGGGCCAGTAAGAAACCCCAAATGAACATTTTTTTTTTTGTAAAATGTTTGAACTCAATCCTATTTGACAATATTTCTCAGCGTGCATTAGAATACTTTGAGTTTGTGAAAAACAAGATTTCCTGGAACAAGATAATATAACTATACTCACCTGTACCAAATGAATCAAAATATCTGGTTGGTGGGGATAGGAAATAATTATTTAACAACTTCAAAAGGTGAGTTTCATATACACTATTAGCCAATTTGTGTGTGTGTGTATTAGTTTAGAAAGGATTGGAAAACAGAAAACTATAATCTTGAGTTTCTCATTTTTGCAGATGCCGACTTCTACAACTTTCCATGAAATTTTTATCATAGTTAATTAATTTTGCAAGCTGAACAGTTTTCTTAAATTGGGGTTTCAAAGAAGCAAATGAATGTACAAGTCATTGGCTATATACTAAAATGGAAGAAAAATTGTTCGCCATATATGACAAAGACCTTTTTTCCTTCTCTGTGACCCTAGACTCTTTCCTTCTCTGATTTCAATTGTGACACACATAGAAATGTATATATATATGATTGCTTTACATATACCTATACACATACACACAGACACACACACACGTGCACACATACCTTCCATTAACTTTCATCTCCTCTGAGTTTAAACTTCAGTTCTGAGGATATACAACCATAAGTCTTCTGATTTGGAAACATAAACTAGTGGAAGGCAATTGTATTGGAAATTCTGGCTGGAAATTCTGTCTTATTAAACAAATTTCTTGTTATGCATCTTTGACTTGTTTACATTTTTGTCCATATGTTGTATGGCATTGTGCCAACTCATAAAATATGCCAGCTTTACAGAGGCACTAACTGTTCAGGAAAGATGGATCCAGATGGGTTATCTGGATAATGGCATGAGTATTATCATCTTGTAAAAATGCCACCTCTGTGTGATAGACTCACATTGGTAGCCTGTTTTCTTAATGGCACCTGTAGTGTATCAATGGTACTTGTATAATCTTTCATCATTAGGGAGGATACCACTCTGGGGTTCATGATCTCTTCAGCACTCCTTTGTCTGGAACACTAAAAAGTACATGACAAAACTGCAGAAAACTTTTATATGTAATAAAATATTACTAATTTGAGGGAAAGATAAATAGTATTTACAACAAATCAAACAATAAAGGTAGACGACAGCAATAGTAGCACATGGTCTCCATACTCATGCCACATTCTCCAGTGGCTTTCATTTGCAAGAGGAACAAGTGAGGAATGACCACAGATGGACTTTATATTTATATAATTTGTATGAGTCCAAAATAAAGTTGAGCAGGAGCAGAAAGTGAGGTTAAGTCTGTTTCATTACGAGGGTAGGAATACAATGGCTCTGCCAACTTGCAAGCAATACTATTGAATTCAACATTTTCCTCAAAGGCACTGTGTCAAACCATTGAAAGTTTGTTTTCTAATCTCTCGTAGATCTCGCAGATCTCTCCTAGATGTAGAGAGTTCATGACTATGCTGAGAGAGAAATGCCTTTACTTCTTATCTTCTCCTAAAAAGTTAGTTTGGTAAGTTTCTACTCTGGTAAATACATCAAATTACTTTGAGCTTTTCCTATCAAATACTGGGTTGAATCAAATCATGTTTATGTACATCCAAGTCAGTTTGAAAACGGAATATAACAATAAACTCCAGTCAAGCTACTCGTTATTGAAGAACAAATGGTTAGTAACTGGTCATACACTGGTTACTTGATTTAATATACCTTTCTACACCCACCCTAAATCAGCTTTCTAATGCAGATGATTAAATTTGCTTGAACACGTCTAATATCTTCTAAGATTGTCTTCTTGGAATAAAATGTCATGCGTACATATTTGTATGAATTAAATAGGCTACTTATATTCTTAATTACTGTGACTTCTGAATCACTGTAAAAAAATTGTATTTATTAAGAAATCTTAGAGCATTCACATCTGGACACCATCCCCCATTTTGGCCAGTTTGGGAGCTCTTTTCCCTGTTTCTTTGAAAAACCTTCTTTCAAAATACTCCTCATCTCAAAGCTAAAGGCAAAACTGTCACATCATCATTAATATAACATAGTATAATATAATGTAATATAATATAATATAATATATATGTGTGTATACTGTCATTTATAATAAAATTTTTATTAGATAATCTATATATTTAATGTCTTTGTGCCGAGAACTATTATGACAAAAATAAGTTATAATTGATTATAAAATTATATGTATTAAATGCTTTATACTTATTTTCTTTCTTTCTTTCTTTCTTTCTTTTTTTTTTTTTTGCTGAGGAAGATTCTCCCCGAGCCAACATCTGCTGCTAATCTTCCTCCTTTTGTATGTGAGCCACTGCCACAGCATGGCTACTGACAGATAAGGGGTGTATATCTGTGCCCGGGAACTGAACCCAGGCCGCCAAAGCGGAGTGCACTGAACTTAACCAGTAGGTCACCAGGGCTGGCCCTGTATTTATTTTCTTATTTATACTCATAACTTACCTGACACAGTCAGGTAAAAATTGCTGTGGGAGAATATAGGAAAGTGTCATAGAGAAAGTGAAATTTAACTTTTCAAGCATAGAAAGAGAAAAGAGAATATCATTTTGATTATGCAAATATATTTGCCATAAAATTTATCAAATGGTTAAATTTGAAGCTTGACTGTTTAGAAAAGACATTTATTATAAATTTATATACAAGCTTATAAATTTAAGGAAATCTTGGTCTTCACATAATAATTAGGAGAACAATAAAGTGAAAATGATAAAACTGCTTGAAAAAATGTCTCCTTCAGTGACTTAAAAGACTAAAACTTAGTTGCTACTATAAGTTAAAAGCAGAGCCATGGCTGAGTATCTGCAAGCCTTTTAATTTTGCTGTAAAATTGTGCTTGGGGAAAAATGTTTTAAAATTAACCTAATACAATAAGATTAGAGATTCTCAACCATGGCTGCACATAAAAAAATAATTTGGTGGGCTTTTCAAAATGTAAGGTACCAGAGCCCCATCAACAGATATTGTAATACACAGCCAGAGTTGAGAAGCACTGGTCTAGATGATCCAAGAGCTCTTCTATTTTGAACCATCTAGTATTCTATGCTATGTCAAATTAACTTTAAATATATTATTAAAAGCTATTTATATGTGAAATTTAATAAAAAATGCTTATGGAATAGGTTTCTCAAACATGATAAAATCACTCATTTAGATCAACTAATTGGCAAACGTAGTAACTGGTAGAGTTTCTTAGAAAGATATCATTTTCAGTTTTCTATTTCACTAATTTATGACATACTTTTTCTGCTGCTCCCCACTTATATTTGTACAAAAGTAAAATTCAATTGTATATTTAGATTGAGAGGCAAGAGTGGAAATTAATTGAGTAGGTAGTTTAGGTTCTCTCGTGTGTTAGTGTAAGTTGTTTTAACTGATTGATAGCTAAAAAATGCATCATTTTCCATTAGATTTTTATTCTGAGAAACTGTCTGTGTCCTGGGAAATTACACTTGATTTTAGCCAAAAGGCAGAGAAGCGATAGGAAAATTATTTAGTACAAAAATATTAGTCTCTTTTTTTTCTCTATGTGAACAGCCCGACTGCCTCTATATGGCAAAATAAGCAGATAGAGTTGTCAGCAGCATTGATATAAATATGGCCTATGTTATTCACTAATACTCAACTATCTGCTTAGAGGTTAGGTAGTGAGGCTACTAAATAAACAGTTTCAGGCTTGCAATATAGCCAGATGCTCCCTAATATGTTGTACACACATTCTTGATGAAGTTCTTCTAAATAGACAATTTTAGGGGTGAAATTTTCCCCTTAGTATGTGTTAATTCCCTTGGCTCTTCTCTCACAATACTTGCTGAAATGGAGGGAGATGCTTGGCAGTGGCTGGGTCCATTCTACCTCACAGATGGTATTACATAATTGGCAGTAGACTCATTGCCAAGTATTTGGACACGTTTCAGTCAATCTGACCTACTTGACAATATTCATTCAGTTTTTCAACCAATGTTATTGATTGCCTTCTATAAGCAAGACATAGTTGATGTTACAGATCATGATTGAATCTTTAAACACATGGATTTTTAGAATCAGAAAGACACGGGTTAAATTTCTAATTCTCCTATTTACTTGCTGTTTGCCCTTGACCAATTTGCCTAAATTATTTGACTCTATTTCCTCATATATAAAAGTAGAGATTAAAAATAACCACCTCACTAGATCTCTGAAAGGAGTTAGACAGAAAATGTATGTGACCACACATAGCAGAGTTTCTAACACAAAGCAGTCATTCAATGAATGTCAAGTTCATTTTTCTCTTACAAAATTATCCAAAATTTTATGCTAGACAAATGTTATCAACAATTTTGATAACTTCTTTAACCATGTTTTAAAACATTTTTAACAGTATTATATATTTACCAGTAATTGCATATAAATATTATGACCCATTCCAAAAAGCACACGCAGGAATAATTTCTTTAGTATAATATAGAAATCTTTAAAAATCAATGAAAAGAAAACAATACACTAGGGAAAAAAATGGACATGAACAAGCAATTCAAAGGAGAGAAAACATTGAGGGACAATAAACATATAAAAATTACTCAGCTTAACCAAGAATTAAAGATAAATTACAATAACAATGAGATATGTTTTGCCTATAGAGTAGGCAAAGTAAGATAAAACTCATTGTTGGTAAGGATGTCAGAAAAAAACCCGACCTATTCATTTTGGAAGGAGTATAAACTGGTCCGGCCTCTTCGGAGGGCAATTTGACAACACCTATACACCCTTTGACTCAGAAAATTCATTCTAGAAATATATTCTATAGACATACTTATAATACACAAAGACATACAACTACACAAGAATATTCCTTGCAGAATTGTTTGCAAAAACAAACATTAGGAGCAACTACACATCCAGCAATAGAGGATTAACTAAATAAAATAAAAAAGCACATAAAGGCTAGGGATAAATCCAAATCATGTTCTATCAATTTTAAAAATTATTATTAAACTTGTCTTTTGGAGTATAAATTTTGGCCCTAAAAGAGGTAGAATCTGAAATAATATATTATATACATATTTCTATAATAAACTTAATAAAGATATTAAAACATATGTAAATAAAATTAGGCATAAGAAAAGAAAGTATTTTTTCTAGTGAGTAAAATTATTTAGTGAAAAATACTCTGCCATGATTTTAATATCCTAATTAATTTTCCCCCAGCATAATAACAGAATGTAGCATCTAATGCTTTCTTTTTAAAGTAAATTTTAAAAAGCCTGATAAGCTAATTAATGTTATTTTGGTACTCTTACGGGGTAAGCATCAAATAAGTCTTACAGATTGCCATCTCTATTTTTGAAATGTAGAGGCATATTCACCAAAATGCTTGAATTCTTACAATCTGCCTATGTATTTCAAACCAAGTCATATCACTAAAATTTAAATGAAATGAGATTACACTGGGGACATTAGAACACTGAAATTTTATTTCATCTTATATGAAAGAGTTGGAAAGGTTAACACAAATGCAATACAATTAAATATTTAGTTCTTTGTGTTTTATTTCACAGTATGTGTTCATCTCTGTCAGATTTGAGTAGTAGGGTAACAGGGTTAGTTTTGTCTTCTAAAACATGATACTGATCTAGAGAAAATGACCTAGAAGTCATTACGTAAATGTCAAAAGCTAAAAATGTGATCATACAAAATTAATTGTTTCTCAGGGCCACAGTTTTAAATAGGAAAGAATTCTAAGATAGCTTTCAATTTGGTTTTCTATAAATATTTTCTCAGTTTTCTTGGTATTTGAAACGATTCAGGTGATATGGAGAAAAATAAACTGTAAGTCAGTTTACCTTTTAGCCCAACTCTGCTTTCTTTTTAAGTAGTTGCTTAATGACTGAGATTTTAGGAAGAGAGAACGCTAAAAAGGATTTCCAGGTAGTTCCACCGTTTGTTTTGGGTCAAAATCTCCCCTCTCCCAATGCCAAGAATTAGACTTCAATAAAATTTTGGAATAGGTGATATTTATTTTTAATGTTCTCAATAGTGTTCTTATATCTTCCTGTCCATCTCTATCTCACGTTCAGTGTCTTGCCTCCTCTGTTGTAATGTCCACTTTTTTCACTTTGCTTTTTCTTACGTGTCATTGAGAAGCAATATTTTTCTTTAAAAAGATACACAAAAATCCTTCATAATAACTAAAGTGCTGAGGACTTGATATATTTTGCTTTCTATGATAAAAGAAGGATACAAAGGAAAAGGCAAAGAGTAACTTAAAGTTTTAATTACTGAAGGGATAATTTCATATACTGTAGGTGGAACATTTTTTGTGTCCGCCAAATCAACCACAGAAATAATTAAATGCCCTTATGCATAAATGTAATCCTTGGGTTATTACAAGTTTAGTTGTTATTTTCCTTTTCAAAATCTATTTTCATGTTCTTGGTTCTTTGTTTTTTTTTTTTGTGTGTGTGTGTGTGTGTGACAAAGATCAGCCCTGAGCTAACATCCCTGCTAATCCTCCTCTTTTTGCTGAGGAAGACCGGCTCTGAGCTAACATCTATTGCCAATCCTCCTCCTTTTTTGTTTCCCCCCAAAGCCCCAGTAGATAGTTGTATGTCATAGCTGCACATCCTTCTAGTTGCTGTATGTGGGACGTGGCCTCAGCATGGCCGGAGAAGCAGTGCGGCGGTGCGCGCCCGGGATCCGAACCCTGGGCCGCCAGTAGCGGAGCGCACGCACTTAGCCGCTAAGCCACGGGGGCCGGCCCTGTTCTTGGTTCTTTGAATTTCTATGTAGAACATAGTTTATCAATTTCTACAAAAATTCTTTCTAGAATTAGGATTTCAGATTGTGTAGAACGTATGGATGATATAGAAAGTATTGATGTCTTACCAATATTGAGACTTTTGATCCATGAACAAGGTATATAATTCAATTTATTATGATCTTCTGTAATTTCTATTATTAATATTTTGTCATTTTCAGTATAGAGGTCTTACACATAATTTTTTCAATTGATCCTTAGTTATTTTGTTTTTTTTTATAATTTTAAATGACGTTAACTTTTCACATTTAGTTTTACATTTGTTTATTGACTTTGTATCCTTTTTTCCTTGCTAAATTCACTTTTTAGTTCTTGCTGTGGTTGTAGATGCATAGGATAATTTGTATATCAGTGGAAACAGTTTTACTTCTTCCTTTCCTGTGATTTTTAATTAATTTATTTTTGTTGCTTTAGTGTTATGGCCTGGACCCCCAGGACAATGCTGGATAGCAGTTGTGTGAGGGGCCATTCTTGCCTTTTTCCCAATCTTCTGGGGAAAATATTCACAATTGCACCGTTAAGTACGATAGTAGGTTTTCTGTAGATGTTCTTGATCAAACTGAGGGTAATTTTCTGAAAGGTTTTTTTTGGGGGTGAGTCATTGAATTTTTGTCAAATGCTTTTCCTAAACCATTGAAATTATCATATGGTTTTCCCCCTGTAATCCTATGACATGGTGATTTACATTGATTGATTTTCCTTATAAAACATTCCTGGATAAAACATACTCAACCACGATGAGTATCCTTTTTATATATTGGTAGATTTTTTTTTATTTATTTATTTTTCTTTATTTTTTATTTTTTTTTAAATTTTTTGTTTATTGCAGTTACATTGGTTTATAACATTGTGTGCCATTCAGATTTTCTGTATCTTCTTGTGTCAGTTTAAGGAAATTGTAGGATCTGTAGTTATAACCTCTCTTTCATTGCTGATGTTGATATATTATGTTCTTTTTCATTTTTTTCTGCTTTATCAGTCTAGCTAGGGCAATCTGTGCAGCTCACTGAATAGCCGCCTTTCGAGTGATCTCATGTAGTGGACTGATCAGGATCCCCATGAGAGATATGAAATGCCTATGTGACCTGAACAAGGCTATTAGGTGTTGTGTCTGCTTTTTATTTGCTAGAGGTTTTAAGGACAACAGTTTTTCTTAAACAGACTAGGGCATTGTTCTATGGACACTACCTTACATGGTTCCAAAGAAGTCTGCTTGGGTGGCAGTCTCCTGTACCTTGTCAAGATTAATCTTCCAACCTTGGTTACTCAGATATTAAACCACCCTCTTGCTTAGGTAATTTTCTCTTTTGTTTCTTTGATTTCTATTTTGTTGTGATATGCTCTTATTTTTATTTCCTTCCTTCTACTTACTTTGGGCTTATCTTGGTCTCCTTTATCTAGTTTATTAAGATAAGACTTTAGGTCAGGGATCAGCAAACTTTTCCTATAAAGGCACATGTAGTAAATACTTTAGGCTTTGCAGGCCATATGGTCTCTGCTGCAACTAATCTCTCATAGCAGCACAAAAGTAGCCATAGAAAACATATGGACATGACTGTGTCCCAAGAAAACTTTATTTACAAAAATAGGTGGTGGGCTGGATTAGGCATGCAGGCTATAGTTTTCTGCTTTAGGTCATTGCTTTGAGAATCATTATTCTTTTCCAGTGTAAGTATTGAAAACTACATATTCCTCTACAAACACTGCTTTAATTATATCCCACAAACTTTGGTATTTAGTGTTTTAACAATTATTCAGTACAAAATATTTTTCTATTTTCTCTAGTGATTTCTTCTTTGACTTATCCATGGATATCTTAGAAGTATATTGTTTAATTTCCAAATATGCAAGGTTTTCTCAGATATCTTATTGTTATTGATATTCAATATAATTCCTCTGTGGTCAGAGAATGTACTCAGGTGATTTCAATCCTTTTAAATTTATTGAGATGTGTTTTAGGGTCCAGAATATGGTCTATTTTGTTGAATGTAACACGTGCCTTTGAAAATAATGTGTATTCTGCAATTGTTGGGCATAGTGGTCTATAAATATTAATTAAGTCAAGGTGGTTGATATTATAATTTATAGTATCTATGTCTTTACTGAATTTTGTCTAATTGTTTTACCTATTGCTGAGAAAGGATGTTAACATTCTCAAATATGATTTTATATTTGCCTATTTATCAAGTCTATCAAATTTAGCTTGATATAATTTTTCTGTTACTAGGCATATATATATTTATGATATATCTTCCTGATGAATTGATCTTTTATCATTATAAAATGTCCTTTACCTCTGTTAATACTCTTTTTTTCTTGAAATCTACTTTATCTGATATTAGTCTAGTCTCTTCAGATTTCTTATGCTCACTGTTTATATTGTATATCCTTTTTAATTGCCATGTAATAAATATTTCACAAAATAAGGATGAAGGTCCTGGCAGGTTTGCAGAGCCAAGAAGCAGTGATGCAGTGGTGTTGCCTATGTCCCCAGGAGGCACCAGCGTCCTTGGAGAGCTTTTACTCACAGCCTACACCTGGAGGTTGTTGCCCAGCTGAATTTTCAGCCCTGTGAGCATATCTATTGTGCGGTTAATTAAGGAGAGGAAGAATTAGAAAAGAAGAGAGAGGGAAAAGGGAAGAAGGAAAAAGGGGGAGGGAGAGAGGGAGAAAAATGGGAGATTGATTGAGATCTGTAAAGTACCCGTCCTGCACTTTGGGGGGAGCCTCAAAGAGGCAGGTTGCCTGGAGAAAAGACTTATGTGACTCTGTCAACCAAGGCTTCATTGGTAGTTTACCTTCCATCAACACTGATGTGCTTTGGTATACGCTTTTCCATCCATTTCCTTTCAACTATCTGTGATTTTATATTAAAAGTGCATCTCTTGTAGACAGAATAGCATTATATCTGGATTCTTTAATCCATACTGACAATCTCCGCCTTCTGTTTGTTTTCCTTTTCTGTCTTCTTTTGTGTTAAAATAAATATTGTTAGCAAGCAGACCAGTCAGGAAGTTATTGCAATAATCTGGGCAAGAGGTGAAAATGGCTAGGATCAGGTGGAATTGGAGAAAGGGATCAGATTCCAGATATATTTTTGAGGTAGAATTGAAAATTCTTATATATGGGTTATATATGTTTGGGAAATAATACCTGAAAAGTGCATAGCACCTGCCTGGTACATAATAGGCACTCCACAGATGTTATAATAGGCACTCCACAGATGTTGGTTTCCTCTTTTATATATCCCCAATATACATCCTCGACTCCAGTTAGGCTAGTCTCCTAAATGTCCCCTCAAATACACTATGTTCACTCATGTCTTTATGTGCCTTTGCTCATGTTCAATTTCTACCTCTTACATTAAGTTGTTTATCCTGGAAAATCATTAATAATTAATAACTTTTTAATACACACTTAAAGATGGTATAAACCCCATAACATTCTAAGAGCTTTCCTAACAAAAGAGTCTCAATATGTTTGAAAAGTAAGAGACTAAGATGGAAACAAAGTCCATTAAGTCAAAGATTGTGAGGGGTCAGCCAGGTGGTGTAGTGGTTAAGTTCGCGTGCTCTGGTTCAGCAGCCCGGGGTTCACAGGTTTGGATCCCAGGCGCTGACCTACCCACCACTTAACAAGCCATGCTATGGCAGGTGTCCCACATATAAAGTAGAGGAAGATGGGCACGGATTTTAGCCCAGGGCCAATCTTCCTCAGCAAAAAGAGGAGGACTGGCAATGGATATTAGCTCAGGGCTAATCTTCTTCACCAAAAAAAAATATATATATATATGTATATTACAAAACAAATCTAAGATTGTGGGTTGAGTGGGGGGTTGTGGGTGAGCAGAGCACAAAGCTCTGTTTTTAAGAGAGAGAAATAAATCTCATGCTTAAAGGACTAGATAATCTTTGACTCTGATTACCAACCCATTAACCCCTAGTGAAATCTCTATTTCCCCATTCCTCAAACACGGACTAGAAGGCAACAACAGGTTGTACAAATCCCCCTGCCCCGACGCTGGCAAATGTGAATTTTTCTCAATGACCATTGTAGATGTTCCTATGGAGGGAGATGGACATGAAATATAGTTTGTGTTTAGTCATCTTTGATTTACTTTTCTTTAAAAATACTCTTTCTTAAAAAAACACATTGACCCATGAGTAGTTGTGCTACGTTCCTAAATAGCTGCCTGTTTGTGATCACTGCTTCACCAAATTTCAGCTCTCCTTTTTCCTTTTAAATTTTAATTTATTCTTAAATACATATATAATAGTTTAAATATATTTCAGTGTAAACATTGAAAGATTATGGATAAAACCGAAGTCCTCTTTGACCACTTGGAATTTGTTTCTACTATAATGATAACCACTTTCTATCACCTATGCTATGATTATTATTAGCTCTTCACTGCTAATTCTGCCTGCTCTGGGTGAAAGTCCCTCACAACCAGGCCCCACTCTCCTGATAATCACACAGATTCCTCCCCCTGCAATCTGACTACAGCAACTTGTGCAGAACAGACTCCACACTAGCCTGATCTTGCTGTGGAATTTCCTATGTCTGAGTGTACTAGTCTTTTAGCCTGTCATTGCCTTCCTCCTCCTCTCCACCTAGTGTACTCCAACTCTTCTTTCCCTGCTGTGATCAAACGTCACCTCATTTCTGAATTATTTCCTGTGTCTGCAAATGGTTTTATATAATAAAGAGACCTTGGAGAGAATAAGCCCATGCGATTTGGAGCCAGATTTTGTGGGTATGATTCTGGGTTTTGTCTCTTACAAGCTACATGAGACCTTAGACAAGTTATTTAACCTCCTTGAGTCTCAGGTCTCTCATTTGTAAAATGAGTATAATATTAACACCTATTTCGTAATGCTGTTGTAGGATTAAATGAGTTAATACATGTGAAACACTGAGATCATGCCTGGAAGATAGTGAGCACTTGATATATGTTAATTATGATTAATATTGTACCATCATTAATTAAAGTACTTCTCACATTTTATTATAATTTTTTCCTGTCTACCTATCTTCTCTAATCCTCCAGGGCTGCACTTATGTCACTGTTTACTTTGTTTTACTCCCATTCCACCCTGCCCCTACCCCAAACTCCAAAGCATATACAGTAAGCACAATGCCTGCCACTCAGTGGGCACTCCTCGAAGAAGAAAGCATGGGATGGTGTCAAATTCCTTAGTAACAGAAATCTTCTTCAATCTGGGGTATAAGACAGCATGCTTTCAGGGTATTCTTATTCTAGCTCTCAGCCTCCAGACTCTCTTGCTTTCTGTTTCCCTTGAAGTCAAATAAAAAGAGACGCTTTGGCTTTTTATTTGGCCTTGAGATTCAGCAAATGGTCTTGAGTCCTCAGCATACCTCAGAAAGAGGTTTCTTTGGCCCCCTACCTCTACACTTCTCTTCGTTCCTTGTGTCTCATTTTCTCATTCCCTACAATTCCACTTTATTGATCATTTTTTACCATAGAAAAGTTTCCTAGAGAAGCAGTCTTCTAAGCAATTTCAACAGAGTGCTTCAGACCTCTGGCTCCAATTGATCTGAGTTTAAAGGTCTATGCTTTCATTCTTCCTTCCCCTCACTAAAATTTTGAAAACAATCGAATCAAACAAAACAGCTTTTTTTGCTGGCTTTCATCATGCTTGCCTAACAGCTAACTTGAATCAAGCCTTGTAGCTTTTAACCGAAGGGAATGACATTTTAAAAATTTCTCTTATTGGTGCATTTCAGTGGAGTGAATTCTGTTCTCCAAGAATTTTAAAAAGTAACAATGCACCTGCAGGAATACAATTAAGGTAAAAAGAGATATTTAATTAAATGCTATTATTAAGTGATATAAACAAACAGATTCATAAATTACATTACCTTTTGGTTCATTAGAAAAATGAACACATTATCATAGCTTTGGGAGAAACCCTTGGAAAAATTCTCTTGGGAGTGTGCTGGGATAATTATGGGGAATGTTCAGAGAAATGGACTTGGTTAATATGTAATGAAATGCATGTTACTATAATGTTACTATAAAATTAGTTTAGCTTATGGCAATGTTTTAGAATGAATCTTCTTTTATAATGGCCAGTAATTAAAAGAATATACTTCATTTAAAAAGCCTAGCAATGTTTTAAACTATATTGTACACAAACTCCAAACCTAGCACACTGCTACTGCTCTTTTATTTTCTACTTTAGTATTTTTTCTACTTTAATATTTATCTACTTTAGTATTTCCACTCACCATAAAAGATTTTTTGAAGAGAATTTTGGAAAAATTAATAAAGCACTTAGCAAAATAAGAAGCAGAAGTATTACTTAGTTTCAGAGCAAACCTCTGGCAGTTTTGAGTGTTACTAGTGGTTCTCATTTAAGCTTTTTCAGGAACATATGTTTTGACTTTTCTCAACTCTCCTGACTTCTAGGAGAATGAAATATTTATCTCGGAAACTATTGAGACTATCTTAGGATTCCAGGCTGTTCAAGAAAGTAGCTGTGCTAAATTTTTTAGTAGATAAAAACAAAAGAGCAGTGCACTGGGCTGGGAGTCAGGCCTGAATTTCAGCCACTAAATAATGGGGGTCATATCACTTAATTTCACCATAAAATGAGGATAATAAAATCTTTCATTATTATCACAGGATTGCTCTCTCAAATGAGAAAATAGATGTATAAAAATAGTGAAAAATAAAGTCACTTATAAAGTATCACTTTTGTCATTTATATTATCATTTATAATCACATCATTATTACTGGTTGTTTTTAGAGATTATAGGGTTGGCATGTGTCCAAGACTACAAATAGGTTCCTATGGAAAATTTTTATAAGCAGGGATTTATTTTAAGAGTTGATGTGTATTGACCTAAGACGGTTTTGGCATTCAGCAAATGACAGGTTCTCTTTGTAAATATTGGTAGTGTCTCGTACTTATAGGTAGGTTGGGCCTTTACATCACCTCTTCTGCAAATTTACCAGAAGCGCCACTCTCCACTCTAGGCTTTCCAACTGGTACCTATGTGAAAGATTCACTTGAGGCAGACAATGATAGTCAGACCTCAGGATACAAAAATAATGCAACTCTAGACTTCGAGCACTAACAAATGGTCCTACACTGCTATGTTTGTTCGATTCATATACCTTGTTCATGCAATGGCAATGGGACTTGTACAAATCTACGTGATCAGTTACCTGTTTTGAATACTGTGCATTTTACCATTTGAGGAATATATCCCTTATGCTTAATTAATAAATCCTTTCATGTAGATTTCACTTATGATATTTGAGGTGCCAAGTAATTAAGTCTTGAGTGTTGACTACTAATTAGGATACCCCTAAGATGTAGAATAGAGTTTTTGCACAGTCACACATTACATGGGTTATACTAATGAATTTAATGTAAATTCCAATGCAAACTATATAATAAGAGTGTCATTTTGTCATTATATGAAATAAGACTGTATTCCACTCTAAGTACTATTATCAAGGTCTCATCCATGTTTTTCCTTTTTAAAAACATACTTTAAAGAATACTTAATATATGTATGGGATGATGGATGTTAACTAAACTTATTGTGGTAATCATTTTACAATAAATGTAAGTCAAATAATTATGCTATACACCTTAAAATTATACAGTGCTGTATGTCAATTATATCTAAATAAAACTGGGGAAAAAAGAATACTTAAGGCATTTTAAGACACAAGCATTGTTCATTTTAACAAATATTTCTTGAGCACTTACTATGTGCCAAGCACTATGCTATGTCATGAGGTGACAAAAAGCAGGAATAATTTAAGTTCTTACAGCCTAATAAGGAAGCAGGTACTGAACAAACAAGCAGCTAAACTACAGTGTGGTATTTGCTATGAAAAATAAAATAGAATTCTGTGAGATCCTTTAAAATATTATAAGACATTATTTAGAAAAAGCCTGTAGGAAGAGGTATAAATAATTCATCTTATGAATCAGAATTGCAAATACTGAGTTATCATAGTTAATTGCTTTCCCTTTTAATGTTTTTATGTTAAAGATGAAGATAAAGAGCAGAAACACTTTGAACTGGGAAAATAACTTGATGTGCCATTGGATGATTTGGCTGACTGAAACTATAAAGCAGTACAACTGAATGTCACAGGAATTAAAGGCACTTCTGTTGAGTCAATAAGTCAATATATTACTTCTGCTCTCCTGAAAAAATCAGCTTGCTACATGGGCAATTCAAGACACAGTGTCATTTTTCAGTAGGCACTGAGGAAAACAACCATAACAAAGAGAACAGTTTAAGGTTTTAACTTATTTTCCTCTGATTTTTTTTTTTTACTGTAGTATATTGTAAATTTAAGCAGAAAACATCAATAGACTTCAATTGTAACATGGAGAATAATCCTAAAGGGAATTTCTGGTTGTGTGGAGTAAATTCTGATTTTACTGGGACCTGATTCATTTACCCATTTAATATATTTTTAATAATTGATTTGAATTTCCTTTTGCCATTACTTAGCATATTTTGTTTGATGCTTTTTGCTGCAATCTTATAACTCTGTTCATTCTTATACACATTTTTATAGAATATAGAATTTACATATTACATACTCAGATATACATCATTTGAATGCTTTTACATTTAGTCATTGAAATACAGCATAAAAAATATGAAGTTTACTAATTAACAGAAAGTTGTTAGATGATATCTATTCATTTTACTCTTCCATAAGATGGTGAATAAATGAATAATGCAATTCTCAATAAAAGAAGCTATATTCAAGTTATTCTTAAGGTCTTTAATTTAATTACTAATATGCCTTTTCATACACTTTGATTCATTTGACCTTCAAAGATTCTAGCAAACAATAGTGAAATCAACAAAAAGGCATATAAAGGCAAAGCTAGCAATTATATTTTAATTGATTCTGAACCCCTTCTTACCATTTTTCTTATCAACCATTATTTTAGAGTCCCATTAAAACAAAAGTGCATTGACAATTGTCATAGAATTTGAAATATTTAAGATACCAACCCAGACGTACATGAACACAGACGTATAGACAGCACACACACTCACACACACAAACACAGACACAACCTCAAGCGCATCATTGTTTGGTATCTTTTCTTGATATGTAAGATGACACAACTGCAATATTGACAACAAAAAGTCTGTCACTATATTTTGACAGGTTTCAGCAAACTCAATGGCTCAAAAAGTCCGCATAGCTCCTTTATTTATTTCATTCTTTGATTTATTTAATAATATTTATTGAGTGTCTACCATGTGCCAGGTACTGTTCCAGGTGTTGAGGTTAAAACAGTAAACAAAGCAAGCATAGCTTCTCCCCTCACTGAGCTTATATCTATTGGATTTTTTGATCTCACAGAACCAGAAATTATAGATGATAGATAGATAGATAGATAGATAGATAGATATAGATAGGTTGATACACATACACAAAGACATTGACTTGTATTTGTTCTATTGCCTGATTTTTCCTGTAACCACAGAATTGGCAATAAAAATCACTGAGCTGGAAACAAAAGCTGCTAACTACCCTCAGAGTCTAAAGAAAATACCCTCTTTGGCCACCAAATTGAGACCCGATTCCTTCCCATAGGACTTGTGAAGAGGCTGTTAAACCATTTCTACCCCTTTTCTCAATCTATATGAGAAGATTAGATATGGGAAAAATTTTGTGGGGGCCTTGTGCAGGGTGTTAGTGAGAGAATAATTAGTCTTTTCTCTTCCTTGGTCTTCTCTCTCTGTGCCAAGTAAAGGGGGAATTGCAAAAGGATATTTGAAGACTAGAAATGCCTTTCAAGAAGAAAACGCAAGCATCACATTCCTTGGCTTAGATGCTTGATGAGATGAGAAAACCAGGCCCACCCGGTGTTCTCATTAGAAAGACGCAAGAAGACAGATTTCTTGAAATTGCTTTACAGCTGTTTCTTGGTTTGGGAGCCCACAGGAACATAGAAATGGTGTCCATTTCTGTTCTAGAGATTTCTGAAGACAAGAGTCCTGCTAAAGTAGCCCATGCCAGCAGTATGTGAAGAGACCATGGTGTAATGAGCTGCGGCAGAAAATAGTGAGTGGCACCCTCCATTTCAGTTTGCTCTGGCTTTTGGAGTCATGGAAGTGAGGGCCTCAGTAGTTCCCATGGTTCCTCACAAAAGCATATGAAGATTACAGGTGACCCTGGTGGCTCCCAGGGCAAAGCAATTGAAAGTCCAATTGAGATAAGGAGTTGGGGTCTGATGGTGGGGCTGAAGTGAAATTTGGTTGCTTTTCTTTAATGAGGGTGGTCTTGAGATATAGAGGATGCAGAGTGAGCAAAAAAACTCTGCTTACTTGGTATGATTTCAGGTGCACTGGAAGGAATGGCTCATCCTATAAAAAAATTCCATTCTGCTTATTCACATTTAAAGTCCCCTTTCCATTCAATCAACAGATATTTATTGAATATTGACCATGTTCCAGGCACTATTCTAGGTATTGGAGATATAACAGTGAACAGAACAGACGTAGGGAGAGAGAGACTATAAACTGAATCTACTATCCAAGTCAATGCACAGAGATTGTAGATTGTACTAACCACAGTATTTGGCACAAAGCAGGAGCCCGATACATGTTATAATAAATGAATAAATGAGGGTAAATTAGATGACCTCTATGATCATTTTCAGTTCTGATAATTTGTGTTTCCCTTATTGTCTCTGACTCAGTCTTCAGTTGTGTATGCCTCATTTAATTATCTTATTACTTTTAACATTTTAAAATTTTAAGTACCAACTATATGCTGGATAATGCTAAAATTTGTCATATACTTGCATGTACTATCTCATTTAATCTTCATAGAAGCACTATAAGGTAGATTTTATTATCTCCTTTTATAGATGAAATGTTTTACCCTATTAGCAGAGCTGGAATTTGAAGGCCAGGTATTTTGCTTCAAAGTCCATGATTTTTCTGTTAGATCACACTGTATCTCCAACATTATTGGACTGTATACTACAAAGTGTTAGAGCATCATATATTTAACATACATAGTGAAAACTTAATTTGTATCTGTATATCATTTAACAGTTTTCAAACTATCTTTACTATACATATATATGTATATGTATATCACCTTCCTTGGCATAGAAATATATATGTATTCTCATTTATACTCTGTGTAGGAGGGGGAGATCTTCTTTTCACTGTTTTACAGGTCAAGAAACTGAAATTTATAAAAGTTAAATGATAACTAGTAATTGGCAATACTGACATTGGAGCTCATCTTCCAATGCTTTCCATATACCGCAGCGTAGTACATGCCTTTCGATATACTACAATGCTTCAGTGGTCCTTAGAAGATGCTCTTTTCTCCCCAGTCTCCTTCAAATTTCATTTTAAAACTTAACTCTTTTAGAAAGTATTTCCTGGTAATGCCACTTGACCTCAAATCATGTGTGCTCAAGTATCTTTTGTACTTCTGTGTTGCATGTAATAACAATGGCTAATATTTATCAAGAGCCTACCAACTACCATACTATCCAGCAATTCCACTTCTGGGTATTTATCCAAAGGAAACAAAAACACTAACTTGAAAAGATATCTCCACCCACATGTTCATTACAGCATTATTTAAAATGGCCAAGATATGAAAGCAACCTAAGTGTCCATTGATGGATTGATGACTAAAGAAAATGTGGTATTATATACACAATAGAATATTATTCAGCCATAAAAAATGAGGAAATCCTGTCATTTGTGACAACATGGATGGACCTTGAGGGCATTATGCTAAGTGAAATAAATCAGACAGAGAAAGACAAATACCATATGATCTCACTTATATGTGGAAACTAAACAAAACAAAAACAAAAAACAAAACCTAACTCATAAATACAAAGATCAGATTCGTGGATGCCAGGGTGGGGTGCAAAATGGGTGAAAATGGTCAAAAGGTACAAACTTCCAGTTATAAAATAAATAACCCCTGGGGATGTAATGTACAGCATGGTGACTAGGGTTAATAATACAATATTGTATATTTGAAAATTGCTAAAAGAGTAGATCTTAAAAGTTCTCATCATAAAAAAAAAATCTTGTAATTATGGGTGGTGATGGATATTAACTAGACTTATTGTGGTAACCATTTTGCAATATATACATACATCGAATCATTATGTCATACACCTGAAACTAATATAATTTTATTTGCCAATTTTTTCTTAATAGAAAAAAATAAAGAGAAGAAAAAATGAGGAAACACCTGAAGACCTTGTTACAACACAGATCAATGGGGCCCCACCCTCAGAATTTCTGATTCAATAGGTCTGGGATGGAACCATAAAATTTGCATTTGGATCAAGTTCTCAGATAATGTTGATGCGGTTGTTCTAGGGACCACGCTTTGAGAACCACTGCTCTACAGAATTACTCTGCTCCATGAATATTTTGAATCTCTAAAAGCATCCAATTGTTTACATTTTTCATTTCTTATGGGTTATTAGAGAAGAGAAAATGGCCCTATAACATGGTCATCTCCTGGCTACTTTGATTAGAGGTCTCAGGTCTCCACACCATTAGTTACTACTAATAATGATCAAATTTTAAAAAATAATATTTTTTGAAGGCTTATATTATCAAACCATTATGTAGTAGATAATCTCATTTTATTACATTATAATGTATCAAATAGGTGATATTATTATCCCCACTTTACAGATATAAAAACAAAGTCACACAACAGTAAGTGGCAGAGCCAAGATTCACAAAGAGGTCAGCCTAACACTAGATTATGAGATTTTACTTCCTCCCTACCATTTCCTTTGAGAAAATAAATTTGTAAAGGCCAGAGATGTATTATTCCGGTGTTTGTTACACAGTTTTTTAAAATTATTTTATTGAGGTCATATTGGCTTATAACATTGTGTGAATTTAAAGTGTACATTATTATATTTCAGTTTCTATGTAGACTGCATTGTATTGACCACCAATAGTCTAGTTTTATCCCTCACCATACATATGTGCCCCTTTACTCCTTTTGCCCTCCACCCACCCTATTCCCCTCTGGTAACCACCAACCTTTTCTCCTTATCTATGTGTTTGTTTGTTTATTTATTTTCCACATATGAGTGAAATCATATGGTATTTGTCTGACTTATTTCGCTTAGCATAATACTCTCAAGGTCTATCCACGTTGTCGCAAATGGCAAGGGTTTGTTTTTTTATGGCTGAGTAGTATTCCCTTATATATATATATATACATATACATATACATATATATATATATATACACCACATCTTCTTTATCCATTCGTCTGTTGATGGACACTTGGGTTGCTTCCATGTCTTGGCTATTGTGAATAATGCTGCAATGAACATAGGGATGCATAAATCTCTTTGAATTCCTGATTTCATGTCCTTTGGATAAATACCCAGTAGTGGAATAGCTGGATCATACGGTATTTCTATTTTTAATTTTTTGAGAAATCTCCACACTGTTTTCCATAGTGGCTGCACCAGTTTGCATTCCTACCAGCAGTATATGAGGCTTCCTTTTTCTCCACATCCTCTGCAATACTTGTTATTTCTTGTCTTGTTAATTATAGCCATTCTGATAGGTGTGAGGTGATATCTCAATGTAGTTCTGATTTGAATTGCCTAATTGTTATTGATGTTGAACATCTTTTCATGTGCCTGTTGGCCATCTGTATATCTTCTGTGGAAAAATGTCTGTTCATATTCTCTGCCCATTTTTGACCGGGTTGTTCATTTTTTTGTTGTTGAGTTATATAAATTCTTTATATATTTTGGAAATTAACCCCTTGTTGGATATATGACTTGCAAATATTTACTCCCAGTTGGTGGGTTATCTTTTTGTTTTGTTGATGGTTTCCTTTGCTATACAAAAGCTTCTTAGTCTGATGTAGTCCCATTTGTTTATTTTTTCTTTTGTTTTTCTTGCCTGAGTAGACACGGTATTTGAAAAGATACTGCTAAGACCAATGTTTAAGAGTGTATTGCCTATGCTTTCTCCTAGGAGTTTTATGGTTTCAGGTTTTACATTCAAGTCTTTAATCCATTTTGAGTCAATTTTTGTGTATGCTGCAAGATAATGGTCAGCTTTCATTCTTTTGCAAGTGGCTGTCCAGTTTTCCCAACACCATTTATTGAAGAGACTTTCTCCATTGAGAAATGGAGTACGTTCTTGGCTCCCTTGTCGAAGATTAGCTGTCCATAGATGTGTGGTTTTATTTCTGGGATCTCAATTCCGTTCCATTGATTTGTGTGTCTGCTTTTCTGCCAGTACCATGCTGTTTTGATTACTATAGCTTTGTAGTATATTTTGAAATCAGGGACTGTGATACCTCCAGCTTTGTTCTTTTTTCTCAGAACTGCTTTGGCTATTCAGGGTCTTTTTTGTCCCATATAAATTTTAGGATTCTTTGTTCTATTTCCATGAAAAATGTCATTGGGATTCTGATTGGGATTGCACTGAATCTGTACATTGCTTTAGGTAATATGGACATTGTAACTATGTTTATTCTTTCAATCCATGAGCATGGCATATCTTTTCATGTCCTTATGTCTTCTTTGATTTCTTTCAATGATGCCTTATAATTTTCAGCATATAGGTCTTTCACCTCTTTGGTTAAATTTATTCCTCGGTATTTTATTCTTTTTGTTGCAATTGTAAATGGGATTGTATTCTTGATTTCACTTTCTACTAGTTCATTAGTAGTGTATAGAAATGCAACTGGTTTTTGTATGTTGATTTTGTACCCTGAAACATTACTGTATTCATTCATTATTTCTAATAGTTTTCTGGTGGATTCTCTAGGGTTTTTTTATATAGAGAATCATGTCATCCACAAATAGTGACAGTTTTAGTTCTTCTTTTCCAATTTGGATACCTTTTATTTCTTTTTCTTGCCTAATTGCTGAGGCTAGGACTTTGGATACTATGTTAAATAAGAGGAGCTAGAGTATCTTGTTCCTGTTCTCAGAGGGATGGCTTTCAGTTTTTCACAGTTGAATATAATGTTGGCTGTGGGTCTGTCATATATGGCCTTTCTTATATTGAGGTACTTCCCTTCTATACCCATTTTATTGACAGTTTTTATAATAAGTGGATGTTGGATCTTGTCAAATGCTTTGTCTGCATCTGTTGAGATGATCATGTGATTTTTATTCATTATTTTGTTAATGTGATGTGTCACATTGATTGATTTGTAGATGTTGAACCATTCTTGAATCTCTGGAATAAATCCCAGTTGACCATGGTGTATGATCCTTTTAATGTATTGTTTTATTCAATTTGCTAATATTTTATTGAAGATTTTTGCATCTATGTTCATCAGAAATATTGGCCTTTAATTTTCCTTTTTTTTTTTTTTGAGGAAGATTGGCCCATCTGTCGCCAATCTTCTTCCTTTTTTTTTTTTTCCTTTTTTCTCCCCAAAGCCCAGGAGATAGTTGTATGTCATGGTTGTACATCCATCTGGTTGCTCCATGTGGGATGCCACCTCAGCATGGCTTGATGAGCAGTGCCTAGGTCTACACCCAGGATCTGAACCAGCAAAGTCTGCACTGCTGAAGTGGAGTGCATGAACTTCACTGCTACACCACTGGGCCAGCCCCTAATTTTCCTTTTTTGTGTTGTCCTTGTCTGGTTTTGGTATCAGGGTAATGTTGGCCTCATAAAATGAGTTAGGAAGCATTCCATCTTCTTCAACTTTTTGGAAGAGGTAGAGAAGGATACACATTAAATCTTCTTTGAATGTTTCATAGAATTCACTAGAGAAGCCATGTGCAGTCCTGGACTTTTGTTTTTGGGAAGCTTTTTGATTACTGTTTCAATCTCTTTACTTGTGATTGTTTTATTCAGATAATCTATTTCTTCTTGATTCAGTTTTGTGAGGTTGTATGATTCTTAGAATTTATCCATTTCTTCTAGGTTATCCAATTTGTTGCCATATAGCTTTTCACAGTATTCTGGTATAATCCTTGGTATTTCTGTGGTGTCCATTTTAATTTCTCATCTTTCATTTCTGATTTTATTTATTTGAGCCTTCTCTCTTTTTTTCTTAGTGAGTCTGCTAAGGGTTTGTAATTTTGTTTATCTTCTCCAAGAACCAGCTCTTAGTTTCGTTGATCCTTTCTATTGGGTTTTAATTTCTATTTCATTTTTTTCTGCTCTGATTTTTATTTATTTCCCTCCTTCTATTGACTTTTGGCTTTGTTTTTATTTTTTCGTTCTTTTAGGTATAGCGTAAGGTTGTTTATTTGAGATTTTCTTGTTTTTTGAGGTAAGCTTGTATTGCTATAAACTTCCCTCTTAGTACTGCTTTTGCTGCATCCCATAAGTTTTGGTATGTTGTGTTTTCATTTTCATTTGTCTCCAGGTATTTTTTTTTTTTTTTGCAGGGAAAGGTTTGCCCTGAGCTAACATCTGTTGCCAATCTTCTTTTTTTTCCCTCCCCAAAGCCCCAGTGTTTGGTTGTATATCCTAGTTGTAAATCTTTCTGGTTCTTCTATGTAAGCTGCCACCACAGCATGGCAACTGACATACGGACGGTGTGGTTCTGCGACCAGGAAACGAACTCAGGCCACTGAAGTGGTGAGAGTGCCGAAATTTAACCCCTAGGCCATCAGGGCTAGCTCGTCTCCAGGTAATTTTTGATTTCTCCACTGATTTCTTCATGGATCCAATAGTTGTTCAGTAGCATGTTGTTTAGTCTCCACATATTTGTGACTTTTCTAGCTTTCTTCTTGCAGTTAATTTGTAATTTCATACCGTTGTGGTCAGAAAAGATGCTTGATTTGATTTCAAACTTCTCAAATTTATTGTCTTGCTTTGTTTCCCAACACATGGTCTATCTTTGAGAATGTTCCATGTGCACTTGAGAAGAATGTGTTTTCTGTTGTTTTTGGATGGAATGTTCTATATATATCTATTAAGTCCATCCAGTCTGGTGTTTCATTTAAGGTCAATGTTTCCTTGTTGACTTTCTGTCTGGATTATCTATCCATTCATGTAAGTGGGATGTTAAAGTCTCCTATTATTGTGTTGCTGTCTATTTCTCCCTTTAGGTCTGTTAATAGTTGCTTTATATACTTTGGTGCTCCTGTGTTAGGTGCATATAAATTAAGTGTTATGTCTTCTTGGTGGAATGTCCCTTTTATTATTATATAACGCCCATCTTTGTCTCTTGTTATCTTTTTTGTCTTTCTTATGGGCATTTTTTTAAAATTACTCTCCAGAAAGGAATTTCTTCCTCTTCCACCTTATCCAGCACTGTCCCTTGTTGTGAGGGTTCTTTTTTATCCAGTTTTCAGTTCTCTCTCTGAGGTAACTGTTCCAAGAATAGTTGTAAATTTGTTGTGTCCATGGGAGGAGGTGAGTTCAGAGTCCACCTACGCAACCATCTTGACACCGTCTTGAAGTCTGTTTTGTCTGATATCAGTATAGCTACACCCACTTTCTTTTGGTTGCCACTTGCTTGGAGTATCATCTTCCATCCCTTCATTCTAAGCTTATGTTTGTTGTTAGGGCTGAGATGTATTTCCAGGAGGTAGCATATTGTTGGTTCTTGTTTTTTAATCCATCCAGCCACTTTGTGTCTTTTGGTTGGTGAATTCAATCCATTTACATTTAGAGTGATTATTGATATATGAGTGATTAATACTGCCATTTTATCTTTTGTTTTCTGGTTGTTCTATATTTCTATTGTTACTTTTCCTTGTATTTCTGACTGCCATTTCAGTTTGGTGGTTTTCTGTGCCGTTTTTCTCAGTTTTCTCTTTATTTATGACTTCTGACTCTGTTCTGAATTTTTGTTTTATTGTTATCAAGAGTTTTGTAAAAAATATCTCATAGATGTGATACTTCATTTTCCAATTGCCTCTTATATCCTTTAGCCTATGCAGGTTCCATCTTTTTCTTCTTCCCCTTCTATGTTTTTATTGTCACAAATTATTCTTTTTTGTGTTGTGAGTTTGTGACCAAATTGATGTGGTTATAGCTATTTTTGACGCCTCATTTTACCTTTATTTTTTATGTTATAATTGTTTACTAACCTATTCTGATATAGAGCTGCAATTTTCTGATTCTGTCTGTCTATTTATCTCCTTGCTCAAAGCTTTGTAAACCTATCCCTTTTTGTTTCATGTAGGAGGGCTCCTTTCAACATTTCTTGTAGGGCAGGTCTAGTGGCAATGAACTCCCTCAGCTTTTGTTTGTCTGGGGAAGCTTTCATTTCTCCATCATATCTGAAGGATAGTTTCACTGGATAGAGTATTCTTGGCTGATAGTTTTTGTTTTTGAGTATTTTGAATATATCATTCCACTCTCTCCTAGCTTGTAGAGTTTCTGCTGTGAAATTCACTGACAGCCTGATGGGGGTTCCTTTGTAGGTTATTTTCTTCTCTCTGGCTAACCTTAATATTCTTTCTTCATCATTGACTTTTGATAGTTTTAATATTATATTCTTTAGAGAAGGTATTTTTGCATTGAGATAATTAGGAGTCATATTAGCTTCATGTACTTGCATGTCTAGTTCCTTCCCTAGGTTTGGGAAATTCTCAGCTATTATTTCTTTGAATAAGCTCTCTGCTCCTTTCTCCCTATCTTCTCCTTCCAGGATACCTATTATCCTTATGTTATTTTTCCTAATTGAGTCAGATATTTCTCATAGAATTTCTTCACATTTTTAAATCTTATTTCTCTCTCCTCTTCCACCTGATACAAATGCCTAGATTTTTATCTTCAAGCTCAATAATGCTCTCTTCCGTATGGTCTGCTCTATTTTTAATGCTTTCTACTTTATTTTTCCTGTCATTTTGTGTGCTTCATCTCCAGTATTTCTTTTTTTTTAGACTTGCAATCTCTGTGGTGAAGTACTCCTTCTGATCATTAGTTTTATTCCTGAGATCATTGAACTGTCTTTCTGAGTTTTATTTTAACTCAAATTTCTTCATGACAGCTATTTTGAATTCTCTGTCAGCTGAATTGTAATCTTCTGTGACTTAGAGTTTAGTTTCTGGAGAGTTATTCTTCTCTTTCTGTTCTGCCATGTTACTGTAGTTCTTCATGGTATTCGATGAATTGATCCTCTGCTGGTGCATTTGTGGTAGTAAACTTCTTTCTTATTTGGGTGTTGTTTTGGTTCTGAGCTGCTTCTGGTCATATTTGAGAGCCTGCACATTCCACGCTCCACTGCCTCTGCTAGAGGCATTGTCAGTGCCCTCTTTGTGCTACTTGTGCCTCTGAGGTTGCTGGTACCTTGCTGCTTTCAATGTAACTGCAGTCTCAGGTGTTGCCACTGGGGTCACCAGGCTGTGAGCACTCCTGCTGCTTCTGGGGTCACCTGGGTCTTGTGTTCCCCCACTGTCTCTCTATGGGTTCTCCACAGGCTTGGGTGCTGCTTCCCCATGCATCACCTCTGCTGCTGCTCCTGGGTTATCTGGGGGTGCTGGCAGCACCATTGCCAAGGGTGCTGGGTCCACAGGTGTCACTGTTGCTGCTAGTGGCCTGGGTTCTTGTATGCAGCCCCTGCTACTGATAGAGCCAGTGTTGGGGATGCCACCACTGGGAGCTGGGTCACAGGTTTTGCTGTGGTTCCTCAAGCCTCATGTCACAGGTCCCATGTGCCACTGCTGGGGGAGGGGCAGGGGCTATGCTGCAATTTTGTTGCTGGTCCTGCGACCTCTGGTCACTGGCACACGCTGATTTGCTTTTTGAGATGTCAGATCAGGACACCCTGCTCTTGCTTGGGAAATCTGCGTTTTGGTTGCTGTCCCCACTGCCGGAAAGACCGGCACAACTGCTTGGGGAGAGGGAAGGGACTGCATCATCAGCTTTGCTCTGTGTCTTGAAGCCTCAGGACGTATGAGCCACCTTCCACTGCTTGTGGGGGACAGGGGCCAAGCCACTAGTAAGTGTTGCCACTGTTCATGCAGCCTCTGGTTGCTGGTATACACCAGTGTGCTTTGAAACCTCTGGACAGGGCACTCCACCCCAACCGGGGAAATTCACTCCTTGGATGTTGTCCCCATTGCTGGAAAGACCAGTGCCACTGCTGGGGGAAGGGTTAAGGGCCAGGTCACAGGCTCTGCTCTGTGTCCTGAAGCCATAAGACATGTACCCCACCCACCACTTCTGTGGGAGGGCAGGGGCCAAGTCACAAGTGCCTTGTTCACCCTTGCAGCCTGCGGTAGCCGGTGTGCGCTGGTGTGAGGTTCCGTATTTTGGATCGCCGCCACTGGGGGAGAGAGAGGGGGCTTCTCCCCTAGTTCCACTGCCTCTGTGAGGTCCAGTCAACCCATCTTCAGATGTATAGATGCATGGATGGCTCATGCATTCCGGTGTGCTGTGCAGGGAGTCCTTTGTCGGTCAGTGGATGTCTGACTGGTTGTAACTTAGAGAGGAGAGACAAGGGAACAACTCACTCTGCCATAATGCTCACATCACTCTTTTACACAATTTAATTGAACAGAGATAATTAACCAATTAATATATTTCCTGAAGATTAAAAAAAAGGAGCCTACTATGTGCCAGATGTTGTTCTAGGTAGTATGCAAGCACTGATTCACTTAGAGCTCACAGCAACCTCTTGAAGTAGATTCCATTGCAGTTCTCACTTTATAGATGATGATACCGAGGGCCAGAGAGGTTACATCACTTGTCCAATCTTCAAGAAATAGTAAATAGAAAAGCTGCACTATGAAGGCTCCAGAGGACCTGCATTCCTACCCAGTTCACTCTACACTCCCTGTGAATTATTTTACTTTGCTTTTGATTAAATTGTCTTTAATAAGTGTTGTTCAATCTTATTTCATGTCTCACTCTTAATAGGCAGGCTGCAACTCAAGTCTTTTTGTACTACTACATAAGTAAGGTTAGGTGTAGCATTCTACATGTGGAGAGAGTTTAGCAAATAATTTCAAAGAGAATGGTAGCTCCTTGAGCACAGAGATCACAATTTAGCAATCTTTTCCAGAGCAGATAAAAGGTCTGAATAAATTCCCTTTCCTTTTTCTTTGAACCCTTCATCGCAGGGAATATTTGACATTAATGTGAAAAAATATCAATTTTTTTTTTTGTATATTAAATTTGCTTTTCCTGACTGAAAGTGAAATTGCATTCCAGGAATGTGAATGGTTTTGAGCTGATCAGCCATAACTTTTCCATCCAATGTCCCTGGTCATCAAAAACACTTCTCTGCAAGTTAGTTCCAGAGGCAAGGGTGACTTTCTGTGACCAGAGATTAGAAGAAAACAAAGGAGTTCACAGAAGAGTTAAGTTAAGCCCAAATAGTCTTGCCGCTTCTAGTCACTCTCCATGTTACACATACATGTTATTCCACGCTACATAAATATACTTGCCAGAGTTACATCTCTTAAGCAAACAGATGATTCCTCCAGTCTCCTAATTCAAAGCATTCAATAGCTCCCATCTGCCTGTGACAGTATTTTTCAAACCTGGCTTAAATCAAAATAACCTGGTAAACTTGAAAAAAATAAAATTTTCAAGGCCAGGGAAATTGTGTATTTAACAAGCTCCCTGAGGGATTTTGATACTCATCCAAAGTTGAAAAACATTGGCCTATTAGAATTAAGTACAGTCTCTTCAGCTTTGCATTCAAGACTCCCTTTCACCTTGTTCTATTCTGGCATTTCCAGCCTTATCTTCTGGTAAGTCTACACTTCAATCATCTTTATATTTCCAAAACTCCTAGTACATGCTTTGCACAGAGCAGGCATTCAGCACGTTTATAAATTGACCTTGCTATTTTAGTGTTCTCATCCACTAAGCTAGGTAGCCACCAAGGTGTTGTGGGAAACGATATTGGTCTGTGTCGTTTGCTTACTCTGCTACTTCTCCTTTCTTCCCCATCAAACCTGGTGCTGCCTGAAAAATGAAATATCAAGGTGACATTCAGTTTTTACCTACTCATTGAACTTCAGAAAATGGTCACAGCAGAGTGGAGATGTAGAAGGCAGAAATATCCGTCATATTTCTAAGGCACAGCAAAAATCATAATCCAATCACCTCTTTATCATTTCACATTAATGATTACAGTTTCAGGGCTTAAAATACTGATTCTCTGCTGTTTCAAGAAGCCTTCAATTTATCCACATTCCCAATTCCATCTTAGATTAAAAAAAAAAAAAGATGTAGTGCTAGCTACTACTTTTCTCCTTTCAGTCTAGAAGAATGCCAATGTTTCTAACTCACGCCAAGTGGGTCGATTATTCTTATTCACCTGTCTGTTGAGGTCTTATTGCCCCTTGCTCCCTTGCAAATAATGTCATCATCTGTAGGATCACTTGGCTGTATCCTTCTCTTTGTATACTGTGAAAATTCACTCTGATGAAAACAGGAATTTTGCCAATATGAAAAAAAAATAGCCTAACACTTACTTTAATCATTTAATGAGCCAAATTGACCTTATAGGAATATTAATTAGCTAAACCAAAGAATGTGTTTGTGTGTGTATATGTGCATATGATTCTGTGTTTGTGTATTTCGTACACTTGTGTGTGTGCGTGTGCACGTGCAGGGACCAGAGGGTGCTGAAATCCAGCCGGTGCTCCACATGTATTTTGGTGCAGTGGTGGATATGCCAGGAGGAAGAGGTAACTTTTTCTCTTGCCCAAAGGTTACATCTGATCACCAAATTATGTGCCTGAGGGGCCACCCTTCTGATTCAACCCTCAATAGAGAGTGTCTTTTTCTAATTTTCACAGAAACCATATAGACTATTAGACACTAGCAGCGTCTATGTATAAATATATGTTCATACATGTGTTCATATGTATGCATGTTTGTGTGTGTGTGTGTGTGTGTGTGTGTGAGAGAGAGAGAGAGAAATCAAAAAACCACGCATTTGTGGACACAGAAAGTTGGTATTTGGGGTACACCAAATAAGTTTCTACCTATTGTGATAGGAATAAAAGTTAAGATCATTCTTCCTCTTCATGGTGTTAAGCATCTATGCAAATATCCCCTCCCCACCCCACACAAATACTATGAATTACACTGCTGATAATTATCATCATTGATCCAGTTCATTGAAAACCCTTTCTCGCAATGGTAGTATGATAAAGATGAAGAAGTACTGAGACAAGAGTTGAGAGATTGAGTTTTCTCCTATCCCAGCTCTAACACTTAGCTATGAGACCTTGGTCAAATTCTATAACCTCTCAGTGTCAATATTTTCATTTATACACATGGATTCCTCAGGGCCCATTTTGCTGTCTCTATACAACTCCATGTTTGCACATATGTGTGTGTATTTATTTACCTTTTTTCCCCCTCATATAAAGAGGAAGAGTCACTTGCTTGATATTTTAACATTACTCACTTTGCTTGCTCGGGCTCCTCTAACCCCCTCTATAAAACCATTTGCAGTCTTATAACTTTTTCTCTCTGGGCTGTCTTAGAAAAAAAGGTTGCCCATGCTGTTTTTTTTTTTTAAAGAAACTCTTTACTACTTTTCACTACAGAGAAATGGATATGAGTTGATTAAAAAACTTCTGAAAGACTCAGAAAATGCCAGCTGAGACTTGGAAGATTCAAGGACCTTTATCTGGCTTGTTTTCCTCCTTCAGTTCAAAAAATATTTATTGAGGAACTACAAAATGGCAGACACTGCTCTAAGCACTGGAACTGTGGCAGTAAACAAATTAGACAAAAATCATTGCCATCAGGGAGCTTACATTCTATTTGGTAGAGGCAAACAACACACACACACACACACACACACACACACAGACAGACACATATATATAATCTGATATATATAATATCTTATATATATCTAATATAAATACAAAATAATAATATTTGATATATATTATATCAAACAGTGATAAATGTCATGGAGAAAAATGAAGCAGGGAATGGGAATGGGTGTGTGTGTGTGTGTGTGTGTGTACCTAAAGGAGTTATAAGAAACTGTAGTTTTAAATAGAATGGTCAGGAAACGCCTCACTGGAAAGGTGATGTTTGAGCCAAAATGTGAAGGAGTGAGCCATGTAGATAACTGAGAAGGGCAATCTAGCACAACGGACCTGAGCCAGAAGCATGTCTTGTATGTTCTAGTAACAGCAAGGAAGCCAGTGTGGCTGGAGCTGAGTGATTTAGTGGAAAAGTAATAGATGTCAGAGAGTTAAGGCAGAGGCCTAGTATGTGGGACCTTGTAGATTACTGCAAGGGCTTTAGATTTTACTCTGAGTGAGAAGGGAACCCACCAGAAGACTTTGAGCAGACGAGTGATATGATTATAGTTATAATTTTGAAAAGATCACAATAGATGCTCTGTTGAGAATAGACTGTAGGAACCAGGATTTAAGTACAAAGGTCAGTTACGAAACTATTGCTATGATTTAGATGAGAGAATGATGGTAGTTTGGATCAGAGCAATAGCAGTAGAAAGTAACAGAGTGGTTGATTTTTCTATATATTTTGAGGTACAACCAAAAGATTTGCTTGTGGTTTGGATGTGAGCTGAAAGAGAAAGAATGGCATTGAGGGTGATTCTAGGGCTTTAGGCCTGATAACTAAAAGTATGTAGTGCCATTTACTGATATGGAAAGAAAATGGGAAAAGTAGGTATCTTGATGGGAAGATCAAAGATTCAATTTTGGACCTGTTAGGCTTGAGACGCCTATTGGACATCTGAATGAAAATGTCAAGTCGGCAGTTTGACATATGAGTCTGCATTTCTGGAGAGATGTCTGGGCTGGAAATAAAAATTTAAGAATCATCAGAAAATAAGCAGCAATTAAAAACATTAGACTAATTTGGTCACCAAAGGAGTGACTGGAGATAAAGAAGTCTAAGCAAGGACTGAGACCTGGGACACTACTATGTTAACAGGAAGGGAAAAGAAGTAATAAGAAAGTAGGAATGTGTGAAGTTCTGGAGGCCAAGCCAAACAACTGTTTTAAGAAGGCAGTGACCGATCAATGGCGTCAGGTGATGAGGATAGCTAAGATACATACGGACAAATGGATTTAGCACTGTGGAGATACTGGCAATCTAGACAAGAGTAGATTAAGGGCAAATGGTAAGTATGAAAACCTGATTGGAATGGGTTCAAGAGGATAGGAAAAGAGGAATTTGCAATACATTTTTAGAGGAGTATTGCTCTAAAGAGAAGGAAAAAATAAACAGTAGCTTGAGGAAGTGTATGGGATCAAAGGAAGTTTTGTTCTTTTTAACTTCTAAAATATAACATGCGTGTACTAAAGTATATAAAGCATAACTTTAGTTTAATAAATAATTATATAGGAAACAGCTGTGTAACCACTGCCTAAATTAAGAAACAGAACATTGCAGCACCCTAGAAGCCCCATGTAGGCCCTTCCTGATCAAAAACCTTCCTCTGCTCATTAGAACTAACCACCATCTTGACTTTCTCAATCATTTCCTTGATATTCTCTATACTTTTGTCGCAGAAATATGTATCCCTAAACACCAATTGTTTAGTTTTGCCAATTTTTGACATTTAGACAAATATAATCACACTGTATGTATTTGTGTCTTGCTTCTTTCACTAATATCCTTTTTCAGATTAATTCATATTGTAGTTTTTAGCTGTACTTGCTTTATTTTTACTGCTGTATGAATATACCATCATTTATATGTCCATTCTCTGTTGATAAATACCTGGGCTTTTCTAGTTTTTGCCGTGCACTGTGTTCCTGTGGCCAACATCAGATTTCAGTTGCAGGTGTGATCAGCAGTGCCTCTGCATGCTAGAATGAAAGCAACCCAACTGAATCAGTGCCCACAGCCATTTTGGGTTTTTTTTCTTTTGCTTCAGATCTTTTCCCAAAGCCTCAGTTGATTGCTTGGCTTGCTAGCCGGGCAGCCCATGAAAGCATAGGAGCTAATTTTCCCAGGGTCAATTCTCAACCAAAGAAGGACGGCAGTCTTTTGAAGGGACAATTTTGAGGTGAATTCTACATACTTCCTCATAGCACAAATTTGCCCCAGTTGCCCAGATACTACTCAGTTTAATAATACAAACTTTATTGGTTTTTCTTTTTTTCTTGTCTCATTCTTCCCACTTCTTCAATTGTATTTCCTAGGATTACGTCCTAAATAAACTACCTGAATTAAAATCCTTGTCTCAGACTCTGCTTTAAGGGAAACTAAAAGAAAGCAAAGCCTTTATAAATAATGCAACAGTGAATATTCTTATACATACCACTTGGGGCACATGTGAACTCATTGCACTAGGGCAGGGCTCGGCAAACATTGTCGGTAGAGGGCTAGATAAATATTTCAGGCTTTGCTGGCCACATATAATCTCTCTCACATAATTCTTCTTCTTTTTGTTTTTGCCTTCACAAGCATTTAAAATATTAAAACCAATCTTACCTTATGGAGCAGATTTGACCCAAATAGTATAGTTTGTCAACCACTGCTCTAGAGTATACTTTCATGAATAAAATCACTAGGTCAAAGCGTATATATAGGTGCAGCTTTGTCATAAACTCTTAGAGCATAAGAGATGTGGTTATTCCACAAACTTGGCCCCATTTTGTATTTGACAGCATTTTTAATTTCAGTCATTTTCTTGGGAGTATTGTAGTACCACGATGTGGTTTTATTTTGCTTTTCCTTAATGACTAATCAGGTTGAAAATTTTTTCATATGTTTAATGGCTAATCGGTTTTCTGTTCGACTAGTACCTGTTCAAGTCATTTTCTGGTTTTCTTTTGGTGTATCTGTCTTTTTCTTATTGATTTATAGGAATTCTCTATATATTCTGGATATGAATATTTTTATTTGTGTTATAAATATCTTCTCTCACTCTATGACTTGTACTTTCACTCTATTAATATCTTCTGATTAAAAATATTACTAACTTTATTGAGGTAAGATTTATCAATCATTTCTTTTATGGTCAGTGAATTTGTGTTCCACTTAAGAAATTGTTCTCTATCTCAAGATCATAAAGATATTCTTTTATGTTGTCTTCCAGAGTTTTACTTCTTTTTCCTATCACATTTAATTTGAAAATCTAACAAGAGTTATTTTTTTGTATAATGTGAGGAAGAGGTTCAATTTCATTTTATTTCCATTTGCATATCAATTATCCCAGCAGTATTTATTTAAAAGATTATTCTTGCCCCATTCCTGAGCTATGGCAGCTGTGTTAAAACTTAATATCTCTATATTTGCGGGTCTGAATCTCAGCTTTATTCTGTTCTGTTAATCTATTTGATGATCATGCACAAATACAACACTGTGCATAGGAATTTTAAAATCAAACTGTTAGTTCCCACAAATACAGAGAAAACTAGGACTTTGATGATGGTTGCACTGAACCTATGGGTTAAATGTTGGAGAAATGGTAAGTTTATAATATTGAGCATTCTAATATATAGATATGGTGTATTTCTTTTATTTATTTAGGGTTTCTTTAGTGTCTTCCATAAATGTTTGTAGATTCCCATTTAGATTTATTGCTTGATTTTGAGATTGTTAATGCTATTGTGAATTTTACCTTTTGTACTTTAATTTTTTAATTGCTTACTGATATCAAGAGATATAAAAATAAAGTTGATATACAGATTGACATTCTGTTCAGACTTTACTAAATTCATACTTTTTATTATGATGAAATACACATAATATAAAATTCACCATTTTAACATTTTTAAAGTGTACAATTTAGTGGTTTTCAGTATATTCATGAAGTTGTGCAACCATCAATTCTATCTAGCTCCAGAACATTTATATCATCCCAAAATAAAGCCTTGTACATATTAGACTTCCCCTCCCCACACTTCCTGCAACTACTAATCTGATTTCAGTCTCCATTAATTTGCTGATTCTGGACATTTATAAATGGACTCATACAATTTGTAGCCTTTCATGTCTGGCTTTGATCACTTAGCATCATATTTTAAAGGCTCATCTATGTCATAGCATGAATCATTACTTCATTTCTTTTTATGGCTAAATAATATTCCATTTGTGGATATACCACATTCGGTTTATCTATTCATCAGTTGATTGACATTACGGCTGTTTCTACTTTTTGAATATTGTATATAATGCTGCTATAAACAGTTATATACAAGTTTTTCATGAATATATATATTTTTATTTTATGGGTATATACCAAAAACTGAAATTACTGGATCACATGGTAACTCTAACTTTTTGAAGAACTGCAAAGTGCTTTCCAAAGTATCTGCACCATTTTACACTTCCACCAGTAATGTATGAGGGCTCCAATTTCTCCACATCTTTGTCAGCATTGGTTATTGTCCAACTTTTTGATTATAGCCATTCTGGTGGATGTGAAGTGATTTTTCATTGTGCGTTTGCTTTACATTTCTTTCATGACTAATAATGTTGACCATATTTTCATATTCTTTGATGGTCATTTGTATACCATCTTTGAAGAAATGGCTATTCAAGTTATTTGCCCATTTTTATTTGGGTTTTTTGACTTTTTGTTGTTGGGTTGTAAGAGTTCTTTATATATCCTGGATACGAGACCCTTATCTGATATATGATTTGCAACTATTTTCTCCCCTTCCATGGGTTCTCTTTTTGCTGTATTGATAGTGTCTTTTGAAGCACAGAAGTTTCTTATTTTGAGGAAGTCTTACTTACCTATTTTTTGTTGTTGTTGCTTGTGCTTTTGGTATCATATCTAGGAAACTACTGCTAAGTTCAAGTCCTGAAGGTTTATCCTATGATTACATCTAAGAGTTTATAGTTTTAGCTCTTACACATAGGTCTTTGACTTAATTTTTGAACATTGTGTGAGGTAGAGGTCCACTTTCATTCTACTGCATGTGGATATCCAGTTGTTCCAGCAACATTTGTTGAAGAGACTATTTTCCCCACTAAATTGCCTTAGCACCCTTGTCAAAATCAATTGCCATAGACATATGGGTTTATTTCTAGACTCTCATTGTATTCTATTGAACTGTAAGTCTATTCTTATGCTAGTACCACACAGCCTTAATTAGTGTAGCTTTACAGTAAGTTTTGAAGGTGTGTAGTGTGAGTCCTCCTTTTGTTATTTTTTTTCAAGATAGTTTTGGCTATTTGGGGCCTCCTGAATTTCCATATGAATTTTAGGAGCAGCTCATCAATTTCTCCTAAAAAGCTGTCTGGAATTTTGATAATGATTGCATTTTGAATCTGTAGATTGATTTGAGGAGTAATTAGATCTTAACAATATTAAGTCTTCCAATTCATGAACATGAAACGTCTTTCCGTTTATCTAGGTTTTTAAAAATTTCTTTCAATGTTTTGTAGATTTCACTATTCAATTCTTACATTTATTTTGTTAAGTTTATTTCTAAGTATATTTTATTCATTTTAATGCCATTGTAAATGTAAATGTTTCTTAATTTTATTCTTGCATTGCACATTGCTGATGTATAGAAATACAGCTGAGTTTTGAATATTGATTGTATATCCTCTAAACTTGCTGAGCTTGTTTATTAGCTCTAGTAGTTTTCTTGTGGATTCTTGGCATTTTCTATATATAAGATGTTATCACCTGCAAATATAATTTTACTTCTTTCCAATCTGGATGTTATTATTTCATTTTCTTTCCTAATTACTTTTTCTAGAACATTCATTACAATATCGACTAGTGGAGATGAGAGTGGACATCCTTGTCTTATTCCTAAATCTTAGGGAGAAAGCATTTTGTCTTTCACCATTAAATATAATGTTAGCTGTGCATTATTCATAGATGCCCTTTATCAGGTTAAGGATATTCCTATTTGTTGATTGTTTTTATCATATAAGTGGATTTTGTCAAACGCTTTTTTAAGTCTATTGAAATAATCACGTGTATTATGATGTATTATAGTGATGATTTCTGCATGTTAAAGTAATCTTGCATTCCTGGGAGAAATTTCAATTAATCATGTTGCATAATGCGTTTTATATCATGCTGGATTTGGTAGAATTTTGGTGAGGATTTTTGTGTCTATATTCATGATTTATACTGGTCTGTAGTTTTATTTTCTTGTGATATCTTTTTCAGATCTTGTTATCGGGTAACACTCGTCTCATGGAATGAATTGGGAAGTGTTCCTTTTTATTCCATTTTTTGGAAGAGTTTGAGAAGGATTGGTATTAATTCTTCTTTAAACTTTTGGTAGAATTTACCAGTGAAGACACCTGGTCCTGGGCTTTTCTTTGTTGGAAGTTTTTTGATTACTAATTCAATCTATTTTCTTGTTATAAAAGTACATTCAGGGGCCAGCCCCGTGGCTTAGCAGTTAAGTGCGTGTGCTTCGCTACTGGCAGCTGGGTTTGGATTCCGGGTGCGCACCGAGGCACTGCTTGTCCAGCCATGCTGAGGCGGCGTCCCACATACAGCAACTAGAAGGATGTGCAACTATGACATACAACTATCTAGTGAGGCTTTGGGGAGAAAAAGGGAAAAAAAAGGAGGAGGATTGGCAATAGATGTTAACTCAGGGCCGGTCTTCCTCAGCATAAAGAGTAGGATTGGCATGGATGTTAGCTCAGGGCTGATCTTCCTCACAAAAAAAAAGTACATTCAGATTTTCTATTTCTTCCTGAGTTAGTTTGAAAAGTTTGTGTCCTTCTGTGATTATATTCATTTCATCTAGGTTATGTAATTTTTGGACATACAGTCATTCACAGTATTCTGTGATAATCTTTTTTATTTTTGTATGTTTGGTAATATTGTATCATCTTTCATTCCCAATTTTAGTAATTTGAATCTTCTCTATTTTTTTTTGGTCAGTCTAGCTAAGGGTTGTCTATTTTGTTGATCTTGGCAAAGAACCAACTTTTAGTTTCATTGACTTTCTCTGTTGTTTACTAGTCTTTATTTCATTTATTTATGCACTAATCTTTACCATTTACTTACTTTTGTTTGCTTTGGATTTGGTTTCTTTTTTTTCCCTCTAGTTTCTTAAGGTATGGGCTTAGGTTGTTGATTTGAGATCTTATTTAATATTGGCATTTATAGGTATAAGTTTCCCTCTAAATACTACTTTAACTGAATTGCATATAAGTTGCAGTATGTTGTGTTTTTGTTTTTATTCATCTAAAATATTTATAATTTCCCTTGTTATTTCTTCTTTGACTCATTGCTTACTTAGGTATGCATTAATTTTCACATATTTGTGGACTTTTCAAATTTCCTTCTGAAATTAATTTCTAACTTTATTCCATTGGTCAGACAATGCTTTGTATGATTTCAGTCCTTTTAATTATACTGAGACTTGTTTTATGGCCTAGCATATAGTTATCCTAGAGAATGTTCCATGTACACTTGAGAAGACTGCATTTTGTTGTAATTAGGTGGAGTGTTCCATAGATGTCGGTTATACCTAATTGGTTTATATGCTTGTTAGTCTTGTATTTCCTAGCTGATCTCCTATCTGGTTGTTCTATCCATTAATGAAAGTGGGATAATGAAGACCTATAGTTGTTCTATCCATTACTGAAAATGGGAATTGAAAACTCCAACTACAATTTTTGAATTGTCTACTTCTCCCTTCAATTCTGTCCATTTTTGCTTTATGTATTTTGGGGCTCTGTTGTTAAGTGTTATAATTGTTACATCTTCTTGATGGATTGGCTCTTTTATCATTAGAAAATGTGCTTGTTTTTCTCTAATAACAATTTTTGTCTTAAAGTCTATTTTGATTACTGGTTTCATGGAATAGCTTTTTGCATCCTTTTACTTTCAATCTATTTGTGTCTTTGAATTTAGAGTCATTTGTAGACAGCATATAGTTGGACCATTTATTTTTATCCAATCTGCACATCTCTTCCTTCTAATTGGAGTTTTATTTCATTTAAATTTAATGTTATTACTGATAAGGTGGCATTTACCTCTACTGTTTTGCTCTTTGTTTTTTATTTATCTTATGTGATTTTTTATATATAATTTTATATATAACTATATATTTTATATATATCATGTGTACTGATATATTGTATACTTATATATATAAATATATACAGTATAGATTTCATATACCGAGGCAACTCTGGAAATCAGAGTCTTCCTCCTCCCCAGGGTTTCTTTCTGTTGCTGCTAGTTTTTGTAGTCTGTATGTTTAATGACTTTTCTGAACTAAGTCTATAAATTCTGTATCTTTTTCATGTAAGAACACTGAAATCTCTTTTCAGCTGTTTTAGTAGTCAGCTAAGGATCGGCAGAAATTTCCTTAAATGCCTGGAACCAATAATCCCCTAGTCTTTTCTGATAGGCTTTGTGTGCATATTGGAACATGTCTTGAACACCCAGCCAGGAAATGTATTAGTTTGCCTTATTCTTCACTACTTGCTTTTGTAGAGCCATTTTCCATTGATGTCACCTTTTCGTTTCTTTTAAATTTATTATTGTTTGAGGACTTGGCATGTGCCCTTTACTTTGCATGTATCATTTCATATTTTCCTCACAATGTCTTTATAAAGTACATAGTTGCCTTCGTTGTATAATGCAAAGCTAGGTCTCAGCTACCTCATTTGAGTGGCTGAGCCAGGTCTTGAGTCCACATATGACTTCAGCGTTTATCCTCTTAACCAGAATCCTATGTTAATTTATTTTTCTTAAACAGAAAATCAAATATACCATCCTTCTTTCATTTTGGATCAAGTGAAGCATTTTAATTCCCCTCTGACAATGAGAAGCCGCCCATCTAAATATTGTTTGTATGGATTTCTGAGGGGTGGGAAATTATTTTTGCAAAGTAACAATACATTCAATTTCCCTCAAGTGCCATAGTATTCAACCCTTTATGCTTTCTTATATTCACAATGGCTAGTGACAACTACACTCTCCTCAGTGGCTATAGCTCCAACTTTTCTTTATTATATCTTGGAGCATATTTTTGTTTCCTCTAAACTCATCAATACCTATCCTCTTATATTCTCTTCCATATAGGGGCATTGACCCCTGTGGATATGTGTGAAAGTGTGCCCTACAGTCTCTCTCCTGAAGACTAATCTTATCTAAATCTTGACCGGGGTTTCAAATAATAAATCTAACCCTTCATCTCATTAAGGATATCTGTGTCACAGCCAAGATCTACATTCATTTTTATGATTTGGAGGAAGCTATGTAACATTATTGTGTTAGTTTAGGTCCTCTGAGAAGCACACTCCAAGATGCAATTAAATGTAAAATAATATTATTGGATTCTGTGAAGGATAATTGGGGAAGAAGCAGGAGGTGGCAGAGAGAGGCTATAGAATATGAAACAGGTAAGCAGAGAGAGGCTTCAGACTGTGACACTTATGAAAGGAGAGTGGGAGGAAATAAGATTTGGTAGGAAAAGTCTCAAAGAGCGGTGTAGTTGTAAGACAATTTTCGCCAGGTTTATGGGGAGTCCACAAACCAAATTGCCCACTAATGGAATCCGATGTCCCACAGGAATGGGCCTGAAATAGAACCACTGTCATGTTTGGTCATTGGCCATGAACAGACCATGAAAGTGTGGTCTTGGCATAAACATGGTGGTGAATCCAGACAAGCAGCAGCTGGGGCTATCACTCAACTATGCTCCCCATAGCAGGATATCTATCTGGTGCACACTCATGGCTGCCACAATCCTGCACACTTAGATTTACTTCTCACATGTAAACCATTTGTTTCTGTAAAGCATTAGGACCTATTAAACAGATTAAAGGGAGACAAAACCAACAAAGAATTTCTAACAACAACCATCTATTGCAGAAAACAATCCTAAGTTATGCCCATTATAATTAAAAGGTAAGTTGGGGGCAGGCCCCGTGGCTTAGCTGTTAAGTGCGCATGCTCCGCTACTGGCGGCCTGGGTTCGGATCCCAGACGCGCACCAACGCACTGCTTCTCCAGCCACGCTGAGGCCACGTCCCACATACAGCAACTAGATGGATGTGTAACTATGACATACAACTATCTACCGGGGCTTTGGGGGAAAAAAAAAAGGAGGAGGATTGGCAATAGATGTTAGCTCAGAGCCGGTCTTCCTCAGCAAAAAGAGGAGGATTAGCATGGATGTTAGCAAACTTTAATATAGTAAAAAATGTCACAAACCTCTCCATGCCTATAAGAAAATAAAATTACCAGTGACTCGTAATTTTATTCTAAGGTAAAAAAAAAATGTTGGTCTTCAAAAAAATAGTATATATAAATTTATAGATTCTAGTATTTAGGAATGGGAGAATCAAATATTACGATTGTGTTTATATCCATGGGGGAAAAAATGGTTTCACTGTTTAGACTAACCAGACATTGTCTTTAAAAGACAGCAGAAATAACAACCAAAGGAAAAATAGATAAATTATATTTCATCAAAATTAAAATTTTTTGTACTTCAATGGACACCATCAAGAAAGTAACAACTCCCAGAATGGGAGAAAATATTTGCAAATCATAGATTTGATAAGGGACTCATATCTAGACTATATAAAGAACTCTTACAACTCAGTAATAAAAAGATAACTCAATTTAAAAATGGAAAGGAATCTGAATAGACATTTCTGTAAAGAAGATATATATGGCCAATAAGCATATGAAAAGTTTCTTAACATCATTAATCATCAGGAAAATGCAAATCAAAATCAAAATGAGACATCACTTCACAGCCACTATGATGGCTATAATCAAATCATTTATAATAACAAGTGTTGGTGAGACGTGGAGTAGTTGGAACACATACACTGCTGGTAGTAATGTAAATAGGTACAGTCACGTCACTATGGAAAACAGGAAGTTCCTCAAATAATTAAATATAGAGTTACCCTATGATGCAGCAATTACACACTGTCAAAAGAAATGAAAACATATGTACAATTTGTACACAAATGTTCATAGCAGCATTATTCATAATGGCCAAAAGGTCAAAGTGGGAACCTTTATTTTCATGATGACAGCATAGATTCCAAAACTAAGTTTAAAGTATGTTTTTCTCAAAGTCAAGGTTGTATTTTCTGTTTTATCCTTTTAATATTCTATTTTTTGTATTCAGGAAGAGAAAATCTTTTTTTTTAGATTTTAGACCAATTAGTTTTCTTTTGGGGGGGGGGGATGATTGGCCCTGAGCTAACATCTGTTGCCAATCTTCTTCTTTTTTCTTTTTTTTCTCCCCAAAGCCCCAGTACTTAGTTGTATATCGTAGTTGTAGGTCCTTCTAGTTCTTCTATGTGGGATGCTGCCTCAGCATGGCTTGATGAGCGGTGAGTAGGTCGATGCCCAGGATCCAAATCAGCGAACCCTGGGCCGCTGAAGTGAACGCGGGAACTCAACTGCTGCGCCACTAGGCTGGCCCCCAGGAGGAGAAAATCTTTAACCTTTTCTAAAATATGATACTGCTTTAGCTGAGTTTATATTAATGCAAGGGCTGGAGAACAATTCAAATGATCTCAAAACAAAGAGTTTATGGTATATGGAAACAAAAACTGAAAATTTATCAAGAAATCAAGGTAGCTATAACAGATTTTCACTTTGACTCCCTTTTTCTTTTCCTTATCCCTTCTTCTTTGACTGTCTGCTCTATTCTCCTTTGCCTGGCATCCATACTCTCCATGGTCTTTCTTTATTGTTCCTTCATAATTTTGCTTTCCACATGGCTTTAGTTGGCACACTCTCAATTTAAGCCCCCTAGTTAGGTAACCACTATATTCTTATGACTTCACACAAATACCTCACTGGTGAATATAAGTAAACAAAGTCATATTTTGTTTTTGTTTTTCAACCAGATTATAAGTCATAGGTTGCTAGCAAGCCTATGGATTGGCAGTATTTTGGCCACTGCCCAACGTGAATATATCCAATCTACTATAAGTTGTGAGAAGGTCACACAATATAAAACTACCTAAGCAGTAGGTGCTATATGGCAGCTCCTTTAGAAAGGCACGTAGGTAGGACAGATAATATCTCTTGCCTGATCAGTCTAGTACGATATTAAGTAAATGTATTTCCTATTCTATTGTAATGATATTTTTAAGGGTGTTGCTTGATAATCTTGAAATCCATCTCAAAATATTTTATCATATCATTGTATTAATAACACAATTAAAAGGAGAAGCTCTTAAAATATATGTAGAGGACATAAACTATATGGACTCTATTGGTTAAAAGTTTGGAGATCTAATGGCCTAGGTTTAATATAATTTATTTTAGACTGAGTGAAGGTTATAAATTTTCCTATTTCCTTGAGTCTGATATTCCCTCTTGGTGTGCTACTGTAGAAATATACCATTCAGAGTGGTTGAAGATATACAAACGAAAATCTTTAAATGAAAAATCTTTTAGGATATATTGCATGTAGAATATATATATACACATTTTTGTTCTTAATTTTGAAAGGTTAATTTGGTTGAATATTTTATATACTTTTTCTAAATAAGAAAGACTTCAATGTAATAAGCTGCTCTCTACTTATAAAGATTTTTTTTACTTTGGGTATATCATTGCCTATTGATAGAAAATAAACTTTCAACCACTATTATGTTGTGTGACTCTAATTTAGTGTCATTGATATATTGTCATATAATTCAATTTTGTCAGTGACATATAAATTTGTAAACTTATATGTGTTATACATTAATTTTAACTCATTTTCATATCATAGTTGCACATGAAAACTGAAGTATCAAGGTCCTAAGTTATAGCATCATATAAGAGACTAGTAAGAATCAGCTGAAACAAAACCACATAGTAGAAACATGAGAACAGGATTCAGGAGATTGTTTTTAGTCCAGGTTCTAACAAGTATTATCTGTGTGAAAAGGCAATTCCTTTTTTATGAGTCTCAGGTGTTTTAAGTGTCAAATGATGAAATTCAACTAGATGATTCCTAAGGACCTTTCCTCTATGGCAGATACTAGTGTTGCTCACTATATGCCTACTTCTCCTGCCCTTCAGAGCATACAAGAGCACTTTCTTAAAGCTAGTTGTTTGCTTTGGCCAATGAAATGGGGGTGGAAGTGATATATGTCACTTCTGGTTGAAGCATTTAAGAGCTTGTGGTCAATTCTCTGCGTTTTTCCTTCCTCTGCTGCAGCTACCAGTAACAGTAAAGATAGTGGAGTCTCTACCACCCTGGACCCTTGAATGGAAATGATGAAGCAGAGACCCTTGTGAACACAAAATAGGCAAATAGTGAGAGCAAGAAATGCACCTTGTTGTTTTTAAGCCACTGAGAGTTGGGGGCTGTTTGCTCTTCATAGCAGAAACAAGCCTTTCCTGACTGACACAAATGTTGGTACCAGAAGTAGAGCACCGCCATAACAACAACAACAAATACCCTATGATAAACAGGATTAGCTTTGAAGTCCAGTTTGGAAGAGAGAACTACTACTTGAGGCTGGAAAGATGAGGATGTATTGACAAAACTTTTGCCAAATAATTCTTCTGTGATATATTGGAAGGCAGTTCACATACCTAAGGAATTTGCAGCTTCAGAAAAGAAGATTGAAAAGCAGAATGTTAGTAGCCAGAGTTAGTTGCTTTTGGCCAAGTTTGACAAGAAAAAAAGTGAGCTCAGAAAAAAAGGAAAAAAGAGAATTAAGATCAGGGACATTATAAGGCTGGAAAAGGTAACTGCTTCTTGGAAGATAAACAATAAGGGATAAAATTAAGAGAGATTTTGAAAGATTAAGTCCGAGTAAAACTGATCCTTGAAGCAGAGACCAATTAAGGATAAACTTCCATACCTATTGTTAAACTCTCAAAATAGATATAGGTGCTTCAAAACAAAGGTCAAATTAAGAATGTTATGCACAGGGGCGAACTCAAGATGGCGGCGTAAGCAGACTCGGAACTCACCTCCTCCCGTGGACACAGCCAATATACAACTACTTGTGGAAAAATTACCCCTGAGACAGAACTGAAAACTGGATAAGAGGAACTCCTGCAACAACGGACAATCCTAATTGAGGTGGAAGAGGCAGAGACTCCCTTCTGGAGAGGAAAACTGCTGCCTTCACAAGCCGCCAGCTTCACGGCCACCGGGAGCAGTGCACAGGTACGCAGCCTCCCTGGAGGCGCAGGGCCCTGAGCCGGGGAGCGCCCCCGCTGTGGGCCTTTTGTGGACCCAGCACAATCCAGACCAGCGGCATAATGTCTGACTTTGCCTGCTACTAAACCATTGGGGAGTACCCCAAGAAAAGCTGGTTCACAAAGAAACTAAAACCTGCTCTTAAAGGGCCCGCGTGCAAACTCACCCGTTTCAGAAAGCATCCTAAAATCACCAGAAAGAAAGGTGCACAGTGCTGTGGTGAAAAGAGACTCACCTGATAGGCCCTGAGTGCATCTTGGTGAGAGGTGAGACATCTCCAGGGACTGGGACATTGGTGACGGCCATTGTTGTGGCCTGGTGTGGGCCTGCTGACACAGACGCCATTGGAGTTCTCCCTGAGGCCTGCTAGCCCAGGGTCTGCCCCACTCGCTAGAGCACCAATTTAATCCAGCTCAGCCAGGGCAGGCAGCCCACCCTAGAGACTGGCCCCACCCAACAACAAGCCCTCAGGCAACTTGTGGGCCTGCATAGATTGGTGACTGGATTCTCCGCAGCCTGGCAACTGAGCTGACTTTAGCGGGGCAGGGTGTGCACAAGGAGCGGGTGGAGAGTGTGGGGCGGTGGTGGAGTGTGTGGGATCCCGCCGTGGAGAGCCTGGGTCCGCTTTGGGAGGTCGGGGCACGCACACGGGGCAGGACTGTGTTGACTGTGTGTGTGGACCTGTGGGTGGCAGGGCTTGTCAGCTGCAGAAGACTTGTGCTTCTCAAACACCCACAGAGGGGGTTTGCCCCACCTTCCAAAGCCTGAAACAATTGGGTGCTCCTGTGCCTGAGGCCAGCCCCACACAGCTGCAATCCTCAGAGAGCTGACAAGAGACCTAAAGGCTGGAGGATTATAGCAATTGTAAGGCCCTGAGCCTAACAACCTGCCACACTGGGGTCCTACTCACTTAAAAGAAATACTGCAACACAAATGTGGTATTAGAACTTGCAGCCAACTGTGCTGGGGCTCCCCACACCTGATAAAGAGATTGAAGGGCCCACAACAACTACAAGCAGCTGAGCATTACAACAGCTGGCCAGGAGCATAACTTGGACTCCCTGGGCGCCTACAGGGAGAGCAAACAGGCCACAACAGAAGGACACATGTAGCCCACATAGGGGTCACCCCTGGAATATTGAGAACTGAGGGAAGCACACTGGAAGCCTCCTAAGGCATCACTTACATAAGGTCGCCTATCCAAGAGCAGGAGACATAGCTGACCTACCTAATACATAGACACAAGCACAGGGAAAGAGGCAAAATGAGGAGGCAAAAGAATACATTCTAAGTAAGGGAACAGGACAAAACCCCAGAAAAGGAACTAAGTGAAACAAAAATGAGAAACCTACCCAACAGAGAGTTCAAACAAAGAGTGTTAAGGATGCTCACTGATCTGGGGAGAAGAATAGATGAACTCAGTGAGAATGTCAACAAAGAAATGGAAGATATAAAAAAGAACCAATGAGAAATGAAGAATACAATACTGGAAGTGAAAAATTCATTAGAGGGACTCAAAAGCAGAGTAGAGGATACAGAAGAACGGATCTGTGAGCTGGACGAAAGACTAGAAGAAATTACCCGAGGTGAACGGGTAAAAGAGAAAAGAATTAAAAAGAGTGAGGACAGTCTAAGGGACCTCTGGGACAACATCAAGCGCACTAACATCCGTGTTATAGGTGTCCCAGAAGAAGTAGAGTGAAACAAGGGGGCAGAGAATCTATTTCAGGAAATAATACATGAAAACTTGCCTAACCTAAGGAAGGAATCAGATATCCAGGTACAGGAAGCACAGAGAGCCCCAAACAAGATAAACCCAAAGAGGCCCACACCAAGACACATCATAATCAAAATGCCCAGAATTAAAGATAAAGAGAGAATCCTAAAAGCCGCAAGAGAATGTCAAGTTACATACAAAGGAAACCCCATAAGGCTATCAGCTGACTTCTCAGCAGAAACCTTACAGGCTAGAAGAGAATGGCACGATATATTTAAAGTGCTAAAAGGAAAAAACTTACAGCCAACAATACTCTACCCAGCAAGGTTATCATTCAAAATGGAAGGAGAGATCAAAAATTTCCCAGACAAGCAAAAATTAAAGGAGTTTGTCACCAAGAAACCAGTGTTACAAGAAATGTTAAAGGGACTGATTTAAGGGGAAAAGAGAAGACCTCAAATAGGAAAAATTATCTATTTCCATGATAAGAGGGTAATGGACACAAATGCACAAAAAAGAGGTTAGATATCATATCAAAAACATGAGGGAGGAGGGGAGGTAAAGAGTACAGCTTTCAGATAGAGGTCAAACTAACCTGACCATCAATTCTGTATAGAAGAAGAAAGGAACAGAGAAGGACTACTAAAACACTGAGAAAAAAAAAAAGTTAAAAAATGGCAGTAAGTACATACTTATCAATAGCTACTTTAAACATCAATGGACTAAATGCTCCAATTAAAAGGCATAGGGTGGCTGATTGGATAAAAAAACAAGACCCATATATATGCTGCATACAAGAGACACACTTCAGACCTAAAGACACTCACAAACTGAAAGTGAAGGGATGGAAAAAGATACTCCACGCAAATGGCAATGAAAAGAAAGCTGGGGTAGCTAGCAATACTCATATCAGACAAAATAGACTTTACAACAAAAACTGTAAAAAGAGACAAAGAAGGGCATTACATAATGATCAAGGGAACAATCCAACAAGAGGATATAACACTTGTAAATATCTACACACCCAATATAGGTGCACCTAAATATATAAAGCAATTATTAACAGACATAAAAACAGAAATAGACAGTAACACAATAATAGTAGGGAACTTTAACACTCCACTTACACCAATGGATAGATAATCCAAACAGAAGATCAATAAGGAAACATTGGCCTTAAATGACACACTAGAACAGATGGACCTAGTTGATATAAACGGAGCATTCCATCCAGAAACCGAAGAATACACGTTCTTTTCAAATGCACATGGAACATTCTCCAGGATTGATCACATATTAGGCCACAAAACAAGTCTCCATAAATTTAAGAAGATTGAAATAATACCAAGCATCTTTTCTGACCACAACGGTATGAAACTGGAAATCAACTATAGGAAGAAAATCAGAAAAGCCACAAATGCGTGGAGATTAAACAAAATGCTACTGAACAACGACTGGGTTAACGAAGAAATCAAAGAAGAAATCAAAAAATACCTGGAGACAAATGAAAATGAAAATACGATATGCCAGAATGTATGGGATACACCAAAAGTGGTTCTAAGTGGGAAGTTACAGCGATACAGGCCTATCTCAACAAACAAGAAAAATCTCAAATGAACAATCTAACAATGTAACTAAAGGAACTGGAAAAAGAAGAAGAAACCAAGCCCCAAATCAGTAGAAGAAGGGAAATAATAAAAATCAGAGCAGAAATAAATGATATAGAGACCAAAAAAAAAAATAGAAAAAATTAATAAGACCAAGAGCTGGTTCTTTGAAAAGATCAACAAAATTGACAAACCTTTAGCTAGACTCACCAAGAAAAAAAGAGAGAAGGCTCAAATAAGTAAAATCAGAAATGAAAGAGGAGAGGTTACAACAGACACCTCAGAAATACAAAAGATTATAAGAGAATACTATGAAAAGCTATATGCCAACCAATTTGACAATATGGAAGAAATGGATAAATTCTTAGAATCATACAACTTTCCAAAACTGGATCAAGAAGAAATAGAGAATTTGAATAGACCAATCACCAGTAAGGAGATCGAAACAGTAATCACAAACCTCCCCAAAAATAAAAGTCCAGGACCAGATGGCTTCCCTGGTGAATTCTACCAAACACTCAAAGAAGACTTAATACCTATCCTTCTCAAAATCTTCCAAAAAATTGAGGCGGGGCAGGGGGAAGCTCCCTGACTCATTCTATGAAGGTGACATTACCCTGATACCAAAACCAGACAAGGACAACACAAAAAAAGAAAATTACAGGCCAATATCACTGATGAACATCGATGCAAAAATCCTCAACAAAATACTAGCAAATCGCATACAATAATACGTTAAAAAGATTATAGACCATGATCAAGTGGGATTTATTCCAGGTATGCAGGCATGGTTTAACATTCGCAAATCAACGTAATACACCACATTAATAAAATGAAGAATAAAAATCACATGATCATCTCAATTGATGCAGAGAAAGCATTTGACAAGATACAGCATCCATTTATGATAAAAACTCTGAATAAAATGGGTATAGAAGGAAAGTACCTCAACATAATAAAGGCCATATATGACAAACCCACAGCTAATATCATCCTCGATGGTGAAAAACTGAAAGCTATCCCTCTAAGAACAGGAACCAGACAAGGATGCCCACTGTCACCACTCCTATTTAACATAGTACTGGAAGTCCTAGCCAGAGCAATCAGGCAAGAGAAAGAAATAAAAGGGATCCAAATTGGAAAGGAAGAAGTGAAACTGTCACTATTTGCAGATAACATGATTTTCTATATAGAAAACCCTAAAGAATCCACCAGAAAACTTTTAGAAGTAATAAACGAATATGGTAAAGTTGCAGGATACAAAATCAACATACAAAAATCAGTTGCATTTCTATACACTAACAACGAAGTAACAGAAAGAGAAATTAAGAATACAATCCCATTTACAATTACAACAAAAAGAATAAAATACCTAGGAATAATCTTAACCAAAGAGGTGAAAGATCTGTACACCGAAAACTATAAAACATTTCTGAAAGAAATTGAAGAAGACACAAAGAAATGGAAAGATAGTCCATGCTCTTGGATTGGAAGAATTAACATAGTTAAGATGTCCATACTTCCTCAAGCCATCTATAGATTCAATGCAATCCCTATCAAAGTTCCCACAACATTTTTCACAGAAATAGAACAAAGAATCCTAAAATTTATATGGAACAACAAAAGACCCTGAATAGCTAAAGGAATCCTTAGCAAAAAGAACAAAGCTGGAGGTATCACACTCCCTGATTTCAAAATATACTACAAAGCTATAGTAACCAAAACAGCATGGTACTGGCAGAAAAAGAGACACACAGATCAATGGAATAGAATTGAAAGCTCAGAAATAAACCCACACATCTATGGACAGCTAATCTTTGACAAAGGAGCCAAGAACATACAATGGGGAAAAGAAAGTCTCTTCAACAGATGGTGTTGGGAAAACTGGATAGCCACATGCAAAAAAATGAAAGTAGACCCTTACCTTATACCATACACAAAAATTAACTCCAAATGGACTAAAGACTTGAATGTAAGACCTGAAACTGTGAAACTTCTAGAAGAAAACATAGGCAGTACTCTCTTCAACATCAATCTTAGCAACATATTTTCAAGCACCATGTCTGACCGGGCAAGAGAAACAATAGAAAAAATAAACAAATGGGACTACATCAAACTAAAAACCTTCTGTACAGCAAAGGAAACCATCAACAAAACGAAAAGACAACCTAACAATTGCGAGAAGATATTTGCAAACCATACATCTTATAAGGGCTTAATCTCCAAAATATGTAAAGAACTCATGCATCTCAACAACAAAAAAACTACCAACCCAATTAAAAAATGGGCAAAAGACCTGAAAGGACATTTTTCCAAAGAAGATATACAGATGGCCAACAGACACATGAAAAGATGTTCAAAATCACTAACTTTCAGGGAAATGCAAATCAAAACTACAATGAGATATCACCTCATGCCAGTCAGAATGGCTTTAATTAACAAGACAGGAAACAACATGTGTTGGAGAGGATGTGGAGAGAAGGGAACTCTCATACACTGCTGGTGGGAGTGCAAACTGGTGCAGTCACTATGGAAAACAGTATGGAGATTCCTCAAAAAATCAAGGATAGAACTACCATATGATCCAGCTATTCCACTGTTGGGTATTTATCCAAAGAACTTGAAAACACCAATTTGTAAAGGTACATGCACCCCTGTGTTCATTGCAGCGCTATTCACAATAGCCAAGACTTGGAAGCAACCTAAGTGCCCATCAAGGGACAAATGGATAAAGAAGATGTGGTATATATACACAATGGGATACTACTCAGCCATAAGAAACGATGAAATCCAGGCATTTGTGACAACATGGATGGACATTGAGGGTACAATGCAGGGTGAAATGAGTCGGAGGGAGAAGGTCAAATACCGTATGATTTCCTTCATTAAGTAGTGGATAATAACAGCAATAAACAAACACATAGAGACAGAGATTGGATTGGTGGTTGCCAGGGGGGAGGGGGGGAGGGAGGAGGGTGAAAGGGATAATTCGGTACATGTGTGTGGTGATGGGTTGTAATTGGTATTTTTGTAGTGAACATGATGTAGTCTATGCAGAAGTAGAAGTATAATGATGTACACCTGAAATTTTTACCATGTTATAAACCAATGTTACTGCAATGAACAAAAAATTAAAAAAAAAAAGAAAAGAATGTTATGCACAGGAAGTCCTTTACATTGGAAGTAATGGCTCAGGGAAAAGAGTCTAAGAGAGGGGCTCTCATTCTGAAGCCCCATAGGCTCAAGTAACTGGCCATTAATTTGAGATATAAAAATGGAAGCATTAAAACCAATAAGTAAAATATTTCTGGAAAATATGTCTCGAACAGAACTGTTGTTAAGGTTTTTTGCACATGAAACTGTAATAAAATGGATAAGAAGACTGTTAAGTTTTTGAGCGAGTTGTATTGCCAATTGAAGCATGCCCCTATGACTATTAATATTTGAAAGGAACCTTGAATTTCCAGCTATTTATGGAGAGTAAGCTGGTTGAGAACTCTGTTCAGTCCTTAAAGAGTGCATATAACACGCCACCCAATTCATACGTGGCAAATTCTGTAGAGTGTAACCAGTGACAATAGAGAAAAATGGGTTGGAAGGCCTTTCTCAGAGAGCAGGATCATTTCTGTTATGTCTTGCTTTGGATAATGAAATGAGAATAATTCAAGCTTGTAGCCTTAGGGTTTCAAGTGGAAAACATATAATATTGTTTAATAAATATTTAATATTTCATGCACATGGACATAGAAGACAATTTCCAGGCTTTTGATAATTAACACCATGTGGAAAATAGTCCCTTAGAGGTTATTTTTTTTCCAAAGAATTTTTTATTTTTATTTATCTTTTTATTTCTTAAAAAACTATTTTTACAGCAGTTTTAGGTATGCAAAGTTAAGAAGATGCAGTGATTTCCCCTATACTCCCTGCCCCAACATGTGCATAGCCTCCCCCATTATTAATATCCTCCACCAGAGAGGTACATTTGTTACAATTGGTGAACATCATATTCTATGGATCTGAAGAAATGTATAATGACATGTATCCATCATTATAATATCATACATAATATTTTCACTCCCCTAGAAATCCTCTGTGTTCTGCTTCTTCATTCTCCCCCATCCCTACAACCCCTGGCAACCACTGATCTTTTTACTGTCTCTATAGTTTTGCCTTTTCCAGAATGCCATATAGTTGGAATCACACAGTCGGTAGCCTTTTCAGATTGGCTTCTTCACTTAGTAATATGTATTTAACTTTCCTCTACATCTTTTCATGGCTTGATAGATCATATGCTTTTAGTGTTGAATAATATTCCATTTTCTGGATGTACCATAGTTTATTTATCCATTCATCTACTGAAGGACATCTTGGTTGCTTCCAAGTTTCAGTGATTATGAATAAAGCTGCTATAAACACTTGTGTGCAGGTTTTTGTGTGGATGTAAGTTTTCAGCTCATTTGGGTAAATATCAAGGCACATGATTGCTGGATGGTATGATAAGAGTACATTTAGCTTTGTAAGAAACTGCCAAACTGTCTTCAAAAGTGGCTGTGCTATTTTGCATTCCCACCAGCAATGAAAGAGAGTTCCTTTTGCTCCACATCCTTGCCAGCATTTGGTGTTGTCAGTGTTCTGAATTTTGACCATTCTAATAGGTGTGCTGTGGTATCTCATTGTTGTTTTAATTTGCATTTCCCTGATGACATATGATGTGGAAAATCTTATTATATGCTTATTTTCCATCTGTATATCTTCTTTGGTGAGGTGACTGTTAAGGTCTTTGGGACATTTTTCTAACTGGGTTGTTTGGTTTTTTTATTATTGAGTTTTAAGAGTTCTTTGTATATTTTCGATAACAGTACTTTATTGGATGTCTTTTGCAAATATTTTCTCCCAGTATGTGACTTGTCTTCTCTTTTTCTTGACATTGTCTTTCTCAGAGCAGAAGTTTTTAATTTTAATGAAGTCCGACTTTCTTTCTTTCATAGATTGTGCCTTTGGTGTTTATATCCAAAAAGTTATTGCCTTACCCAAGGTCATCTAGGTTTTCTCCTATGTTATCTCCCATGAATTTTATAGTTTTGCATTTTACATTTAGTTCTTTGATCCATTTTGAGTTAATTTTTGTGAAGGGTATATGATCTGTATCTAGATTCAATTTTTTTTGCATGTGGCTGTCCAGTTATTTCAGCACCATTTGCTGAAAATACTATCTTTTCTCCATTGTATTGCCTTTGCTTCTTTGCCAAAGATTAATTGAATATATTTATGTGGGTCTATTTCTGGGCTCTCTATTCTGTTCCATTTATCTATCTGTCTATTCTTTTACTAATAATATATTATCTTGATTACTGTAACTTTATAGTAAGTTTTGAAGTTGGGAAGATGGGCAGTGTCCATTCTCCAACTTTGTTCTTCTTTTTCAATATTGTTTTGGCTATTCTGGGTCTTTGTCTCTCCATATAAACTTTAGAATCAGTTTGTCGATATCCACAAAATAACTTGCTGAGATGTTGATTGGAATTGCATCAAATCTATAATTAAAATTTGGAAGAACTGACATCTTTACAATATTGAGTGTTCCTATGCGTGAACATGGAACATTTCTCCATTTATTTAGTTCTTCTTTGATTTAATTTATCAGAGTTTTTTTTTAGTTTTCTTCATATATACCTTGTACATATTTTGTTAGATTTATACCTAAGCATTTTGTTTTTTTGGATGCTGATGTAAATGGTATTGTGTTTTTAATTTCAAATTCCACTTAATTCATTGCTGGTATATAGAAAAGCAATTGACTTTTGTGTATTAACCTTGTATCCAGCATACTTGCTATAATTGCTTTTTAGTTCCAGGAGTTTTTGTTGATTATTTCAGATTTTCTACATAGAAAATCATGTCATCTGTGAACAAAGACAGTTTTATATCTCCTTCCCAATCTGTATACTTTTCATTTTTATTCTTGTCTTATTGCACTAGCTAGTACTTTCAGTATGATGTTGAAAAGGAGTAGTAAAAGGGAACATTCTTGCCTTATTCTTGATCTTAGTGGGTAAGTTTCAAGCCTTTAGAGGTTTTAATAAAAATATACTTCTTCTGACAATGTACAGATAGTTAATTCAATTCTAACTACAGAAATTCTAAGTTTTCTTAGAATTAATGGTTTTTCCTTTCATGGAGGTTTTTTGATCCAAAATCCTATAAAGGGCACTTGCATTTCAGGTAATGGTGGGATAGGCACTTTGAACTAATTCTCCCACTGAGGACAACTAGGATAATTGATTAAAGTATAAAAGTCATCTGCTTGGAGTTATTTTTGGGCTAACAAGATAGCATAGAATTACTGTGCTATAATTTGAAATAGTACAGAAGCTTTGGAGGTGGGTGGGCATATGGAGCCATTTTTCTTTTATGGCAGGATTGACAAACTCATCTACAGGCCATATCCAGCCCACCTCCTATTTTTGTACCTAAAGTTTTATTGGAACATAGACATATTCATTTATCTATGCATAGTCTATGGTTACTTTCATGCTACAACAGCAGAGTTAAGTAGGTACAACAGAAAGCTTATGGCCTGCAAAGCTTAAAATACTTACTAATTGATCATTAGGGTATTAGGTGATTCCAGAGGAGGCAGTTGAGAGTCTGAAAGTCTGAGTAGCACTTTTGAATAACTTTCAGGGTTAGGGAGATAAGGTTTGGAGTCCAGCACCCACTGACAAGTAGGCAGGCCATCTTATTTCCTAAAATGGATTGAGGTGATCTCAAATTGCTAGTGCCAGTAGGCACCCAGCAGAAGAAAATTTAAATTCTTTCTGGTGGAAGATTGTTTCTTCAAACAATCTTGCAAATATAAAGGCCAGAGAAAAATAATCACATATAAAAGAAGTCAAGGCTACATGAACAAAAATCAGCAGAAACAACAAATAATAGAAACAGACCAAAGTGGACTCTGGAGACACACTTCAAAATCCATCCAAGAGACTTGATATTGGAGGAGATTTTTTTATATCAACGGTTCATCAGATTTCTTTAAAAGTATTTTCAAACCAACTGCTGGGATGGTTGGCAAATGGCTAATAAGAGGAAATTGTGCTTTCTTCATAGTATTTTAATACATTGAATCATTATCTATGTCATATCTATTCAAGTGTCTCTGTCCTATTCCTGTATTCTCAGAGGCATGGAATGTATGTACTGCACCAAATAGACTGATGTAAACCAGGATTGCTGCTCCCTCTAATTCACTTATTGAAACATCATCAAGTATCCTGTCTCTAAAAGAGAATGGATTCTTGTAGCTTTCAATACCTGACCAAATAGCTTAAATTTCTGATGGGCCAATAGGATCAATCATTCATTTTAACTAGGCAATCAAAACCAAAAATTTATTCACATCAAACAAATGCAGCTAAGTGAAGTTGATACTAATGGAAGTTGGAGCAAAAATAAAATTGCCTAAAAAACACCATATCTGTTTGACAAGAGAAAAACGAGATGGTCTAAAATCATACAGCGTAAAGACTGAATTATTTTGAAGTGGTCCAAACTACCTTTAAATTTATTAAAGGCAGAGGAAAGTGAAGAGAGCCAACTATAGCTCGCAAAAGGTACTGACATTGAGAACTTGGCATGGAGGGGTTTCTGGCAGGTGTTAGCCAAAACCTTAGCTACTCAGCAAGGTAGGGAAGTCCACGCAGGTGAATCCAAGTTCAGGGGCATTAGCCTTAAGTCAGAGTAATGCTGTCCCAGACTAAGGGAGATATTTTGCAAGCATGAATCATATCATTGTAATTTTTCTGTATTCTGTGTGTTCTGTCTCTCAGTTGGTACAGCAATAGCTCTGACCTTTTAAGTCATCCTTTATTGAGCCAGAAAAATGAAAGGCCAGTCAAATCTTTGGAGACAAAAGGAGAGGAAAGCGAATGCTCTGCAGGTGTAGTCCCCTCCTTTCTCTGACAACAGGCACTTGTTTAGCCCTAATTAACAACTTGAGCAATTTCTAAATCTGTGAAAAGTAGGCAGTTGTCAAGTACTGTCCCTCCTTCTATGATACATGTTACTTTCTAGATCCCTTCAATATTCTTTGTATTTTGAAGACTTTACCTACTTAAGGAGGATTTGTAATATAAAAATGAGAACTAATTGTTATGCTATCAATTACTAAATCATCTTAAACTAATGCTGAAGGTTCTGATAATTTGGTCCTGACCTCTATTTTTAAATACATCCTGCACTGTTTTGGGATCTTCTTCTCAAAGTGTACTCTTTTTTACTCTCTCTCTAAGGAGAGGTCTAATTTCCCCTAGTTATTGACCTCAGTGGTCATCTTTTTATGGTTTAACTGATCCTTTTGCTTCATACTTGGAATAGTAAGTACCATGATCATTCGGTGTAGCCTTGCTGATCGTATCACTTCAATAGGCTTTCATTTTCAGGGTTCGGTGTACTTCTGGTTAATTTTTATCCATGTAACTGTTCTTCTTTCTTATAATGAAGAGAACATTTTATCCTTAACATCAATATTACTGTCAGATGTGAGAGACAGTAGAGTATAGTGGTTAAGTGTTTGGATTCTAGAATGAAACATCCTAGGTTCAAAATTGAGCACTACCATTTATTAGCTGTGACCTCAGGTGATTTATTTTAGTTAGTTGCTGGGTAGTAGGATTGTTTCCAGTTTGTTTCTGTCATGAAAAAAATCAGCTTTGAACATTTGTATAATATTTGTTTTCCATTTATCTTTGGTTATGCACCTAATATATCCAATAGAATTTCTGGGACACATGGCAAGGGTATGTTTGACTTTTAAGAAACTGCCAAACTGTTTTCAAAAGTGGCTGTACCATTTTATATTCTCACTATCAAGGTATGAATGTTCCAGTTTTTCTACATCATCACCAATAATTGGTATTGTCAGTCTTTTTGATTATAGCCATTTTAGTGGGTTTGTAGTAATATCTAATTGTGATGTTAATTTGCATTTCCTGAGTAATTAATTATGGGTATCTTTTCATATACTTATAGAGTAATTTGTATATCTTCTTTGATAATATTGATATGTCTATTCAAGTAATTTTCCCATTTTTAATTGTTGTTTTTCTACTTGTTATTCAGCTATAAGAATTCTTTACATATTCTGGATGTAAGAACTTTATCTGTTATATCACAGCTTGGCAAAATTTTTCTATAAAGGGTCAGAGTGTAAATATTTTCAGCTTTATGGGCCATATGGTTCCCATTGCAACAAATCAACTCTGCCATTGTAGCATGAAAGCAGCCACAGATAATGCATAAACATAAGGGCACGACTGTGTTCTAATAAAACTTTAGTTATATAAAAATAAGCCGGCCCACGGGCTGTAGTTTATTGACCCCTGAGTTACATGATTTGCAAATGTATTCTCCCAGTCTTTGGCTTCTCTCTCCATTTTCTTAATGGTATCCTTTGAAGTACAAAAGTTTTTAATTTTGATGAAGTCCAATTTATCACTTTTTTCTGTTATGGATTATGCTTTTGGTGTCACATCTGAGAAATCTCTGTCTTATCAAAGGTCACAAAAATTCTCTCATGTTTTCTTCTGGAAGTTTTACCATTTTAACAATTAAATTTAAGTTTGTGATCTATTTTGAGTTAAGTTTTGTGTAAGTTGTGAGATAAGGTTATAAATTCAACATTATATGGATGGATATCCAATTGTTTCAGCACCAATTGCTGAAAAGACTCTCCTTTACCCATTGACTTGTCTTGTAATCTTCGTTGAAAATCAACTGGCCAGAAACGTGAGGGTACATTTCCTGACTCTATTCTGTTCTATCAATGTGTAAGACCATTCATTCACCAATGCCACACTGTCTTGACTACAGTAGCTTTATAAGATATTTTGAAATCAGCTAGTATAAGTCATCGATCTTTACATCTTGTTTTTAAAAATTGTTTTGGCTATTCTAAGCCCCATAGATTTTTTGTTGTCTGTTTCATTGATTTCCACTTTTATCTTTATTATTTCCTCCCTTTTCCTGGCTTTGTGTATGATTTGTTCCCTTTTCTAGCTTCTTGTGATTGAAGCTTAGATAGTTGAATTTTTCTTCCTTCCTAATATAAATGTTTGTACATCTACCTTGCTCTCTAAGTAGTGCTTTAGGGGCACCTCATACATTTTGCTATGTTGCGTTTTTGTTTCCATTCAGTTTTAGATATATTCTAGTTTCTCTTTTGATTTCCTTTTGACCTAATGCTTATTTAGAAGTGTATTTATTAATTTGCAAAATATGAGAATTTTTGTAATTCCCTCTCCTGTTGTTTCTAATTTACTTCCATTGCAGTAAGAGAATATACTTTGTATGATTTCAATCTTTTAAAATTAATTGAGATTTGTTTTATAGATTAGAATATAGTCTCTAGGAGAATACTTCATGTACATTTGAAAAAGATGAGTATTCTGCTGTTATTAGATGAAGTGTTCTATATATGTCCCTTAAGTCAAATTGGTTGGTAATGTTTTTCAAGTATTCTAATATCTTAAATAATTTCCTGTCTAGTTCTATCAATTACTGGGAAAGGAATATTAAAATCTCTAATTTAGTTGTTATAATCAGACTAGGATATTGAAATCTCTAACTATAATTGCTGAAATGTCTATTTCTCCTTTCAGTTCTTTTACTTTTTGCTTCATGTATTTTGGAAATAAGTTTTCAGGTGCATACGCATGTATAATATATATATATATCACATGTATTGGCTATTTTGTCATTAATAAATGTCCGTCTTCCTCTGTAGTAATGTTTCTTAACTTAAGTTGTTAAAGAAAAACCAAAATGGAGGCCACTGTTTGAGTATATCCCTAAGCCAACCACTCATAGCCATATAATCAAAAGTTAAACTGTCTGATTTCCCTGAAATGCTGACTCTGACCTTAAACAAAACTTAAGCTTTCTTTATGTCAGCATGACCTTGCAGCTTCCTAGCCAATCAGCTACAAACAAGTAAGCTTATGCATTGCTACTATCCTGAAAGGAATATAAGTTTCTAGTAACCAATCACAATAGAAAACAATGTACTACCTCATTCATGCTCTATAAACTGAGCTGTAACTGCTGAGAGCTGAACTTTTTGCCACTTTTGGTTTTGAAGTCTCCCTGTTCACAGCAGCTTTATAAGATATTTTGAAATATTCTCTTTTAGGTGTCACCCACTAATTTTAGCATCTCTCTGTGAATCTTGCCTCCAGCAATTATTACTATACTGTTCTAATGGTGACTTTCCATTTTCCTCATTTCTTCTGTATTTATTACTTGGAATTCTTCTGTAAGAATGATTTGTTACTTCTCCTTTGTTATTTAGTCAATAATTGACTCATATCAGTATGGTTTCATGTGTATTTGTTTTATTTGGGAGTTATAATCTGATAATACGTGTTTTCTTGCTCAAATTATTCCATTAGGAGCTCTTTCAGATTGGTTCCTGTGTCCGTTTGACACACCCCCACCCTTTTGTGTTCTGAGCACTTCCTAACTTCCTGGAACTGTGAGATGCTTCAGGCTCATCTTGTATTTTCCTTACCCCAGCCCTTGGTTCAGCCATTTCTCCAAGGAGCCCTGGTTTCTTTTATTGGAAAATGGCATTTAGAAACTAAGATGTGTGTTAGGTATGCTCCTGCAATTTCACTGTATTTCTAGGCCCTCTTAGTGGACAGATCTAGAACATATATTTAGATGTGGACCAACCCATGTATACACTCTGCTATATCTATCTACCTATGTCCCTTTATTTATTTACATATGTATTTATTTATTTATCTATTTGTATTTATAATAAAATACACATGGATTCCACTGATATCTCTGGCTCTAATATAACACTATAGATTCATTCTAGCATTTCCTGTTGCCTATTTATAGATTCTTTAGCTGCAATGAGAAATTCGGCCTTCATTATCTACAATATATTTGTTCAAATCTAGTATACATGTAAAGTAGTTTCATAGTTGCTCAATCATATCCTCAGAGAAACAACTTTACCAGCTAAAGTACAAGATTTATGTACAGATTTTTTTTAAATTTAGCCTTACAGTATTCAATGAAAACACTATTTTGCAAAGACACTCAGGTCAGCTCCTTTTTCTCGCTCATTTCAGTGAGGTTATGTCACACATTTATAATACAGATAGACTCATTTGTCAGTCTGCATTCCATCCTGGTTTCTCCCTGACACCCTCGTTGATTTTTTAGAGTTTACATACATCAGAGTTTACTCTTTGCAGTGTATTGTTCTCTGGATTTTGACAAATGAATAGAGTCATGTATCCACCACTTTTACACTCACATTTTGGATCTCAGCTCTTTTACAGCTCTCTCAAAATGTCCACCTTCAATTTGTAGCTGCTTTGTTGCTCTGAGTTCTGTAATCTGCCACCCCTAGCCAGTGGCTTAGTTTTTCTACTGCCAGGGGATGGGATTTGGATAGAAATTCCAGGAAAGGAATACAGAAACTCACAGTTCTTTATGCAGTAGCAGTCTTTCCAGGGAAAACTTTTAGCAAGTTTCTACCTGCTTGTACTCTTTCTCCAGTGTTTTCAAATAGTTTTTTTTTTAAAACTAGTTTTTGTCCAATTGTTATAACTATTATCTGTGTGAGGAATCACATAACTGCTTATCCTGCCTTTACTCGTAGTTTCTTCTTTATTATCTCATACAAATATTAAAGAAAAATAAACTATTGTATTTTTCCACATATTTGCCTTTTTCTAGTCCTCTTCATTCCTTCCTGCAGATCCAGGCTTTTATCTGGTATCATTTCCTCTCAGCTTTAATCACTTCTTTTAGACTCTTGTACTGCTGTGCTACTAGAGATGAATTCTCTCGGATTTTGTTTCTATTATTGTCTTTGTGTTATCTTTATTTTTGAAGAATATTTTCACTGGACCTCCAGGTTTTGGTAGGCAAAATAATGGCCCCCCAAAGATATCCACATCCTAATCCTTTAAACTTATGAATATGTATTTTACATAGCAAAAGTCTTTTCAGATATGATTAAGTTAAGGATCTTGATGGGGAGATTATCCTGGATTATCCAGGTGGGCCAAATGTAATCATAAGGGACTTTGTAAGAGGGAGGTAGGAGGGTCAGAGTCAGAGAGAGATTGGAAGATGCTACACTACTGGCTTTGAAAATGGAGGAAAGAACCACAAGACAAGGTATACAGGAAGCTTATAGAAGCTGGAAAAGGCAAGGGAACGAACACTCTCCTAGAACTTCTAGAAGCAGTGCAGTCTGTAAGACATCTTGATTTTAGTCCAGTGAAACTCATTTCAGACTTCTGAGTTCCAGAATTATAAGCCACTAAATTTGTGATAATTTGTTACAACAGCAACAGGAAATTAAGACACAGGTTAACTGTCATTTTTTTTCACATTAAGATGTTGTTTTCTGTTTTTGGTCATTGAAGAGAAGTGAGATAGTCTTCTTATGATTGTTCACTTCCATGTATGGTGTCTTTTTTTCCTTCCTGCTTAAGATTTTCTCTTTATCATTTGCTTAATGCAGCATTCTTTGCATTTATGCTGCCTGGAGTTTGCTCAGCTTTTTGGATTTTGGGGTGATTTTTTTCAGTAAATTAGAGAACATTTTCAGCCATCATTCTTCAAACACCTTCCCCACCTTTTCGTTTTTTTCCTTGTTGTATGATAGACCATGTAATATTGTCCCATATATTATTTGAGGCTCTGTTCATTTTTTCCACCTCTCAGTGCTTCAGTTGAGGTTATTTTTTGGCCTGTCTTCAACTTCCCTGTTTTTTTCTTCTGCCTTGTCAAATCTACTATTAATTACATCTAACGTATTTTTATTTCAGATTTCATATTTTTCTGTTCTCAGATTTTCATTTGCTTCTATTTTAAGACTCCATATCATTTTATAATTCACTATTTTTCTGTTCTTTATATTCAAATTTTCTCATAAATACATTAGCATGTTTATAATAGCTACTTTAATGTCCTTATCTGCAAATTTCAATATCTGGGTCATCTGTGTATCTGATTTTATTGTCTATTATCTTGTTTTGGGTGTCACATTTTCCTGCTTCTTTGCTTGTCTAGATATTTTGCTTATTTACTGAGAACTGCAGAATATTTGTTTTATAGACTCTAGATTCTTTTATTTTCCTCTAAAGAATATTGAATTTTATTATAGTAGGTAGTACAATTACTGGCAAATCATGTTGATCATGTGAAAATTTGATTTTAGGCTTTTTTAGGATAGGTCTAATTTTTTCCCTTATCCGTTAGTACATAGTCCTGGCATATGGCACTTAATTCCAAAGTATAACCCTTATGAATTTCTAATGGAAAACCCTAGGTGTTTATCAAACTCCTCTAACTTTGTAAGATTTGAACTCATAAGTCTTTTTCTATAACAATTGGAAACTGCAAAATGTCTGCTCAGATCTTTGTAGCTTTCCAGAAGTTGCTTTTCTACAGGATTGCTTGGAGTTTCACCTTGTGCATATGTAGTATTGGCAGAATATATAAAGATAATTCGTATATAAAATTTGGGTTTCTCCCATAAATTCTCCCCATCCTGGAATTACTCTCCTCAATTTTCAAATGCTCTGGAAGCTTTAATTTGTAACATTGTTGAACTCTGCTGAACCTATGCCCCCCATTTTCAAAGCAAACTATTATACTCATGGAAAAAAGCCAGTTAGAAATAAATTTCACCTAGGAAATAATAAATATTAGAACAGAGATAAACTAAATAGAGAATAGAAAAAACAATGGAGTCATTGAAATCAAGTTTGTTCTTTGAAAAGATCAACAAAACTGAAAAAATTTAGTTAGATTGACTAAGAACAAAACAAGTCTCGAATTACTAAAATAAGAAAAAAAATGTGGGGACATTACTACCAAATTTACTGAAATGAAAAAGGATTATAAGAGAATATTATGAACAACTGTATGCCAAAAAATGAGATAACCTAAATGAAATGGACAAATTCCTATAAACACGCAAACTACCGAAACCAATTCAAGAAGAAAGAAAAATCTGAGTAGACCTATAAGGAGTAACGAGTTCATATGAGAAATAAAATATCTCACAACAAGGAAAAGTCCAGGAGCAGATAGCTGCACTGGTGAATTCTACCAAACATTTAAAGAAGAATGACAGTTCTAGAGATCTAATATACAGCATGGTGACTATAGTTAATAATACTGTATCATATACTTAAAATTTGCTAAGAGGGTAGATCTAAAATGTTCTCACCCCAAAAAAAGTTAGCTATGTGAGATGAAGTAAATGTTAATTAGCTTGATGGATTGTGGTAATCATTTTACAATGTATATATATATATCAAAACATCACATGGTACATTTTAAACATATACAATTTTTACTTGTTAATTATATGTCAACAAAGCTGGGGGAAAAATAGGAGTACCAATCACTCTCAAACTCTTCTAAAATATAGATGAGAGAAAAACAATTTATCACATTCTATGAGGCCAACATTGCTCTGATGACAAAGCCAGGCAAAGACATCACAAGAAAAGAAAACCATAGGACATATCCTTTATGTATATAGACAGAAAAATCCTCAACAAAATACTAGCAAAACTAAATCCAGCAGCATATTTAAAAGATTATACACAATGACCAAGTAGGATTTTTTGCCAGGAATGCAAGGGTGGTTCAATATATGAAAATCAATCAGTGTAATACATCACATTAATAAAATGAAGGAAAAATACATAATCATCTTAATTGATTCAGCAAAAGCATTTGACAAAAGTCAACACCCTTTGTCGAGATAAAAACACTCAACAAACTAGGAATAAAACTCAACTTTATCAATGTAAAAGAGGCATTATATGAAAATCCCATACCTAACGTCATACTCAATGGTGAAACATCGAAAGCTTTCCCCCTAAGATCAGGAACAAGACAAAGATGCTCACCTTTACCACTCTATTCAACATTGTACTTGAAGTTCTAGACAGAGCAATTAGGCAAGAAAAAGAAATAAAAGACATCCAAATTAGAAAGGAAGAAATGAAACTATCTCTATTTGCAGATGACATGATCTATGTATGGAAAATCCTAAAGAATCCACAAAAAGCTATGAAAACTAATAATTGAATTCAGCAAAATTCCAGGACACAAGACAAACATGCAAAAAATCACTTGTGTTTTTATACAGCAGTAATACACAATCTGAAAAGGAAATTAAGAAAACAATTCCATTTATAATAGAATCTGAAAGATTGAAATGCCTAAAATTAAATTTAACCAAGGAAGTGAAAGACATGGATACTTAAAACCATAAAACATTGCTGGAAGAAATTAAAGATCTAAATAAATGGGAAGACGTTCCATATTCATGGGCTGGAAAACCAAATGCTGTTATGATGGCAATACTCCTCAAAGTGACCTACAGATTCAATGTAATCCCTATGAAATGCAAATGGTCTTTTTACAGAAATAGATAAGCTGATCCTAAAATTCATATGGAATTACAAGAGACTCCAAGTAGCTAAATTAATCTTGAAAAAGAACAAGGTTGAAGGACTCCCACTTCTCGATTTCAAAATGTACTACAAAGCTACAGTGATTAAACCAGTGTGGTACTGGCATGAGGATAGGCCTATAGACCAATAGAATAGGATTAAAGAGTCCAAAAATAAATCCATACATCAACGGGTAACTGATTTTTGACAAGGGTGCCAAAACCATTCAATGGGGAAAGAACAGTCCTTTCAATAAATACTGCTGAAACAACAAGATAGTTACATTCAAAAGACTTTTAAACCCTACCTCACACGTTATACAAAAACTAGTGCAACATGGATCAAATACCTAAATGTAAGTGTTAAAACTATAAAATTTTTGCAAGAAAACATAGGGATAAATCATCTTGATCTTGGATTTGACAATGGTTTCTTAGATATGACACCAAAACCATCAGCAGCCTCAAGAAAAAATAGATGAATTGAACTTCAACAAAATTAAATCTTTTCTGCATCAAATGACTATCAAAAAGTAAAAAGACAATCCACATAATGGGAAAAAATATTTGAAAATCACGAATCTCATCAGAGTCTAGTATCCAGAATATATTTATAAATATACATCCTACAACTCAACAACAAAAAGAAAATTTAAAAATGGGCAAAGGACATGCATGGATATTTCTCCAAAGAAGATATACAAATGGATAACAAACATATGAGAAGATGCTCAATATTATTAGTCACTGGGAAATGCAAATCAAAACCACAACGATATACCACTTCATACCTACTAGGATGGGTAAAATCAAAAACATGGAAAATAACAAATGTTGATGAGGATCTAGAGGAATTGGCTCTGTCGTACCATACATTGCTGGTAGGACTGTAAAATGGTGCGGCTGCTGTGAAAAAGTTTGGTGGTTCCTCAAAAACTTAAACAAAATTACCATCTGGCTCAGCAATTCCACTCCTGGTTATGTACCTAGTAGAACTGAAAGCAGATGCTCGAACTAATATTTGTACAAAAATGTTATATAGATGCATGGTTCATAATAGCCAATATGTGGAAACAACTCATTTGTTCAACAACTGATGAATGGATAAGCAAAATATGGTATATTTGTACAATGAAATATAATTTAGCCATAAAAAGGAATGAAGTTGTGATACATACTACAATATGGATGAGCCATGAAAACATTGTGCTGAGTGAAAGAAGCCAGACACAAAGGCTGCATGTTGTATGAATCCATTTATATGAAATATTCATTATAGACAAATTCTTAAAAACAAAAAGCAGATTAGTAGTAGCCAGGAGCAGGGGAGATGGGGAAATGGAGAATGACTACTTAATGGGTACGGGGTTTCCTTTTGGGGTGATGAAAATGTTCTGGAACTAGATAGTTGCAATGGTTGCACAACATTGTGAATTTGCTAAATGTCACTTTAAAATGGTTTAAATGGTAAATTTTATGTTATATTTTGCCACAATAATAAAACTCAAAGCAGAAAAAAGTAGATTTCACTTAATTTGCTTGTATTCTTTAAATATTCGTATTCCGGAGGTCATATTTATTATTGGTGGTAGGGTTAGTCCTATACAAAGTAACACTGCCATTATGGAAAATGGGACATGACCAATGTCATTGTAATTTGTGTCTGGTACCCTTTGTATGTGCCTAGATTTTAAGTGCTAATTCTTTCTTTTGTTGAGACACATTTGTTGGTTCTTGGTAGATTCCTCCACTGAGGAGCTCTTATGACAGTTTGTAGTTATTGACAATACATTTTCTCACTGATTCTTTATGACTCCTTTTCATCCAGACCCTACATTCTGGTGCAATATCTATTGTTTGGGGTCACCAACACTGCTGGCATCCTCTTGAGCAGAATCTGTTTCAAGACAGCACAGTTTTGTTTACTTCCAGAGGGCCCATAACTGTTCCATAGTAAATGTACACCTTTGTCCCATCATTGGTGGAGTGAAGCTCACTGAACATTTTCCCCCATGTCTCTCTCTGCTCTGCAGCTATAGGTTTTTTAAGCCAAAACTTACATGCCTTTAGTCTTTTTACAAAACTGAATTGTTTGCCCTTCCTTATACAACTTGGCGATGGGTACTTTCTTTTGGCAGGCCGATTTTTAAAATATCTCATGACCATTTCACAATATCTTAGTATGTTTTGGTCTACCATCTTACTTAAACATGTGAGGCTACTCGACCTCTCTTTTGTTGTTCTCTTAACTTTTAAGTCTTTGCTGAAACTCTGAGCATATAGGAAAAGTCATATTTAACACCCTGTTTTGTTAATAAAAATCCTCCCTTGATATTTTTCTCCTCAGATTTTATTTGTTTTCTTTTTGTTACTCATATCAATTTAGGTTTTGCTTATCTTGCATTTTCACAATCATCACTCTGCTTAGCAAATTAAGTGTCTTCCTTAAGATCTACCTTTCTCATCAGATCACAAAGTATTGTAAATAATTTTCCCTTATATAAATAATTTTTTTCTCTGACAATTCTCTCTCCATGGTTTTTGGTGTTAGAAAATAATAGCTTCTGGGCAAAGTATGACTAAGAAGGCTGTTCCTTTAGAAACAATATGTCCCATTTTCTTTGGTGTTTGGCTGTTTCCCATTTTATAAATACTCAGCTTACCTGACAAATAAAAAAAAAAAAAAACAATTGACTGGGGCCAGCCTGATGGCGTAGTGGTTAAGTTCGCGTGCTCCCCTTGGGCACCCAGGGTTCGCAGGTTTAGATCCTGGCATGGACCTATGTGCTGCTTATCAAGCCATGCTGTGGCAGGCATCCCACTTATAAAGCAGAGGAAGATGGGCACAGATGTTAGCTCAGGGCCAGTCTTCCTCAGCAAAAAGAGAATTGGCAACAGATGTTAGCTCAGTGCTAATCTTCCTCACACACACACAAAGATAAATTTATCATGTGTACTATGAAATAACTGTAGGTTTTTAACAAACTGTTGCCATTCCAGAAGTAAAGTTTATTTTTAATATTCTAAGGTCTTTATCTCTCTCCTGCCCTAACATCACCTTATACCAAATCACTGTAAAATGCTCCTTAAACATTGCTGTTTGCTTTTTGCTTTGGAGAAACAATCAAGGTGAGAACTGACAATGTGACTTCATGCTGCACAGAAAATTTGCTAACAGAGCCAACATGGAGTATTCTGTTATTCCCAGTAATTGCCATTATCCAAGCTAAATTATGTTACTTGTGAAGTTTGAATAAGAACCAAACATGATTGGGGGAGTTCTTTGGAACTGTTTTCCGACTTTAAGAAAAGGAACAGAGTTTCTTTATTTCAACTTCAGTTATTTCTTTTGGACTAAGTTATCACAGTCAACCTTACCATCTACTCTGCCCTTCTGAAATGTGATGTCTATACTTCTTTGTGCCTCCTGAATAAACTACTTAATTTAGTTAAAAAAAAGAGAAAAGTCTGCAAAATGATTAATGTAATATTGTGTAATTATGTACACTATTACAATATAATTAATGTAATAAATAGACAAAGCTATAACATTCGATATCCTATACAGTACATTCTCACATTTAATGGAAGTGGTAAAATTTATGGAGGTTGATAGCAAATCTATCTTTAACCACACACACAGACACACTCAGGCCAAGTAAAAGAAGGAAAAAAGCAGCAGCAATTTCACAGGTTCAAGTGACTGAGAGTGCCTTAGGCATTTTGCTGATCTTTAAATACACTGTCAGTCAAATAAATCTTGAAGCTGCATGACTAGACTGTACAATAAGCTTTAGTTTCATTTGATGATTTTCCCAGATTCCTTCAACCACCCATGAATTGCTGTCTAATACAACTACCACATGAAAGACAGAACAACATATTTCAGAACATCATGGAGAATTGTATATTGTTTAACCTGGAGAGTTTGAGATCGTCTTACCTAATGGTTCCCAAACTCCACGGCAGATCAATATTATCCGAGGATCTTTTTAAAATATACATGCCTATGCTCATCCTTGGTGTTAGGATTGATTTTGGCCAGGGTGGAGAGAGGGGGTTAGGTGAGGACACTGCTGCTTTAGTACAAACTCTTTATTTTAGATATGATGAAACAGACCTAGGAAGGGGAGATGACATACCAAAGGTCATACCGGTGAGTAGCAATGATAACACTCGTGACTACAATTCCTGGGCCTGTGTCTCTCAACTTTTTTCATATCATGTCCTTTTCTGAAAAAAACTTTAGAAAGTAAAACTATCATTTAATAATAATTTATATTTAAAAATAAATACTGTGAAAATTAATCAATGTGAGTATAATTTTAGAGGAAACATTATTTTGATATTGAAAAATACTTTTCTTCAAAAATATAATACGAATGGTCTATTTAGCTGTTTTCTTGCCACAAGCTTTACTATCCTAGATAATGTAGAAGGTTACTATGAAGATAAATTCTCCTACTGCGCATTTCTTTATTTCTCTCTCTCTTTCTCTTTGTCCTGACAAAAGTACAGAGGATGAGTTAGTTATACTCCTCAGTTTATGGTACATGTTCATCATTGATCCAATCAAAGCCTTCTTCATGTTATTTGTACACTTATTTATTTATTCATTCTCTTTTTCCTCACTAATAATTCCTACTGTCACCCATAAACAACCACTGGTTAAAGTATATCTTTTATGTGAATGTGTTCAGCTATCTTTTACTTTTACATATGTGTCTAGAAATCCTTTATTTTGAATTAATCAACTTTATCAATTTGTTGCCTTATGTTGTACACTTTTGAGGGTGTATTTAAGAAGACCTTCCCTGCTCCTAGGTCACAATGATATTCTTATTTTTATTGAGGTAACATTGGTTTATAACATTATATAAATTTCAAGTGTACATCATTATATTTTGACTTCTGTATAGACTTCATCATGTTCACCACCAAAAGTCTAGTCGCCACAAAGATATTCTTTAAGATATTATTCTATTAAATACATAGTTAACTTTGATATTAAGACCTTTAATAGATGCATCTTTATATATTAAGTGTTAAGCACAGATTTACTTTTATTATTTCAGTTTAGAGAGCCAGTTTTCCCAAAACCATCTATTAAAAAAATCCGTCCTGTATATCTTCTTTGGAGAGATGTCTGTTCAGGTCTTTTGCCCATTTTTTAATTGCGTTGTTAGTTTTTTTGTTGTTGAGATGCATGAGTTCTTTATATATTTTGGAGAGTGCAAACTGGTGCAGCCACTATGGAAAACAGTATGGAGATTCCTCAAAAGATCAAGGATAGAACTACCATATGATCCAGATATTCCATTGCTGGGTATTTATCCAAAGAACTTGAAAACATCAATGCATAAAGATACATGCACCCCTGTGTTCATTGCAGCGTTATTCACAATAGCCAAGACTTGGAAGCAACCTAAGTGCCCATCAAGGGACGAATGGATAAAGAAGATGTGGTATATATACACAATGGAATACTACTCAGCCATAAGAAACGATGAAATCCAGCCATTTGTGACAACATGGATGGACATTTCGGGTATTATGCAAAGTGAAATAAGTCAGAGGGAGAAGGTCAAATACCGTATGATTTCCTTCATTAAGTAGTAGATAATAACAACAATAAACAAACACATAGAGACAGAGATTGGATTGGTGGTTACCAGAGGGGAAGGGGGGAGGGAGGAGAGCGAAAGGGATAATTCGGCACATGTGTGTGGTAATGGGTTGTAATTAGTATTTGGGTGGTGAACATGATGTAATCTATGCAGAAATAGAAGTATAATGATGTACACCTGAAATTTATACAATGTTATAAACTAATGTTACTGCAATAAATAAAAAATTAAAATAAAAAAAATCCATCCTTTTTCCATTGATTTATAGTGTTCCTATTCAAGACCTTGGAATACCTCTTTTTTTTTTTTTTAATTTTTTTGTTTATTGCAGTAACATTGGTTTATAACATTGTATAAATTTCAGGTGTACATCATTATACTTCTATTTCTGCATAGATTTTTAAATTTAGATAATTTTCTATGTCTTTTATTATTGTTCTGAAGTTTTTGTTGGAGAGGTGTTTTATATTCTTATTTAATTCCTAGATACTTTACTGTTTTTGTTGCTATTGTAAATAATATTTTATTTAAATTATATTATCTAGTTGCTTATTTCTGGTATAAAAATGCTATATATTTTGTAGGTTGCTCTTAAAATTGGCAAACTTTTTTCATTCCCTTATTAGTTCTAATAATTTCTCATTAATTCTGTGTTCTTTCCAGATTTATTTCCATAATGTACAAGCACTGCTTTTCTCAGGAGATGATATGCTCATTACCCATCAACCTTTCTCATTCCTAGAGCAGAACATTATATTTGTAGAGATTATTTATTAATTCCACAAATACATTTTTTAGCTTTTTTTTACTCTAGAAACTATGAAGAATACAAAATGGTGAGCATGACCAACATTATTGCTGTCCTAATGGAGCATACAGCCCAGTTGGGGAGTTAGACAATCAGGCAAGCAATTACATTAAAGTAGATTTTTTTAAAAACATTATTTTTATTTATTTATTTATTTATTTTTTTTTTTTCCAGTAATTTTATTGAGATCATAATGGTTTATAACATTGTGTAATTTGGGGTGTACATTATTATTTATAAATTTATGAATAGACTTCATCGTGCTCATCACCAGTAGTCTAATTTTTGTCCATCACCATACATATGTGCCCCTTTACCCCTTTCACCCACTTCCCAACCCCCTTCCCCTCTGGTAAACACTATTCTGTTCTCTTTATCCATGTATTTGTTATCTTTCACATATGAGTGAAATCATGCTGTATTTGTCTTTCTATGTCTGGCTTATTTCGCTTAACATCATACCCTCAAGGTCCATCCATGTTGTTGCAAATGGGACGATTTTGTCTTTTTTATGGCTAACTAGTATTCCGTTGTATATATATATACCACATCTTCTTTATCCATTCATCCATAGAAGGGCACTTGGGTTGCTTCCGTGTCTTGGCTATTGTGAATAATGCTGCAATGAACATAGGGGTGCATAAGTCTCTTTGGATCATTGATTTCATGTTCTTTGGATAAATACCCAGTAGTGGGATAGCTGGATTGTATGGTATTTCTATTTTTAAGTTTTTGAGAATCTCCATACCGTTTTCCACAATGGCTCCACCAGTTTGCATTCCCGCCAGCAATGCATGAGGGTTCCCTTTTCTCCACATTCTTTCCAACATTTGTTGTTTTTTGTCTTGGTAATTATAGCCATTCTGACTGGGGTAAGGTGATATCTCATAGTTTTGATTTGCATTTCCCTAATAATTAGTGATTTTGAACATCGTTTCATGTGCCTGTTGGCCTTCTGTATATCTTCTTTGGAAAAATGTCTGTTCATATCCTCTGCCCAGTTTTTGATAGGGTTGTTTGTTTTTTTGTTGTTGAGTTGTATGAGTTCTTTATATATTTTGGAGATTAACCCCTTGTCAGATAAATGATTTGCAAATATTTTCCCCAGTTGGTGGGTTGTCTTTTCATTTTGTTCATGGTTTCCTTTGCTTTGAAGAAGCTTTTTAGTCTGATGTAGTCCCATTTGTTCACTTTTTCTTTTGTTTTTCTCACCCTAGTAGACATAGTATTTGAAAAGATGTTCTGGGCTGGTCCCGTGGCTTAGCGGTTAAGTGCGTGGGCTCTGCTACTGGCGGCCTGGGTTCGGATCCCAGGTGCGCACCGACGCACTGCTTCTCCGGCCATGCTGAGGCTGCGTCCCACATACAGCAACTAGAAGGATGTGCAGCTATGACATACAACTATCTACTGGGGCTTTGGGGGAAAAATAAATAAATAAAAATTAAAAAAAAAAAAAGATGTTGCTAAGACCAATGTCAAAGAGTGTACTTCTTTTATTTTCTTCTAGGAGTTTTATGGTTTCAGGTCTTACATTCAAGTCTTTAATCCACTTTGAGTTAATTTTTGTGTATGGTGCAAGATAATGGTCTACTGTAGGTTTTACTGTCATAAAGGAAGTAAGAGTGCTAGAAGTGAATATTGCAAGGACAAGTAACCTGGTTTAAGTAGTCTGGGATGGATTCTTCAAGGAAGTGTTTCAGCTAATATGTAAAGGATGAATAATTATTTCCCAAGCACAGATGGAGGGAAAAAGTATTCCATGCAATATAAATTTCCTGGGGCAACTATAATTTCCATGGTATTTATAGTAAGTAAAATAATTTTATTATGGCAATAAAGCAGGCTGTGAAAGAATATTTGCACAAGATGAAACTGATGTGTGAGGAAGGGGCCAGATCATAAAATGTTTAGCAAAGATTTTTATGTTGAGGACAATGAAGAACTACTGAAATGTTTCAGGCAAAAAATTGACGTGATTAGATTTATAATTTACTATTGGAATTATTCCCATTTAGAGGTAAAGTAGAGGTAAAAACATAATGTGAGCCTATAGCACTCCCCTTTCTGCAACAATTTCTCAATTAAGAATGTCAAGATAATGGTGTTTTGCCTAGGCTCATATAACAGAAAGATTAAACAATAAAGAAATGTTATTATATCATAAAACAAGATGAATGTATACAGAGCATTTCCAGTGTTAGCTAATTCACTCTACTTCAGTGTTCTATGTTAGCTTCTCTGCAATTTTTTTTCTAAATTTACAAGATGGGTGAAGCTCACACAATATTGTCCAAAGGCAGAGAGTTTCTCCTCAATAAGTGTCTTTTATATCAGGGAAGAAAATCATTTGAGAAGCTTCCTTGGAGACATTGCCTTATATCTTACTGGCTAGTGTTGTATCACATGCCCATTCACAGAATGACCAATCATGGAATGACTATGATTATCTTAGACTAATGAAACTTCAATCCCCGGAGCTTGGGAGGGAGGGAGGTCATCTTATCTGAGCACAAAAATCAGAACTCTATCAGCAATAAAGAAATGAAGTGAGGATGGATTTTGGGTAGGCAACCAACAGTGTCTGCTGTACTATACCATGGCCAAAAGACCTTGTATAGTCTGGCCCATACCTGTTCTTCTTTTCTCATCTTCTCCCCTCACCCATCTATACTGGTATTCACCTTGTTCTACTTTAGAGTCTTTGTACTTGCTGCTTCCTTTGCCTAGGATGTGGAGAAAAATGGCTTTGGGTAAGTAACCAACACTATCTGCCAAAAGACACCTTCATATCCTATCTTTTATCACTCAAACGAGTTAACTGAGTTAGGAATGGGAAAATCAAGGTGGAGGTCACTTTATCTTGCCTTTCCTCACTCTAATAATCTTGCTCACATTCTCTGTCATTCTCACCTAACATCTTACATTGGTAGTTTTGTGTATCTTAATGCCTCCTCATACAGTACCTCAGTTAATTCTTACACAAGATCCATAAGGTAGGCAGAACAGCCCAGAGAGGCCAAGTGACCTATTCAGAGTCATCCAAATGATTCTTGGATCAAAAATTACTTCACACAACTGTGACTTCTTAGGCATTGGTCTATAAATTCTTTCAATTTGTCGTTCACTATTTAATGTGATTATACTCTCATTTCTTTCATTTGCGAAACACTATACTAGATAATAACAGGGTATCATTTGGACAAAAGAGCTGAAAGAAACTGTAGAAAAAGAATGAATTAAGTTGAGAGGGAAATATAAGCCAAATTATGACCAAGTCTCAGTACTCTGGCAGTAGGAAATCTGAGCCCACAGTCCAGTTAAGCCAGCCATTTGCATAAATATCAGCAGGAAGTTCCATAAGGGCTTTGCACCTGCTCCAAAATATTGGCAAATGGAGCCCTTTGAAACAAGCAAACCAGGGTGCACTGGAATTAGGCTTCAGAGGATCATTCATGCCTAGCCAGTTTGCAGGATAATGGCAGCAAGCCCAGATGGTCTGCATACTGTGTTGCCTATATTGTACCAGATGACTTTGGACTCTGACATTCAAATATCCACTGCAACATCCATTTTCATTGTAAGTTCCCCATTAAAAAGCAAAAAGCAAACATGAACAAAGCAATCTCCCTTCTAACTAAAATCAGATATTAAAATGACCATTATCTTTTATCATGAGTTATATACTTTTGTTTACCTGATTATTGCTTGAGGTATCACAATATGCTTACAGGATGAGACCTGAAAAGTCATTTTAATTCAAACACACCATCTGAAAAAAATGAATTGTCTTTGTTTAAATGAGTATGCTTAAATGTTTATGCCTAAATGTTTGTGCAGGTGTTTTGTGTTTTACACTTTCTATGTAGAAATGATTTTTCTGTTTTGTTTTTTCATCTAAATGAAAGCATGTCTAATAAGACATTTATAGGGCTATAAGCGAACCTAATCAGAAAAATGCAATCAATATTATGAGTCTTATGTTCAGCTTCTTACGTGCTTTCGAATGTATTACTCAGTGCCTCCCTGAAGCCTCATGCCCAAACCCTACTTCCATCTCTACACTTATTGTCTACATTATGTTTGTGTCAAAATATAGCTTAAAACTTTCATTTACCATTGGAGCAAATGCTTTGAATTCTTTTTTTTTTTATTTCAGAGAATTCCTTTTTTGTAAAATTCAATTATTTGGAGACGAATATTTTAAGGGATGGAGTGTTTAAAATGAAAATATTCAATGGAACAGAATAGAGTCTATAAATAGACCCATGGTTGGGTTTGATCTTGGGCAAGCTATTAAATTGTCCTAAGTTCTAGTTTACTCATCAGTAAAGTGAAGATATAATATCTCTCTAAAAGGTTTTAACGATTGAATGCTTATAAAGCATTAGGGAACACTTCCAAACTCACCTTATGAAGCCAGCATTACCCTAATAATTAGAACCAGATAAGGACACTACAAGAGAAGGAAATTACAGGCCAATATCCCCAAAGAACATGGGTGCAAAGTGCTCAACAAAATACTAGCTAACTGAATTCAACAATACATTAAAAGGATCATACACCATGATCAAGTGGGATTTATTCCAGGGATGCAGGGAAGGTTCAACATCTGCAAATAAATCAATGTGATACACCACATTAACAAAATGAAGGATAAAAATCATAAGGTCATCTCAACAGATGCAGAAAAAGTATTTGACAAAATTCAACATCCATTCATGGCAAAAACTCTCAACAAAGTGGGTGTATAAGGAATGTACCTCAACATAATAAAGGCCATATATGATAAGCCCACAGTTAACATCATACTCAATGGTGAAGAGCTGAAAGCTTTTCTTCTAAGATCAGGAACAAGACAAGGATGCCCACTCTTGCCACCTTTATTCACATAGTACCAGAAGTTCTAGCCAGAGCAATTAGGTAAGAAAAAGAAATAAAAGGCATCCAAATCAGAATGTTAGATGTAAAATTGTCTCTATTTACAGATGACATGATATTATATATAGAAAATCCCAAAGATTCACCAAAATACTGTTAGAATAATAAAGTCAGTCAAGTTGCAGGATACAAAATCAATATACAAAAATCAGTTAAATTTCATACACTAATAATGAACTATCAGAATAAAAAATTAAGAAAATAATCCCATTACAATTGCATCAAAAGAATAAAATACCAACGAATAAATTTAACCAAGGAAGTGAGAGATCTGTATGCTGAAAACTATAAGACATTGATGAAAGAAATTGAGAAAGCCACAAATAAATGGAAAGCTATTCCGTACTCACAGAGTGGAGAAATTAATATTGTTGAAATGTCTATACTACCCAGAGCCATCTACAGATTCGATACAATCCTTATCAAAATTCCAATGGCAATTTTCACAAAAATAGAAGAAACAATCCTAAAATCTGTATGGAACGACAGAAGACCCTGAATAGCCAAAGCAATCTTGAGAAAGAAGAACAAAGGTGGAGGCATCATACTTCCTGATTTCAACTATATTATAAAGCTACAGTAATCAAAACAGTATGGTATTGGCATAAAAACAGACACACAGATCAATGGAATAGTATAGGGAGCCCAGAAATAAACCCACACATATATGGTCAATTAATTTATGACAAAGGAATCAAGAATATACAATGGGGAAATGATAGTCTCTTCAACAATTGGTGTAGGGAAAACTGGACAGGCACATGCAAAAGAATGAAACTGGACCACAATCTTACACTATATACAAAAACTAACTCAAAGTGGATTAATGACTTAAATGTAAAACTTGAAACTGTAAAACTCCTAGAAGAAAACATAGACCATAAGTTCCTTGACGTTTGTCTTAGCAATAATTTTTTGGATTTGACACCAAAATGAAAGGCAACAAAAGCAAATGTAAACAAGTGGGACTACGTCAAATTGAAAAGCTTCTGCACAGCGAAGGAAACCATCAACAAAATGAAAAGGCAACCTACAGGATGGGAGAAATTGTTTGCAAATCATATATCTGATAAGGGGTTAATATCCAAAATATATAAAGAACTCATACAACTCAAAAAACAATAAAACAATTCTAAAAAACAACTCAAAAACACACAATATGAATAATTTATACAGCTTACTAATAAATAAAATCAAAAGCAGACTAACATCTCAGGGGAATAAGCAGCAGAGGCTGTGAACAGTTAATTCATATAAAAGGAATGAGAAACGACCAACACAAGACAAGGTGCTCAGACTTTATTAGTAATCAGGGAATCTGTTGAATCCTGAATTCTACTCCCTCTACCACTGCCTTTCACTTAGTGATGACAACAGGGGAGGACATGCGAGTTCATTAATTGTAGTGGGCTGAATTATATGCACTCCAAAAGATATGTCCATATCCTAATCCTCCAAACCTTTGAATATTACCTTATACGGGAAAATATCTGATTAATTTAATGATCTTGAGAAAAGGAGCTTATCCTGGATTATTGGGGTGGGCCCTAAATGCAGTCACATGTAGCTTTGTAAGAGAGAGGTAGAAGGAGTTTTGAATAGCACACATACAGAAAAAAGCAATGTGTACAAGGAACCAGAGATTGGGCTGATGCAACCAATAAGCCAAGAAATACCAAGCAATGCTGACAGTCACCAGATGTGAGAGGAGACATTGAATGAATTCTCCCCTAGAGCCAGAGGAAGTGTGGCCCTACCAACACCATTTCTGGCCTACTGAAGTGTTGATGAATTAATTTCTGTTGCTTCAAGCCACCAAGTTTGTGGCAATTTGTTATTTCAGTCCTAGGAAACTATTGCACTAATATTTGGTTTATCTAATCAGGTCAAGGCACTAGAAAGGATGAGCAGGTGCTATAATGTTCCTTAAATGCAACAAAATCAATTTCTCTTTTCCTCAATACCATCCATCTAAAATCAGTTATTTCCCCCTCAGTTTGAAAAAAACAAAGATTGGTAATTTCCAATATTAGCAAAATGTGAGGCAAAGATTCATCTCATACACTTCTCATTGGAGTATAAATTAGTACAGTCCTTTAGGAGAATAATTGTCAATGCCTATTCAATTTTAAAGTATGTACAATTCCACTTCTAAGTCTATTCTGAATAATATTTGCATATTTTCACAATGAGGCCCTTATAAAAATATTCACTGTAGCATTATTTGATAGAGAAAGAGGAAAAATGTATTTACCTAAATTTATAGTAAAAGCAAAATAGGTAAATCAAATATGGTTTAGCAGACGTGCTAGTTAAAAAAGAAAGCAATAGATCTATATAACTGGAATGAATGATCTATAAAATACATATTTTTAACTAGAAAAGCAAATTAGAGCATAATATGTATAGTCTAACAAATATATTTATGAAAGGAAAGACCTTGAAGCCATCTGTACTAGCACTGCTCCCACCCTAGTCCAGTCTACCATCTTCTCTCATCTGTACTATTGCATAGCCTCCTAACTGTTCTCCCCGCCTTCACTCTTGCCCTCTTTCAACACATTGTCTACACGGTAGCTTAAGGAAAGTTTGAAACATGCAAAATTACATCAGTCACCCCCACTTAAAATCTTTCCGGGGATTCCCTCTGCTCTTAGTGAAAAAAAAAAATACCTTCTTTTACCACAGCCTTAAAAGCTCTGCATGATCTGATTCTTGCCTCCCTCTGAAACCTCCTCTCATACTACACTTTCCTGCAGTCTAGAGTGTCCCACTCTAATCCTGAGTCAGAACGTGTCTTTTGTAACTCCAGACTTTTGTACTTGGTCGTCCTTCTGCCTAGAATACAATTGTTCTAATGCCTAAAATGACTGGCTCATTCTCATCATTAAAGTCTCAGCTCAAGTTTTACCTCTTCAGAGAGGGTATTTTGGACACCATACGAGGCAGTAATGAATATGCTCCTCTCAGATCTCCAACTGCAGGGTACAAAATTGACCAGTTCCTCTCCACATCCCCCCACTGTGAAACCATCACCACACTGGCATCAAAGCCACACTTCACATGTGCTGCTCCCAGCCAATGCCTGGGTGTAACAGGGATGCTAAGTCAGCCTCCTTCCTAGGAGATACAGGACTCCTCTGACAGGCAACTTTGGCTTGAGGACTCCCCATCAGTCAAAACTTTAGTAGAACTTCAGTTCTATGACTTTCTCTCCTTCTCTCTCTTCAAAGAAATTAGAGCTGCATTGTCATCACCATCAGATCTCTCTCAGCCTCCTCTGACTCCTTCTACATTTTCTCACACAGGTGTTTTCCCCAATAAACTTGTACTTCTACACTCATCTTGGTGTTTGTTTCTCAGAGGAATAAGACTAACACATCATATCTAAAATGGCCTCCTCCAGTCAGTATCTCACTCACTTGTTTATTTTCTTCAGAGTATTAATGTAGCCTGAAATTATTCATCACCTGTATACTCATTCATTGTCCTCCCCACTCCACCGTGAGCTCCACGAAGACCTTGTTTTTCTTACTTATACTGTGTCCCCAGCATAGTGTGTGGCACTAATTAGGTATTAAATAGATAACTGTCAAGTCACTTAATCTACTCATGAATTTACAAGTGAACAAAGACAAGAACATAGACTAAGTTTTAATAGTTGTTACATACAGTGAGGAGAGTAGGCTTAGGGGACAGTATTGAAGAAAGAATTTCAAATTTTACTCTGTATGCTTTAAATTTTAGGCAAATGTATGTTTTTCTTAATTAATTAGTAATTTTGAAGAAGTTAAAATAAAATAAGTAAAAATGAAAATATTAATAACTCATATCAATGTAAGAAAAAAACAATTCAAACTGAATTCCAAGTATAAATCAAAATAATCCATTTTTTCATTCAACTTTCTGATAATCTTGTTTTAATGAGATTTTAAAACCTATTGTAAACATCTATAAAATCCCTTTATTTAATGAATATAAAATAATATGCATGTTTGCTTCATAAACCCATAATCTAAAGAGAGGATGGGTAATGAATAGAATATGTGAGGGAAGGAAGAGAAATGTTTCCAGGGTCACTCTGTGACAAGATACAAAATAGTACCTAGCCTTCTCTAATCCTCATTTGTGGTCCTATGATGGTTGGAGAAAAGCTGCCCAAAAGAATTAATATGTAATAGATTTTGAAAAAGGCATGTCATCAGATGAGTACAAGGACAGTATTCTAAACATATGAGGCCACAGAGCATTAACTGAGATTATAAAACTTCAGCAAAAGAACAGGGTAGGTAGAAAAAGGATGCCTATCTAACCAACTTAATGCCATTGAATGCCTGTGTCAGGTGTTGAGTTAAAAAATTTGGATAATAAGAGAAGAAAGTCAGAGCTCTTAAACTCATAGAAGTTTAATGGAGAAGTCTGGTGTGAATGAAAATGCATAAATATCTTGTAAGTGCAGTAAGTGCAATAGAGTGTAATAAATGCAATAGCAGTGTGTACCAAGGGTAATGATGGTAGAAAGGAAAAGTCCCACTTGATTCTTTGTGAAGGGATGTTGGGGAACAAACTGGTAGAGGTGAAGCTAGAGAAAGCAGCTGAGGCAAGATAAGGAGAGGCCTCATGCTAAGTAATTTGGACTTTTTCTCAAGGGCCTTTGGTCTCCTAATTCTTGATTGTGCATCCCAGTCAGTTTGAAAAATAACTGAACATAGACATCCAATGAATGTACATTTTTACATATTTATGAATAACTTAATGACTGTTATGTACATTATAAAGCATGTAAAATAAACTTTAAAAAGATAAGATAAAACTGATTTAAAAAGAGTTACAATATTTTCCCCCAAGTAGCATAAATAGTCTCAATCACCACTTTGGATAATGGGTGTTTAGAAGGAGAGTAAAATGATCAGGTTTTTGTTTTATAAAGATTACCGATGGCAGTGTGGAGAACAGATTGTAAGTACTAATATAGGAACTTGAGGACCAGTTTTGAGCCTATTGCACTTGTGATGATGAGTGACTGGAATAACATGATTATTAGGTAAATAAAACATGGGAGGTAGATTTCAGAGATATTTACTAGTAGAATAGATATGAGTATTTGACTGATTGGATATAGATGGAGATGGTCAGTGCAAAGACGAATTGAAGAAGGTATCTAATAGTTTAAGATATATCCCCAATTCTTTATTTTGATATTTGCTGCCATTAACCAAAAAAAGGAAAACAAAAAGTGAGCAAAGTTGAAAGTGGAGTGGGGATGGATTTAATTTTGGACTTTTGAGTATGAAGTGCAAGTGTCACATACAGGTGGAAAGGCATGACAGGCAGTCGGGTTTGTAGATATGAAGCTCAGAGCAAAGATGTGGACAAAAGATCTACTCTGGGGGAATGATAGTTGAAATCATAGGAAAAAAATATCACAGACTTTCTACCACATTCTCCAAAATTGCTCCTGTCACCAATCGTGGTTTATTTCAAAATTTATATTAGACCAGCTATTCTTTTTTCTTTTTTTTGGTGAGGAAGATCAGCCCTGAGCTAACATCCATGCCAATCCTCCTCTTTTTCCTGAGGAAGACTGGCCCTGAGCTAACATCCGTGCCCAGCTTCCTTCACTTTATGTGGGACGCTGCCACAGCATGGCCTGACAAGCAGTGCATCGGTGCGCGCCTGGGATCCGAACCCAGGCCACCAGCAGCAGAGTGCACGCACTTAACTGCTATACTATGGGACCGGCCCCCTAGACCAGTTTTCTTAAAGCTGTACTTACATTATAATAAGCTGAGGAGCCTTTTTAAAAGCACTACTATAGACTAATTAATTCAGAATCTCTATGGATGAAGCTTGGACATTGTTACCTCTTTTAATATCCCCAGGAAGATTTTGTAGTTTTTAGTGTAGAGGTCTTACACAACTTTTGTTAGTTTTATTTCTAGATATTTGCATTTTTATGCTATTGTACATATGCTTTACATTTTATTTTCCAGTTTTTTGTTGCTATTATGTAAAAATACAATTGGTTTTGTATTAGTTCTAGTTCTAGTTGTGTTGTTGTTCTTATGGATTCCTTAGGATTTGCACATAACTTCATTCTTTTGATAAGCAGCACTTGTTCATATGCATTATCGCTGCTATATACTGCTAGATTTGATTTGTTAATATTTTATTAATGATTTTACATTTTTGTACATAAGGGATTTTGGTCTATTACATATTCTTACATATCTATTACATACCCCATAAGGGATATTGGATAATTTTCTTTACTTGTTATGTGCTCATCAGGTTTTATAATCCAGGTTATGTTGGTCTCATAAAATTAGTTACAGATTCCCCTCCTCTTTTATTTTCTGAGAGATTTTTCACAAAACTGATTTTAATTTTTCCTTAAATGTTTTATGGAAGTAAAAAGTAAAGCCTTCTGGGTCAAAAGTTTTCTTTGTGGAATTTTTAAACATTTTTAATTCAATTTCTTTATTGGATACGACTATTGTAATATTCATTTTTTTATTCTATCCAGTTTTGTTAAATTCTACTCCTCAAGAAAATCGTCAATTTCTTGGAATTTTTTGAATTATTGGCATACAGTATTTGGCCCCATTTCCATATATTCAGCCCGTAAGGAAACAACAAGCCCAAATGGATTTAAAAAATGTATTATGGCATAGCAGGCAGTATGAACTACATGTTTACATCAGTTTCCCTTGACCCCCAAGGCCCATGGGGGTGATGTGGAGTGAGCCCAGGTGGAGACTGCACACCCAGACTTCATAGAAACATGAGCGATTCATGAAGAATTATTGCCCAATATTTTCTTCTTTATTATTGTTATTGTTTAGTTGTTTTCTCTCATTGTTTTTCTTCTACATTCTTTTAGTTGTTTATAAATTTTAAAAATCTTTTCAAGGCACTATTTTTCATTTTCTGTTTTGTTGATTATTGCTTTTATTTTTATCATTGTATTCTTCTACTAACCTTGAGTTTGAATCTTGTTTTTTTTCTCCCTTGGATTTTTAAGATGGAAGTGTACACCACTATTTTTAAACCATCCTTATGTTCCAGTATAAGCATTTAAATATTATGTTTTAATATAAGCATAAAATTCTCTCATTACTGCTTTAGCTGCATCTCACAAATCTTAATATGTTCTGTTTTCATAATTATTTCATTATTATTCAGTACTAAGTAGTTCCTAATTTCCTTTGGAATTTCATATTTGACCCTTTGATTACTTAGAAATGTATTGCTTAATTTGTAAATGTTTAGTGATTTCCCAGACAGCTTATTTTAAATTATTTCTAATATAATTATGTTGTAGCCAGAGAATAATCCTCTCTAATACAGATCATTTGCAATTCATTGAGATATGTTTTATTGCCTAACATAAGATACGTCCTGCTGAACATTTCATGTGTACTAACAAGAAATATATGATTCTGCAGCTATTGAGCATATGTCGTGTTCTATAAATGTCATTTAGATCATGTTTGTTGATAATATCGTTCAAATAAGCTATATCATTTCTGATTTTTTTGCTATTCTGTCAATTACTGAGACAAGGTTGTGGAATTTTCTAAATGTGATTGTGGATTTTTCTGTTTCTCACTTTATTTCAGACTATTTTTCTTTATTGCATCTGAAGCTCTGTCATTAGGTACCTACACATTTATGGTTGTTATGGCTGCTTGATTATTGGACACTTTTAACATTTATCACTAGTAATACTCCTTGTCTTGAATTCTATCTTATCTAGTAATAGTATAGCCATGGGTTTTCTTATGTTTAGTGTCTGCATAATTTATCACCCCTCCTTTTTACTTTCAGTCTTTCTATGGCTTTTTATATAACATGTATTGTTTTATAAACAGCATAGAGTTGGGTCTTGCTTTTTTATCCAGTCTGACAATCACCGCCTGCTAAGTGGATTGTTTCATCCATTTATATTTACTGTAATTATTGATATGTTTGGTTAAAACCTACCATTTTGTTTGCCTCATCTGTTTTTTTTTCTCCTTTTATTCCTCCTTTCCTACCCTCTTTTGGGTTCATTGAATATTTTTAGCATTTAATTTTCCTTTTCCTATTGACTTTTTAGCTGTAACATTTTTTAATAGTTACTGTAGGAATTATATGTATCTTTAATTTATCTTCATCTATTTTCAAAGTAGGCCGTGTAAGAATCTTCAAACAGTATAATTTCATTTATCTATTCCCATTCCTTCAAGCTATATTTTTCATATATTTTCTTCTATATATGTTATGTACCCCACAATACATTGTTATTATTTTTCATTTTCAATGTTAACAGTCTTGTAAGTAATTCACAAACATATACACATATTGTTGCATATGCAAGTTGGTTTCTTGGAAAGCAGACTCTTAGATGGAGATTCCCATACAGAAATTTTATTGGGGATATTCTCCGGATTAATAACTGCAGAAGAGAAGGAAGCAGGATCTGGCAGAGAAGTTGGGATGTGAAGCAGTCTCAACAAAGGCCTTAGCCTAGCCCATGGGGAGCTGTGAAGCTGGGATAAACCTTAAAACTTGTCCTGACATGCAGGTAGGGAACCAAGATTCTATCTTCCCACATTGACACCAGTGATTGGATATGGGCTATCCTCAAAAAGAAGCTGCGACCTTGGAGAGAGTTAGCTATCTCCAATAAGGGTAATTTCTGAAGAAGGCTGAAAGCTGAGGGCTATCACTCAAGAGCACTCTTAGTGACTTGAGGAATAAGTCCTTTAGCTCTGAACCTGAAGAAGATCTTGATAATACATCACATAGCCCACTACGAATAGATAGATGATGATAGATGATAGATAGATAGATAGATAGATAGATAGATTATATATATATATGCATTTTGTTAGCAGTTTGACAATGATATGCCTAGGTGTGACTTTCTTTTAATTTAACCTACTTGGAATTCACTGATATTCTTGGATTTGTGGGGTCTTTTATCAATGATGAAAAATTCTTAGTCATTGTCTCTTCACATATTTTTTTCTGCTCCATTCTTACTCTCTTTTCTTTGTCTGACTCCCATTATATATGTTAGACCGTTTGGTATTGCCCACATCTCTTAGATGTTCTGTCAAGTTTTTTTTTTTTTCCTCTTTGTGTTTCAGTTTGGATAAATTTCTATTGACTTTCTTCAAATTCATTGACCTTTCATTCTGCCATGTTTGTTCTGCTCTTAAGACTGCTGAATGAATTTTCAATTCCAATGCTATATTTTTCATTTTTAGAAGTTCCACTTAATTTTATATAGTTTGCATTTTTCTGCCTACGTTCCACATATCTTCAAACATGCAGGTTACCCTTTGCTCTAGACTCTTTCACATATTTATCACAGTTACTTTAAATTTTTTCTCTGCTCATTCCAGAATCTGAGAAACTGTGTGTTGTCTACTTTTGATTGTATTTTTTCTCTTGATTATGGTTCATATGTTCCTACCTGTTTACGTTTTTCATATTATTTTTATTGTATGCCAAGTATTGTGTGTAAAAACCAGTAGAAACTGAATTATATTATATTAATCCTGAGAAAAGGGCACATACTTCTTCCCTTGTGAGACAATAAGGTGGTAGTCTCAATGCAATCTAAGCTGCAATTGAACTGGGTCTGAGATTTGTTGCACCTTTAATTAAATTCAGTTCTCCACAGAATTCAAATCTTTTGAGGACTTTCATAACTTTATCTTCAGTATTGCTTTGGTATTTTTCTTTACTTTAAGCTCAGCTTCCTGCTTTCTGAAATGTGGGTATACATATCCTGTTTTTTAAGCTCATTTACCAGCTCTTCATGTCAATCAAGAGTTCTATTTATTCTTATCTACCCTGGCTCTCTGTGCCTTGGAGGAACTTTCCATTCTGCTTCTCTGACACCAGCCTTTAGCAGGCCATTACTGCTGCATTCAACAAAACCTGCATGTGCCTTGATTGGGGTCTTAGTCCCCTTTCCTTGCCCCTAACTCTCAGCATGCTGCACCCATGCATTCAAGGAAGGCCTCATGGAAAACTTAGGTAAGTGAAAACCAGTTTTGTGACTGTAGCTCCTCTGGATTCTTCTCTCTTAGACTCAGCAGGCCATTAAACATTTGTTGAGGTTGACTGGTATCTCTTTACACCATCTGTAGTGAGTTCACTCCTCTTCCTATGGTGCCCCCAAGGTTATAAGCATTGTAGTCATATATCTCTTCTCTCCCAGGAAATGATTATGCTTTTCTGGAAGTTAGTGCTAATAGTTCATCTGTTAACTCTCTGTGTGATCTATCTATCTATCTATCTATCTATCTATCTATCTATCTATCTATGTAGGAAAAAGAGAGACACAGAGAGAGAGAGATACAGAATCAGAAGCACAGAGAGAGAGAGAGCTTATTCAGCTTTTTCTCATTCTTGGGATAGGAGTTATGGTCTCTCATGAATTTCTACATCAAAACTGGACATAGAAGTCAGGTTATTATTTATTATTAAATGTGTTCTCACAGTATGTATTTTTGTTATCAATACCCTGACTTAATATTACCTTAAAAATTTTCAATCACATTTACACTACCCATTTACATTTAACTTTTTCTAAGATACATTGTTTACCACAATTTTTCTTTTCTTTGTTTTTTCATTCAAGCATTATATGTTCAGAATACTTGCATGTCTGATAATGGCTTTTATTTGTTTCTGACGAATGAATGATATCTTGGTTGGTATAGTAAACTTAAATTTTACTGCTTTTTAAATAGTCTTTGATATTTTCCCTCTGCATCCTAACTCCTTGCTAGTCTTAAGTTGGTCTGTAGACCAATAACTTTGTCATCATCTGAAACTTTGATAAAATTGCAGACTTTATAACCCCATCCCAGACCTACTGAATTAAAATCTGCTTTTAAAAAAGATCCCTAGGCCATTTCTACGCACATTAAAATTTGAGAAGCACTGCTCTAGTTTTCCCCTTTTGTGATGAGAAGCCTGATACTAGTCTGATTCTTTTCCTTTGTAAGTAAGCTGATCTTCCTGAGTGAAAGCTATTTTTTTTCTTTACTTTGAAATTAATGAATTTCATCAGGAGTTTGTCTAGGTGTGAGTCTATTTTCATCAATCCTGCCTAGTAGCCTTTCCAATCTGAAAACTCAAGTATTTTGATATAAAAGTATATTTTATTATTGATACTCTTCTATCCATTTTTCTCTTGCATAAAACAATATGTGCAGTGGTTAGTACAAAAACTACTTCTGTTCAAATCCCAGTTTTCCCGCTTAAAATCTTTGTGACCCTGGGAATTTTGCTTAACTTCTCTTTCCTTCAGTTTTCTTATCTATAAAATAAAGATGATGATAATAATAGTACTTGCTTTATATGGTGTTTTATTCTATGTTTTGATGTTTAAATTCATTAATACATATAAATCCCTTTGGAAGGGTGACTGGCAAATTTCAAGTGCTCCATAAATGTTAGCTAGCTCTCTAGACTTGTTACTATTCGCAATTCAGGACTCCTGGATTTTTCTTCAAAATCTCTTAACTTTTCCTTGTATATTTCCATCTCTTCATGTTTTTTCTCTACATAATATTTTTCTACTTGATCTTCCAGATGACTAAATAATGTTTTAGCAGTGATTGTTTAATGACTTTCAAAAATCAAGAATCAGGGGCTTTTTAAAATAGTTCCAGAAAGTCTATTTTATATAGTTGTAACTATTTTCATTGAGAATTCTTCTCCTTTCTCATTCTCCTCCTCTTCCTTCTTCTTTTTCTTCTTCCATCTTTTATCACTTCCTTGAACTCTATTTCAATGAGATACAATTGTTCTAGATATTTAGATTGATTTTGTCTTTCATGTCACTCAATCCTTTTAACTGAGCTTTTATTTTTTCTCTGTCTCCTCATGATTTGGGGCTTCCATAGAATCATACATGTCACATAATTATAGTTTCTTGACATACAGTAAACCAGCCAGGAATGACTGGCTCTGAAATGTTTGCTGATTTTCTCCCTCTGCTAAGAAGCATGGAGAATGCCTCTTTGTTCTCAAGTTTCCCCATTTCTCTCCCAACTGTAGGGACTAGAAACAGGTCAGGTCACCATTGCATCAATCTTTTAGGACCACTGATGTCAGCAGAATCTGGCAAGCATCATGGGGACCATATGAAGCAAGGCAGCAGGTGTTTCTCTTTCTGATGGATTTCTGCCAGATGGGCTCCCTCAGATGACTATGAAATCGTCTTCCCTTTTTTCACTAAGATATAAGCCTTTCACTTTCTTGCTGGTCCCTTGGCTCTTGCACAATGGTGAGGAGAATGAAGTTTCATTCTTGAAGAATGAAGTTCTCCTCTCCAAGAGATCGTGCAAGTGTCAGAAACATTTTCTAGGGTATGTCAGGATGTCTGCTCTGATTGTTGTATTACTACAGGGAGTGAATTGAGAGATCTCAAGCCACTATGTTCTTAGAATCCACCTTTCAAGACACACACACACACACACACACACACACACACTTTGTACTTTATATACTTCTGTATGTTAAAATTATATATTTTCAAAAGCAACATGTATTATTAAAAGTATAAATCATATATTTTTTAAATGAGTGAAAGGTTATGTGGGAAAATGATGATGGCTACCAGTGACTACTCTTTTAGAAGTATGGCAGATAAGAAAAGGAAAGAAATAAGTTAAAAGAGAAAAAAATAGGTTCAAGAAATGTTCTGCCTGGTTTGTTTTGATTTGTTTTTAAAAATGGAATATAGCCTTGAGCATGTTTACATATTCAGGTGCAGGGTCTGTGAACAGAAAGATGTTGAAGATACAGAAGAAAGATGAGATGATAATATAGTACTTTCTCGACCAACCAGGATGCTTGAGTTATAGTCATAGTCTAACAATTGGCTGTTACATACTCCCTTCTTTTTCATCTTTTTTGGTTGAAAATCCTCTTTAAATTCCCACTCCACCTTCGTGCTCTGGTAAATATATTCTAGTGAAGAAGTTTCTAACATATTTGGATCATAATAGGTACGTGGAAAATTGGATTTGTGTTCAAACAAATATTTTAAACAAATTTTATAAGGCTTTTTTTTTTTCAATAGAACTTCCTACTTTAATGTGTTATATGGAAAACTACTCAGTTTTTCCTGAAGTTATTTGATCATGGAATTCCAACCTCTGCCAAACCTGAGATCATCGTAGCAGGCTACTATCATGTAACACACATTAGGAAACAGTGTTCAAATCATTAGGCTCTTGTCAGTTTTTGTATCAATTGGCTATTGTGGAATAACAAAATCTCAGTGGTATATAATAATAAACACTTGCATATCAGCTAATCTAGGCTGGCTCAATGGTAGTAATAAGGTAAATCCTTTTCTATGTGTTTCTCATCTTCCTCTGGGACAAGTGGCCTAATTGGAGCACCATTTTCCCATGGCAATGACATAAGCAAAAGAGGCCACAACAAACTTTGTGAGCACAATTCATGTACCTATTTTGTATTATATTTACTCGTATCCCATAGATCAAAACAAATCATATGACCAAGTCCAAAGTTAAAGGACTGGGAAGTATATGACTTTTTCGTGGAGGAACTGCAAAGTTACATGGAAAAGCATGAGGCTACAGGTTGTTAGGAAGAATTGGGGCTAGTAATTTAATCTACCACGGTTCTCAAGATTATCATTTTGAGTGATACTGCATGTAAGAGTCAGGACACCTGAGTACAGTGTTTCTCAATGGAGGTTCTATTGACATTTTACATGTGGCAATCCTCCCTAGATGTTGTCAGATTTTAGCATTGCTGGCTTTCACCTAATAAATGTTAGTAAGCATCCCAACAAACTTTTCCAAATATTTCCTAGGGAGTCAATAACATCCCTAGTTGAGAAACACTGTTGAATTCTACTATTTACTAATTGTGTTACCTCAGACACATAATTCATCATCTCACTTTTCTCAGCCATAAATAAGTTAGAATTAACAAACTCTGAGTTCTATTTCGGTGTTAACATTTGATGAATTGAAATATAGAAGATAGAGGTGACTAGAATGAATGTGTCTAAAAACCAGAATATATGCTCCAGGCCATCTCTTCTACATTCAAATCATCCTGGGAGTGTACGGTTCCATTCTCATACTTTAAGATGACAGTAAATAGCTAAAGAATGTCAGAGGAAAGCAATTAGAATAGTTGTTGCGGACTAAACAATATGCCATATTAATGACGTTTGATCCAACTGGGGTTATTCAATTAAGGAATAAAGAATGAACTTGGTTAGGAAAGAAAATTGGAATATGAGGCTGAGAGCCCAATAACTGTTTCACTCTCTCATTAAACAAATCATTATTGAGTATCTGATATGTGCTTGATGTGATGTTGGGCCTTCTGAAATTTATCATATAAAATAGACTTAACATGTGTTGCCCGGGGGGCAAAGTATCAAGTGAAATGGCAGGTAAATGACTTTTGGCTTAACATAAGAAAGAGGTACATAATTATTAGGGAGTCTGAAAAAGAAATGCATGATTTCAGGAGTCACTGAAGTCCTCATTATTGGAGATATTCAGCTTTTAAGAGAGTAGGGAATGAATCTTATTATAACATTTCTGAATCTCTGATAACTTAGCACATGCTGGGCACAGGGTAGGTATTCAATAGGAAAATAAACAAATGTATCAAATGAATGACAGAAGTCATTTATTTCTAGTTATCCAACTCCACGATTCTGTGATTTTGAGAGAATATGGGACCCCACACATTCACAGTCTTTGTCTTTCTCTCCCCTCATAAAGTATAAGGGGAATTATATCTTTAAAAGAAGTTTAAGAACAATATGGAGGAAAAAACAAAGTTATCCAAGGGTAGCCAGATAAGTCTATGTAGAAAGGGATATAAGTAGTGCTGGGCTTTGCATGGCGATGTCTGGCTGGGGGCTGAGTATGCATCTGATTCACCATTCCCTTTTGCCTCCTATCTATAGTACTTTTGGAAGCACTAAGATGAGTTTTCTAGATAAATTATCCTAAATCTCCATTTCCTTCATTACTTTAAATTAATACAGCAGATGGTTTCTTATCATTAGTTTTTTCAGACAAATAAAACAAAAGAGAGGCATAATCAGAGGAAACCAAGTCAATTACAGGCTTCAGTTAGTTAGGTTTTGGTTAACCAAGACTTTATCTTACTAAAAATGTAGGAAAGGATGTTCTTACTGATTAGAAGTGAACAGTTGCCCGATATAAGCAACTGAATGGGAACACGTTTGAGTCACCCACATCTCCCCAAAGAAAATCTCAAAGTTAGAATGGCCTTTCTATATACGACTTCATCATTTAAATATAATTTGTATTTCCACAATATATAAATATTAGTGTCAAAACAGAAAATGTAGTCTAAAAAATAATCTCTTGCCAAATTTTCTGTGGCCATCTGAGGTTAGGGCTGAGTCAGAATTATATTGAAATTAAAAGATAAGTCCTGAATGTCAAGTCATCTCAATTTATGCACATTTATTCAGCACTTACCACAATGCTAGAGATGTGCTAGTGCTGTGGACAATGAAAAAGTGAATGAAATGTATTTATTATTTTTAGCTATGATGAAATAATAGAGACTGGATTTATCCTCCCATTGAAAATAACTGGAAAATTGCACTAAATATATGAAATAACTATTTTCACACATTGGACAACAGGCAGCACAAGGAAAATAAATGAGGTGAGCCCTATGATCACATTGACTTTCTGCCTAAAGGCACATTCCACACCACAAAGCAGCAAGGGGACCCCCATCCAGGACAGAGTGGTTTCCCTGAATTTTAGAGACAGAGATTAGGGATGCTGAGTGGGCTGGAACATACAGAGCAGAGTTTTGAGAAGAGGGAACTAACCAGAAAAAGAACTCCAGAAGTTTACTTGATGAAAATGTCCTTCAGAAATGAAGACAAAGTCAAAATACCCAAATAAATGAAAAATGAGAGAATTTTTCACCAGCGGACCTACACTAAAAGAAATGCTAAAAGAATTACATTACACCAAAGGAAAATTATACTCGATAGGAAATTAAGTTCCATTATTCTAAAGGAAAGAATAATGAGAGCCAAAAAATAAATATGTAGGTAAATATAAAAGACTTATTTTTATTTTTCTCTAATATATGTTAAAAAACCTACTGACTATTTAAAGTAAATATAATAAGGTATTCTGGCCTTAGACATATATAGAAATAAAATATATGATAGCAATAAAAAAAGACAAGAGGGGTTAGATAAAAATATACTGTTGTAAGGTGCTCAGGATGTATGTATAGTTGTAAAATATTAATTCAAGGAAGAGAGTAAGTAAAGGATATAAAATGTAATTAGTAAAGTAAGTGCTAATCTACAATATATTAATGAAAAAGGCAGAGGGAGGACATCTGAAAATCAACAATAATACTGGCAAAAATTGTCAGAATCAACATTTTAAGAATGCTGAAAATTAATTAAAGGGTTGTAGCAATCCAGGGAGCATTTATTCTATAAAATAAGCTGAATCTCAGTAAGAATAGTGAGCTCTGTGGCTTTTTAACTTGCTCAATTCCCATTCCCCTCCCCTGCCTCCATAATAGCCTTCAAAACAAACAACCCACGATCATGATGAAAACTAGTAGTCTGGCAGCCACTGGAGGGGACAGAACAGAACTGGAGTTCTTTTCCAGAAAATTGACTTGTCTGGTGGCTGCCTGGAAGACCCCATTTGCAAAGCCGTCTTAATTTGACCTGATCTGAAAGTAAAAAAGCCTTTCCCTGGGGTGTTTAACAAAAATATTTAGAGACAGTTGTTTAAAATCAGAGATGCCAAGGGTGGTAGTGTATATCAGTTGAGGCAAAAAAGGGTAGCCAAAAACCTTAAAAGGAAAGCCTGGGAAATGAGATGTCCATAGGGGTTTTGGAAAGCTTTGACATATTACTTGGAATCCAGAAGATGATGTAAATGCATAGGGCTATGTGCATGCCCAGAACAAGACACATGCTCAGAAAGGACCTGAGAAGACCCTAAGCAATCATTACAATCCTAGCTACAAATTCTTGCTACAATTAGCAAGGTAATAGAGCTATATAGGAGCAAAGGTATCTATATTAATGACATTGACTTGATACTAATTTTAAAGAGATTGCTATGATACTAATTTTAATACTCTTCACAAGCATTAAGAAAATGACCCCCAAAAGTATATTAAAGATGCGATGTCATCATCATGGCTGCATGAGAAGGTAACTTTGTCTCTCCTCTTCAATCTACAGTGAGTAAAACATCCATAATCCAACAAAGGCTACATAGCCCAACACACCAAGATGCCGGGGAGATCCACAAATTGGTGCATATGAAAGTGGGTGAATTGGATCACATAGAGGAGATGAAAAGGGGGAACAGCAGAGGCGGTGCCCAGGATCCTAGACCCCTGGCTGCAGCAGCTGAGCCAGCCACCCTCAGTCACAGCAATGAAAACTGGGACAGTCCCAACCTGGTAGACAGCAGTGGAGGCACATATGCAACTTCAGCCAGCCAGCCGCAGTGGCACCAGCAGTCACAGGAAGCAGAGCAGCAGAAGACGTGGAGCCCCATGATCCTGAGCCCATGGCCATGGCTCAGAGCCTGGTATCATCAGCAGAGGTGCACACACAACTCCAACCTCCCAACTGCAGCAGCACCTGCAGCCACAAAGTGCTCTGCAAACTTGGCTCCCTTCTCTCCCTCCCCCACCACGGCAGCAGAGCTTCTGACCTAGGTGATGCCAGACACAGCAGAGGCATCAGCCATTCCTGTACCCCAGTGGCAAAGCCAGTGACTGCAGTGACATGGGCAACAGCAATGCATCAGTGACCCTCAGAGGTGCAGGTGGCAATGACAAGAGTACCAACAACACCTCAAATTGAGGTGGTGGAGGGTGGAACGTGCCAATCTTCAAATATAGCCAGAGGCAGCTCAGATAAGAGAAACCTAGCTGTATAGTGCCACCTACTGAAAAGCAAAAGTCCTCTAATCTCCAACCAGTTGAATAGTTGGAATCAAAACAAATAAAGCTGTACCTAAATAAGAAAAATGTTTGCTAGAAAATCAGTAATAAAATCAATGAACAGAAGGAATACTTTACCAAAGAGATTGAAACTCTAAAAAAGAACCAAACAGAAATTGTGGAGCTGAAGAACTCAATAAATGAGAAGAAGAATGCATTAAAAATAATTGGAAATAGAGCAGACCATATGGGAAAGAGAATTAGCAAGCTCAAAGATAGAAACCTAGAAATGATGCAGGTAGAAGAGGAGAGAAAACTAAGATTTAAAAACAATCTAGAAATTCTATGAGAATTATTCAACTCCATTAGAAAGGGCAACATAAAGATAAAGGGTATCCCAGAAGGACAAGTGAGAGAGAAGGGAGCTGAGAGCTTATTTAAAAAAATAGGGGCCAGCCCAGTAGTGTAGTGGTTAAGTTCACCCACTTTGCTTCAGCAGCCCAGGGTTCACAGGTTTGGATCCCAGGCACAGACCTACACACCACTCTTCAAGCCATGCTGTGGAGGTGTCCCACATACAAAAAAAAAAAAAAATAGACAAAGATTGGCACGGATGTTAGCTCAGGGACAATCTTCTTCAAGCAAAAAAATAAATTAAATAAATAACTAATAGCTGAGAACTTCCCAAATGTGGGGAAAGAACTGGATATACAAATCCATGTAGCTAATAGAACACGTAATAATCTCAATGGAAAAAGACCTTCTCCAAGACACATGATAATAAAACTGTCAAAAGCCAATGACAAAGAAAGAATATTAAAGGCAGCAGGGAAAAAACCAATAACCTACAAGGGAACCCCCCATTAGGCTATCAGCAGATTTCTCAGCAGAAACTCTACAGGCCAGGAGAGAATGGAACAATATATTCAAATTATTGAAAGACAAAAATAGTCAGCTAAGAATACTCTATCCAGCAAAGTCATCCTTAAGATATGAGGGAGAAATAAAGGCTTTCCCAGACAAACAAAAGCTGAGGGAGTTCATCACCACTAGACCTGCCTTACAAGAAATGTTGAAAGGAGCTGTCCTACCTGAAACAAAAAGACAAAGGTTTTCAAAGCTTTGAGCAAAGTGACAAATGAACAGACAGAATCAGAAACTGCAACTCTATATCAGAATAGGTTAGTAAACAATTATAACATAGAGGTTAAAGGGAGAAGAAGCACTGAAAATAACTACAATCACTTCAATTTGGTAACAAACTCACAATACAAAAAGGGATAATTTGTGACAAGGAAAACGTAGAATGCAAAGAGGAAAAGGACAGAAACTGCCTAAGCAAATTAATATAAGATGCTATCAACAGAAAAATGACTTTTTCTGTTTCTTACCTCATGGTAACCACAAAATAAAAATTCATAGCAGAGTCATGAAACATAAAAAAAGAGGCAACTGAGAGAAACATCACAGGAAACTACCAAACTGAAATGGCAGACAGAAACACAAGTAAAAAATAAATGGAAATATAGAGCAACCAGAAAACGAAAGTTAAAATGGCAGTATTAAGTCCTCATATATCAATAATAACCCTAAATGTAAATAGATTGAATTCACCACTCAAAAGACACAGAGTGGCTGGATGGATTAAAAAACAAGACCCAACAACATGCTGCCTCCAGGAGACTCATCTCACCTCTGAAGACAAACATAGGCTCAAAGTGAAAGGATGGAAGATGATACTCCAAGCAAATGGCAACTAAAAGAAAGTGAATGCAGCCATACTTATATCAAACCAAGAGACTTCAAGCCAAGAAAAGATAACAAGAGACAAAGATGAACATTATATAAAGATAAAGGGGACAATGCATCAAGAAGACACAACATTTATTAATATATATGCACCTAACATAGGAGCACCAAAATATATAAAGCAACTATTAATAGACCTAAAGGGAGAAATTTACAGCAACATAATAATAGTAAGGGACTTTAATACGCTACTTACATCAATGGATAGATCATTCAGACAGAAAGTCAACAAGGACACATTGGCCTTAAATGAAACGTTAGACTAGGTGGATTTAACAGATATATACAGAACATTCCATCCAAAAGCAGCAGAATACACATTCTTCTCAAGGGCACATGGAACATTCTTCAAGATAGACCACGTGTTAGGAAACAAAGCAAGCCTCAATAAACTTAAAAAGATTGAAATCATGTCAAGCATCTTTTCTTTTTTGTTGTTGTTGTGAGGAAGATCAGCCCTGAGCTAACATCCATACCAATCCTCCTCTTTTTGCTGGGGAAGACCGGCCCTGAGCTAACATCTATTGCCAATCCTCCTCCTTTTTTTTCCCTTTTTCTCCCCACAGCCCCAGTAGATAGTTATATGTCAAAGGATCTTTTCTGACCACAATAATATGATACTAGAAATCAACTACAAGAAGAAAGCTGGAAAAGTCACAGATATGTGGAGACAAAATAACATGCTACTCAACAACTATTGGATCAATGAAGAAATCAAAGGAAATCAAAAGATACCCAGAGACAAATGAAAATGAAAACATGACATACCAAAATCTATTGGATGCAGTCAAAGTGGTATTAAGAGGGAAGATTATAGCAATAGAGGCCTACCTTAAGAAAGAAGAAAAATCTAAAATAAACAATCTAACATTACACCCAAAGGAACTAGAAAAAGAAGAGCAAACAAAGTCAGTAGAAGGAAGGAAATAATAAAAAGCAGAGTGGAAACAAAGACTAAAAAGACAATAGAAAAGATTAATGAAACTAAGAGCTTGTTCTTTGAAGAGATAAACAAAACTGACAAACTTTTAGCTAGATTCACTAAGAAAAAAAAGAGAGAAGGCTCAAATAAATAAAATCAGAAACAAAAGAGGAGAAATTACAATGGATACCACAGAAATACAAAGGATTATAAGAGAATACTATGAAAAGCTATGCACCAACGAATTGGGTAACCTAGAAGAAATGGACAAATTCTTAGAATTATACAACATCCCAAAACTGAATCACAAATACATAGAGAATCTGAATAGACTGATCACTAGTAAGGAGATTGAAACAGTAATCAAAAACCCCCCAAAAGACAAAATTCCAGGACCAGATGGCTTCTCTGGTGAATTCTAACAAGCATTCAAAGATTTAATACCTATCCTTCTCAAATTCTTCCAAAAAAAAATGAAGAGGAAGAGATGCTTCCTAACTCTTTTTTTGAGGCCAGCATTAACTAATATATTATTAACTTAAAACCAAAGTGAGTTGAAGCAAATACATAGTAATAATAAAAGTGGAAACTAGCAACAAATGAATAATAAAGAAAACCAACAAAAAAAATATTTGTCCCTTGCAACAGCTGTTAAGATTTATAAATAGCTAGTAAAAATGATCAAGAAAATAAATGAGAGAATGTGAAATTAGCCATATCAGAAATGAAAAAAGAGTCATCACTATGGATTCTAGATACATTAAAAAATAATAATGGAGTATTACGAACAACTTTATGCCAATAATTTGAGAACATTGACAAAATGGACAATTTCATTTAAAGATACAACTTATCAAAATTCCCCCAAAAGTAGCTGACAATCTAAATTTGTAATTAAAATCTTCTCATGAATGAAACTTTAGGCCCAGAAGGAAGACTCCACAGCCTTTTTTATGAGGCAAGTATAAAACAAATACCAAAATCTGAGAAAGATATTACTAGGAAAGAAAATTATAGACCAATATGCTTCATGAATATAGATATAAATATTCATTTAAAATATTAACAAATAAAATTAAGCAATATATAAAAGTGATAATTCATTATGTCCAGGTGGGTTTTATCTCAGGAATACAAGTTTGGTCCAACATTCAAAAGTCAATCAATATAATTGACACATTAACAGAATAAAAGAGAAAAATTATATGATTATCTTAATGGATGCAGAAAATACATGAGTCAAATATCAATGCCCATTCATGATTTAAAACAAAATGATCCTTTAAGCAAAGTAGAAATGGAAGGAAACATCTTCAAAATGATAAAGTGTACCTAGGGTAAGCCTAAAAGTTACCCTAAACTTAATGTTAAAACATTTAATGTTTTCCATCTAAGATTGGAAACAATGCAAGGATAGTCACTCTTACCACTTCTAATCAACACTGTACTGAAAATTCCAACCACGTAAATAAATTAGAAAAGAAGCAAATATGTGTTTATTTTCGTGGCATGATCGGCTATATAGAATATCCTAAGGAATCTGTCAAAAAATTCCTAGTATTAATTAGTGAATTTAGCAAATGCTTAGGATACAAGGTCAATATAAAAAATCTAATTGTATTTCTATATACTACCAACAAACAATGTTAAAATATTGTAAAAATTAAAATTTACAATAGCATAAAACAAAGTAATACGTTTGTCAAAAGTATGCAAAAATCTTTTCACTAAAAACTCAAAACATCACAGAGATAAAGAATAAATTCATAGAGGGCTTCCTTTTATTTTTAGATGAAAATCAGGTAATCAAAAACGCCCTTAGACTTGAAATGAGAGTTAATTCTCTCTTAAGCACAGCTCTTTTATTATATCAACATAGGAAAGCCTGGAAATTTTGGGATCCATGTACAGTGCATAAAATCAAAATTCTGAGTCTCTTCCAAATAAAAATCTTGGTTTTCAACTTTCTCCACATGTATGTAAGTAATGTGGCTGGGAATGCTGCTGTGCAAAACATAAATGACTTACTGAAATGCAAACTAATTCTCTGAAATCCTGCTGGCATTTTCCAAGGAATACTACTTAGTATTTTGAGTTTCCTATTTGGAATAAATAAATATCTGGTAACAAAAGAATTTTCACATATTCCTCTGGAAATTTGACATGTATTTGGATTGTGTACTAGCTCTCTATCAACTTAGCATTATCACTAAAGCACCAAATTAGTAATGTTTTAATGTTTCATATTTAGATAGTAGCAACAGGATATGAGCCTAATGACAAGACAATTATCTTTCTACTTAGTTAGAACATATTTCCATCTTCAAGAGGAACTTATCCTCCAAATCATTTTTCTTGTAGAAAGTTTGCATTCATAATTTATATTCTTCACTTAGTAGAAGGCTTACCTGATATCATTGGGCCATTCAGGAATCACATTTCCACATTAAATTCTATCAGTGAAAACTGCTGAAGAAAATAGTGTCTCCTAGTTTTCCCACAAACAAGAATTTGAACTGATAGCTTAGTAGTCAATGTCATTTTAAAAATGAATTGTGAAGGGGATTTCACATTACGTTGCTTCTTCTTAGAGTGTGAAAAATGGATTATTATGGCAAAACCACATAAAGACTATTGGAAGGCTGAGAAACTAGAGATGCCACTTTGACTTACGCTTAAGCAAATGGATATTGTAGTCTCAGTCTGGGCTTGGAGGCCTAATGGTCACTTGTGATTTTTCCACGTTCCTAGCATCAAGGGTTATAAGGCAAAGTCTTGGTTTTACAGTGGAATTTCTTTATTGTGCTCATATCAAGAAACCAATTAGCCCAGTTCCTGCCATCTAAGCTATTATATCCCACTTTGCCTGTATAAAATTATGTGTCTTCTCCCTGACCTAGCAAGCCCAAGTACTAGTGGGCCCTCCCATTACATGGGATATTTGCGTGCCTTTTAAAGGTACTTACCCCTAATTCTCTTACTACACAGATAGTTATGTCTATTATATCTAAACACATAAATCAGTGATAGAGAAAACAAAGCATTTGTCTGTTTTCTGATCAGAATCTTTAAGAACCCTTTGAGGGCAGGGAATGTATATTATTCAGTTTTGCATCCTCAGTGCTTAGAACAGTGCCTGACAAATGAGTATTCAAGAAATTCATATTTAATAAGTGAATGTATAAATGAAGTAAAACACCTCCACTTTAAGAATATTCAGTATCATCATAACTGGTTTCATTGATTTTCTTCCAAGTTTCATATGTTTGTGTAGGAGTGTGTGTGAAACAAAATTGTAGTTTCAAACCTATCTAATTACTGCAATTCTTCTGTTCAAAGTCAACGTGGTGAAAATAGAACTGATTTTTTCTGTAGGTCTTAAGTCTTTATCTCTGGGAAAGCAATAGTCATTTCTCTTGAACAATGTAGTATATACAATAAAATCAAAATTATTTGTGAATCAAGTGAACAAATTTGCTAAATTAATATTAGTTCACATGATGCAGGAAACATTCATTTTAACAAGAGTAACACATTAAGGTTTAATTTTGATCTTGCCTATCAGGTAAATTGATATGAGGAGTGGTAGTATGTAGGAATATAAAAAAGCATGATTTGTAACCACAACACCTGAACTAGACTTTTGGTTCTGCTACTAGTCATGTGAATTGATAAAATTATTTACGTTATCTGGACTTCCTTGTTTTCATATAAAAAATGGGACCATAATCATTTTATCCTCACAAAATTTTTTGATGAATAAACGAGATAAATGAAAAATTTTTGTAGCTGTAAAGAGTCATACATAAGCAATGAAGTATTTTTTTCTTGGAAAATCTCCTTGTACAATGTTTGTATTCATTAGAGAAAAAGCATCTTTCACAAGTTTCTCTGGACTCTTTGGTGCTCTTTGAATGAGATATTTGATCAAAGGTGGCAATATGCTACAGGAAAAGCAGCTGGTAATATCTGAGTAATGTTCTGTCCCTTCTAGCTACATCTTCCTCCGTCTGTGGGCTGCAGTTCAAAGCCTGTGTCTCAGAAGTCATGATTAAATAGGTGCTTTGCTTTACACTGGGATTCTTGGTTGTGCTTTAGTTGACAAAAGAAATTAGACTTCTACATCTTACCTGTTTTTGGGAGAGGAACATTTCTTCACAGTCACATTTTTTTAAGCATCACCTACCTTCAAGCTAAGCTAACTGTGATTATTTGACAAGAAAAACATACTATTCTGCCATTGAAAGAGTATTTTATGCCCGAGATTTAAAAACAGCGGATGATATCAGCCATGATGTGGCAGTGACCCACATACTTTCGTGGAAGATGGGTGCAGATGTTAGCTCAGGGCTAATCTTCCTCAAGCCAAAAAAAAAAAAAAACAGAGGCTGATAATACTGAAAACTTTAATACTTTATCTGTCACTATTCTAAATTCCTACAGAATCTAGTGTCTACCAAATAATCTAACATTTTATTCTAAAGTTTGTTTGATTTTCTAGTTGTTTCATAAGTTTATGGCAGTCACGATTGTTAGAAAGGGGACTCAAGTGACTAGCTGTGCTAATTGGGCAAGACCTGTTCTGTTCTTGATTTCATTATAAATAGAATGAGGGAGTTTGTATAAAATCAGAGCTTGTAAACCATATTCTACGGAGCTGTTTTGTTTGACCAGCATAGCGTTAGATATTTTTTAATGCCTTTAGGGGGAGCATACAATCTCCAGGTGTACGACAAGGCCCCAGCACTCCTTATTGTTTTACATCCAGCTATTTTTTACATTTATATTACCTATCTGATCCCTAGAGATATTTTAGTTTTGGATTTTTGGGCTAGATCATATTTTGATTTCTTTTCAGCACAAACATTCTATGAGGGTGATAAAGTAGAACTTAATGTAGATCTTGAAAATTGGAGATAACTTTAACAGAGACTTCTGATTTGTCAATATGGTCATCAAAGTTACTATGGAAAATATAACCTACAATATTTTTTAAATCCAGATAAAATATAATTTTAAAAACTTATAGCAGAGTTTATAAAAAAGAAGAATAAAATGATATATGCAAAGAAAATGAAGATGAAAAAGAAGATAAGAAGAAGAAGAAGAGGAGGAGGAGGGGGGAGAAGTGGATGGAGGAGGAAGAGAAGGAGAATGAAAAGCTAGAGATGGAAGCAAATTAGTTAACACTACTCAAATTCTGTCCAGGAAAAGAGGACAGAGAGGAAAGAATTAGGGATTTATTAGACAATGAAGTTGAAGTTGTTTGGATATAAAAAACATGTAGGGTAAGGATTTAAGGCCTTTGGAACATGGAGGTAGGGAGTTGGAACTGAGATTCCTGCATAAAGATGAGACCCTCAAAGTACACACTTTAAGTAAAATAGGAAACTTAATAATAAAACCCACCCACTGGCCACAAGAGATAACAAAGGATTTTATTAGTCTGGATAAAAGAAAATGAAAGCTTTCCATTATAATTCAGAACCTTTGTCCCACTTCTTATTTGGGGTTAGAGCAAAACTGGAAGTACTTATATGGTCTAGGTACCCAAGAAATTGACATAAATTTGATTCTGAGTCAGTGATAGTCCAAGAGTACCTGATATAAGTGAATGCAAAACCACTCTGGAGAAATATTCCCATGACCAAGGTGACAAAGGATTCTCACAGGAAGAAACCAACCTGATTTAAGGTAAAATACATATATATATACATTTTTTTTTGTGAGGAAGATCAGCCCTGAGCTAACATCCATGCTAATCCTCCTCTTTTTGCTGAGGAAGACCGGCTCTGAGCTAACATCTATTGCCAATCCTCCTCTTTTCCCCCTCAAAGCCCCAGTAGATAGTTGTATGTCATAGTTGCACACCCTGCTAGTTGCTGTCTGTGGGACACGGCCTCAGCATGGCTGGAGAAGTGGTGCGTCGGTGCACGCCCGGGATCCGAACCCGGGCCACCAGCAGCGGAGCGCACGTACTTAACCGCTAAGCCACGGGGCCGGCCCAAAATACATATTTTGAAATGGTTAAACACATAGAAATAATTGAAAACTTAAGAAAAAATTGGACACAAATAAAAACTAGGCTGTTTGACCAAAACAAGAATCGACTTCTATAAATTAAAATACACTCTTTGGTATAAAAATTTCAAGGAATAGGTTAAATAGCAGATTAGACAAGCCTGAAGATGGAATCAGAGAATTGGATATTAGAATGCACAGTTTGGAGACTTCTGGTTTCTGGTTGGGCATGAAAGAAGCTGAAAGTCACCACTCCATCCTAGACACAAGTAAAAAGCTGAACAAACTGAAAAATCAACAAGTTTTCTTAATATCTGTCAGAGAATTGAGGTTGTAGGGCAAACTGCTACCCCCTCAAATTAAAGAGCCCAACAGGTGAATAAAGAGAATCACAACTTGCTGGAACAGAAACCCAAGAGCACAAACCTCTGCAAGAACCGATGCTGAGGTAGGGAAACCTGAGCTATAACTGATGAATTGCTGGAGGCTCAGTGTAGACAAGTCTGAGATAAAAACTTCAGGGGGAACCAGTCATCAGAGGCCCCAACACATTTATGAATTTTACCTCCAGGACCTTGACCAAGTTCTCACAGTGAATATTGGAGAAAACTTCCCTCATGCTTCTGGCAGGGGAAGCAAAGGGTGGGGAAGGAACCATTTTGAAATGCCAGAGCATTCCATTCTTCTTAACAAAGTCTACCCTCAGGAGAAAATACTTAACCAGAGCTTAACCTGCTGGGGTTTTATCAGAGCCTCCTAGCAGGGGAGAGGGAAATACAAAACTCCAGCCCACTCTAGCCATCCTGTCCCACTGAATGGTGATGTGGGCTAAGAAGTACATGCCAAGTTCACAGTCTAGAGGTACAGGCTCACTAAAAGACTGAGACCTACTCATAGGACTATAGACCACTTCCCCTCTCCCAACACCTTACCACCACATCACTAAAGGCCTATTTACAGCAGTTCCTTTTACCCAGCACATAATGTCTAACCACCAAGAAAAAATTATAAGACATAATAAAAGGCAAAAAACACAGCAATCATCAGAACCAGAGTTAGATATAGCAGGGATGTTGCAATTATCAGACTGGGAATTTAAAACAACTATGATTAAGATGCAAAAGGCTTTGATGGATAATGTAGGTAGCATGCAAGAACAGATGGGCAATGTAAGCAAATATATGAAAATTTTAAGAACCAAAAAGAAATGCTAGAGATCTAAAACACTAACAGAAATGAAGAATGCCTTTGATGGGCTTATTAGTAGACTGGACACAGCTGAGAAGAGAATCTGTGAGCTTGAGGATGTCTCAGTAGAAACCAATAAAACTGAAAAGCAGAGAGAAAAAAGCCTGAAAAAGAAAAAAACCAAGAACAGAATATTTAAGAACTGTAGGACAACTACAAAAGATGTAACATATGCATAATGGGAATTCTAGAAGGAGAAGAAGGAGAGAAAGGAACATAAGAAATAGTAAATAATGACAGAATTTCCCCAAATTAATGTTAGACACCAAACCACAGATCCAGAAATCCAGAGAATACCAAGTGGGATAAATCCAAACAAAACAAAATGAAAAGTACACTTGGGCATATCATTTTCAAGCTACAGAAAATGAAGAATATAGAATGCAGCATAGTGTAATAAACATATAAATTTTATGAGCATGATTTAAGAGTTAATAATACAATGAAAAAGTCTAATATACCTCTTGTAGGAGATCTTGAAGAAGAGAATAGAGTAATCGTGGTAGAGGCAATAGAGACGACAGAAAATTTTCCATAATGATAAAACACATGCATCCTCAGATTCAAGAAGCACAACGAGACCTTCAGAAAAAAATACGTACTTAGGTGCATCATAGTGAAATTGTACAACAGCAAAAGAAAATGATTCTCAAATCAACAAGAAAGAAACAACAAACTTTGTACAAAACACTGAAAAGCCATTGGAAAATAGATTCATTCAAGTGTGTCTTCCAAAATGTCTGTGACATTCCCAAAATTTTGTGGGGAAATGAGGAACTACTATGATTCATAAAAGCAAACATCTATGGTATATCAGTTATAAAGTTCTGATTTTTTAAGTAGGAGAGAAAGTTATAGTTCTATGTGATGGTTAGACAAGTGAGAATAGCCAGCAGTCCTTTTTTATATATACTGTGAGTTCACTTTAAACTATAGAATGTAACTGGTTATAATGAAGTCTCAAACCACCATATAGAACTTTCATTTTCTCTCCCACTCAAAACATATCAGTATACTAATGAGGGAGAATGCCATCATTCTAGAGACAATCTTGAACCTGTTCTAAACTATAAAAGTGAAATAAATGATTACTGTACTAACTATATGAACAGTAACAAATTAGATATCAATATGATTTAACACCACTTTTGAGAATCATTTGCATAAAGACACATCAAGCCTTGACAGAGAGCCCTAATAGTTCAGGTATCTCTATTGAAGGATGGGCATACTGTTCTTAAAATGTGTTTATTTCACTACATTTCAGGGTCTGGTAGGAATAGGAGGATAAATAGCTTATTTTTTTCAAAAATTGAGAAATCTAACAACAAGGTTAGAACATTTTCTTGATTGGTTTATATTCCCTTGTCCTTTACAACTAAAAGCCTTATAGTTCTGAATTAGACAATATTGATCAATGATGTAGTTCTATTCAACTGCTTTATTTACAGGAGTTAAATGCCAAACACTCTTTTCATTAATGTCCACATGAAGCTCAGCTCTCTAAGTTACAAATGTTCTCTTAATTCTTAAGATTTTCACATCATTGATCAAAAAGAAAAAGAAAGGTACGCTTTTTGTTTGTTTGCACCTTAAATACACATCACACATAACTCTAGATATAAAAAACTTTGAATATATTTAACATTAATATCCTTTCAATGTTTTGGACTTTCTTCCATAGAAATTCAAATGATTCTAAAATTCTAACCACAATGCATTGGCCACATATGGATGATGAGGGGGTTAGAAAAAATAAAAATGAAAAGCAGTCATTCATCATATACAAACTTACTTCCAGAAAGTGAATTAGTGTAGAGCATATGTATAATATTCCATGAAATAAACCTTATTAATAGCATAATTCAAATCATCTATATTTTTATATTTAGTGTAATTTATTAACCAGTAACAGAGATAAAAGTATATTTTTTAAAATATCAAGCTATGAGTGTGGATTTCTCTTTGTAGTTCTATCCATTTTTGTTTCTTTTGAAACAGACAAAAGAAACCCCCAAATTCTGTGTTTAAACACAGTCTTGGTCTCTGGTTGTCATCTGACTCCTGCATGCATGGGGAAAGCTGAAATCAGCTTGCAATTAAGGCCTAAGAAACTCAACTGAGTTCTGGGCTAATGCTTACAACAGATGTGACAGTTCTCAGCCTGAGTCTAACCAAGTTAATTGTTTGCTAAAACCAAAACGTCAATATCCTTAGAGTATTATAACAAAAATCCAGAACCCCACAATGTAATGTTCAAAATGTCAAGGGTACAAGACAAAGTTATCTGACATATGAAAGCCAGGATAATATGATCCCATCTCAAAGGAAAACAAAACCAACAGATGTGGTTCCCATGACAATCCTGAGATTACCTAGATGCTGGAATTATCAGGCTAGGACTTTAAAACATTCCTTATAACTATGCTCAGATTGTTAAAAGAAAATATGTTGTAATGAATGAAAAGATAGGGAATCACAGCAAAGGTATACCAACAATATAAAGAAGTAAATGAAAATTTTAAAACTAAAAAATGCAATATCTGAAATTAAAATTTTACTGGATGGGCCTAATAATAGAATGGAGATGACAAAAGAAAGAATCAATGAACTTGCACATTGATTAATAAAAATCATTCAATGCAAAGAGATGTAGCTTAAAAGCTAATTGAAAAATGAAAATGGAATTCCAAAAATTTTTAACTAATCTAGAAAATGGCAGGAAAAGGGGAATATACGAATAAAAAACACACAGAACCAACCTAAAACAAATAATAAAATATTAGACCTGAATCAAATGATATCAATAATTATATGTTAATGGCCTAAATACTCCATATGTTGTCAATAAAGATTCATTTTAAATATAAAGACAGAGATAAGTTGAGAGTAAATAGATATAAAAAGATATGCCATGCAAACATGAAGCATAAGACAGCTGGAATAGCTATAATGTCAAATAAAATAAATTTAAATACAAAGAATATTGCTAGAGGGACATTTCAAACTGATAAAGATTCAATTTTCCAGTAATTCACAATTATGTGATATGATATTATCACATTATTTGACAAATGTGTATATGCTAATATCAGATTTTCAATGTACACACATATACATGAATGACAGCACTAAAGGGAAAATTCAACATTTTCACAAAGAGATTTTAACATACTTCTATCATCAACTGACAGAACAACTTATACAAAAACTTAGTAAAGACATAGAGAATATGATCAACTCTCCTAACTTCCCTGAACTAAATAATATTGTTAGAATACTACACTAACAACTGCAAAATACACTCTCCTTAAAATGAACACGGTATGTTCACCGACATAGACCATTTGAGGCATCATTACATGTCTCAATAGATAAAAAGTGATCAAAATACTATAGAACAGTTTATCTGACAGAAGTAAAATTCAATTAGAAATAAATAATACATCTAGGAAAATGGCATTATATTTTTTAAACTGTTTATTTTGAAACAATTATAGGTTTACAAGAAATTGCTAAGAAATTTACAAGATGTTATATATACCCTTTGCCATGCCTCCCCCAGTGTTCACATGTTTCATAACTATAGTACAATATCAAAACAAGAATATTGGCATTGATACAATCCCTAGAGTTTATTCATATTTCTCCAGTTATACGTGCACTCATCTGTGTGTGTTTGTGTGTGTGTGTGTGTGTGTGTATAGTTCTATGAGATTTTTTCACATGTGTAGCTTCAGGTAACAATCACAAGGCTCCATGATGTTACATCTGTATAGCCACATACAGCTGATTCCCCCATCCTGAATCCATGGCAACACCTAATCTATCCTCCATCTCTAATTTTATTTCAAGAATGTAATGTAAATGGAATTATATTGTATATAACATTTTGGGATTAGCTTTTTTACTGAATATAATACCCTTGAAGTTCATTCAAGTTATTACATGCATCAATAATTCATTCCTTTGATTTCTGAGTAGGATTCCATGGTATGGATGTGCCGCAGTTTGTTTGCACATTCACAACTGAACATCTGGGCTGTTTCCATTCTTTGGTTAATATGAATAAAGCTTCTGTAAACATTGATGTACAAGTTTTTGCGTAAACATAAGTTTCCATTCTCCTGGGATAAAAAGCTCAAGTGTACTGTTGCTGTATCGTATAGTAATTGCAATTTTAGTTTTGAAATGAACTGCCAAACTGTTTTCAAGAGTGATTGTACCATATTACATACCCATTAGCAATGTATGAGTAATCCAGTTTCTCCACATCCTCATGAGCCTTTGGTGATATCACTTTTTTGTTTCAGTTGTTCTGATAGGTGTGTAGCGATAAGTAATTGTAGTTTTAATTTGCACTTCCCTAGTGCCTAATGATGTTAAACTAATGATCTTTTCATATTCTTATTTGCCATCTATATATCCTCTTCCGTGAAATTTCTGTTTATGTTTTTTTTCAAATTTCTAATTGGATGGTTTCTATTTGTTTTTATCACTGTTAAGAGTCCTTTACATATTCTAGATACTCTGTCAGATATATAGTCTACGTATATATTCTTTCAGTCTGTAACTTGTCTTCTCCTTATCTTAACAACATCTTTCACAGAGAATAAATTTTGAATTTTGATGAAGTCCAATTTATCATTTTTTTTCTTTTATGGATCATGCTTTTGGTGACAAGTAAAAGAACTTTTCACTTAGTCCTAGGTTCTGAAAAGTTTCTCCATTTATTTGCTGAGGAAGATTCACCCCGAGCTAACATCTGTTGCCAATCTTCCTCTTTTTTTTTTTTTTTTTGCTTGAGGAAGATTATCCCTGAGCTAACATCTGTGCATATCTTCCTCTATTCCTTTATTTTGTATGTGGGTTGCCGCCATAGCATGGCTGATGAGTGGTGTAGGTCCATGCCAAGGATCCGAACCTGCGAACCCAGGCTGCCAAAGTGGAGTGCACTCAACTTAACCACTATGCTATGGGGCCAGCCTGCTCTCTATTTGCATAAAAGTTTCATAGTTTTACATTTTTCATTGAAGTCTGTGATACATTTTAGTTAATTATTGTATAGGATGTTAGGTTTATTTCAAGGATAATTTTTTTTGTATGGATGTCTAATTTCTCCAGTACCATTTGCCTTCTACTGAATTACCTTTGTATCTTTGTCAAAAATCAATTGGGCATATTTCTATGGGTCTGTTTCTTGGTTTTCTGTTTTCTTCAATTGATCAATGTGTCTATCTCTCTTCCAGTACCACAGTCTTGATTACTGGCTATATAGCAAGCTTTAATACCAGAAAGAGCAATTTCTTCTGCATTATTATTCTTTCCAAAATTTGCTTTGGCTGTTATAAGGCTTTACCCTTCCTACATACATTTTAGAATAAGCTGGTCTATCTCTACAGAAAACCTTGCTGTGATTTTGATAGGAATTTCCTTAAACCTATAGAACAATTTGAGGACAACTGACATCTTTACCATGTTAAGTATTCCAATCCATGAACATGGTCTCTCCAATTATTTAGATGTTTGGTTTATTACAACAGCATTTTATAGTTTTAAGCACACAAATCCTGTGCATGCTTTCACAGATATATAACTAAGTATTTCATTTTTTTGGAGCAATTATAAATGCTGCTGCTTTTTTTAAAGTTCAATTTCCACTTGTTCATTGTTAGCATATGCAAATGTTATTGAATTTTTGTATTGATCTTGTAACATTCAACCTTGTTCAACTCACTTATTAGTTCTAGGAGTATCATTAATTTATTTATTTTTGTAAATTGCTTGAGATTTTATATATAGACATGTAATTTTCAAATAGGGAGTTTTATTTCTTTTGTTCCAATATTTATGCCTATTATTTCTTTTTTTTTTTTTTTTTAATTTTTGTTTATTGCAGTAACATTGGTTTATAACATTGTAAAAATTTCAGGTGTACATCATTGTACTTCTATTTCTGCATAGATTACATCATGTTCACCACCAAAATACTAATTACAACCCATCACCACACACATGTACCCAATTATCCCTTTCACCCTCCTCCCTCCCCCCTTCCCCTCTGGTAACCACCAATCCAATCTCTGTCCCTATGTGTTTGTTTATTGTTGTTATTATCTACTACTTAATGAAGGAAATCATACGGTATTTGACCTTCTCCCTCTGACTTATTTCACTTTGCATCATGCCCTCAATGTCCATCCATGTTGTCACAAATGGCTGGATTTCATCGTTTCTTATGGCTGAGTAGTATTCCATTGTGTATATATACCACATATGCCTATTATTTCTTTTTCTTGCTTTATTGCAGTGGCTAGAACTTCCAATACTATGTTGAATGAGAAGGGTGAAAGTGAACATCTTTGCCATGTACCCAAGCTTAGAAGGAAAGCATTGAGTCTTTCACCACTAAGTATGATGCTAATTGTTGGTTTCTGCAGATTTTTAAAAAGTATTTGAGGAAATTTACCTCTATTCCTACTTTGCTGAGAGTTTTTATTATGAATGAGCACTGGATTTTGTCAAATGATTTTATGTGTCAACTGATATGATCCTATGATTTTTCTTCTTTAGTCTGTGGTCATGATGCATTACATTGATTTTGAATGTTGAACCAGGTTTACATATCTGGAATAAATCCTACTTGTTCATCATATACTATTCTTTTTATACATTTCTGTATTTCATTTGCTAATGTTTTATTGAGGACTTTTTCATCCAAGTTTATGAGACATATTGGTCTATAGTTTTCCTTTTTTTTTTTTTTTTTTTTTTTTACTGTTTTTGTGTGGTTTAGGTATCACGAGATTTCAAGCCTTAGAAAAGTTGGGAAATGTTCCTTCCTACTCTATTTTCTGGAAGAGATTGTGTAAAATTGATGTTAGTTATTTTCTAAATATTTAGTAGAATTCTCCAGTGAAACCATATGGGCCTGGAGATTTCTTTTTGGAGAGCTTTTTAACTAAAAATTCCATTTTTAATGCTTATAGGCCAATTGCATTTGTCAGTTTCATCTTGGTTGTGATTTAAGAGTTTGTGATTTTTTTTTTTTTTGGTGAGGAAGATTAGCCCTGAGCTAACATCCATTGCCAATCCTTTTCTTTTTGCTGAGGAGAATTGGCCCTGAGCTAACATCTGTGCCCATCTTCCTCCACTTTATAGTGGGACACTTGCCACAGCATAGCTTGATAAGTGGTGCATAGGTCTGTGCCCGGGATCCAAACCTGCGAATCCCGGGCCGTTGAAGTGGAACGCATGAACTTAATCACTATGCCACTGGCCTGACCTCAAGAGTTTGTGATTTTGAGAATTGGTCCATTTCTTCTACTTTATTGAATTCATAAGTATAAAGTTATTTATAGTGTTCCCTTATGCTATGGTCTGAATGTGTATCCTTAAGATTTATATGTTGAATCCTAACACCCAAAGGTGATGATTTTAGAAGGCAGGGCTTTTTAGAGGTGGTTAATTCATGAGTGTAGAACCCTCATTACTGGGATTAGTGCTTTTATAAAAGAGGTTTCAGAGAGATCCCTTGCCCCTTCCACATTTGAGAATAAAACAAGAAGTCTGAAACCTGGATGAGGGCCCACATCCAACCATACTGGCACCCTGACCTGGAACTTCAAGCCTCTAGAACTGTGAGAAATAAATTTCTGTTCTTTATAAACTACCCAGTCTACGACATTTTGTTAGAGCAGCCCAAATGGACTAAGACACTCTATTATCCTATTAATTGTCACAATATCTTTAATGATATTCCCTGTTTCATTCTTGACATTAGTGATTTGTATCTTCACTCTTTTTATCTTTGTCTGACTTGTTAGAGCTTTATCAATGTTAATTATTTTCAGGAGCCAGCTTTTGGTTTTATTGATTTTCTCTATTCATTTCCTATTTTCACTGCCATTTATTTCTACTCGTATCTTTATTATTTCCTTCCTTCTGCTTACATTTGGTTTATTTTTCCCTTTCTCTAATTTCTTGAGGTTGGAACTTGGATTTTTTATTTGAGACCTTTCTTAATTTCTAATGTAAGCATTATGCTATAAATTTCCCTCTTGGTATTGTTGTAGCTGCACCCCCACATTTTATGTTGGTTTTCATTTGCATTTAGTTCTACGTATTTTTTTAATTATTATTTTTTGAAACTTTATTTTGACCCATGGATTATTTTCATATATGTTTAATTTCCAACAGTTTAGAGATTTTATTGTTGTCTTTCTGTTATTCATTTCTAGTCACATTTCACTTTGGCCATATAATGTACTCTATATGATTTCAGTTCTCTTTATTGAGTTTGTTATATGGCCCAGGATATGATATATTTTGGTGAATATTCCATGGATGATTGAAAAAAATGCATTCTGCTGTCATTGGGTGGAGTGTCCTATGTATGACAACTAAAGCCTATTGGTTGAAGATATTGTGTAGTTCTTCTATATCCTTGCTGATTTTCTGTGTAGTTGTTCTAACAATTGTGAAGAGAGGGTATTTAAATCTCTAACTATAACTGTGGATTTGACTATTTCTCGTTTCAGTTCTATCAGTTTTTGCTTCATGTATTTTGAAGCTCAGCTGTTTGGTACATACACATTAGGGATCGTTATATATTTTGGTGGATTGATCTTTTTATCATCATGTAATATCTTTATTATCTAGTGATTTCTTTGCTATGACAATCTATTCTGTCTGATATTAATAAAGTTATTGTTAATGTTTGCATGATATATCTTTTTCCATGCTTTTACTTTCAACCTATCCATGTCATATTTGAAATTAGTTTCCTGTAGACAATATATAGTTGAGTCATATTTTCTTATTCTCTCTGCCAATTGTCCATAATTGAGGAATTTAGATAATCTATGTTTGAAGTAATTATTCATATGTTAGTATTTAACCTGCCACTTTATTATTTGTTTTGTGTTTGTTCCCTCTATTTCTAATTTCTCTTTTCTTGGCTTTCTTTGGGTTACTTTAACACCTTTTAGAATTCTGTCTTGTTTTATTTATACAGTGTTGAATACATTATATTTTTCTTAGTTATTTCTCTAGGTATTGCAACATATGTAAGTAATTTAACTTATCACAGTCTACCAGTATTGATGTTTTACCACTTTGGGTGAAGTATTAAAACCTTACTTCCATTTATGTCCCTTTACTCGCTACCTTACTTTAAAACATTTTTATCACTTTTTTTACATATCTCCTGCAAGACTAAAGCATAGATTTTCCTAAAAGATAATGTTATTAGGATCAATAAACCATAATGCATATGTATCAAAGTGTCATTTCTTCATCCTAACCCGGAGCAGGTGACACCTGTGTAAGTGCCTGGGGCAGAGATTTTAGGCAGTCTCTGCTGAATGCCACCTTCTCCCTTCTCCAGCTTCAGTGACTTTGAATGAGCCTACTCTACTTTTTAAATATTAGATAATTGTCTTCAGATTTTCCTCTAGATATGTTGAGCATCATATCAGATGATGATATAACTTTTGCTTTATTCATTAAACATGATTTAAGAAACTCATGACGTTTAAGAATAATGTATTATATTTACTCTTATTTTTGCCCTTTCTATTGTTTTTTCCTTTCTAAAAGTCTCAGTCTTCTTCTGTTATCATTTTCTTTTTGTTTGGAGAGTTTGCTTTAGTAAACCACTTCCTTCTGGCCTCTGCCATTTCAGATGATAAATCCAATGTCATTTAAATGGGTGTTCTTATATAAGTAACGTGTCAGCTCTGCCTGGCTTTTTAAAAGATTTTTTTCTTTCTCTTTAGTTTTTGGAAGTTTAATTATGAAGCGTTGTGATGAGGACTTCTTTGGATCTATCCTTTTTGGGGATTGGTCTGCTTCTTTAATCTGTAGGTTTGTTTTTTTTCATCAAATTTGGTGAGTTTTCAATTATTGTTTCTTCAAATACATTTTTCTGCTACACTTTCCTTTTCTTGTCCTTTTGGGACTCCAATGAGACTAATCTTAGACTTTTGGTTATTGTCCCACAAGCCCCTGAGACTATGTTCATTAGTTTTTCCACTCTATTTTCTCTCTGTTGCTCAGATTGAGTAAGCTCTATTACTCTGTCCACAAATTCACTGAGTATAACTTTTGTCATCATCACTGTACTATTGAGCTCATGCAGTAAGTTTTTTATTTTAGTCATTGTATTTTTAAATTCTATAATTTTTATTGAGTATTTTTTAATAATTTCTTTGGTGAGATTTTCTATTTTTTAAGTTGATTTTAACAGAGTTCAGAATTATTTGTCAAAGAATTTTTATAATGGCTGTTTTAAAATACTTTTCAGATAATTTCAATACCTGATTCATTTTAATTTTGTCATCAATTGATCGTTTTTTCTCATTCAAGTTGTGTTAGTCATTGTTCTTGGCATGACAAGTGATTTTACATTGTATTGTGGACATTTGGTTGTTGTGTTAAGACACACTTGATCCTATTTAAATATTCCATTTCAGCATGCAGTCACCCTGTTTAGGTTTTAGTGCATAGGTCCTGGATTACTTTTGAGATCTATAGTTCCAAGGAAAATTTGGTTTTTATAACCCTTACAATGTTATTCTGGTCTTCTTTGTTATTGTCGTACTCTCACTCAAACCCACAGGTTCCACCTGGGCTGTCTGATGCTGTTTTGGGGGAGAACTTTTTTCTTTTCTTTTCTGTTTATGTCTGTTGGTATTTTGGGTTGCAGGCCTCTCCAGCACCCATTCTTTGATATATGAGAGATAAAAAGAAAACACCGGGATCTTACCATGGTGTCTTTCCTCATGTCATGAAGCCCCTAGCCTATCTGACTCTTTTCCACCTTTGAGAATCCTTTTATAATTGAATATTGAATTATCTATAGATATTTAGTTATATTAAAAGGAAAGGAGCTGAAAAGAGTGAGTCTATGCTATCTCAAGAACAGGAATCATTACATTCGAGTGTGTCTTTTGTAAATACATTAACCTGGATATAAGATAAAAATTAAATCTGTTCTGAGAGTATTATTTAACAAACCATGTTAGTTTTCCTAAGAAATTTGAAAATATCCATTCCATTGTTTTCTTGCTTCTATATGTTCTACCTATTCCATGGTTATTTCTGTTGAGAAATCTGTGGTCAGCATAATTGTAGATCTTTTATAGGAAATTTGTCTTTACTACCTGGATGATATTATGATTTTCTCTTTGTCTATAATATTCTTCAGTTTAATCGCGAGGTGATAGGATGTGAAAACACTTCACAGTTTGGGTGGAGAGAATGTTTCCAAGGAGCCATTTTTATTTGCTTTCATCAACTACTTCAGTAGTATCATAGGCCCAGGATACACTTTAATGTCAATTTCTCACCTTGGGAGTTTTTGTCTAATGTAGATACTGTAACATTAAATGCTAAACTTATGTGTGGTTAAGGTCCAGGGTTTCAAATAATTAGAAAGAGTTTTCTCCTTTCATCCACAGCCCAGGCCAAGAAAGACAAATTTCATTGTCTCTCTGTGCTAATAGACATATTTTTATCTGATCTCTACTTTTACAAAGAATACAGTCCTTCTTGTGTGCCAACTTTACTTACAGATCCCAATTCTAACTTTCTACCTCTTTAAGACATCATCTCAGGACAGAAAGAGGAGAGAGTTAACCCAACCCCCAAGATTACTGAAACTGGCATTCCTTCTCCACACACAAGGGCAATTGCAACATTATCTCACTCACTTAATGCTCATGTTTTTCATGATTTCCGTTTTGATTGTAGCTAAATATATTAAATATATTGCCTTCAGCCAAATCCACTCATATACACACATCCTCCTACTTTGATTTAAAATGGTTAGAATATTTTTTCTGCACTTGAATCTCTTTATAAGGAGGAAGAGCTCTATTTTGCGTGAAGTAGGAATAATGACATAAGTAGCCCTCTTAATTTGGTAAGAGTGATTAGCCAAACTTTAAAATATTCTAGCAAGATTTAGAAATGCTCATTCAAAGTAGTGATAAAGGTAATTTTGGACTAGAGCAATCTTAGTGGTTAATGAGCATACAAATAATGCATATTGGATTTTAAGAAACCCATTGAATGTAGTATTTTTTTCATTTAATTATTTAAAAAATATGACACTTGGTTTCAAGATGACAATGTATTGTCAGTATTTTCCATTCTCTCCTTGGAAGTCACCCTAAAGTGACGAGAAAACATGAGAAAGAGATACAAACTGATTTTGTTTAACCTATATTCAGATAAAAACTTGAAACAAAAAATGACTCGAATGGGTTCCAAAGAATAAAATCAAGCACGGCTGAAGAAAAAAACTAAAAGGAGAAACATACGTCTGCAAATCTTATAAAGAGTCAGAAAATTTCCATTTCCTAATATAAGGTGGGTACTTTGAAGTATGAAATGAGAGCTCCTCAATTTCAACAGTGAGAAAAGTATGCATACACTGGCAGTGTGAGTTTCTCTGGATTTGGTTTGCTTCTGAGAAATGGCAGGGGTAATATTGAACAAAGAAGCACACAGACAATTCATATTTCCTGTAAGCAACTGTATTTGTGGCATTGTGATCGGTATTTGTGAACTGCTTACAACTGTCTGTTTCTTTTGGCTAGGAAAAAAAATCAAAGTTACTAGAACACTCACATAAAATCCTCAGACACAAATAAATCTATCTGTAGCTTAGACTAGAGTCCTATCCCCTTTAAGACAACAACTTCCTACAAATAGCTTGTCTAGAAAAAATATTATCTCATTCAAAGATAAGAACAAAAAAATCTCAACAAACAGAATCTATACAATTGTATTACAAGAAATATATAGGAGACAGGGACAGGAAAGGTGCATGGCAAGTTAAAAAAAAAAACTTACTAGTACAGTGTTGCAACACAAGATATAAAAATGGTGGCAAAATATTTCACCACGAAATTTTAAAAAATCATCAAAGCAATATCCTGTCTAGAAGAGCATAAAGATGCAAGAGGTATGCTAATATAGAGGGAGACAATGGAAGGAGACATCACAAGTTGGAACACTTCAGAAAAAATCAAAGAAAATAAAATACACCACAGAAATGAAGGCAAAATTAGAACTAGTGCAGGGAAAAATAGATACTACAATCAACACAGAAAGTTACAAATAGATTGGGGAAAAAAACACAGAATTTGATGGAAAAAAGTGCTTTGATAATTAAAGAGAAAATGACATAGAAGAAAGAATAATTCCAACATACACACAATTGGAGTCTCTGAATAAGATAAGTAATAAAAGAGAATAAATATGTTACAGTTATAAATCAAGAAATAAAGATAAAACTAGAATCCACATATTGAAAGTACACACTACATCTGTAAAATTGTAAACAGTGGGTAGTAATTGTGAGCAGTTATGAACAGACAACAGATGGAAGTTCTGCAGTGGCTTCAGGTAATCTGATAAATTACTCTTTCAAAACTATGAGCAGCTGAGTTTACTGATGGTGGCTTTCTTTGAGATTACTCAGGTTTATTTTAGCTTTTAGATAAATTCCTATGAATTGCTTTCTTTAATGCTGCAAGCAGCTGAGATAGACATATGGGCTTTCCTACAATCCTGTCATTTCTTGATTTATGAACTCTAGCAGAAGCTTCCTTGACCTTCACTTCCCCAGCTCTGACAAAGGCCTTGTGAATGTCTAAGTCCTTGTACTAAACTCTTTCCTACATAACTCCTAGAATGGCTTCTGTTTTACTGACCAACCTTGATTGATATAAATTTTGGAATTTATGGAAATAAATTTCCATGGAAATAAACTTTTAAAAATAGAGAATTAAAATTACTAAATAACACATTTTATAATATACTTTATAAATGAATAAAATATTGTTATATATTAATAAATGAATGCAAACCTTCATAAATTATCAGAAGAAACACATACAGAACACCAATAATTCATAAAATGAATGATTTCAAGAAGGTATAAAAACAGAAAACATAACAAAATTTCAGTGAAAGCAAATGAGCTAAACTCACTAATTAAAAGAAAGGAACTATCAAGTGATATCACAAAACACTGTGCTATAAAGATGAGATAACTACAATAAAGTTATTTAGAAAGATTAAAAATGAAAGAATGTGCAAGGGTGTGCAAAGAAGGACAGCAGAATCCATAACCTTAATATAAACAAGGTTGAATTTCAGATAAAAGTTTTAAATGAAACAAATATGTAGCATTGTTGAATACAAAAAAGTACAATCACAATGAAGTTATAACAATTATAAATATCTATGCATCAAATAACATGGAAGCAACATTTATATTGTTAAAACTATAGGATATCAAAGAAAAAGTAGACAGAGATGCATTATTGGTAGTCGATTTATTCACTCAGTCCATGTCAGACCAAGTGGACAAAGAATGAATATAGAAGACCTAAATAACACAATTAGTAAGGTGGAGTTATTTGATATATATCATATTCTGTACCATAAAATACAGAATATATTTTGTACTAAAGGACCCCTGGGATATTCTAAACAAAAAAAAATGACTGTATATTTTGCTAGAAGACAAAACATCATTGTTTTTCAAAATAAAACAGTGTGAACAATATTCATTAATCATAATTCAATAAAAACAGAAGTGAATAACAAAACCAGTAAACAAAAAAATTGTGCTTTACACTTTCTCTTAAACAACTCAAAGAGAAAATGAAACCTTACATTAGAATATCTAACAAATGATGATAACAGAAACACTACATATCAGAACCTATGTGATACTTCTAGAGCAGTACCCAAATTAAATTCCATAGTCTTAAAAATACTTATATTACCAAGAAATTTAAAAATTAAAAATATATGAATCATCAAGCCAAAAAATTTAGGAAAAAAAGACAAGTAGAAAATAAATGAAGGGAGATCAGAAGTTAAAAATTAAAAAGATAAAAGAAACATTAATGAATTTTAAAAAATAGTTGGTTCTTTGAATAACAACAATAAAATTGATAAACAATTAGCTAACCTGATCAAAATAAAACATTGGGGGGATTTTTAAAATGAAAAATGATAAAATAAGCACAGATAGAGACATCTAAAAGAATAATAAGATTACTTTGTTCAAGTAAATTTGAATACCACAATGAAATGGGTAATATTTTAGAAAAATATACCAAAACTCACTCAAGAAGACATAGAGAATCTATTATAAAACAAGAATTAGGGCTCAACAGTTTCATCGAATTTTTACTTCTTGGAGTCTATGTTGCAGATAAATTGCATATAGAAGAAATAATGCATGCACAAGGCTGTTTTTTGAATGATTGTTTGTAATAGCGAAATACTTGAACAACCTAAATGCCATCTGTAGAGAACTGGTTAAAATGAATTATGATACAGCAATATAGTGGAATACCACGCAGCTGAAAAAACAAACAGACAAACCCTAACAAATACATGGAAGGTTTTTGTACTATAATGGAAAAATCTCCAAGATATATTGTAAAGGGAAAATATTAGGTGCATAAATTAGTGTATAGTACATTAGCAGTGCCTAAATAAAATAATTGTACTTGCTTTTGTGTATGTGTTTGTGTATGCGCATATACACATATATATGCATAAAAGTTTTCTGGAAGTATAACAAGAAACTAATAACATAGTTAAGTTCCATGCAACAGAACTGGGTGCTTAGGGGAAAGGAGTTAGAGAGTTTTTCATTTTATACCCTTTTGCACATTTTGAATTTTGAAGCATGAGAAAGTGTTACCTATTTAAAAATAAGTAAAATTTAATTTTTAAAAGTAATAAAGAAAAAGCAGTAAAAACAAAAACTTCTTTTTCAAGAGAAGAGTTGAAAATTAAGGTTGATTTGGATACTGGGGCTCTAAATCCTAGTTCTTACCTCCTACAATATACCCAAAGCAAAACTGGAAGAGGCTGGTATTTTTCTATTGTACCAGGTCACCTTGTACTTCAGTTTCAAAATGAAATGAGATTAATACACATGGATAAAAATGGAATGTATTTTAAAAATTCAATTAAACATTTTAAATGATTGAAAGTCATTAGGGATAAAACCAATTTCAAAATTTAACTCACAAAATATACATAGTTTTTTGGCTACAAAGAAAAAAGGATTTGCTATGGAGACCCCAATTTGCAGCACATACCAAGAAGTAGTTGAATCTTAATTTAGGTTTAATAACTCCTTTTCAGTGTGGAAACTTTCAGCTACAGTTCCTATGTGCTACAGAAATGAAAGAGTTCTAACAGACCTTTCCACCTCAATTATAGTTGGCTTTTAGGAAGCAGGAGAGAACTTGTACGAAATAGAGCAAGGTTTGGTAAATCCTAACCTTCCTTGATATTTCATTAATGTATCATTAAGAAAAGTCAGTTCATGGAATCTAATTTTTTTTTCAAAAAGGTAATGCAATTTGTACTCTAAGTTGCTCTGTTTGGTGGTATGTAATATGGGTCTCATTTAACCATTGGAAAGATAATTCTTTTAATGTTCACAACGTCTGCTTTTTATTTCCAGGATTGTAAACAGCTAGCTCTGTAACACTGGATGACTCATAATATTTTGACGTCAAAGTCTGAATCTTTCCAAATTGGGTTGATAAAATCAATGGCTTAAAGCCATGTCTTTGTAATGTTCTTAACAAAATAATGTTTAAGTAATGGATGGTCCTGGGTTCTGAAACGGTCCCTTAGGCTCCAACAATACAAGTTAAAGTGATTTAACCTGCTAAAGAGAAAGTAAAAGTGCAAGAACAGTTTTAGCCTATCAGGAATCATTTGAACATGGGACTTACTTTAATTGTATTGTATGAATTGATTGGCATGTTAGGATGGTCAAGTCCATCACATGACCCATTAATGTTATATGCCTAAAGAGTGATTAAGGACCAATTGCTTTAGAATGTCAAAGTGTTTGCTATGTACAACCTTTGTGGAAGTTTTTTTCTTTCTGCATTTCCTTTCTCTTTACTAACTATTCTGTTTCGTATGAAAAAACCAAAGTTTTTTTTCCAGAACAAGCACTTTCTAAAAATCTTCTTGTACTCTTCAGTATCTTTCACGTACAACAGAAGCTGTCTTCCCTGATAGTCTTTGAGAAAACTTTTCATCTTTAATCTCCAGGTTTAAATCCTGCCATGCCATTGTTTTTGTTTTAACAGCTTTAATGAGGTATAATTGACATGCAATGAGATGCACATATTTAAAGTGTACAATTTTATAAATTTTGACATATCTATATGTTTGTGAAACCATCACCACAATGAAGATAACGAACATATCCATAACTCCCAGAAGTTTCCTTGTGTCCCTTTTGCCTCTTCCTGCACTCTCCTCCCCAAGCAACCACTGATTTGCTTTTTGTCAATACAGATTAATTTGCGTTTACTAGAACTTTATATAAATGGAATCATAAATATGTACTCTTTTTTGTCTGCCTTTTTTCACTAAGCATCATTATTTGAGATGCATCCATGTTGTTGGGATATCAGTAGTTAATCCCTTTTTATAGCTAAGTAGTAGTCCATTGAATGGATATACCACAATTTTTTTATTCATTCACCTGTGGACAGACAGGTGAATGTGGGTTGCTTCTAGATTTTTGGTTATTACATATAAAACTGCTATGAATAGTTATGTACAAGTCTTTTTATGGGCATGAGCTTTCATTTCTCTTACATAACTGCCTAGGAATGGAATGCTGAATCATACGGTAGGTAGGTATGTTTAACTCTTTTTTTAATTGAGGTATAATTGACACAATATTATATTACCTTCAGGTGTATGATATAATGATTCAAGACTTATATATATTGTGAAATGATTGCCACAATAAGTCTAATTAACACCCGTCACTATACATAGTTACAAAATTTTTTCTTGTGATGAGAACTTTTAAGATCTACTCTTTAACTTTCAAACAAATAATACAGTATTATTGACTATAGTTGCCATGCTGTACATTATATCCAGACAATTTATTTACTTTGTAATTGGAAGTTTATACCTTTTTACCCCCTTCACCTATTTTGCCCACCTCCCCACCCCTGCCTCTGGCAACCAGGAATCTGTTCTCTGTATCTATGAGCTGTTTTTTTTAAACATTTTTTATTGTAGTAAAATATACAAACATAACACTTATCATTTTAACCATTTTTAAGTGTACAGTTCTGCAGTATTATATACATTCACATTGCTGTGCAGCCATCACCACCATCCATCTTCAGAACATTTTTATCTTGCAAGACTAAAACTCTGTACCCATTAAACACTAACTGCCCATTCCCCTCTCTTCTAGCCCCTGGCAACCACCATTTTACTCTCTGTTTCTTTGAATTTGACTACTTCTAGGTATTTCACGTAAGTGGAATCATACAATATTTGGACTTTTGTGATTGGCTTATCTCACTAAAAATAATATCTTCAACATTCATCCATGTTGTAGTATGTGTCAGAATTTTCTTCCTTTTTAGGGATAATATTCCATTGTATGTATATACCACTTTTTTTTATCCATTCATCCATTGATAGACATTTGGGTTGCTTCCACACTTTGGCTATTGTGAATAATGCTGCTATGAACCTGGGTGTGTAACCGAGCAAAAAGGGGCTCGTTCTGCTCCCTGCAATTCAGTGCCAATCAATTGCAAACAAGCCGGTGGTTGAGAAAAGAAAGTTTATACAACTAGCTAGCATAATCAGAAGATGGCGGACTAGTGTCCTAAAGAACCATCTTAAAACCATACAGAATCTTGAGGCAGTTATATAGGGGAAATGGGCAGGGAAGGAGAGGGTTTAAGGATGGCTAGCATCCAGCGTGATGAACTTCAAGGCACCACATTATCTCTTTTTTCTGTCATTCATGATGGGTACCAACACAGAATTTTTCTTTCTGGAGGTCACCATGTTCCTGGGGCACTCAGAGAACAAAGTTGTCATCTTATCACAGCTGGGAGATATACGTAAGTAAGAGTCACAGAACTAGCAGATCATGTATTTTATAAAAGTGAGAGGTGCTTAATCATCTAGGCTACGTGCAGGCTAGAACATATTCACAGAGACTAGTGAGTCAAGGTCATATATAGTTACAATATTGCTTCCTTTCCCTAACATGGCTTGCCTCATGCTAACTTAAGATCTAGCTGTTACAGGTGTACAAATATTTGTTCAAGACCCTGCTTTCACTTTTTTTGGGTATATACCAAGAAATGAAATTTCTGGGTCATATAGCAATTCTATGTTTTATTTTTTTAGGAATCACCATACAGTTTTCCACAGTGGCTGTACCAGTTTACATTCCCACCAGAAATACGCAAGGGTTTCAATTTCTCCATATCCTCACCAACGCTTGTTATTTTCTGTTTGGTGATAACAGCCACTCTAATGGGTATGAATGTGTAACCTTAGTGAATATCGATTAAACTGAATGAATGAAAACTTAATTAAATGATGTTCCATGTCATTTAAGAGCTTTTAAGCCATAGAACACTTTATTCAAACAAACTATTATGCAAAAACTTACTCTGTAAAAGAGATAACAACATGGCCATTCTGCTTGAAGTGAGGGTGGGGACAGCAGAGCTCTGCCAAGTTTCCAGCTTCCCAGCCCTGTTCCTCTCTCTGTGTCACTCTAAAGGGACACTCTAAAGCAGTTGGCAGTGTCAAATGGCTCAAAATATCACCACTTCAAACCTATAGGTGTTCAGACTTGTAAATTCTGCTTTGGTAACTAGTATAGCCACCATTTCATTCAGTAAAGTTAGTTTCAAAAGTTAAGGCAAATATGTAATTAAAAACTCAGAGCTATACTTAAAGCTGTTAAATATCCTGTGTAATCCTACAAGTGCCCTTATGGTTCCTTGGTATCTCAAAGTACTTGGCAAATCCCTATTATCCCTTAATCCTCTCAAATTGACTTGAAATGCATTGACATCATTTAAAAACTAATTTCAAGCTGATGAACCTTTTACTGTCCTTGTATTTTAAATTTGAATAGGCTTTAATCTAAATTGCTTGAGCATCCAATCATCCTTATATGTATGATTTTCCAACAAATATACTCTATGGGAACCACTACTTAGTGGGTCCCCAATACCCCATTACTCTCTTAGTGAAATCCAGATTCATGAATGCTTTTTAAATATGTATGCATAAAAGTTTCTGAGTCAATCAGACAGTCAAGAGGCAGCATAGTGTAATGGTTGAGAGCATTGACTATGGAAACAAACTGCATGAGTTGGATCCTGGTTCTACTTACAAGCTCTGCCACTTTGGGTGAATCAGGTAACTTCTCTGTGCCTCAACTTTCTGATCTGTTAAGCAGGGATAATGATATTGGAACCTATTTCATAGAATTGCTATGAGGATTAACTGTACTAATATTTATAAAGTAATTAGAACAATGCTTGGCATATAGTGAATATCATAAATAAAATTAGATGAAATTTCTTCCTTTTCTGACAAAGGTTATGTTACAGATATATTTCCCTAGAGATGTATTGAGCTCTAATGTATATTGTTCATGTACTACCTCACTTTATAAAGCCAAGAAACTGCATATGGACTTGATTAGTGTCTTTCTACAAAGTGTTTTAAATGCCAGTAGAATGGGATTGGTTTTCTGAGAACACTTGCCTCCCTCCATAATCTGCTACTTTTCTTGCCATCTTCTACCAATCTCTTACATACTTCTTTGATTCAAGCCATAATCAAATACTTATAATTATCCAAAGGAATCATGTTTTTTCAACCTCTACACCATCTCACATCCTGTTCCTTCTTCCTGAATCATCCCTGTAACGTTTCTTTGTCTAGGTTAATCACATGAGATTTCAAGACTGATTGAGAAATTGCAATTGGTGAATTTTATTTGAGTTCTGGGTATGATGACAGGCTAGCAAAACAATCCCTAAAATCAAGAAAGACCATAGGGAAGAAAAATAGTAGATATTCCATGTTAGCCTTCTCAGCATGTGTCATAGCATAAAATTCATTTGACTTTATATACAATTTATTTCTCTTTAGAAAAAGAAGTGAAGTCACCATGGTACATGTAACCAGAGTATTGGTCTTTCCTCTGCCTTTAACTCATTCTCCCTTTCCTCTCTTTGGAGTTTGTCCCTTGGCAATGTTCCCTGGTGTTCCTGGTTCAACTATAAAACATTATTTACCACTTGCCACCTCTTAGAAATTCTGCCTCATAAGTTGCCACACAATTCCTTTCTGTGCATGCCAGTGGCAATTTCTGACTATGTTAGTATAACTACCACCCAGACTAAGAAACATATTCAAAACCTTCATGCTACTTCCCAGTCAATAGCCTCCTGAGGTAACCACTATTTTGACTTCTACCATCATATATTAGTATTGGCTCTTTTTAAACTTCATATAAATATAATAAATATAGTATTACTCTTTCTTTCAACATTAATGTAAATAAGATGCATTTATATTGTTCCATGTAGTAGTAGTTTGTTCTTTTCATTGTTGTTCCCTCATATGAATTTACAGCAATTAATTGAAACATTATGTTGTTGGACATTTGTGTTATTTTCAGTTTTGACTATTATAAGTAAATTTTAATGAAGTTTTTTTACATGTCTTTTGGTACAAATATGCACTTATTTCTTTTGCACGCATACTCTAAAATGGAATTCCTGGGTGGTAGAAATGCACACACACATGTAAGTGTGCATGCACACACAAACCTCCCAAGGACAAATATTATCAGAGACATGACTCTAAACCCATAATGAGCAAGAGAATCAACAATCATTTACTAGGTGACTCCTGTCTTGCATGACCTATACTAGGTATGATTGCCTCATAATTTGTAAGAGACATTGTTTTCCAGTATAAGTCATAATGATAATGAAGATAGTCTTGGTTCCTTTCTTTCGTTACTTACCACTTGCCTATGCCTCTTAAATTTTGCCCCTCCAGACATGTTTTGGATAAGAAAGGGCCATAATATCAGCACGAATGCCTCTTAATATCCACTCTTTTACCTAAGGAAATTCAGCAAGGAAAACTTAGGATGATAGTAATTCTTAACTAAGGGCCTTTCTAGTCCTTTGTCTCTGAATAGCAGAAGAGGAGGCATATGGTATCATACTAAGAGGTGGTTTAATTCTTCTAGTTACATAAAGGTCATATAAGCATTTACAGTAAAAGGATAAGACATTTTCCCAGCCATGTTCCAAAAAAGTGTAAGATATTGTTAAATGTTATGAGGAAAAAAGCTTTCTAGAGTTGTGAAAAATGATAGCCAAAAAAAAAATCAAGCAGGTTTCTTTACTGCAAGAATTATTGGGGCTTTTAATATTTTGTGAGGCTCTAAGTTAGCAATTCAGACTTTATAATTTCCCAAACTTACTGAACACAAAACTATTTTCCCAGACTACCTAGTAACGTTTTTTAGAATCAATGATTTTTAGAACCTAGATTGAGAAATACGTCCATAGGGAAATAAAAGATGCCATGTGGCCAAATGAACTAAGCCCATTGCTTCCCGCTTGAGTGGGTGGCGAAGAATCCTGCAGAGTTTCCCTCTGCTCAACAGTTATTTTCTGCATGATTAATGTGTTCCAGGCCCTATACCAGGTACAGGAGGGATAAACGTGATAAAATTCAGGCCCTTCTCTAGAGTCGCTCACAGGCATGAGTAGCACTCATTTAGGCAAAAACCATCTTATTCAGGGCTAGAATCCTAGAGCAGCTTTCTTACCTGGAAGCATACCTAGGAGGAATTTCTCCTTGGGGCTGACTGGTTCTTCCTGTTTCTTTATGAATAAAAGTACATATCTCCCTTAATTCTTACCAGCATTTCTTGTAGTCCTGGGTTTTAGAATTACAAGATACTATATTTGGATAGTACTTTATATTTTTTCAAGATTTTGCATGTTTTGTATTTCATTTGGACCACACAACTCCTATGATTATTAGACGAGAGAGAGATTGTTATTAGATATATGGAGAAATTGAGACGGACAGAGAGGGAATATGGAATTCAGCATAGTGGAGTAGGAAAAATAACTGAATGAGGAGCGAGAAAACACACGCCCTGGTTCCCTAGCAGACTAACTGGCTGCATGACTTTTTACAGTTATTTACTTGTTTATTCCTCTTTTGAAATAATAAGTAAAATCGAAATAAAATCTGTGCTATGTACCTATTGGGGTTGTGGTGACAAAATAAAATGCAGATAAAATACTTTGCAAAAGTATAAGCACTAAACGAATGTGAGGTATTCTTATTGACTTGTTCACAGCTATACATTTCATCAAGGATGCAGTTAGTATGAGAAACCAACCCTCATGGATGAATCTAGTGCTTTTTCACAATATTAAGATGTGGGAGAACAACACAAATATAGATTCTCAAATATCTTCTTAAACATTTTTCCTGATTTCATAATTGACCTACAGTAGCCTGAGCAAACTTTTTAAAACACAAAAATTTTTATTATGTCATTTCCCTGCCTAAAACTGTTTGATGACTTCCCATTGCACTAAAAATAAAATCCACACTCCTTTCCATGATCTACAAGACCATGCCTGATCTGGTTGATGCCTATCTTACTAACCTCTATTTACTGTTTCTGTCAGTTACTACCCTCCAGACACATTTATTTTACTTCCTTGAATTCTCCAAGCTCTTTCCTATTTCAGAGCTTTTGTACATGCTAGTGCCTTCGCTTGAAATGACCCCTCTGCCTTAACCTGGCTAATGGCTCCTCATATTTTGGATCTCAGATTAAATGTCACTTCTTCAGAGATGCCATCTGTGTATACTATATATATCAGGGCATTTTCTCTCATAGCACCCTTTGTAAAAAAATGTCATAGTATTTAGTGTCTTTATTTTTAAAAAAAACAAAGTATCTGTTTTTTTAAAATGTTTGCTTTCCCTGATGTACTATAAACTTCATGAAGGCAGAGACCTTGTATGTTTTGTTTATCAGGCTGTGCACAGTGTTTATCACAGTAACGGACACATAGCAGCCATTCAATTAATGCTTGTTGAATTAATTTGTTGGTTGATCAAAAGTATCAATGCTCTCTTTTGATAAAAGAAAGGAGATTACTACTTTTTGAGGGCAAGCAGTGACTAAGCCTTTGTTTTGAGAGAATAATCATTAGTAGTATCAAATATTTTCGATTATATTACTAACTTTTTAACCTGTGGTCCCCATCTGAAGCATACTAGTAACACCTTCATCCCTCAGAGCTCACTGGCAGCCACCATCCACTTTTGTCTTTATTGTGGGTACCTACTTCTCTGATTTCACAGAAACTTTGGGAGAAAACAGATCTTCCTCACAAATGTGAATCTTTGGGCAAGAGAACCGAGTCATCACTACTGGGAAGGATATAATAACTGTAGCATCTATACAGTATGCATTTTTATAGAAAATCTTGAGCATTAAATAAATATTTCCCTTAATCACCTGCCATTTTGATCATTTTATAAAAGGACTAGAAAAAATAAAATTTTATTTGTATGATATTTACTTTGTAATAAATGGCACAAGAAGACAAAAATCAAATATTGAGTCAAGTGGAATTTCACTGTACTCCTTGTTTTCTCCTTATTTCCAAGGGACCACTCCTGCTTTCTAGATATTTCAGCTTGAATTAAACAAATGACTCATAGATCATGATGCTGCTGGGGTGTCTTGCAAAGACCTGTATGTTTTATTAATCTTTGAGCCCATCTGTGGTCTTCCTGTGCCAACCTGAGAAAAAAATCTGTAAAATATATAACATCTTCAATGTTTCTGGATTCCCAGTGATACTAGGATACTAAGCTTTGACTATAAAATAATATTTTCTGCATTAAGGAAAAAAGAACATAAAATAAAGCAGGTTTTCAATTTTTTTTTTCCTTATCAACACATTGTTGCTAATTAATAGTTTAGTATAGTTGTAGGTCTTTGTTTATTTAATTAATTAATTTATTTGTGCATTCATTCACTCATTCATTCATTTTTTAACTTTTTATTTCGAAACAATTTTAAATTAACTTAGTAATTGAAAGAACAGTACAGAGATATCCCATGTGTCCTTCACCTGGCTTCCTCCAGTGACAACATCTAACAAAATCATAGTACAATTACCTAACCAGGAAATTGACATCAGTGCAACACAGATTTTATTCAGGTTGCAAGTGTTTACATGCATTCTTTTTTTTTTTTGATGAATAATTCCGTGAAATATTATCACATGCATAGATCTGTGTAACCATCACCACAGTCAGGATACAGAATTGTTCCATCACCCTAAAGAAATTGTCTTACGCTGTCCCTGTATATTCATACATTTCTGGCAGCCCTAACCCCTGACAAACACTGATCTGTTATCCATCACTATAATTTTGTTATTTTGAGAGTGCTACGTAAATGGAATCACAAACAAGGTAATCTTTAGAAACTGGCTTTTTAAAATTCAGCATACTCAATGGTGAAAAACTGAAAGCTATCCCTCTAAGAACAGGAACCAGACAAGGATGCGCACTGTCACCACTCCTATTTAACATAGTACTTGGAAGTCCTAGCCAGAGCAATCAGGCAAGAGAAAGAAATAAAAGGGATCCAAATTGGAAAGGAAGAAGTGAAACTGTCACTATTTGCAGATGACATGATTTTATATATAGAAAACCCTAAAGAATCCACCAGAAAACTTTTAGAAGTAATAAACGAATATGGTAAAGTTGCAGGATACAAAATCGACATACAAAAATCACTTGCATTTCTGTACACTAACAACGAAGTAGCAGAAAGAGAAATTAAGAATACCATCCCATTTACAATTGCAACAAAAAGAATAAAATACCTAGGAATAAACTTAACCAAAGAGGTGAAAGATCTGTACACCGAAAACTATAAAACATTTCTGAAAGAAATTGAAGAAGACACAAAGAAATGGAAAGATATTCCGTGCTCTTGGATTGGAAGAATTAACATAGTTAAGGTGTCCATGCTTCCTAAAGCCATCTATAGATTCAATGCAATCCCTATCAAAGTTCCAACAACATTTTTCACAGAAATAGAACAAAGAATCCTAAAATTTATATGGAACAACAAAAGACCCCGAATAGCTAAAGGAATCCTGAGAAAAAAGAACAAAGCCGGAGGTATCACACTCCTTTATTTCAAAATATACTACAAAGCTATAGTAACCAAAACAGCATGGTACTGGCACAAAAACAGACACACAGATCAATGGAATAGAATCAAAAGCCCAGAAATAAACCCACACATTTATGGACAGCTAATCTTTGACAAAGGAGCCAAGAATATACAATGGGGAAAAGAAAGTCTCTTCAACAAATGGTGTTGGGAAAACTGGATAGCCACATGCAAAAAAATGAAAGTAGACCCTTACCTTAGACCATACACAAAAATTAACTCCAAATGGATTAAAGATTTGAATGTCAGACCTAAAACTGTGAAACTTCTAGAAGAAAACATAGGCAGTACGCTCTTCGACATCGGTCTTAGCAACATCTTTTCAAACACCATGTCTGACCGGGCAAGAGAAACAATAGAAAAAATAAACAAATGGGACTACATCAAACTAAAAAGCTTCTGCACAGCAAAGGAAACCATCAACAAAATGAAAAGACAACCTAACAATTGGGAGAAGATATTTGCAAACCATACATCTGATAAGGGCTTAATCTCCAAAATATATAAAGAACTCATGCATCTCAACAACAAAAAAACTACCAACCCAATTAAAAAATGGGCAAAAGACCTGCACAGACATTTCTCTAAAGAAGATATACAGATGGCCAACAGACACATGAAAAGATGTTCAAAATCACTAACTATCAGGGAAATGAAAATCAAAACTACAATGAGATATCACCTCACACCCGTCAGAATGGCTATAATTAACAAGACAGGAAACAACATGTGTTGGAGAGGATGTGGAGAGAAGGGTACTCTCATACACTGCTGGTGGGAGTGCAAACTGGTGCAGCCACTATGGAAAACTGTATGAAGATTCCTCAAAAAATCAAGGATAGAACTACCATAGGATCCAGCTATTCCACTGCTGGGTATTTATCCAAAGAACTTGAAAACACCAATTTGTAAAGGTACATGCACCCCTGTGTTCATTGCAGCGTTATTCACAATAGCCAAGACTTGGAAGCAACCTAAGTGCCCATCAAGGGACGAATGGATAAAGAAGCTGTGGTATATATACACAATGGAATACTACTCAGCCATAAGAAACGACGAAATCCAGCCATTTGTGACAACATGGATGGACATTGAAGGTATAATGCAAAGTGAAATAAGTCAGAGGGACAAGGTCAAATACCATATGATTTCCTTCATTAAGTAGTAGATAATAACAACAATAAACAAACACATAGGGACAGAGATTGGATTGGTGGTTGCCGGGGTGGGGGAGGGACGGGGGTGAAGGGGATGATTCGGTACATGTGTGTGGTGATGGGTTTTAGTTGGTGTTTTGGTGGTGAACATGATGTAATCTGTGCAGAAGTGGAGGTGTAGTGATGTACACCTGAAATTTTTACAATGTTGTAAATCAATGTTACTGCAATAAACAAAAATTTTAAAAAATAAAATAAAATAAAATTCAGCATAATGCTCTTGAGCTCCATACATGTTGTTGTATGTATCAATAATTTGTTCTGATTTGTTGCTGTGTAGTATTCCCTGGTAATCCATGCACCAGTTGTAAATCATTTGGGTTACATATAGTTTTTTGCTGTTACAAATAATGCTGCTGTAAACATTTCTATACAGGATGTTGTGTGAACATATGTCTTCATTTCTCTTGAGTAAACACCTACAAGTGGAATTGCTGGGTCATCTGATAAGTGTATGTTTAACTTCATAAAAACTGCCAACATATTTTCCAGAGTAACTGTGCCAGTTTACATTCCCACCAGCAATATATTAGTGATCTACTCTTTCCATATTCTTGCCAGAATTTCGTGTTGTCACTAATTTCTATTTTAGCCATTCTTTTAGGTGTATAGTACTATCTCATTGTGGCTTTAATTTGAACTTACTTAATGACTAATGAAGTTGAACATCCTTTCATAGGCTTGTCATCTGTATATTCTCTTTGGGGAAATGTCTGTTCCTGTCTTTTGCCCATTATCTAATTGGATTTCTTGCTTTTTTTCCTGTTGATTTTAGAGAGTTCTTTAAATGTTCAGGACATATAAGTTCTTTGTTGGATAGATGATTTGTAAATATTTTCTCCCAGTTTGTGGCTTGTATTTTCATTCCCTTAACAGGATTTTTCACAGTACAATGGTTTTAGATTTTAGTGAAATCTAATTTTCAATTTTTCGGTTTATAGATCATGTCTTTCGTATTGAGTCTAAGAACTCTTTGCCTAGTTTTAACTCATGAAGTTTTCTTCCTATTTTTTTTCTAAAAGTTTTATATTTTACACTTTATATTTAAATGTGTGATCCATTTGAGTTAATTTTTATATAAGATATGAGGTTCAGGTTGAGCATTTTTTTTAAACTCATAGATATCCAATTGTTGAAAAGACTGTCTAGCTTTCCTTCTTTGAATTACTTTTACACCTTTGTCAAAAATCAGTTGGCCAGACTTGTCTGGGTCTATTCTGGACTCTATTCTGTTCCATTGATCTGTGTGTCTGTCTGCCAGTACCACACTATCCTGATTACTGTAGCTATATGGTGAGTCTTAAAATCAGGTAGTGTGATTCCTCCAACCTTATTCTTCTTTTTAAAATTGTTTTACGTATTCTACATCGTCTGATTTTCCATATAAATTTTAAAATCAGCTTGTATATATTTACAAAAAATTCTGTTGGGATTTTGATGATGATTGATTTAAACCTGTAGATCAATTTCAGAAGAATCAACATTTTTGCTACTTTGAGTCTTCCGATCCTTAAACACAGTATGCCTCTCCATTTATTTCAGTCTTTTATTACTTTCTTCATCATTTTGTAGTTTTCAGCATATAGATCATGTACACGATTTGTTAGACGTATACGAAAATATTTAAGTTTGAGGATATTGTAAATGGCATTGTATCTTAAATTTGATTCCATTGCTAAAATTTGATTTGTTTATTGCTGGTATATGAAAATATGGTTTATTTTTACATGATAATCCTGTATCTGTGACAATGCTAAATGTGCTTGTTAATTCTAGGGTTTTTTAAAAAAATATACATTCCTTGGGATTTTCTACATAGATAATCATGCAGCATGACTCTACTTTTGGGATTAGGTTTACACTAGAACTTTGTAAATAGGGGACTTAAAATGTTTTTCTCTTTTTTACAGACTGGTCAAAGCTTTTTAAATTTTTCTTTCTTTTTTAATTCTAAGGTTCCAAATCAAGTAATAACATTAGATAAGGCGTTGCATCTCTAGCACTCTGTTCCTAAATTGGAAATTCTGTCTCTTTCTCACCTTCATTTTGACCTGATTGTAATATCAAAGGTTATACTGATTCTATCTGCACATCTCTGCAGAGAAGGACTTTTGAAGCATTAAAGTTTGGAGATAAGAACCTCATAAAAAATAGCCACAGAGGCAAATCTTTCTCTCTCGTGAAAAATATAACAAATAACTACAAGTTTCTTTCCAAGTATAAAAATGTGCTTCGTATTTAACCATTAGATGTTATTATAACCATGAATATACAAGACTTTCTTCAGGTTTGCCCTTCTCCAAATTGTTCTACATCCAACAGCAGAAATCATATTTCTTCTCAGATGTTCTCATTAGATATCTTCTTTGCAGAGGAAATTTATGTTAATAGTTGTCACCTCCATACATCTAAAATTGCCACCACTTGCCCACCCAAACGTCCTTATCATAATCCAGCTGGTACTTGCTGACCACTTAAGTACTGCATTTGGGTAGTGTGGTTCAGATTTATTGCATTTGTTTATGTTTGAGTTCTTTGTTGGGAGGCATTCTCCCCTTGGAAAGCATCAGAATCCTAGGAGGTAAATTTGGGTATGTTGGTCCAGAAAGCTGTCCATTGATCACCACCAGTCCTTACTTAAGAATTACTAGATAATATTTTCTGTGTTTGGGGTTGTACAGGGTTAGTGAGAGTATTTTTAACCTAATAAACATTGTTGTTGAAGGCCTTTCTTTCCCAACGGGATTAGTGCCATATTTAAAAATCCCACAAGGGAGATCTAATATTCATTGTCTCTTCCGCATCTTTGCTGAAATATTCTTATGAACTTCCTGGTGCCAAGATGGGATAAGAATTAGTCTTGAAAATCTCTGTATAGAAGAGAAAGTTGGCACTCTTTCTCAATCAATGACATCTACCTAAGTCAGATGAAATGAAAAAGTACTGAACAACTATATTTATTATTATTTTAAAAATAACTAAATTCTATACATTGTTAATTTTAAGATATTTTTCTGACAGAATCTTGTTTTAATTCAATTAGCTTAGCTAGCTCAGGTGCCTCTGAGATACAGTCAATGTCAACAACGAACTCAAGTGGATAGAATTGATGTTAATAAGATTTTGAAAGAAAAATTGGTTTGTAGACAAATAAGAGTTGATATATTTGTATGATGTTAAAATAGGACTTTTTCTGGGGGTGACAGATATTTTATTCAGAAAGTAAACCTTACTAAATACAATGCAATAAAATTGAGTTAATTGAATTAAAAGTAAAATTCATGATGTAGCTCACAAAAGTGTGTTAATAGCCCACTTTCTGACAGGTTCCTATTTACACTGGTTGCTACACATTTAAAATGAGCATTATTATTGCTATTTGCCTCCCTTCAATTTTAATGTCCTGAGACAAAGTCCTACTCACCCTTTCCTAGTTCCAGCTTTACTTATAAACCAAAATATATATTTGTTAACCAAAACTCAACTAACCAATATCTTCATGTTATCAAATGTCCTATCTGTACTCCACCAGAAAAGATCAGTTTTAATTTTTAAAAGGCAAAAAAAGAAAAAATAATCCAGACTAGTCAACCTGGGGTCAGCATATATTCACCTCAATTTCCTAAATCTACTGCCTCTACATATAATGTTCTGAATAATGAGAATGGATCTTCAATCAAATGATAGCCTTGAAACCTTTCCTAATAATAAAGTCAGGCAATTTGACTGGCACGTTCCATTTGGGAGACAGGGAAGAGGGGGGAAGTGTGCTATTCAAATATTCAAATAAAATAAGTGGGGGAGGCGGTATGAATGTGGCGGCAGGCTGTATATGGGAAATTTCTGTACCTTTTGCTTAACTTTGCTATACACCTAAAACTGCTCTAAAAAACGAATCTATTTAAAAAATAAATAAATGACACTTTCTGCTAATCTTCAGCTACCCTGAAGTTCAAATAACTAGAATCAAACTCCCCTACCAGTTAAATATGGCTTTTCTTTTCTTTTTTTCGTGTGTTTCAAGTCAAAATGATAAATTACCAGCCCTCTGTGCTTTAGGTATGAGTCCCACATCAACTGAGGCTGATAGAGAATTCTACTGAAGGCTCATGAAGCTGTACAGCACTTGGCAGTGATAAATACATTCAGCTGACAGTAATAGAGACTCATCAACACTTGGATATTGAGTTTCATTCAGCTGACACTCACATGAGGAACAGCTTCTAAAACACTTTCATGCACTTATGTTTCTTTGTCAGTAAAGAAAAAGTATTCTGAGTATTTTTGGCTACCTCATCAGCAAGTACAGAAAACTCTCCTGTTTTCCAAATTTAGGAGTCAGTTTTCAAGTCTCAGTTCTGCTATTCCCTTCCTGCCGCAATAGCTAATTATGCCTTTTATTTCTTGGCTTTGCTTCTGCAGTAGCCTGGGAAGACTCTCCTTATTAAAAAGAGTATTAGTTAATGTCAGTGCAGGCTTTCAGACATGTAACATTTGAAAAATCAAAAAACACGGAAAAAGAGAGAGCTTTAGTAAAAACAAGGACAACGATAAGAAACCAAATATCTATTTGGGGAAACCTATAGCCTAGCCTGTAGGTATAAGTCGGGTAGCCTAGAATCCTACAATGGATAAAGCCTAAGATATGAAATGATCCATATTTTCCTTCCATGAAATATTCTAGTGGACAAAACATTTGCCATATAATTCATTTTAAAGATACTCAGGAGGCTGATTTTTGTCAAAATGTTGTTCTAATCCTAGAGCCAGATTGATTTCCATGGCAGCAATGCCATAAAGAGAGTTAAGACTGTTTCAAAGCAATATGCTAGACTAAAAGAATATGCTAGATTAAAATAAACAGATAACTGAAGAAAATGAGAAATAATTTTAAAGCCCTCTTTTCTTCAGAAAGCTTATGAATGTGTAGTGAAATACAAAGAAAGGCATCTATATAATATTTAGGTAGTTTAAAGGAATATAGCCAAACTGAGGTTACTGGCACTTGTTTTATCTGCACTCATTAATCTGGACAGAAACAGATTTTCGCAATCGAATTCTATGTGTGCTTCCCATAATCCTGCAAACACATTTCAAAGTGCTGTACTTATATCACAGTTCCAGAGTTGTTGAGGAGAAAATATGCTTGCATCCTTTGGAATTGGCATAGCCAATGTTTTTCCAAAGGGACTAAATCCCTGGCATCTTTCCTAAGCTTATTAAAGTGTTGTATTTTCCTTCCAAGTGTCACTTTTTAACCAGAAGACTTGTAATTTTACCCTAACTCTATGACAGCTCCCGTGTTTTACGACAGCCAATATTTTAATGTTTTACATATAACAAGGGAATAAATGGCCCCTTCATGAATAATTTTCATTTTTGCAGGATGAAGTTATTAAGCAGAAACTTTCATTAGACCTGCTGTGAGTCACTGTTTTAGAGATGAGACAAAGAAGTAATATTCAAGGTGATATGCCTAATTGCCACTGAACCACCACAATAATACTCATTAACTTCAGATGAGGGTCCATAGATTTTAAAATCCATTCCAATAAATTAAGAACAAAAGTCTGTTCCTAATGAATTGTTTTAAAGAAATTTAACTTATGTTACAAGCATTCAATAAAAATACAAAATGAGCCAATAAAATAATCCTCAGTCAAATAAATGACATATGGAGTCAAGCCTGTTAGAATGTTTGTGACTGGAGAAATAGATAGTGATTACATTAAAGATATTCCATATGGTGCAAAGAGAGAGAGAAAGAGAACACATAACTAGATAACCAGGTGTGCAGTTGTGGACTGCATTTGACCTACAGGGTAAAGATGCATGAAATATTGAGGTATTTTTATAATGGAGGTTTTCTATATACCTATGATATTAACAATAAGCAGCGAGGTTGAATTTCTCTTTTACATTAGGGAACAAGATAACATCATGTGCTCCCAGAACTGCCCTCTGTACTCCTTCTTAAAGAAGCACTGAGGGTCTCCTGGCTGCCAGAGAAAGTATCTTTTTATGGAAAAAATACATCCCCTGCACTAGGAAGAAAAATACATTCCTTTACCACTTGTTATAACTGTGAAATGAAGTTTTCTTGGAGACTGGAGGTGGTGCCTTTTGTTATTCTTTTCCATTACCATCTTTTACTATCCTCATGCTGTCAAATAAATGAATATAAGATATTGATGTCTGATGAAGCCTAAAATGTTACTTGTCTCAAAGCTATCTATCCTTTAACTGGGGATCAAAGAAATAAGCAAAAAAGAATTAAACTATAACCGGGGCACCTGAGCTAAGTTTGGAGTCCAGTTATATCCTTAGACAAGAGATTTCCCATAAAGTCACAAAATCATACTACTGTCTCCATCTCTGAACAAGCCCAATGTTCACACACTGACTAGTTCCACTCTTCTTTTGGTTACAAATGTGATGGCTCTGATAATGCATTTGAGGAAAGCTGTACCTCAAGTATAAGTACAAATACGCTCTCTGTACACATAAAAGACAAGAAATGAAGCATCTTAATAGTCTTACATTATCTATCCTATAAAAACCTGGATGTCAAAACTGGAAGGAATCTTGGAGATTGCCTAGTTCAATCGCCACATTTCTTACAGATGGAAAAACTGAGGCTTAGGGAGGGATTGTGCAAGATCACTCTGCTAGTTAGTGGTAGAAGCAGGACTGTATCCCATATCTCCTGATTACTAGTCTGGTAAGACACCCCACATAACCAGACAGTTTCCCAGTTTCCCTCCCAATGTTGGGGATGATTACCTAAACATGATCTGTAATATGAACTTCTGTTTATGGCATATGTAGTCTTTCTCTTGAAGATGAAAGAGTGCATATTTCAAGACCAAAGAGAACCATATCTTTCTGTTAATGGTTTTCTCTGACCATTATATTTCCATATTCTAGAGTTATTGAGTTGAACAAACTTTAATATTTAGTATTAAAGTGTTTCTCATTAGTCACCTATTGATTCAAGGTTTCTTAAAGGTATAATTCATTTTTATTTCAAAGCACTTTGACCATGAACTCCCAGGAACAACAATATTAAATTCTAAAAATAGGAAAAATTTTAAATGCATAATTTGTCAAACTCCTATCTCAGGAAAATATTGATTTTTGAGTACTTGTCCATAAAATATTTCTCAGTATATACTATTAGGGTTTAAGTACAGACCTTTTTCATTTCTATTTGCATTTTAATAAGGACCTAAATTCAGTCTCCTAAAATTTGTTAGTCTAATACATGTATTCTCATATTATTTGTTATTGTGTATGCTTCCTCTCTCCTCAGCTAGATTATATGCTTCTCTAAGTGTAGGAATCACTTCATCAAACATTTCTTGTATTCTTCCCTGCACACAACACAGGGCTTATCACGTAGTCAGTGCTCCATATATAGTTCTAGAATGAACAGATTTATTATTTATCTTCAAGATAATCACTATATAGTTTTTTTGAAGGACACAGGCTTCAGACAATCTTGGATAGAAAGATACAAATTTGCCAGCTGTGTGATCTTGCAGAAATTACTTGACAAGGCTGACACTCAGTTTCTCACCTACAATACTGAGAAAAATATCAAAGATTCTAATTACCTCACAAGCTTGTCATGAAATGAGATAACATTGGTGAAATATCTAGCACATTTCCTGCTTTACACAATAGACATAGGCAATAAATGTTCCCTTTCTTTTCTCTCTTTCTGTTTTTTAATTAGAATCAAATAATTACAGAAATGACCTGGAAAAACTGTAACAGAAAAACTGAAAAAAAATCATGTCATGGAATCATATGGAACAAGTTGCTCTACTTAAATTCATTATTTATAAAATAAAGATAATATTATCCTCGCAAAGCTAATGGGAGGATTAAATGAGAATAATGTAAGTAAAACAATTACTACAGTGCATAGTTCAGAGTAGATGCTTGACACGTGATATTTATTGTTGGAGTATTTTATTTAACCAAAGTTCTTAATTAGTATGAACTTAATTTTTAATACATTCATCAGTTCTAGAATTGTAATTAAGAGGTAATATCGCCTAACTATATTTATGATATATCCATGGCAGTACCTGTAGACGGTTGTACATAATGTCTTTATGGGTAGCTTTCAGATTTATTCTCAGCCTGTATTAATGATGTGTCCTCTGGACTGCTGTTCAATAGAGACAAAGGCCACCACTAAATATACTATTGAGAGAGAAGGAGGGGTACAGTGCTGGAAGCACAACAAAGAGAAAAGGGAAACATTGAGGATGAAAAAACTAAGCCTCTATCTTTCTAAACATACACAGAAGCAGAGAGAATCATGTAATGAACTCCTATGTTCACGTTACCTAGTTTCGACAATCATCAAAATTTGCCAATTTTGTTTCCTCTATCCAGTCCTAACTCTTTATCAGTGGGTATTGGAATATTTTAAAGATAATACCAGACATCATGTCATTTCACCCACAAATATTTCGGTATTCATGACATAGACATTTTACCAACATAAACACCATGCCATTAACACACTACCCAAAATTAACATTAATTGCATACTATCATCTAATTCTCAGTCTATATTTAAATTGATTTGATTTTCTCCAAACTTTCTCTCTTTTTTTTTTTGCTGAGGACGATTGGCCCTGGGCTAACATCCATGCCCATCTTCCTCTACTTTATATGTGGGATGCCTGCCACAGCATAGCTTGATAAGTGGTGTGTAGGTCTGTGCCTAGGATCTGAACCCGCGAACTCTGGGCTGCTGAAGCAGAGCGTGCGAACTTAACCACTACACCACCGGGCTGGCCTTCAAAACGTTTTTACAGTTGATTTTGTTCCAATCAGGATTCCAACACAGTCTATATGTTACATTTAGTTATTTCTCGTCTCTTTTATTCTGAAAGAGTAATTTCCTTTTCTTTGCCAATCTGTGTTGTAATGTGAGTAAATTTGTGACTCTAATTCAGAGATTTTGCCTGAAACTGGAAAGGCAGAGAACAAGTTAGAATGGCTCATTATAGATGCTCATATATGGTGACCATTATTAGTTACATTATTCAGTGAATACTAACAAACACTAAAAAATAATTTGACTGTATCTGCTGAACGTGAATATAAGTTACTCCTTAAAACGAAAGAACACAAAAATTGACTAAAAGCCATCTTATTTTTGTGGCTTAATCTTACTCCTGTGTATCATTGGTTGCTTTACTGTTCTGCTTCACTTTTCAGAAGGTAAATGAGATTCTCTAGAGTCGTACAGCGTGTACCACTGAAAGGGTTAAGGTACTAGTGATTAAAAAACATTTCAGTTTCTTTCTTTTCTCCTGACTACCCTATGGAGAAACTTTGCTCCAAGCTTTTATTCTGCAGCATGATCCAGGGCTTCCTCTTCCAGGAAATTTTAGCTTCAAGGCAAATTTAGGCGATAAACTCTAAAATGATCTGTACTTTTCACTGTTTAACACATTAGAACATTTCCCTTAACCATTCTTTATTGCTCTGTAGCTTCTACAGGCTTGGCAATATCCTGGATAATATTATTAACCTGAATCATGAAGTTGGCTGCAAACTGAGGTAATAGTCATTGTATTCACAGCTCCTTACAGGAGCAGATTCTTAGAAGTAAGCAAAGTTCATCCGTGGAAGAGCTGTTGTTCTTGGACCACCAGCATATCACTTAGTATAGAAATTTATTCCAGAATTTATGTTTTAAAACTCCATACTAGCATTTTATACTCCCTTAGTGTTTACAGCCTCTATCCAATGTGTCTTACTGCTTCATCAAATATATCTTTTAGGTTTACTTTCCTCATCCTGGCATTCAAATTTCTCAACAATCTCACCCAGAGATGGAATTTCTATGAAGCTAATAGAACTTAATCTCTGGATCTCTCACTTGTATGAGTCGCTATTAAGGCCCTGGCAGGAACTTAGCAATGTGTTCATATGTCCATGCATTTCTGAAAAAACTTGCAAAAATATCATAGTTTAACTATATTAGTTGAGACTACTGTCTCATTCTACTCTGATTTTGCCTCATGTCAGATGGCATTGGAGGAATCATCATCATAGGCCTTTTTACAATCTGACTAAAGAGAAGTTGACAAGTTATCTGACACTGACAAAGATAACATAAAACTCATAATTTGACATTATAATGAGGACACTGATGACAAATTTGTTCATGAATGCCATCAGTTCAAAGAGTATCTAAGATTAGTCATTGCCCAAGAAAATCTGAAGTGTCAAGAAATCCTGCAGCTTACATATGAAAGAAATTTGATAGTAGTTTTATCAGATTTGACAACAATCCTAAAAATTTACATGACATTATTTATAATGAGCTGTGAAGCTGAAAGAACCTGTTTTAAATTAGCAATTATAAAAATAAGTTTCTATGTATCACACTACAGGTAAAAAGCAATCATCTCTATCCTTTCCATAGCCATTTATATTACAAAACCATTGTTTTATGAAGAGGCAATTGACAAGTATCAGGCAAAACTTGTATGAAGAAAACCATTGTAGAGGTGTTCAAGCCATGAATAAAAATTTTATTTTTCTAGATTTTAAAAATGTTCGTCAGCTTTCTAAAATTTGAAGTTTGTTGAGATTTCTTTTCTTTTTCTAAATATGTTTGTTCATACCTAATATTACATTCAAAATTTTATAGTATTTCTTTTAAAGAGGGCCCCACATTATACAAGCTTTAGAACCCACCAAACCCAGATGTGTCCCTGATCTTACTACTTGTTGCCCATTTAAAATTATCTCCCACTACTTCCCAATATGAACCCTCCACATTAATTGAGCCAGCTTCCATTCATGTTATCAAGCTGGTTTCCTTAATCATCCCTCAAACATACCATGTTGATTCCTACCTCTACTTTTTATTCAGCGTAGCTTGTCATCTACCCTTAGGTCACCCAACTATGCAAATATTCTTCCTCATCCTTGAAGAGTTAACTCAAAAGTCATCATCTGTAGGAAGTTTTTCTTGATTTGACCATCCCTCCTCAGATGCTATTGGTCACTCTTTTCTCTGAATCAGCTTTCACTTTATATTAACTTAAATAGGAGTTAAGCACTATAAGTCAATCTCTCACTAGATTGTGATTGTTCTCAGAGCAGGAGGAAGCTCTTTTAGGTCAGTTTCTGCCAGAATGCCTGGTATGGTATTTTCCTCACTGTGGGCTTTCAGTTGATGCTGGTTGATGGGTGGGTAGTGAAATCCTGTTTTTAGAACACAACTGAATTCTACCTCTATAAAGCTATTTTTTCCTGTCTACTCAAGTCCAAATTGATTTCTCCCTTTTTAAAAATTTCCTTTTGCATTATGGATTTGTATCTTGATCATTCATCATATAAAAACATCAATCATTACGAGTTGTCTTCCCATTTGAATTGAGAGTAGGAACCATGACAGACACTCGTAGAGCTTTCCTAGAGCCTTCCTATTTAATTGAATTGTTGAACTGCATTTTTAAGCACATTCTATTTCTCCACTACAAAATATTCTTCTACCTATATTCATCGATGAAATGTAACATTCACAATCATTGCCACAACTTTTCAACACTTGTATACTCATTTACTTAATATTTTCTCTCAACACACTCATTTTAAATCTATATCATGAAAAAGGAAGCAGCTTAAATAGAAAGTTGGGATTGCTAGTCATAAAGACCAGTTATGATTTCTAGCTTCTGTCAAATGCTCTGACCCCAAGCCTGCTTCCTGTTTATTAAATGCAAAGATTACCAAATGTTAGAAAGATGTTAAAGACTTATTAGCACTGAATTGAGACTTTCTCTTTAAAATAATCCATTCATTCATATAATTGACATTTGCTGTCCTTTACTATGTGCCTGGATACTCAAGATACCTGGTCTCATTGGGATCCTACTGGGAGAAGATGGAGGGGGGGAGCAATTGATACAAATAAGTACACAAGTTAATTTGAGCTAGAACAAATTCATTGAAGAAAATAAAATGGAGTAATATGAAAGAGTGAGTGGGATGAGAGTCATTTTTGATCGGGCAATCAGAAAAATAAGAAGAAGATTGTGAAGGAAATAGCTTTCTCACTGAGTTACTATTTTCAAAGGCTAAGTCTGTGTATCACTTAAAATAATTCATGTATACTACCAAGGTACACGTCTTACATTTGGGAAAACACTAGACCATATTTACATTTTGAAGTAGATAGATCTGGATAAAAGTCTCAGCTCTACCACTTACTAACTGTGCAATCTTGGCCAAGTTACCTATCTCTGTAAGCCTCAGTTTCCTTATCAAAAAAACGAGGACAATAAAAATAAAATAAATTTAAAAATAAAAATCATTGGATTTCTATAAAGATTAAATAAGAGAAAGTATGTAATATACTTAGCAGAGTGCCTGGAACATCATAAGTAGCCTTTTGCAAAAGTCTTATGGCAATCCCACCATTTAACAATTGTCAGGGCCTTTTGGTAAGTAAAGGGAGCCTTTGTTAGTAGAAATTAGCAGAGGCTGTACATTTCCTACCCCAAAACCTCACCACAAGGTGGTATGCTTCATTGAAAACAGGTCTTTGACCAAATTCTGTCATGTGGACAGATATGTATAAGTACAAAAACATTCATAACTGCATGTAGCTCAGGTTAATTCCCACTCTGCACTCAGACGCACAGACTGACATTTTGCAGAAAAGATTTACTCTCGGGCAGATGCAATGGTATTCCTACAGCAGAAACAGCCAATGTGGTAGTCTCATCAGGTGGGAGAGTCCTCTGTGAAGTGGAGGGATACAGAATCAGTGAGGTTCTAGACATTGAGCTCTGCACAGAGGAGCATAGGTTGCTGGGCTTGCCAGATTCTTATACCTGGTTCTTGTAACGGTAGTGGGACCTGTATTATCTTTCTCACCAGCCATCTCTCTTGAACAGCACTAACAAAACATATTTCTAAGATCTATTATTCTAATTACAAAATCTCTGGTGTAGATTTTGATAATAATATTGGAAATGCTAAATAACTATTTCTGTTTTGTTGATTGCAACTTAAGGTACTTCAAATGCTAATTAACTGCCTCTATAGTGAAGTTGCCTTAATTTGTACACATATTTATATTGTACTTTGTGTAGTGAAGTATTTTTAAAGAAAATACCCCACCATATAACAACCCAATAATATTAGCTGTTATTTTCAGTATAATAAATATGGGTAGAACCTTTGTTGTGACAATTAGAGTTCATTTAAAAGAAAATCCAATTATCCTATCATTGGATAAATACCTCTTCTTCACATCCCTAATGACTCTGTGAAAGTAAACAAGGCTCTTAGGAAGAGCTGATTAACTCTTTCTGGTCACCAGTTAACCAGAGCATTAACCTTCATGAACCTGTAAGCCATGTTAGATAGATAGTAGGTATTTAACATATCCTCACTTTGGGATAGAGGAGAATAGTCCAAAAATACTGATTATTGATATTATGATGACTGTTACTATTTTAAATGGAAAGAGTAAGTGAAAATAAATAGTTCTCTTTCATCATTTCTCCTCCAGTTTTACTTGTTTGTAGTAGAAACAGCATGGCATACAACAGAAAAATCAAAAGCACTCAACCCAGCTCTGCCACTAATTAGTTGTGTGATTATGCACAAGTCACAGCTTCTGTGCTTCAATTTCCTCATCTATAAAGTGTGGATCATAACCATTCTCCCTAACTGGAAGAGCTGTTTTGAAAGGAGAATGAAGTTACAGATGAGGACAGGTATTAAAAAATTTAAAAGCACTACACTAATATAGACTGCTATTATTAGTAGTATTTTTCTTTTGGCTTGATTCCTAATCAGAGAGCACAATAACACAGAAGCCAATGATAATAGCGTTAGTGACAATAGTTCAATTAGACATCAGCGGATGGCAGAAGGTAGACTACAAAAATATATCATCATATATAGAAGTCATTCATTTTTCATAAATGCCAAAGTGAAAGAAATTCTTTTTTCTTCAAATAAGAAGCTGACACTATTATTTACAGAACTGCAATAAGCTATTCACTAGTTTTCCATCTCCAACTTTTTATATTTATATTCAAAACACAAGTCTAGCAGATATATTTTCTTGATGTTTTTCAGTTCTATTTTGTACACTGTCAGGACCAATCCTGTAGGATAGGTAGATGCTTACAAGCTGTGCTTTCAAAAGCTCAAAAGGTTCTTTCTCCAATCATACTACCACATTACTGAAAAGGCCAAGACCATTTGCATCAATTTTTATGAGTTTTCTTAAAAAGATTTTTACTAGACTAGGTATTCTTTTACACTGGAGGAGAAATATATTAGGGATTTGTTTTACTGTTAATGTAATGTCACTGTCCAGGAAGCAACTGTCCTGAGACATTGATGATAACGGAATGCGTGAAAAAATGTAGAAAAAGCTCTAAAATGATGCTCTGTCTTGGTCCAGTAAAACATAAGGGAAAGAAAGAAAGAAACAAGGGACGACAGGGGACTGCTCGAGAGCACCAACAGAAGGGATGGAGAGATGGGGCAAACAGAGGACCAACTTGACATACTTCACAGTTTTGCTTGAGACAAACTTTGAAACAGAGTTCAGTAATCAATTGACTTGGAAAAATCTCAATTTTCCTCCATTCCCTAAGTGGGGTGCTGTCTTGAGAGTCCCTAAGCATCCAGAGATAGGGAGGCCATCTCAGGACTACGAGAAAGCTCCAAAGGCGAACTTTACCTCCTTTATAATTTGGCCTCTAGCCAGCCTTCTATGCAATACTAAGAAGTATTGCGTAGAAAATATTATTTCATTTAAACCATATCAAGTAATTTTCTGTGTGAAGCTAGATATTCTTCAGTTCAACAGCCACCTACTAATGGCTGGGCACTGTGATAAAATCTGTAAGATACACAAGTCGGAAAGCAAGAGGGTCCTTAATCTCCAGGAACTCACATGTTTTATAATCCTCTCTTAGTTTTGCTCATCTTTAGGGACTTATATCTTCATACAGCAGGACCTGAAGCCACACCTGACCAAGGCAAACTGTATATAAGGAGACGTATCTCTATCATTGAGTGAGCTCTTGAATTAATCCTGTTGTCATAAGTCAAATATCTGACATCCTTCAATTTCTCTTTTAAACTGTATGTGTCCAATTTGTGCTACTGAGCTAGGTCTTGGTTTCTGATTGTTCATTTGTTCATTGGAACTGAAGCCTTGTCTGGATCCTGAATACTGGATACTAGAGCATGTTTGGGCCTTAAAAAACTTTCCACACATTTCTCATTACCTTTGTCTATACTTCTTCCATCTGCCAGCAGTATTGCTCAAAATTGAATATACCACCTACAAACATATAGTGCTGTAATAAATCTGAAATTGCCAATTACCACTTTCTGAAGCCTCTTGTTTCTAAGGTTTTACACACCAGATGAGATTCCCTAGGACTCCACTGCCAGCCAAGATCAAGCTCAAGTTAACCACATTTGATTGAATACTCTAATTTATTTATTTATTTATTTTAATTTTTTGTTTATTGCAGTAACATTGGTTTATAACATTGTATAAATTTCAGGTGTACATCATTATACTTCTATTTCTGCATAGTTTCCATCATGTTCACCACCCAAATACTAATTACAACCCATCACCACACACATGTGCCGAATTATCCCTTTCGCCCTCCTCCCTCCCCCCTTCCCCTCTGGTAACCACCAAGCCAATCTCTGTCTCTATGTGTTTGTTTATTGTTGTTGTTATCTACTACTTAATGAAGGAAATCATATGGTATTTGACCTTCTCCCTCTGACTTATTTCACTTTGCATAATACCCTCAATGTCCATCCATGTTGTCACAAATGGCTGGATTTCATCGTTTCTTATGGCTGAGTAGTATTCCATTGTGTATGTATACCACATCTTCTTTATCCATTCGTCCCTTGATGGGCACTTAGGTTGCTTCCAAGTCTTGGCTATTGTGAATAGCGCTGCAATGAACACAGGGGTGCATGTACCTTTACAAATTGGTGTTTTCAAGTTCTTTAGATAAATACCCAGCAGTGGAATAGCTGGATCCTATGGTAGTTCTATCCTTGATTTTTTGAGGAATCTCCATACTGTTTTCCATAGTGGCTGCACCAGTTTGCACTCGCACCAGCAGTGTATGAGAGTTCCCTTGGCTCCATATCCTCTCCAACACATGTTGTTTCCTGTCTTGTTAATTACAGCCATTCTGACAGGCGTGAGGTGATATCTCATTGTAGTTTTGATTTGCATTTCCCTGATGGTTAATGATTTTGAACATCTTTTCATGTGCCTGTTGGCCATCCGTATATCTTCTTTGGAGAAATGTCTGTTCAGGTCTTTTGCCCATTTTTTATTGGGTTGGTAGTTTTTTTGTTGTTGAGATGCATCCGTTCTTTGTATATTTTGGAGATTAACCCCTTATCAGATGTATGGTTTGCAAATATCTTCTCCCAATTGTTAGGTTGTCTTTTCGTTTTGTTGATGGTTTCCTTTGCTGTGCAGAAGCTTTTTAGTTTGATGTAGTCCCATTTGTTTATTTTTTCTATTGTTTCTCTTGCCCGGTCAGACATGGTGCTTGAAAATATGTTGCTAAGACCGATGTCAAAGAGCATATTGCCTATGTTTTCTTCTAGAAGTTTCATAGTTTCAGGTGTTACATTCAAGTCTTTAATCCATTTGGAGTTAATTTTTGTGTATGGTGTAAGGTAAGGGTCTACTTTCATTTTTTTGCATGTCGCTGTCCAGTTTTCCCAACACCATTTGTTGAAGAGACGTTCTTTTCTCCATTGTATGTTCTTGGCTCCTTTGTCAAAGATTAGCTGTCCATAGATGTGTGGGTTTATTTCTGGGCTTTCGATTCTATTCCACTGATCTGTGTGTCTATTTTTGTGCCAGTACCATGCTGTTTTGGTTACTATAGCTTTGTAGTATATTTTGAAATCAGGGCGTTCAAATACCCCCGGCTTTGTTCTTTTTTCTCAGGATTCCTTTACTTATTCGGGGTCTTTTGTTATTCCAAATAAATTTTAGGATTCTTTGTTCTATTTCTGTGAAAAGTGTTGTTGGAACTTTGATAGGGATTGCATTGAATCTATAGATGGCTTTAGGAAGTATGGACATCTTAACTATGTTAATTCTTCCAATCCAAGAGCACGGAATATCTTTCAGTTTCTTTGTGTCTTCTTCAATTTCTTTCAGCAATGTTTTATAGTTTTCCGTGTACAGCTCTTTCACCTCTTTGGTTAAGTTTATTCCTAGGTATTTTATTGAATACTCTAATTTAAACTATTGATTATCCCGTTGAGCCTACCTGGGTCATTGCAGTCACTTTAACAGTCAGTCATTTTTCCAATCATAGTCACAATATATACACAAATTGTACACTGTGCCCTGTCTGCTCTTACAATTCAAAGGTGTACATTATTTTTATTTTCTTCACGTCTTCGAATCAGAAGATTAATTTATGATGGCATAGCCTTCTGTTATTTCCAAGAAATATCTACAATGAATTTACTGATATCTTAAAGAAAGTGAGAAGGAAGGAAGGAAAGAAAGGAAGAAGGTAAGAAAGAGACTTCATTAAGCACAGTAAAAGACTTAGCATTTTGGTTTTTTGGCTTGGATCTCCAAGTAAATTTCAAATGAAACATTAAAATGTACATTTTGTGACACTAATGTGAAAATCTCTCTCTTTATGCAAATTATCTTTAGTATTGTCAGCTGAAACTAAAAAACCACACTGCTCTCTAACTGTTCAGGAACACACTTATTATGCTATGCAAGACACCATTAATGCAGAAATAAAAATTTTTAACATTAAAAATTTATATTTGTGATTTACATTAATTTCCACAGCATGGTACATGGCATTGTTTGCTCTTATGATTAAAGCACTTATCTTAAAACACTTCCCTAGATGGCAGAGGAAAAAAGGCTAGCACAAGTAGGAACACAAAATATGAAGGTGTAAATTGCCTTCAAAAGTCAAGTATAGAAAAAGAGGCTAGAAAGCAAATTTCATATTACTGTTTAGGATCCAAATTGAAGTGTAATTATGAGATAATGAAAGTTATTTTCTTGTGTGACATATCAACTGGCTCTGACAGCAGCTCACAAAATTGAAATCCACTCAGATTTGCAGCAATGTCAATAATGTTAGAGTATATGTATGGTCTCACAAAGTGATTGTGTGAAATGAACAACATTTATTTTGGTTATGAGGTTCCAATTATATTGGTTTACTAAACATCACTCCATAAACCATTAAGTGATGTAAATAAAGACAGAGAAAGTACACATGGATAAGATACAAGCTTCTACTCTCATATGAAATTGTGAAAATATTATTTTAAAGTCACATAAAAAAATTAGGGAAGTTTCACACACACAAAAATATATCACAAGACTAACTACTTCATATTCCTTTTTATTTTACATCTTTAGTTTTTCTTCTTCTTAGAACTACTTAGTATAAGCTAAAGTAAGGATGGTATGTAAAAGCAACATTCAAAGACTGGAATGACTATTCTAAGGTGGTAGGAAAGAAAACTTTACTTTCTCTACGGACAAAGACCAACTATGACCATAAAATAACCAAAGTAGAGAGTAGTGTACACTTCAAGATAAAAAGTGGTATAAATTCAGGTTCATAATATCACTCCTTCCCAAAAGGGGACATAAAAAGGAAAAAAAGAATAAAGTATCATTGAAATTAAGACAATATCCCAATTCTATAACACAACTCTGAGGAATATCACTCAGATATAAAACATTTTGAAAGAAATTAAAAGAATACACTAAGAATCAGCTATAGAGAGATCAATGTAATTTGGTGGGTTATAAGCAGAAGAAAGTGTGAAAAAAACTTATGACCATTTTTCAAATTGAATGGACAACTGAGAGTATTATGTCGGCCAGGAAACAAATTGAGGAAATATAATAGTATCACCTAATGTTAAATTGCAGTTAAAGTACAAAATTACTGATTTTTTTTATCTGTAAGAACTAAGCCACTGAAATGGAAGACAGCAGTGAGTACATAACAGATAATGCCAAAAAGGACAAAGAAGAAAACCCATTAAGAAAAAAAATGAATAAATACTCATAAAATGGGGATTCAAAATCTGGATAACCAATATGCCTGATGAAAAGGAAAAATATATATATAGCAACAACAACAAGATACTCACAAGTATAAAAGAAGAGTCTTCCAGAAATGAGAGAAGTCCTGAGTCTGTAAATCAAAAGGCATCACTGTTCCAAAAGAAAGTTTATAATGGCAAAAAAAATACAGAAATGTTCCTCATTATTTAATTTTTGAGATGAAGAAGGAATATTATAGATACCAAGATACAAGAAGAAGGTCATTGTAGCATTAAGATATTTTTGGCAACAAGTAAAAGACTAAGTGGTTGAAAGTGGTTAAAAAATAGGTATTTCAATGTTTGCTGATTTGTTTTTCATTTTGTTTTTTGTTTTTATTTTCCTCACATTACAAGAAATCTGAAAGAGGCTCTTCCAGAGTTGGTACCGTGGCTCAATATCTACAAGGATCTGGGTCCTTTCTATCCTCGCACTTCACCATCCTCAGCATGGAGACTTTTGTCCTCAGTTTTGTTCTGTCATGGTCACATGGTTATTGCATCATCTCTCATCATGTCCTTGAACAGCCAAGAATAGGGGGTAGATACTTTCTCCTCATTTTCCTTCCTTCCTCCTTTCCTTCCTCCTTTCCTTCCTTCCTTCCTTCCTTCCTTCCTTCCTTCCTTCCTTCCTTCCTTCCTCCCTCCCTTCCTTCCTCCCTCCCTTCCTTCCTCCTTTTCTTCTTTCCTTCCTTTTTCTTCCTTCCTTCCTTCCTTCCTTCTTCCCTCCCTCCCTCCCTTCCTTTGACTAGAGATTTTATCTTAGAAGTATAAAAGATGGAGCTGCAATAATATTTGGCATTTTTAATTAAGGTTTGCTTTATATAAGTTTAATGTTAATTCCATGCTGTGTTTCAGTAAGAACAATACAGATTCTGTATCTGTGGCTCCAGTCATATATCCAGTAGTACAAATAAGCTTCAAGTTACACATACTGAACTTTTCTTCAAGTGAAGTTGAGCAAGTGAAGGAGGAGGGGTGGCCAGGGGAAAGGGAAAGAAAAGAAACAAAGAATTGAACATGCATGCAGGCTTTTCCACACCACCTTCAATATTAACCTGCTTCAGAGGGAGACGAAAAGTAGGCAAGAATGAGCAGCTGTGGATTGTTGAACTGTTACCAGCATCATGCTTTTCAGCAACATTTCAGCAGAGTTTGAAACACTTTTTATACAGCAAAACTATTACAACAAACTCCCCAAACTTGAAGCACCTCAAGCTAACACCCACTTAATTTTACACATCAGTGTAAAATTTGATTTAAACAATTAGAAAAAGGAAAAATTATACCACTCATGCCTCTATAGTGTGATTAACCTCTCTCTTAGATGCATACATCTCCTAGAAGTCTAACGGCTTTCTAATGTAATTTCCATTTCTAATGGTGATCTTGCCACATCTGGCAGGAGACAAAACAGTAATACTGAAAAAGCCTTTACGCAGTCCTGTTAGTGTCCTAAAGAACCTAAAAGCTGGAACCAGTAAAATCCACAGGAATTTACCCCTGCCTTTAAGAACTTTTGAAAACTGTTTTTAAAAAACCAACAGGGCAGGAACCTAAACTCTGATTTGGTGGTCCTCTGTGATAATGGAGAATTTCCAAGGGAGTGGGATAGGAAGGAGTGGGGTGGTCAGAGATAGTTTTATTACCAATTGAACTCTCCCCAGCTTGGGAGAGACCTGAGGAAGGGTCTCTTGCCCTTCCTCTTGGGGTTCTTCCTCTGTTCCGTGTCGCAACTTTGAAACTAGACTGAGGGTGAGTGTTCAATAGCACAAGCTTTTATTCAATGGCCAAAGAATGGAGAAGTGGGAACTATGTTCACAAATCAACTTCTCAGCTGTTGGGGTGGTTAAGCAGCTGTTATAAGGGGTCAAGGTAATGAAGGGGAGGAATATTAATAGTTATTCAGACAACAGGGCAGGCTTTTCGGGGGAACAAGGGTGCCACCTCTTTTCTTTCCTTATTTGGTTATATCCTGCCATTGCCATGGCAGTTGTAAACTGTCATGGTGCCAGTGGGTGTGTTATATAGCATGGTAATGCATTACAATGAGCCTACAATGAGCTTCAGGGTCTATGTCAGGTCAAGTCAGGCTGCCATGTTGCCTTCAACCAGTTTTAACTGGTTTTGACCATATGTCTCAGCCATCTCCTCCTTCCTCTCTTTGTGGTTTCCTGTACGCTAAAGAGAACCTGTTAGGCTTGTTCTGAGCAGGGCTGTGGTTAAAGTCTTATGGGGTCAGTGGGCCAGGTAACAATTTCTCTCTTTAGCTTTTAGATCTCACTGACTCTCATCTTCCACATCTTGAAGAAATTCTTTCTTCTGCTCTTCACCATCATCCTGTATGTCTGAAGTCCATAGTGTCAGATTATCACATAACAACTGCATGATAAGTATAGAGTCCTTATAGCTTTTTTTCACTCAGCGTACCCATTTCTGCAATGCATCATCAAAAGCGGATTTTGCCAGCCTGTAGGCATGGTCAAGGGAATTAAGAATTTCATAGTAGAATATAGAAAAATTGAGAGGAAGACTTAAGTAGTGGCGATGGTTGCACAACAATGTGAATGTACTTTAATGCCACTTTAAATATGGCTAAAATGGTAAATTTTAGGTTGTGTATAGTTTACCATAATGATGAAAAGCCAGTCTTTATCCAAACTATGATTATAATCATGAATTATGATTGGCATTATATGTAGTGGTGAGAAAGATTCTCTTCTTGGCCAAACTCTAGTTAGGCCCCTCTGAGCTCTCTTATTAACTAGGCCTCAACTTTAGCCTACAAAAACTGCACAAATGATTTTGTCCACCACTTCCACACATTAAAAGACTTAAAAAAAAAAAAAAAACTAGTATAGTTGCTAACACCTCAAGGCTGCATCTATAAGATGATGACTCCAGTCCGCTTAAGTTCCTGTCTGAGAAAGCTCAAAGTTGCCAAAATAATTTACTGTTTGTTCCAGCCAACAGCTGAAAACAGGTCTTCTATCCCCCAATCTCTGTGGGAGAGTTGGAGCCTAACTTTGATAAGCACCAATTAACAAACCCAGATGATATAATCACATTAACCAACCCCCTTTCCCCACTTTTTGTAAATTTCCACTTCCTTGACTCTGCTCAAGCCCTCACCATGCTTTCTCCACATTCCCTCATTATCCCTTTAAAATGCCCAGTCACTTTTGCACAAATTGAAGTTGAACTCAGTTCATGCAGAACTCTTTTCCTTACTATAATAGTATTAATCAATAGGGTCTATCCTTACCATTTTAACTAGTGTCTGGCTTTGTTTATCTTTGACAGTGATTAAGAACATGTTTCAAATCCCAGCAGAGCCACTGATTGTAGAACCTTGGTCAAATCACATACCTTCTTTGTATCTCAGTTTCCTCATCTGAAAATAGGAATAATAATACTAGATTTATAGACAGGATTACATAAACTAATCCATGTAATTAACTTCGAACACTGCCCGGCACATAGTGAAGGCTACATGATGGTTTTACTTATCACTATCAGTGTTCCTCAGCAACATGCATCATAGAAATTGGTTGAAATTGACAAAGGGGGAAATATTTGCATAAACATTTGTAATATTTATGTCAAACAGTAGGTTTATATAAAAAGAGTTATTTTTATTTTTGTGAGGAAGAGTGGCCCGGAGCTAACATCTGCCAATCCTCCTCTTTTTGCTGAGGAAAACTGGCCCTGGGCTAACATCCATGCCCATCTTCCTCCACTTTATACGAGACGCCTGCCACAGCATGGCCTGACAAGCAGTACGTCAGTGCATGCCCGGGATCTGAACCAGCGCACCCCGGGCCGCAGCAGCAGAGCACGCGCACCTAACCGCTTGTGCCACCTAACCGCTTGTGCCACCGGTCGGCCCCTAAAAAGGGTGCTTATAAATGAATAAGAAATGAATGTTCTGATAGAAATATTTGCAAAAAGCCGGAAGACAATTCATAGCAAAAACAAAAATCTGTCAATAAATATATGATCTTTAACCAAACAAAGCAAAGCAAAAAACAAACCAAAACAAATGAAAAACAAAATAAAACAAACCAAAACCCAGCAATGACATATCATTTGTCCTTTATGAGCCTGGCAAAGATGAAAGAATAAAAGAGAAAATTAAAATATCTGGTATTGGTGAGGGTGTAGGAAAATGAACACTCATTTTTGGTCTCTTGAAGCTACAAAATAGTAAAACTCTCCAGAAGCAATCTGTCAATAAGTATAAAAATTCTTATATATACTCACCAACCAGTTCCCTTACCAGGAATATAGCTTCAGATAATTATCAGGAAAAAGGAAAAAATATGTATAAAAATAGTAGCCTTTGCATTGCTTATAAATGCAAAAAAAAAAAATTGGGAATAACGTAAATGCCATCTATACAGGTTTGGTTAAATAAATTGTATTTCCATATAAGAAAAAGCTAGTTTTTCTTTACTGTTTTCATTTACTGAATGATGCTGTTTTTATTTACTGAATAAAATTCATTGACTAGAAAAAATGTCCACAACACAATGATGCATGAAAAAAACAGATTGTGAAACAGCATGTAAAATGTGGTAGTTATAACTGGTTGGCAGGATGTTACTGGTCAAAAAAAAAATCGTGTTTTGGTTTTTTGTATTATTTGAATTTTTATAAGCATTTATGTTTGTAAACTGAAAAAAACTGAAAACTTCAAAATTGGCTTAGTCTTAAGTAGTGGATGAGGAGCAAATACAGAATTTTTAGGACAAAAGCATTGAGATTAAAGCAGTGCCTGCAAAAAGCTCACTTCCCCAGGATTATATAGTAGGGGCATTGGCAAGGAACATCCTAATGGAGTTCAGTTAGAAATTTACCTGTGGCCTTAGGGAAATTTGGAGAGACATGGTACTGGTCAAAAACATAACTTGGTTATTGACTAGATCTAGGGACTAAAATAAAAGGGCATAAAAGAAGACTCTTCATTCTTGAGCAACACCACTATTGGTGAGGAATGCCACTATTGGTTAGAGATTAACTAGAGGTAAACACAGACTTGGAGGGATTTTTGGAGAAGATAAACAAGAAGAGAACGAAGAAAACAATGCATTAATACATTTAATCCTTACGACAATCCTATGAGATAAGGATAGTGATTTTTCCTACTTTCCAGATGAGAAAACTTAAGTACAGAGAGGAACAGATACTCTCCCAAAGTCATAAAAGTACTTATTAAAACCCTAGCCTGAGGTGTTTAGGATTTATATATACCAGTGCTTCTCAGATTTAATTTGTAGCACGTGAAGAATGGGAATACTGGTAGAAGTCACAAACAGGTGGTCCAGAGGTAGATTCAGCTTGTAGATTGTTTGGTTTGGCCAGCACAGTGTTTTCTGTTTACTCGTTTATTTCATTTGGTTTTAAAAATATGGTAGATATTTTAGAATCATAAAAGTTTGCATAATATTTCAGATTACCAGTTGTCGTTTTTTTTCTTTTTTTGAAAAAAAAAATCAGAAGATCTGGCAACACTTATTTCTGCACTGCAGCCATCTGTCAGATCTGAATCGAGGCAGTCCCCTTCAGAAGAGGCATGCACCCTACACTCAGCCTGCCTCGCTCCTTTATATCATTTGTTTGGCCATACTGGAATTTATGGCATCTACTATAGAACATACAAAGACCTTTAAAAAGTACCTTTAATTGTCCATAAAGGTTAAAAGATGGCAATTTATTCTTTTGTCAGCCAGATATAACTGGTGTCAGGTGAGGACAGAAGTGACTCCAACTAACCCTGGAATACGTATTGTTACTTTCTATATCCTAACAAAGAAAATCTACTCTACTAGCAGTGTGAAGAAATTGATATTTTGCTGCTGATTTGTTAGGGAAGTGTAGGGTTACATCATACCCCTGTGGGGGAAGAGGGAGCATCTTCCTCTGCCCTTTCCCTTAAGGTTCTTATGGCTGGCCAAATAATTAACAAGACAGGTTATCAGGAGAAAATAATACCAAGTTTAATAACATGTATACATGGGAGAAACCAGGGACACTGAGTTTCTCAACAAAATGGCAGAGATTCTCGCCTTACCATCTTCAGCTAAAGACAAAGGAGGATGTTGGGGGTGGGTGGTGTTTTGGGATTTCAGAGGGGAAGAGACAATTTACCTGAAGAGGGAAATGTAAATGTTTGTCAGACAATGCTTTGCAGGGCCACCTATAGAGAATGTGGGCCGGAGAGACAGGAATTATAGTAATCAAGAGTACGTATATTTAAGGCTTCTTCTTCCATGCTGATAAGAGTTTCCAGAGACAAGGCCATTCCCCCCGCTTCTCAGCACACAGAGGAAGATACCTTTACAAATGTAAATATTTGGTAAACAGAACTTTGAAAAGAATGGGCTTAGCGAGGACCCTGCTAGTCTGTCCATACCCAGAGTTAAATTCCTTTAGGCAGTTAGTGGGGGAGGTCAAATGTCCATCAGGGAAAATAATCAAGGTAAAGAGATATATTTCAGGGTGGCCAAATCTTGATCTCCCACACCCCAAAAGCAAAATTATAAGAAAAGCTCTATGAGGTATCTTTGTTGTTCCTCCAAAGTTCTCCTTCAACCACCAGCACCCTCATCCCCCAGACCTAGCATTCAGCTGGTCTATCCTACTGGCTTTGGACTCCCAAATCAAGCATACCTCACCTCCAACAGGTCTCCCTTTTCTTATGCAGATCAATTTAGCTCTTTCTTATTCTTTTAGTTTCACAATTATAATGTAACTCTGTTAACAAAGAGCTAACCTTAGATCAACTCTCCTTAGAAATTGCAGGGTAATTATAAATAACTATTTTTCCCCAGTTACAATTTTTTTCCCTTTACACTTGTATTTTAATTCCTCCAAACTCTTGGCTATTCTACACCATCAAGGCAGCAGTAGACTGGGAAAAAAGGGAATACATTTTAGCCTTGTGTCTGACACTTGCTAACAGGATTACTTAGGGTAAATTGCATACATATTGGGTTCTCAGATTTCTCATTTGTAAAATGAGAATATAATAAGTACACTTCCTATCTAACAGGGTTATTATCAATATTAAATATAGTCTGTAACCTGAAAACACAGAAAACAAAAATTGTAAATTTCTTTAAACTGCATTTTTAAATGTTCCGGAAGTTAGGTTTTCTTATAATGAGTACCTTTTCTTGAACACCTAGTGTGTGCCAAACATTGTGCTGGACATTTTGTAAACACTTTCTATTTTAATCTTCTCCACAACTCTTTGAAGTAGCAGTGATATGCATTTTCCACCTAAAGAAACTGAAACTCAGACAAGTTAAATAACTTGCCAAAGGCCATCTGTCTGAGTCAAAGCCCATATCCTTTCGATGACACCACACTGTCATCCAGCCATTAATTTGAAACTCTCTGGATGTGCCTAGAGAGAATTACAAAATTATTTGACCTTGCAAAAACATTTTTGGATACTCATGTACATAGCTTCAGAGTTAAAAACACTAAGCAGCCTGAGAATATTTTATATCAAGGACTTTGTGTTTAAGTACAGTATATAGTAGAAGTATAGTACTTATATAATGATCAATTCTATTTATAAATAGTCTTTTTCTATTCAGTCTTACACCTATCAATCAGTTCTGGCTTCTTGCAAACTAGGAAGCAACCACAGTAAATTAGGCTCCAGCAGGGTAGGAACAAACTATTACTTATGTTTGAGTATTTAAATATGCTGGAACAATACATTTTGAATACAAGGCTGACGGAGCTAGTGGATTTCACGAAGGTAGAAACTGAGCATTTGGAGCCTTCTTATTACCACAAACACAACAATCTTATCTTGATTTTTGTTGGGTTTTCATTTTCAAATGATCTTGGGCTAACACGGCAACACAGTCTCAGAGTGCCCTCTTCTGTGCTCTTCTTCTTGGAAGAGGTTCTTTGCAATGCTCTTTGAGGGGCAGCATTAGAATATGACAGAATGACTTAGCAAAAAGAACTGAAAAGAGTTCCTCTCGGGTTTTTTCCAATGTTACAGAAGAGAGATTTGCAAAAAAATATACAATGTTCATTTCTACTCACTAGGTTAAAACTGAGTTTCCAATTTGATTGGCAATGTTGTGATATCAGAACAAAATTGTTTGGTTATATGTTTCCTATTTAATTCTTCTAGTAATACTTTTAGGGCTCTCAATTCTGTTTTGGCTGAAAGTAATAACAAAAAATTAAATAATAATTTGATTTTGGCTGAAAGTAATAACAAAAAATTAAATAATAATTTGACTGTCCTACCCACAGTCATCTATTTTCTAAGGCACTCATCATTTGGAAATAAACTAAATCTCTTTAATCTTAAGAAGACTGGAGAGGGTAATGTCTTTGATCAGCTTGCTGGTGCTGAATTTGTTTGTGAGAAGTGGTCCCTTATTCAAGTTGAATCTGGGAAAACTCCAAAACGTTGGCTAATTCAGTAGTTATGGGGCTAGATAGTCCTGAGGGGCCTGTGAATTTGGCAAGTATAAGGATGACAGAAGCAGGCCCAGACAGTTTCTTCCAGATTGTGAATTGTCAGCTATCCCTGCTCTACCTCCCTCAGGCTGGAGGCTAGCATATAGTCAGAGAAAGGAACAAGTGTGATCAGCAGCAGTGACTTCAACTTGTTGAAAATAAGAAATCTAGTACTTCTCTTGGGATCACAAGGGCATATGGAGAAGCTAGAACTCCTTAGAGGCAAAAATATCCAATATGCTGACAATGGCAAGAGAAGAGCTGAACTGTAACCTCTCAAATAAGAAAGTGAAAAGGGCTGCAGATGCTTTTATTTTCTTTTTTTTTTCTTTTTTAACCTACTGATTCAAAATTTTATTATAAGATTATCTTTTTTATTAAAATGAAATGTATTTTATTTATTTATTTATTTTTTAATTTTTTGTTTATTGCAGTAACATTGGTCTATAACATTGCAAAAATTTATCCAAAGAACTTGAAAACACCAATTTGCAAAGGTACATGCACCCCTGTGTTCATTGCAGCCTTATTCACAATAGCCAAGACTTGGAAGCAACCTAAGTGCCCATCAAGGGACGAATGGATAAAGAAGCTGTGGTATATATACACAATGGAATACTACTCAGCCATAAGAAACGACGAAATCCAGCCATTTGTGACAACATGGATGGACGTTGAGGGTATAATGCAAAGTGAAATAAGTCAGAGGGAGAAGGCCAAATACCGTATGATTTCCTTCATTAAGTAGTAGATAATAACAACAATAAACAAACACATAGGGACAGAGATTGGCTTGGTGGTTACCAGAGGGGAAGGGGGGAGGGAGGAGGGTGAAAGGGATAATTCGGTACATGTGTGTGGTGATGGGTTGTAATTAGTATTTTGGTGGTGACCATGATGTAGTCCATGCAGAAATAGAAGTACAATGATGTACACCTGCTTTTATTTTCTTTAAAGATAATGGTAGTTAAAAAAAAAAGTATCGTCACAAGGATAATGGTCTCCTATAGCTACGTAAATGTCAATAGGAAATTAGAATACCTAGTTCCTGAAAAAATTGGATTGATCCTCTGTGAAAGTTCAGTGACAAAGATCACTACTATGCCAAATGATAGATGTACACCAAGCCATTTTGTCTGATGTACAGATATGTGGTTGAATAATAACTGTACCACAGTCTGTTAGTAACTACATTTTTTTAATATAGAAAAACAAGAAATTATTACCTGCTGTGGCAATCAATTAACTCTGGGAAAGAAAAACAACAGATTTGGTCATTTTGTTATTATTCCTTTTTTTTAGGGCATCTTACACATGTTAATACAAGGTATGACTGTAAAAGAGCAGGACTAGTGTTTAAATAAGCATATAAACATTATTACATTTCAGTGAATTTTGTCCAGTTCAAAGTAATTATCTTGGCTGTACACATGATAACTATCGATTCCAAATTGTCCTGGACAGACAATCCAGATGTCCTGTAATTTTATTATTCTCAATAAAAATGATGCATTAAAAGTAGAATGCAATATTATTTAATCTGAATAATTTTGTAAGAATTTTCACATATATTTATAAATCAGGAAAAATCCTTGGTTGAACCATGTATTGTGATTTGGAGTTCAGTAAATATGGTTACAGAAGTTATGTAGTTATTTTAGCAATGTGTGAAACTCTTTCTGGCAAGTGCCACCAGAATCAACTTATGAGCGACACAAGGAAATCACTTTTATCACTTTACCTCACTGTGAGATATGTTCCTACAGCTGAGCATAAAAGCATCTCAGCATCTCATTTTCTTTGCACAGGTTTCCTAAGCTGACTCCTGAGTATAGTGCTTCCATATTAGACTGACATACTAAAATGTTGAAAAGAACATGACTCTAATTCTTAGAGGTTTCATTATTAAAATGCCGAAAATGTTGAATTTTGAGGACAGAACTATGATGAGGTATAGTATATTACATTAAATGCAATGGAAGCTTTTATCCTAGGAATTTAAAATACCCTCATCATTTCCACATATAACTTTCCTATGCATCAATCCATTAATGAGTGATTTATTTGTGCCCAGTGTTGTGGTAGGTGCAGCCAACTAGTTTGCAAAAAGGCATTGTCAGTTCTAATTTTAATAATGAGAGATAGATGAACTAAGAAATTAAATTATTAGCCTGAGTCCACATAATGATGCACTGGTAGTCCCAGCAGAGAAAGCCAGCTTTCCTTATCCTGGCTCAGTAATCTTTTATGAATAACTCTCTCTCACCCTACATATGCACACGCACACGCACATGCACACACACCGCTCTGTAGCCTTCTTTTCTAAAGTATTTAATACCATGGCAGTTGATGGTTTTTGTTCTGACCATGTTATATCTACCTAAGGATGTTCAGAGTAGGGTATGCAAGATGTGGGGAGGAAGGGTGAAGTCATACCATGATTTTTTCTAGGTCTGTTAAAGGAAGTTAAAAAAGACTGTAAATCTGTAAATAACCGTATTGGGCCCACCCACTTGAAAGCATAAGGAGAAGAGGTCTCTCCTACCTGAGTTGAGATAGGAAGATAGCGAGCTACCCACAAAGAGAAGCTACCAACCGATCAGGAGAAGAAATGGAAAAGGCTAGACTCTAAAAATGTAAGTTTGTATTTTGCTTACCTATGGATAACAGGCACCCTGACATATCTCACACTTATACTCTGATTTCCTGGCTGAGTGAGGTTATCAATCACTGAGGAAAGGTAGCGAGAAGGGCCGGGGTAAGAGCTATAGTCTCATAGTGTCAGCCTAATGAAAAAGCCCAGATAAGCCTGTGGACAGGGGTGGTAGAATTACAAAATTTCCTGGCAAGATGCCTCAGGCAATTTTTCGTACCTCTTTCAATCTACAGCTGTCCTCATCATTGTGATCCTTGGGTCCCAAGGAAAATTTTATTTATTTGGGGTAAATAATCATAATGAACTGTTACCAGCTGAATTTATTGCTCTTTATATGCAGGCACCATGTTGTATATTTTAAATGCATTCTATCAATTTATGTTCACGATAGTCTACTGAGGTAGTGCTATTATTATCCCTGTTCTATAGATAAGGAAATTCAAGCTCAGAGAGCTTAAGTGACATGTCCTTGATCACATACTGATAGAACTAAAGCTCCCAATTAGGTTGGTCTGACTCCATTTGGTCCTCATAATGGCCCTGTAGGAAAAGTGAGTGGAAAAATGGAGTCTCATGCTAGATTCTTCATTCATTCTTTCATTAAACAATTATTTGACTTATATTCTGAACCAATCACTGTATATGCACTGAGAATATAGTGGTAAACAAAACAGACCTGTTCACTGTTCTCATGGAGCTTACCATCATTGGAGAAATATAATTATAAACAATATCTCCTCCCAACCGAGAAATCCTCTCCACAAAGGTAGCAGACAAAAAGAAATTATTATTGAATAAGCAAAAAATCAGAATGCAATGCCCATCACGGGCAATCCACTAAAGAAATAGCAAACACAGAAAGAAAGCTCAGTCTTTTCTATAGCTAAATGGATACAACACATTACATTCATGTTCTCAGGATAAAATTGCTTATTTTCTGCTCTCTTTATGTTGGAAGGTAGGTTTTGCCCTTTGGAGTCAGGTGCCAGTTGAATTTAAGCCTATACCCTATATCCTCTCAGGAAACTGGGAGATAGGGCGTTATATTCTTTGATGATTACATTTCAAAGAGATGACTCTCAGGTCCTTGAAGAAAGATTCTTGAGTTGTGAGAATGGCAAGGGACTTATTTAGTCATCAAAAAGATTTACATACATTTGAAAAGGACAGAGGAAGAAACTCTGAAAGAAAAAGGGGGAAAGGTGTCTCTTCCCTTATTTTCAAAAGGGAGAAATTTAAGTCACTTATTTTAATTTGTATTTGCTCTTATGCCATTACGTGGGAAAAGATAAATAATAAACAAAAACTTGCATAAATATATAATTACACAAATTGATAAATTCTATGAAACAAGCATGCTATAAGAGAAAATAATAAAGGGAGGACTTTAATCTTGTCTAAGAATTGCTCCCTGAAGAAATTATTTTAAGACGCATCCTGAGCAATGAGCAGGAATTAGTTTCTTGATGAACAGGAAGAAGAGCTTTCCAGGAAAAGCCCACAACATGTGTGAAAGCTCCAGATGGGAGATAGCTCATTGTCTTTAAGTAACTAAAATAAGGCTATTGCTAGAGCAAAATGAACCAGAAAGCAAGTGACATGAGGATTTCATACATATCTAGAGTTATAGTGAGGTATCTCTCAATCAAGAGTAATGTGGAAATAAGGGAAAAATGAATGCCCTCTGAGATTAAAGTTGAAAATCAACACAAACAATGAGAAAAGAAAGTTGTTCAGGCAACTGAAAGAAAGAAAATGACTCCCAGACTTGCAAGCCTTGAAAGGGACTTGACTACAATCAGTAGCACATCCAAAGAAAAGAATTAGTTAACAATACCATATTGTGCACTAAAAAATTTGCTAAGAGGGTACATTGTATAAGTGTTCTTACCACAATAAAAAACAAATAAATAAAAAGAAACAGAGGAAGCCACACCAAGGCATATCAAATCAAATTGCTTAAGACTAGTGCTCAAGAGAAAATCTTAAAAGCAACCAGAAAGAAACACAACATACGTACAGAGTAACAGAGAAAAGGATGACAGGAGATTTCTCACTGGAAACAATGCAAGTAAGAAGATAGTAGTGCAAAAAGATGAAATAATTCATCACCAACAGATCAGTAATATAAGAAATGTTAAAGGAAGTCCTTAGGACAGAAGGAAACAGATACCGGATGGAAATATGCATCTACACAGAAGGAATAAAGAAAATTGGAAATGGTAACTAGATTGGGTAAATATGTAAGATTCTCTTATTATTTAAATCTCTTTAAAATATAATTGGCTTTAAGTGAAAAAAAAAAAGAATTAAGAGAGTTGACCAGTAAAATATAAACAAAAACATCACTAAAGACAAGCAAAGATGATCCCAAACAAGCTGTATTTGGAATGCCCTAGCCCAAAGACAAAATATTTTGTCCTGTGGCAAATACATCCTTATTATAGGAGTGCAATTAAATAGAAAGCCTAGTAAACCCTATTTATCCTAAGTTCAGATTCACCAATTAAAATCTGTATAATATTTGGGTATTACATATAGCAGACCTATGGGGAGAGAACAAAATGGTGAGAGAAACAGAGTTCTGTCCTACTTGGCAGTTCTATTTCTTAATGTCAAATTGCTGCAAAGTATTAAGTTGAGCTTAATTAACGTAAGTTTTTTCCTGCTGAAAATTCTGATTTTCATGTCTGCAAAGGCTAAAAGTCCTCTGCAAGTGCCTATCTGGGCAACTCTCTGGCCTTCTTCTTCATTGTTATTCAGTTTCATATGGAAATTTCTATAGGCCAATCACTCATCATGGGTCTGTTCTCCTATTTTTCTTCACTCATAGGTTTTTATTCATCTTCTTTCTCTATCTTGTTTGCCATTTATTTTGTCATATGTATCCTTCTTTCCTGGACTGCCTATAAAACACAATGCACTGCCATCTTTCTCCCGTATCCAACCATTGCTAAAAATGTATACGATATAAAAGAATTGTTGTTGTTACTAGGTACTAAAAAGATTTAGAGAGTGAGACAAATTCTTACTAGGTTTGTTTTCTATCTTCTTGCTATGACCTGGCCCCCACTGTTTACTGAAGTATAGAGGGATAAGACCTGCTCTCTCCTACTGCCTTTATGGACTCGCACTTGCTTACTATCTCAGGAAGTAACATCTTCCCTGACTCACTTTTTAAACATAATTTTTGCCTCAATCGTGTGACTATAGTTAAGTGTTGCCACACAGTATGTAGCAGAGTGTAGTGGGCAAGCATGTATGTGCTGTAGTTAGGCTTCCTAGGTTCAAATTCAGACTCTAATCTTGGGTTTTGGGCAAGTTACTTGACCTTTTGTCCTGTTTCCTCATCTGTAAAACAAGACTAGTAATACTATCTACCTCAATGAGGATTAAATAAGATAAAACTCAAAAAGCACTTGAAGGATCTGGCAGCTATAAAGTGCTCAAATGACAGCTAATACCATAGTTTTCTATATGTATTCTTCTATGCCAACTCTTCTCATATTGGACAAACAGCATCATGGATGAGATACACCCTGCAAGAGGTAATCAGATTTTGATAATGCCTTCTTCTTTCCAAATGGCCAGGAAGCAAAGCACTCTTATTATTTGTAATTCCCCAGTAATTAACATTGGCAATGGTAGTTCATATAGGCTGTGGCATAAAAAAAGATAGCCTTTGGGATCAGGGTAATTATTCATTGAACTGTAGGGGAGGAAAATCTTTTCTTCTACTCTTAGGTTCAGGGCTGGGACTTGCAAGTTAAACTTACAAAAGGCAGATTAACAGGAAGAAAGGCATATAAATTTTATTTTGCAGATACAGCATGTTCACAGAAAAAAAGCAACAAATCCAAAGAAATGGTTAGACTTGGAGGCTTATATACCATTTTAACAAAGGGCTACAAATTGTGGAGAAACAACTAGACAAAGGAAAGGGAGTTTGGACTTTTAGGGGTGGTAAAATGTGGGAAGGTAAATATATGAGGGAAACTAATGGTAGATAAGGGTTATTTAGTAAGGTTTGTTTATGCAGACCCTTCACAGTGCTATCTCAATCTCTGGTATTAAGAGTTGTTCTCCTCTTCTTCATATGGGAGAGGGGGACACCTTCACAAGGGAAATTTATGCCCTGCTTTTAGGTAGATAGAGGAAGGGCAGAGAGGTCTTCATGTGTCTGATTTTTCTTAGTTGCCTTCAACTCAAAATAATCCTCATGCCAAAGTGGCATATTTTAGCGTGGCATGTTTTAGGGTGTCATATTCTAATCCCCTTTGCAATCAATAAATATTTTTTGAATGCCAGCTAATATGCCAGGTGTTACTCCAGGCACTAGAGTTCATGGAGCTGACTTTTTGGTGGGAGAGAGAGTATCTTTATTTAAGAGAACATAGATGTGATATTGGAAAAATAACACAGAGTAAGGGGATTGAAAATAATAGAATGGGAATCCTACTTTAGATATATATACTTTTCAATGAGTTGATTGTAATTCCACTCTTTTTCTCCCATTCAATAGATTACATCATAGTGCGAGCTTGAGTGACGTTACCATTGAGATAATCTGACCTTAGTTTTACCTTACCTCTAAATGTAAACTTTTTGGAAACTTTAGACTAAGCACAGTTAGTAACAAATGTGAACATGAAGCACAACTGATTGTAGTACTCTAGGTCCCAAGTACTGATCCTAAATCCCCAGAGACCATCAGTACTTCATAGCCACACTGAAGATCTCTACCTCATCCTTACCCAAAGTATCACCCATTAGACCTTCCATTGCATTTTTGTTTGTGAAGAGATCCCCTTTGTTCTTGACAGAGTTATAAAGCAGAAATGATTAATACAAGCTCAAGGAATGATTGATTCTTTTCTGGCTCAGGTTACAAGCTATTCCTATTTTCTCTTGTTCTCATGGAAGGAGCTATTCCTTATATGCTCAGGGGAATGATACTCTGAAAATAATTATTAATATTTCATCCTCACAAAAACAAAGCATTATAATCATCACCATTTTCAACAGCAACAGCAAAATATTAACCTAAACTAACCGCACAGACAGTTTTAATCTAAGAGGTTAATTGACTTGTTCAAAGTCACACAACTTAGCAACAAAGCTAGAAATTGAACCTATAGTTCCTCATTTTAAAAGGCCGGCCTGGTGGCGCAAGTGGTTAAGTGCGCACGCTCCGCTGTGGCGGCCCGGGGTTTGCCGGTTCAGACCCCGGCCGCATACCGACGCACCGCTTGTCAAGCCATGCCGTGTCAGCATCCCATACAAAGTGGAGGAAGATCGGCACAGATGTTAGCCCAGGGCCAGTCTTCCTCAGCAAAAGGAGGAGGATTGGAAGATGTTAGCTCAGGGCTGATCTTCCTCACACACACACAAAAAAGATCATGCTAAACTTTAAAACAGAACTGAGGGTACCCTTAAGGGGTAAGAAAGGAAAACAAAAGAAAGTTTTCTCTGAAAAGTACTAGCACTTAATAGATTCCTCTCATTATGTAGAAATAGAACAATCGGTATGGGACAACAGAATTAGATAAGGCTAAAAATTCTGCTAGTCCAGGTATCACTTCACAAGTGAAAAGAGTGTTATTTTCAGCCTGACACAAGATGCTTCACATCCTCAAATTCTCAGTCACATCTGATCAAACTAAAGACCCAGTCAAGGTCTCTGTTTTAACAAGATAAGGGTGTTACCATGGAATCTTCCCATAAAACTCTATAGAGTCCAAATTGGCCAGTCTCCTTATGAAAGGAGAAAAGAGCATCACTGATACACACATATGAAATTAATTGGATCTATATTTCATTTCAGATCTCTAAGTCATTGCTGATAAAGGAGTCTTTAATATCCAACGTAGGAGAACTCTGTATTGCAAGCACAATTGAAATCTACCCACCAAAACTAGCTCTTTGAAAAATGTAGCCTTCATAACCTTACCAGCAATCAGGGGAATAATTTCTTACCACCTGCATTATCAGCTCTATCCCTTTTATTAGCGAATCTGTCAAAAATGCAGTCCTGTAAGATGGTTATGATTTTAATCTCCCTGGTGATTGGAAAAGGAGCACAAATGGTTGTGATTGCAGGCAGAAATGTTTCCTAAAAGTCATTACAGCTTTTGCTTCTCATCCTCTTAAACAAATTCATAACATTTGGTGAAAAAAACCCTAAGGTCTCAATATTATTTCTGTAACACCAAGGTAATTTCAAATAATGAACATTCTCTGAAACAATTATTTTTTTCTAATTGTTAGGAAAATGCATAAATGTCAAATAACTTTGTCCTCTAAAGAACATACTGTTAATCAACATTTAAATATATTTAGGTGTGCATATGTAAAATGCATAACATACATACTACAGGATACATGTATATGCGCACCAAATGGATTCCCATACTTGAACATGTTTCTGAATTATCTGCCATAACAATAAACAGGAGAAGAAAGCATCTGGGGCACCCAAGGGCATCACAATAGATATCAAAACTGTATCAGTCCAAAGCACACAATTGCACATGAAAAAGCGCTATGCCTGTATGAGCTAAATATTATTCACAGAGAGAGACAGACTTTCTCTTATGAATTTTCTTTTCTTGTTGCTTCTGAAAAAGGAAATGTAGGATGATTAGAGAATGAGGGTACATGCTCCACAAATATTTCAGACCTTAGACGTGTGCAGGTACATATGTACACACACACACACACACACACACACACAGACACACACAAGGCTCGGTGAAATTGTGAAGGCTGTAGGATGTGGGCAGGTATTGTTTTCTGACCTCTCTCCAACTCACAATCTGTGTCCTGAAGTAGGTCCATCCAGTCCAGAGGGAAGCCTCTCTCAGAAGCCTTCTACAAGTTACTAACTGGGATTAATGTGTAAAAGAGAAAAGAGAAAGGATTAGTTTACTGTGGAGGAATGGAGAAGTAGAAAGGAATGAAGAGGAGTGGTGAGGAAAGAACTGCTATCTGGAGGAAATTCAACCCCATTGCTCTCTTAGTCACACCAGTATCAGCAATATTTTGTTTGGGTATATCAGACCCTACTTGATGCTAAGAAACTGGGCATATTTAATGAGGTTCATTAGAATACTCAGCATGCATTTCTAGATACATGAAGTATCTCGATTTTTTTATATCAGTACTAGATTCTTATGCTTGCAAGGCTTTAAAAAGCAACTACTTGTGTACATTTTCTCTTTTACTTGGTTGGTTTGTTAAAGATTTGTCTTATATTCAAGTTTGCTTTGGTTTATTTTTCATACTTAATCCCACTTTTCTTGAAATCTTCTCCCAGTATTCATCTATCTCCTGAAAGGCTGATGCATTTAATTCACTCTCTTCTTGTCCTGAAGTTTCAAGAGAAGGAATAAGTATGATGTGCTGATTTGAATAACATCACCCTTAAGTCATCCCCAGAAGTTTTCTTACTATTTCTCTTTGCTAATTTTGATGGCTAAAATTGCAATCTTAGAGTGCTTGTGGCCTCCCAGAGAATACATGCATGAAAAATAAGAAACATATAAGCCCTGCTGGGGTTCTATTTACTCTAAATAATGCTGTTTTGTTGTTGATTTTAAGAATTAGATGCAATAACTACTCTTCATACCATTCTTACTAATAACTAGATCCATTTTGTTTAACTTATTGAATTGTGTTTATCAATTGCAGAAAGGGAATCTGGCAAATCAGTCTTACTCATTCTAAATAGCCTAAGAACTTTTGTTGAGGGAAGTAGTTGTGAGTAAGAAACTGCATCAGAGTATCTTCAATATATGATCACCATTAACTTTCTTATTTGCTCTAACCAGAAAATTTTATATCCTAACTAAGCCACTATAAAATGGCTTTTACCTACTCTGTAATCTTTGAAACTGCCACTTCTACATCCCTACCCCAATTACCTCTGCTGAGTAAAACCATCCTTCTTACCCATATTTACAGACAAAAAGCCCAGGAAGCATCCCTGAAATGTTAAATTGACTTCCAATTGCTTAAGTTTGTTTTTATTTTGGAGGGTAAGGTAGGGAGCCAGAGGGCTAGGAGGATTGTGCCAGGTATAATATAACCTTTTAAAGAAAGCATTATATAAGAAAAAAAAATAAAGAAGAGGAAAAAAGACAGACAGGAGACAAGACTAAGACTGATAGAGTACGAGAGAAAAAAGGCATACAAAGGAGTAAACAATAAAAGAGAGAAAAAGAGTTGCGGCATGAGAAAATGGACCGTGAGAAGAGGACTACAGCAAGAGGAAGTAGGCATAGAGAGTGATTATATTTATAATCAATACAACTCTATTACTTGGATTCTGTAGAATAATTATCTATAATTTACTGTGCATATTTGTTTTCAAATTTGTTATTCAGAAATATAAAGCTCTGATCTCCAGCGTTTTGAACTCCAACAATGTAAAAACCAACACAAGATAATGTACTATGATAAAAGCAGTTTTTCTTAGGCAATTCAATAACAATATTGGCAAGAAAAGAGGTAGTTTGCAGTTGAGTTTAGGAACAGAACAGTTTATTTGAGGTGGTGGCAGCATTTCCAAAAAGAAATATCATGGCAGCAGTAGAAAGCCAGCAATTGGAGTGCTGGGGGGAATATGTGGTCAGTGAGTAAGTTGCAGGGTCATCAGCAGAAACTGGACAATCAACACACACACAAAACATGGAGAATCAGTGTAGAAAAAGGACATATCCTGGGGAAATGCTGGGAATTATGGGCCTGGAGTCGAGAAAGTGGAGTGAGCCATCAAAGAGAGGAAGAGCAATCAAATGACATTTTGAACCCACACTCTACGCCTGGTACTGTGCTAAATGCTGTGGAGACAAAGATGACTAAAATATAGTCTCTGCCCTCAAGTTCACAGTGTAGTACAGGGAAACAGATATTCTAGCAACTACTTGCAATAGAGATTATAACAGACATTTATGACAAGGACAGAGTAGACACACAAAGAACCAATGAATTATGGGGAAAGGATAATAAAAGCACACACATAGAACACTTTATATGTGTTCAGCAATGTTCAAAGGCTTTGCATAATTATTTAGTAAATATGCACAAGTACATTATGAAGTAGATACTAATATCATGCTCATTTTACAGATGAGGAGACTGAGGCACAGAGAGCTTAAGTGACTAGCCCAAGATCTCACAGCTAGAAGCTTTAAGCATACCACCACACTTTAAAGGAAAAAAAAAAATAGAACATGAAGTGTTTGGCTTGGTATTGAGTAATGTGTTATAAATTTGTCAGGTATTCAAGTTTGGAGAAAGGTGTTCTAGACAAAGAGATAAGCATGTGCATAAACACAGAGCCATGCCATGGCATAACATATTCTCTAAGTAAGTTATTCTCAACCTGGCTATTAATACAGTATCCCAACCTGGCTATTAATACAGCATCCTGACTTGGAACCTAGCCTTGATGGTTCCTAAGAAAATGCTGCTTTCAGCTGCTGTATAGTTTATAGTTTTAATAAATTATCAAAATTATTTTCTATTTAATTCTTGCCTCCATTGGTCTCATTTTTAAATAAATGCTATATAAATCTATCTTCTCAATCCCAGATATTTTAGAAAACTATATCAAAATAAAATAAAAGTAGAGAAGCAGAGTGAAGTCCAGAACAATAAAAAACCATTCTGAACAATCCACAGTAGCTCAGTTTACATTGATTTATAAATCACATGTTGAAGCCCAAAGCACCTTGTAGACTCTGCCAAAACACAGACAAGAAATTTTTTGTTCTAATTAAACATGTAGCTGGTGTTTCTGCCTTCCCTTGTAACCTTTATATACCAATTATCACTCCCAACTTTCCCTCTGGAACCACCATTTGCTATCCTCCCGTTAGCCCTGTCATCTCTCCCCTCTTCCTCCTCATATTTGCCCAATTTCCTTTTGTTGAGTAGTTCTTCCAAATTGCTCAGCCCATTCTCAATAACAACCACAGCAACAACATCATAAGGCAGAGAACACAAAACTGGGAGGTTGCTTTCCATGCTGACGTGTGACAGAGTAATTATTACATTTCACTTAGCTGATTAGTCCAGACATTAGGTTGGAGATAGGCTGTCATACCAAAGTTTAGGTTCTGAAATATTTTCTATTGTTGTAGGAGCATTTTACCTGAATTTCTCTTTGATCCTTTTTTTTTTTTAATAGAGAAGGCTGTAGAATGAAACTGTCCCACTGCATCTTTAAGATTTTTCCTCTTTTTCTGCTTCACCAGCCTTGTTTCAACATATTGAGTTGGAGATGAATTTGTTGTGTTTGTCTATGGAAAAACACTCCTTTATAGTAGTGACAATTGTCAAGAGAGGAGAGAGAAAGGCCTTCAGGAATATTTACTATACTTCAAAATGACTCATATGCTAATAAAGCAAATGCCTTAGGGCCAGTTGAGAACCTTATGCATAGATTAGAAAAAAATTAAGAGCAGCAATTAATTTAGTAACGGGGATAAGTGAAATGGGAGTTTTTATTGAGGGAACTGTTTTTAGAAAGTGTATTCAATTTATTCCCAGTGTCGAGTTTCCTTTCGTTTCTTTTACCTGTTAAATTTTAAAAGTTCAGACTAAAACACTTGTGCCCGTACATTCAGTTCGCCTTATCCCTATGCTTTACAGTATGTGCCACTTAACAACAGGGATACGTTCCGAGAAATGAGTCATTAAGCAATGTTGTCATTGTGCAAACATCATAGAATGTACTTACACGAACCTAGATGGTATAGTATAGCCTACTACACACCTAGACTATATGGTACTAATCTTATGGGACCACCACTGTATATGTGGTCCATTGTTGGCTGAAACATCATTATGCAGTGCATGACTGTATATGTTTGAGTTCAAAAGGCACATTGTTCCTATTCTCAAGAAAGTTACAGTCTCATGGGAAGGACATCACATCATATTGTAACTGCCTGTTTATTTGTTGTTAAAGAGCAACAGGATACAGGATGTTACTGTAGAGCATAGGAAGACCACCTAATATTTCTTATGTAAGCCAAGCTTCCTCTAGGCATCCTGGAGTAAGTGATTTCTAAGAGAAAACTTGAAGAATAACTCTGAGTTAGCCAAGGAAAGAGAAGTACAGGGAAGTGGTTAAAAGTGCATGCTTTGGGGAAAGGCAAAAAGAGCCTTAGTTAATATATCTTTCCATAAAAGTAACAAAAACACTGGAAAATGGTCAAAATCAGCTTTTTCAAAACTCTATAAATTAACCAAATGCTTGTAACAATCCAAGGAGCAATTATTAAAGAAAAGTTGCTGACTCTTGATAAGAACATCAGAATTTATGGTATTATAACTTAATTTACATCAAGCTCCTTCTTTCCAGTTCTACAATAGCACTGAAAATTAGTAGCCTCACAAAGATGGTAGCTGTAAAACCCAGCAGGCTTGGATCCACCAAAGGAGGTAAATCAGATTTTGAGCTCTTCAAAAAGCCTCATCTCCAGACCATTTTCACTATTTGACCTGACTGGCAGCTCCCTGGAAAAACTCCATTCATAGGGTGTTATATTTGACTTGACCTCCCAGCTTCAGCTCATTCTACAGGAAAATTTTATTCCCAGGCAATTGCTTAATATTGCATCTGCCTAAAGCATAAATACAAGTTGGAGCAAACAAAAGGCTGGCCAAAAACTTAAAAAGAAGATCTGGAATGAGATATCCATAGGCAGCTTGAAAAGGCCTGGCATATTACTGGGGATTTAGAAGGCTATGTGCATGTTCAGGTCTATGGGCATGCTGACAAAAGCATTAAGAAGGCCTCAATCTCTCTCTCTCTCTCTTTTTTTTTTTTTAAGGAAGATTGGTCCTGAGCTAACATCTGTTGCCAATCTTCCTCTTTTTCTTTTTTCTCCCCAAAGCCCCAGTACATAGTTGCATATTCTAGTTGTAGGTCCTTCTATTTCCTCTATGTGAGATGCCATCTCCACATGGCTTGATGAGTGGTGAGCAGGTCTGTGCCCAGGATCCGAACTGGCAAACTCCAGGCTGCCGAAGCGGAACACACGAACTTAACCACTACACCACCGGGACGGCCCCAGGCCTCAATCTCTTATCTTGGGTTGACCTTGAGGCCCTGCACAATTAGGAAGTGAAGGCTAAACTCAAACTATGTGAGCATTGAAAGCATGCCCCAATACCCAAACACAGAGCCCAGCAGAAAAAGGTGAAAGTATTATAGTGTCAAGGCATTTAAGGATCTCTCTTCAATCATTAGCTGATCATTAAGTTAACGAAGCAGAATTCAGTGACTGGAAAAGACATAGAATACAGACATTACCAAATTAGTCCAGAAAATTCACTAAAAAAACAAACAGCAACAAGAACAATAGCAACAACAATAAACCTTGGGGAGGGGTAAATCTGATTTCTAGAGTTTTCACATTATATTACCTGAAATGTCTAGTTTTCAACAACAAAAAATATTGCAAGATATACAAAGAAACAGGACAGCATGGTTCACACACAGGCAGGAAAAATCAGTCAATAGAAACTGTTCCTGAGGTAGTCAAGACATTTGACTTACTAGAAAAAGACTTTAAATCAGCTATTAAAAATATGCTGTGTTAAAAAGAAACCATGTCTAACAAACTAAAGGAAAGTATGACCATGTGGGAGATCAAAATTGGCCACCCTCGGGGCCGGCCCTCTGGCTTAGCGGTTAAGTGAGCGTGCTCCGCTACTGGCGGCCTGGGTTCGGATCCCGGGTGCACACTGACGCACCACTTCTCCGGCCATGCTGAGGTGGCGTCCCACATACAGCAACTAGAAGGATGTGAAGCTATGACATACAACTATCTACTGGGGCTTTGGGAGTAAAAATAAATAAATAAAGTTTAAAAAAAAATTGGCCACCCTGAAATATGTCTCTTTACCTTGATTATTTTCTCTGACAGACATTTGACCTCCCCCACTAACTGCCTAAAGGAATTTAACTCTGGGTATGGACAGACTGGCAGGGTCCTCGCTAAGCCCATTCTTTTCAAAGTTCTGTTTACCAAATATCTCCATTTGTAAAGGTATCTCCCTCTCTGTATTGGGAAAAGGGGGGATGACCTTATCTCTGGAAACTCTTATCAGTACAGAAAGAGAGAATTTAAATCTACATACTCTTGATTACTGTGATTTCTGTCTCTCTGGCCACATTCTCTATAGGTGACTCTGTAAAGAACTGTCTGACAAACATTTACATTTCCGTTTCCATGTGAATTGTCTTCTTCCCCTCCGAAATCCCAAACCCCCACCCCCAACATCCTCCTTTGTCTTTAGCTGAAGATAGTATTTAAGATGAGAATCTCTGTCCTTTTGTTGAGAAACTCAGTTTCCCTGGTTTCTCCCGTGTATACATGTTATTAAACTTGGTATTATTTTCTCCTGTTAACCTGTCTTTTAATTATTTGGCCAGCCATAATAACAATAAGAGAAAGGGTGGAGGGGGATTCTCCCTTTTCCCCGACAACCACAGTGACTCACCAAATATCAATAAAGATATAGAAATTATAAAAAGAATCAAATATAAACTCTGGAATTGAAATTGCAGTAACTGAAATGAAAAATCCACTAGACGGGCTCAACAGTAGATTTGAGCAGGGAGAAGAAAGAATCAGTACACTTGAAGACAGGTCAGTTGAGATTATCCAGCCTAAAGAATAAAAGGAAAAAAAGACTAAGAAAAATGAACAAAGCTTCAGGGACCTGTGGGATATCTTCAGGCATACTTACATATGCATAAGAAGGAGAGGAGAGGCAGAAAGGAGAAGAAAGAATATTTGAAGAAATAATGACTGAAATTTTCCCAAATTTGATTAAAAAAAATTATCTACATGTCCAAGAAGCTCAATCAACTCCAAGTAGGGTGAACTCTTTGAATTCTACATGTAGACACATCATAGTCTGACTGTTGAAACCCAAACACAAAAAGACACTTATGAAAACAGTAAGAGAATAGCCACTGGTCATACACAAAGGATCTTCAGTAACATAAAGAGCTGACTTCTCATCAGAATCCATGGGACCAGGAGGCAGTAGAGGTCACGTTCGAAGTGCTGAAAGAAAGACTGTCTACAAAAAAAGTCTATATCCAGCAAAAATATTCTTCAAAAACAAAGGAAAGAAATCAAGATATTCACAGATAAACAAAAACTGAGAAATGCATTACTAGCATGCCTTCTCTAGAAGAAATACTAAAGGGAACCCTGCAGGCTGAGGTAAAAAGACACTATACAGTCACTTGAAGCCACATGAAGAAATAGGAGTACTGGTAAAGGTAATTACATAAGTAAACATAAAATGCAGTATAAAAGTATTTTTGTTTGTAACTCTTTTCTTTTACCTGATTTAAATATAACTGCGTAAAACAATAATTCTAAAACCTTGTTGATGGGCTTATAATGTATAAAGATGTAATGTGTACGACAATAATAACACACAGAAGGGGAGGAAATGGAAATATATTGGAAGAAAATTTCTATTGAAATTGAGTTAGTATTAGAACTAGATTTTTTTAAATTAAAATGCTAATTGTAATTCCCAGCACAACCATTCAACCATCAAATTATTCAAAAAATATGGAAAAAAATTAAATGATACAATAGAAAATATGTAACACAAAAGAACACAGTAATGGAGTAATAGAGCAATAAAAAAGACATAAGATAAATAGCAAACAGATAGCAAAATGCCAGACTTAAATCTTATTTTATCAGTAACTACATTAAGCATCAGTGGATTAAACATCCCAACCAAAAGGCAGGGATTAACAGAATAGATTTAAAAAACAAATACATAATCCAACTATATGTAGTCTATAGGAGACACACTTTAGATTCAAAGACACAAATAGACTGAAAGCAAAAAGTTGAAAAAATACACACCATGCAAACAGTTTCCAAAATAGTCAAAAATTAATTTAGGAACTGATAGTTCATTTTAATATCACATACAAAAACTCATATGAAAATCCTCTCTGTTTATTTTTCTTTTTGGTATTAATTTCCACTTTAATTGAAACATGTTCAGAAAATATAGTATAACACAAATTCCTTGAAATTTGTTAGACTGATTTTATAGACTAATATTTGGTCAATAATTCTTAAATTATCTATGTATACTTGAATATATATGACTTCAAGCAGGAAGGATGGGGCGGGGGAAAGACTCTTCTCATAACTTCTTTTATTAGAGAGAAAAAATGTGAACTTGAGGTAGCTGGGGAATACTCAGATGGAAACAACCAGAAGGAAGGATGTCATACAGATATGAAGCAGTCTGGACAGGGCTGGAGGTTTGGTGGTTGTCAGCAAAGGAGTGTGATAAGTAATGGACAGGGATGTGTTCCAAGACTGGGCCAGTTCGGTGAGTTTAGATTTGTTTGTGATCAGAAATTAGGTTTCATTGTAGGCTCCTGGGCAGGGCAATGACATTCAGGGTAACCCTGCTAGCATTGCTTATTAACTGCTTTGTGCAGGCACCATGCTATAATTGCAGAGGAGGAATAAAATCTCTTTGATAAGCTTATGGAAATTCAAGAATTATCAAAAATGTTTACCTTTACTGTTACCCAGTTAACAACTTGATATCTAGTTAACAATTCTTTATATTAAATATTCTCTGTTCAATGACATGGATTTTATCATTTAATAGAAGTATTGATTTTTTTATAAGAAGGAGCTCAATGTTTAATGTGTTATTAAATATATATATTTTCTAAAAAATACTCACTGGTTAGTATATTAGAAAAGCAGATCTGGTTCTGGTTAGGTATTTCATGTTATAGCTCATATACTCTGCTGAGGTTTTTCTTGTTTGTTTTGTTTTAGTTTTTGCGTTTGTTTTTACTTTTCTGTAATGGTATTGTTATTAATTAAACTCTATAAATTACTCCATTATGATATGAATCATTAAATAATAAGTAATATGCATTTAGCATTAATTACAATGATCTATAATTATATTATAGCAAATGTATGTTTATTGTTATGGGGATTGTCTCAGCACAAAAATTAACTAGTGTTCAAATTTAGCAGCATTATATGCATTTTTTAATATTACATCATATAATAGAGAATTATAAGCTAATATATCATTTATCCCAGATGTCAAAAAGAAAATCAATGAAATTATCAGCATCAGAAAACACAAAATATAAGGCCATTAGACAAGAAAATTAAATAAAATTATTTGGATGATTAAACCCATTTTTGTAAAACATAAATGGAAAAATGAAAAAAGAATCTCAGAACGTCTAGCCTCAAGAGAATGTAGCACAGATAGAACACAAAGGAAGCCAATTGAGGATTTACTTTATCTTCCATGTCCATGATAACTGAAAAAATTTTTTAAAACTATAAAATAAAAATAACTCTAAACAATTATTAACCAAATATACTTTCTGCCAATTCAGGCACCTAGGGATATAATTTGAATATTAAACAATGGACAATCTTGTTGAAAAACAGCATGGTTAGAAGTTTTATGAAACTTATTCTACACACATTTTTCCTAATGACAAAAATCATTTGATTCTGGTTACTTTATTCTACTTGAAATAATTCCATAATTTGTTCAATGTTCCAAACTCTCAAGATAAAAAACAAAATCAACTGAAAAAAGAAACACAAAGATTGGCAGCATGAGTCAAATGCTTATTAAACTTAAAGAAAGTGAAAAGCATATTAACAATTGTCTTAGGTACTCAAAATTTAAATCCAGTTTGAAAAATAAATGACTGTCATGTTACAGAACATTAAAAATATTAAAATGAGAAAAATATTGTCATATTCTTGCTGAATGCATAATATATAGGTTTCTACCTTTGGTGAAACAATACCTAGCACTGCAGACTAAGATTATCCAAGAAACTTCATGAGCATAATAATGGCAATTTTATTCATTTGCCAGAAATAAACACAACAGTTGATAACATTTATAGCTAAATATTTATGCAAAATATGACACAAAATACTATTAATGGTTACAGGAGATGAAATCCAAAGCTAAAATAATTAAAATTATAGCAGATCTGGTGAATGAAATAACTTTGAATAAGGTAAAAAATTCTAAATATTATTTGATTGTTTTAGTACAACAAAAGGGCAATGGATAGGAAAGTGATAAATGGAAATAAAGGAACCTAACTGTATTTCAAATAAATAATATCATCACATTGAGTTGATGCTAACTCAAGATATTTTGAACAGAGTATTTTGATCATATGCCTTCAGAATAAAGATAATTAGAACTATAAACAAATAATGCATACTCTAGTTGGTCAATTTGTATTCCTAGTGGATTGAGTTAGCAATTTTGAAACTACTTTATGTATATTATAGGACTAATCAAATAAGTAAATATATTTTGGGCAGTTGGAACCAGGTTTTTTACTGTTGGAGAAGAGAGTTAAAATATGGAAACAGGAAAGTAAGAATAAACCCTGTGCTGTTTACTGGATTTGAAAGTATCAGTATTTATATGGATATATATATCCTAGAAAAAAATATATATAGCCTAGAAAAATATATACAGGACACATATATGTAAAAAAATATATATATATACACACACACATATATATGTAGAATATATATAAATATATACATATAGGACCTAGAAGCAATGACACACCAGTAGCAATCAATGATCACATCTAGCACCCAGATCTTGGTTTCTAGATACAATTCCACTAATATAAACTAGGTTTCTTGGGAAGGTTTGGAGCAGGGAAAGTACAAGAAGAGCCTGAAAGAACTTATGCCAGAAAATGAGGAAATACTCAAATAATTATTGAGACATTAAAAAAACACAGAAGTCAGCTTGAAGGGGCTAACACTGGACAGAACAGCAACAATTAAAATCACAATAAATGATGCAGTAACAGATGATAATCCATAGAATAAAATAAGAAACCATAAGTCCATATGAATACATATATGAATAAAAATAAATAAATAAGGGAGAAGGGAAAACTCATCCTTACAATAGAATCCCAACCAGTAAAAAATTAATGAACAAATTAGATATCCACCCTTTGGCAACTACCATAGCAATAACTGATTTAGTCAAAGATCATCAGTGGACACCAAAGCTAGTGAGAGATGGGAAATAAGATATTTAATTAGTATCAAAGTATCTCTCCAAAGATACTTAATTACGAAGAGAAAACTAGTAACTTCAGAGTGGAGAAACCTAGTAGACACCCCTTTAACCAAATGATCAAAGTTAACATCACTAGTTGTGGAACAAATTGTCATATCATGGACCCCATCATATGTGATGAGAAAAACCAATATTAATTCTGTAATAATCTTGTCAAAAATGTGTCAATTGAGGGGCCGGCCCCGTGGCATAGCGGTTAAGTGCGCATGCTCCGCTGCTGGTGGCCCGGGTTCGGATCCCGGGTGCGCACCTACGCACCGCTTGTCCAGCCATGCTGAGGTGGCATCCCACATACAGCAACTAAAAGGATGTGCAACTATGACATACAACTTTCTACTGGGGTTTTGGGGGAAAAAAAAAAAAAGGAGGAGGATTGGCAATAAAAGTTAGCTCAGGGCCGGTCTTCCTCAGCAAAAAGAGGAGGATTAGCATGGATGTTAGCTCAGGGCCGATCTTCCTCACACACACACACAAAAATGTGTCAATTGAACCTAATCAAAAAGAAACATCAGGCAAAGCTAAACTGAGGGACATTTGGAAAAATAACTGGCCTGTACTGTCCAAAATGTCAAGAAAGAAAAAGACTTGAAAAATGTCTCAGATTAAAAGAGACTAAAGTGATGTGAAAATGAAATGCAACAGGTGTTCCTGGGCCAGATTTTTTTTTCCTATTAAGGACTTTAGGGTGATAACTGGTGAAATTGAATAGGACTGAAAATTACATATTATTCTATTATTTTTAAGTTCCTCATTTTGATAAGTACACTGTGCTTATGTAATAGAATACACATGTTTTAAGGAAATACATATTGGGATATTTAGAGATAGAGGGAATTGTATCTCCAATCTATTCTCAAATAGTTCTGAAAAAATCATATATATATATAAGAGAGTAGAGAGAGATAGAGACAAAGAGACAGAGAGAAAGAGAGATACAGCAAATGTGGTAAGCTAAAATTTTAACATTTAGGGGCTCTTCATGAAGAGTATACAGAAATTATGATTTTTATAGTATTTATTTAATTCCGATATTATTTCAAAATAAAAAGTTAAAGGAAAAAAAAGATAATTTTAACTACCACTCAGTTTTTAAGGTACAACTGGTGATGTGTGAACCAGTTAAATCAGATAAAAATTAATAGATTTTTAAATTTCTGAAATGCAAATGTCTTTATATAGAACACTTGTAGATATATTCTCCAGCAGATATCATAAATGGAGAATTATACGTGTTTTTAGTAATCTACTTTCAAAAATAGAATCTTAAGAAAAATAACTTGAGAGGCCAGGGATACTATACTGCCGTAAGTATTCACTGAAAGCATAGACATTTCAACAGGTCTTAAAATCTCAGGTATTCTATTTTCCCTTTTTCTGTACATTCTTTAAGCTTAATAGTAAATGATACAGCAAACATCTCTTTTGACATCACTAGGAATTATATCATCCAAGAACTGTACAGCTAGTTTTTTGCTTCAACAAAACATTGGAGTATACTGAAAACACATTTACCAAACAAATTTAAACCATTCCAAATACATAATAGAAAAACTAAGTTGATACCATCATGCCACTAGAAACTCAATTAGAATAAGAGGGAATTCCTTTTTAGATATTCTTGATATTAAGAAATATGTAAATTCAAGACTGGAAGTCAACTGTTTACTTTTAAAATATTACCTGAAAATGTATTTTCTCAGTACTAATTGAACTGGATGAAGCTGTAGGAGGTCCTGCAATATTTTAATGCAACAGGTATCTGAGCAAACAGTGAGAAAAGCCAGCAGAATTTCTAATGCCACTTTCTTAGAAGGGATTGATCATACCCAAGATATGGTGCTTGGGACCCGCTGCCCCTGCCATCCTATTGCTCCCTCCCAACAGCCCCCACTAGCACCACTATACATACATAGCAAAAGCTTCAAGCCTCCCTGGGGCTACAAAGTTTTTCTTCCTTAAGAATGTCAGCAGCTACAGACTACCCAGTCTGTGCTGGATTGCCGATTACAGTGAACATGTACCACTCATTTCACCGTTGACACTTTTAGATAATTGCCCTGTAGCATTACTGGCCATAAAATATCTTGTAATACTGAGGCATTGTATTAGTTTGCCAGGGCTGCTGTAACAAAGTACCATAAACTGGGCAGCTTCAACTACAGAAATTTATTGGCTCATAGTTCTAGAGGCTAGAAGTCCAAGATCAAGGTGTTGGTAGGGTTGATTCCTTCCAAGGGCTGTGAAAGAGAATCTGTTCTATGCCTCTCCCCTAGCTTCTGGTGGTTTGCTGGCAATTTTTGGCACTTCTTGGCTTGTAGAAGCATCACCTGGATCTCTGCCTTCATCTTCACATGTTGTTCTCCCTATGTGCATATGTATCTGTGTCCAAATTTCCCCTTTTTATAAGGAAACCAGTCATACTGGATTAGGCCCACCCTAATGACCTCATCTTAACTCATTACATCTACAACAGCCATATTTCCAAATAAAGTCACATCCTGGGGTACTAGTGGTTAGGACATCAACATATGAATTTTGGGGGGACACAATTCAACTCATGCAGGCATGAATTACTTTCCACTCAAAATTAGTATCATTTCCAGCATGGGCTCAGCATAATTGATGAAGAAGCTCTTTTACTCATTGTGGGAGTTTGCTTATTTTTAATGACTAGAAATCTGGAAGAATCATGACAAATGCTGATGTTCTCAGTTCAAGTTACATTACGCTTTTCCATTGGATGTTCTGATGAGATGCTCTCTATGACCTAACTCTTCAAGCTAAACAGATTATATAATTGGCCTAATTTTAAACTGGATATGGATTTTTGTGGCAAGAGAGAAATTCATTGACCGGAATCCTTTTACAAGACATTAATAAGTTAGCTACACATTGAAGATACCTTTTTATAGAGAAATGTAGTCTTGTGCCATACAGTACATTTCATATTTTGTTGCCTGTTCCACATATTGCATATTCAGAAAACTTCACATGAGGGCACTGATGAGAAATTATGTCTCTTAACATAGAAGTTTATGCAAACTTTCATCATCCTTCCTCATCACTCCTAAGCAAATCGTCTTAGTGAAAAAAAAATAGTGCAGATAAATAAGAATGCTGTAGAAGAGATTGTTTTAGATGAAATTGGACACTGTGGCAGAAATGGCTAGCTGTCCACCAAAGATTCTTGCTCCCCATCCATACTGTAGACTAATGGCTGGATAATGGCTGCCCAGTCAAAGCCTACATTTCTGAGTCTGCCTTGGAATTAGATGGGGGTATGTGATCGAGTTCTGGCTAATGGAAACAGAGTTAAAGCAATTTTTCTTACTTCCAGACATGGTCTATGGTTCATAAAAAACTTCCTGTGCAATAGTACACTCTTTTTTCCCCCATCCACCAGCTAAATGTTGAATACTCAGGTGACATTAGAAGATATATGTTGAAGAGAAGAGTGCCTCTGATAGCCTGAGTCTCAGGCATCCTTTAGCCACTACCTAATTGACTTTATATGAGTGAGAAATAAACTTACATTGTTGTAATCCACTGAGAATTTTCAATTTAATCTTCTCTCATCAACACTAGCATTTACTTTGCTAATGCAGACACAAATTTTGTCATGATTTTTATTGCTCAATGTGTCATATCTTGTCTGACAACCAAAATAAGTCCTGGATTTACTTTGCACAGTTTGCCTTAAAAACTACCTCCCAAATTTAGTAAGACCTTTTTCTTTTTCTTTTTTCCATTTATTTTCTGTTTTCAATAAATGATATTCTTTCTACAAACTATGGAGTGAGACCAGTGGAGCTAGTGGCATTAGAATTGGATTCCAAGGCCTGTGTAAGCTATTTTCAGGTTGTCATATGTTGAGAAGTGAAAGGGGAGTGAGGAGGTGAGACACAAAGATTCTACTCTTCAAGGACAGGGTCAATAGCTTACGCAATTTGATAGATTTAGCATCTAGTACACAATAGATATTCAATAGGGTTCTTGACTGAGTGACAGAGCAAAAGGATTAGTAGCCTCTTCCCTAGAGTGATCCCTCAAGAGGATTTATCAGATCAAACTGCCAACACCAAGTAATTGCAGAAGCTTTCTTTTAATATGGAGATATGATCATGAAATAAAAATTAAAATTATATTAGCTTAGGGAAGAAAGCTAGGAGTTGCTATGATTCATTGTCGATTCTTTTGTTGTCTGCTGAACAGGGATTAGTTTAGAATAATTTTGTAGCAAAAAAATTCTTTATTTTTGAAGCATGATTTGCTCTTTGCTTGAATTTTGCTGCTATCAATATGTCATTAGTCTAAATTGAACTAAATCACATCCTACAAAACATGCAATGCACCTTTCCATTTCCATATTTTCTCACACTGTTCTTCCTGCCTGGATATGTCTCCCTCTGTTTTCCCATATCTAAATCCTATCTTTATTTCAAAGACTAGCTCAAATCCTATCACTTTCCCCAAACCATTGCAAATCCAAATTACCCTTTCCTTCTCTAAGTTCCTCTGACTCTACATCCCTGTATCATCCATGGGTTATAAATCATAAACTACTTTGTTTCTTTATCTTAAAAGTGGACATTTTGGGGCCAGGCCGGTGGCGTAGTGGTTAAGTTTGCACGCTCTGCTTCAGCAGCCCGGGATTTGCAGGTTCGGATCCCGGGTGCAGACCTACATACTACTCATCAAGCCATGCTGTGGTGGTGTCCCACTTACAAAAGATAGAGGAAGACTGGCATGGGTGTTAGCTCAGCGACAATCTTCCTTATCAAAAAAAAAAAAAAAGAAAATGGACATTTAATGTTGTTTTTACATTAAACATTTTATGAGAATAGAGCCCTTGTCTTAGACTACTTTGCACTTCCAAAACCTAGCAGAGTACCTTTGCCTTACATGTAGTTAAGTATCAAATAAATGTTTAAAAAGAAGCAGACATGGGGTAGTGGATAAAATACTGTAACTAGAAACAAAAGAGGTAATTGTTTATTAGCTTAGTAAACTTGAAGAGGCATTCAACTTCATTGGTTCTGTGTTTCCTCACCTGTTAAATGGTGATTAAAACACCTGTTCAACCTACTTCAGAGACGGGTTCTAAAGATCCAATGGGGCAGAACTTATCTGAAAGTACTTTGTACTCTTGAAAGTGGTAAAGTAGTATGCAGAATTACTTTTTCACTAAGTATAGTATTGTATGGCACGGTATGGTATGGTATGGTTTGGTAGGGTATAGTATGGTATCCCCACAATGCCTGGTACATAGTCAGCTCTCAATAAATACTTGATGAAAGAATGGATGAATACACTATTTACTGATTAGCAAATTAAAGCAAATAGTTCTTTCCATTTAAGATCCTCAAGCTACCTTTCTGAGACAACCATCTGTTATTCCAATTTTTATTTTTCTTCACTAGAGAACAAGTAGCTTACCCGGCTCTTCATTTCTCCTCACTCAAATGTTCTAACAGGAGGAATATGTAGGCTTCTATCAAATATTACCTCTCTTTCACACATTGTGCTCTTCCAAGCTAATTTTCTGTTTTTTAAAAATTTTTGCCAATCAATATACAGGTACCTTTTTATACCATAACAAGTGCTTCTAGCTATTATAAATCTTACTTTCAAAGATTCTTAGGAATGTATTGTTACTATGATTGTTCAAAATCAATAAAAACATAGCATTTAAGTGTCTAGACTCTGGAGTCTAGATTGTCATGTTTCACATTTCACAACTGCCAATTAGTAGTTGTGTGAACTTGGCCAAGGTGTTTAACCTCTGTGCCTCAGTTTCCTCAACCCTAAACTTGGGGATGATAATAATATCTACTTTATAGAGTTGTCATAAGGTTAAAATTAAATAATACATATAAAAAACCTTAAAATACTGCCGAACTGATAGTAAATGCCAAATAAATGACTATTATTATAAAATAAAGTAGAAAAGTTTTTAACAACCCCTACTTCCATTGCATTTCTTAAGAAAGATTTCTTACTGTACTAGCTGAATCGTTAAACCCAAATACTTTTCTCTCTCTGTTTCCCTCTCTCTCTCTCCTTTCTACTTTAATATGGTGAAGTAGAATTGCATATTAGTTAGAAACAGTCTTTGAGAAATGGACAGACCTGTGTTTTAATCCTGACTTTACTGTGCTGACTTTGTCTTAGCCTCAGTCTTCTCATCCTTAAGATAGGGATAATACTATATCTCATAGGGTTGTACTGAGGATTAAATGGTATGAGGATTAATGGCATTAAAAAAAAGTGTTTCAAATAAATTACCTAGTGGCTGGCACATTGTAAATGCTCAAAAATGATAACTATTGATATTAAATATAGCAATTTTAAACCATTTTCTAACATTCATAGTAATATTTCAGTACACATTTATTATACATTACCCAGTAAAGGAAGCACTTGATTTGGACAGGAAAACAGATGTAGCAAAATAATTTAATATAACTCCCTCTGCATTATCCATCAATTAAAAATTACTACCATGTGCATATACATAAATTGATCTGGTGAGTGTTCTGGTGGGTGTAATTGGTAAGTGATTTGAACATATAATAAGTATACTTATCATGATGAAATTAAAATACAAGAATTTGGAGGGCTGACCCCATGGTGTAGTCGTTAAGTTTGGCACCCGCTTTAGCAGCCTGGGTTCACAGGTTCAGGTCCCAGGCACAGACCTACACCACTCATCAGTCATGCTGTGGAAGGGACCCATATACAATATAGAGGCAGATTGGCAACAGATGTTAGCTCAGGGTTAATCTTCCTAAGCAAAAAAAAAAAAAAATTTCGATATTCATTTTTAAGTTCACTGTAATGTGATTTGTAGTATTAATTGAGTAAATATTTTTTTAAATCAAATATATTCCAAGTGTTGAATTGGTGCTTGGTATACAGTGGTGATTAAAACAGACATGCTTACTTTCACACTGGTTTATAAGTTCTATATCAACCATATCTCACTTTAACGGATCCTGGGGGAAATGGAAACTGTTAATGTAGTAAAATCGTTAATTTTTATAGTAAACCTCTGCACATACTTTTTAAAAAGCACTCTATAAGCTATCATGTAACAACTGAGAAATCTTTTTCCCAGCTTAGGATAGTATGATGTAATTAAAAAAAAACTATTATCTTCAAAGGTTATCTTTGGGTCACAAATAGTGAAAATTGAATTTAATTATTTAAAACCATAATTCAACTGAAATTCAATACTGTAACTACCATTTGATTATTAAGAAATAATTGTCACTTAAAGATTGAATGGAAATTATTATATCGTAAAAGACGTTTTTAAAGCATATATACCCAGGAAGTATGCTTTCTAAAAATAGTACAGCTTATGGAACAAACATCAATATGGACATTAGTTCCAATGGCATCTACATTGCCAGCTCCACTCTTTGCCTGGTTCACTGCCTTCCACAGATTTTCACTTAACTAAGCTTTAAATACAGGCTTCCTTTATAGTCTGAGGCAGAAAAAGTAGTCTTTCTTCAGCTTTGCAACGAACCTCCCATCTGTATGTGTTCCAACTATGTAGTCCCCCCTTATCCATGGGGGATACGTTCCAAGACCCCCAGTGGATGCCTGAAATCATGTATAGTACCGAATCCTATATATACTATGTCTTTTCCTATACATACATATTTGAGGTGCGACAGTAAAACTAGCAAGAATTTCTTTTTCCTTCACAATTTCACGCAGAGAAGATTTGTTCTTACCATAGATCTTAGTAACTTTAGCATATGATCTTTTATTTTTCCTTATTAAGTTGAGAACTTTCACCTTTTCACTTAAAGGAAGCATGTTATGCCTTCTCTTTGGCATATCTGAGTTGCCAGCATCACTACTCTTGTGCTTTGGGGCCACTATTAAGTAAAATAAGGGTTACTTGAACACAAGCACAACAACACTGCGATGGTTGATCTGATAACCGAGAGGGCTACTAAGTGACTAAAGAGTGGGTAGTGTATACAGCATGGATACACCGGACGAAGGGATGATTCACGTCCTGGTGGGATGGAGAGAGACGGTGCAAGATTTCATCATGCTACTTAGAAGGTGCACAATTTAAAACCTATAAATTGTTTATTTCTGGAATTTTCCATTTAATATTTTCAGACCACGGTTGACCGAGAGTAACTGAAATGTGGAAAGTGAAACCACAGATAAGGATGGACTACGGTAGGCTACCATGTATATGATCCACAATGGTAGGCAGAATGGCAGAACTCACCTGATGTCAACATGGTACCACAACTACATTCAAACTTTTTCCTACTTTATTTGAAAATTTGATTTTAAAATTGAAATTTAAAATTATACAGTATTATTTCCACTTCCAGGAATTATTATCACACGTGAGCAAGGAAATTGTATCAGGATGCTGTTTGTATAATTTTTGTAATAACTAAAGATTGAGAACAAGTTAAATGCCTTATCAATAGAGGACTGGTGAAATGAATTATGGTACATCACTGAATGGAGTATTTTGCAGCAATTTGAAAAGAAGAAGCTTACTCTATATGTACACATAAGGAAGTATCTTCAAAACATATATTAATTGAAGAAAAGTAGCAAGACAGTATGTGCAATACTCTTTGTATAATAAAAATTATGCTTGTATAGTCATAGACATTTCAAGGAGGATATACAAGAGACTAACTTTGGTTATTTCTGGGGATTAGAAAGGAAGGCAGAAATAACTACGGGTCTTAAATTCACAGCAAGATTCCAGTTATGCAATTGGCCTGACTGATTATCGGAATTAGGCACTTGCCTCTATACATAGTTAATTGACATCCACCTGTCAACAATGTGCTAGTCAACAGGTACGGCATGAGCACTAACCTGTCAGAAGAGAGATCGGCAGTAAAAACTCAGCAGTTCAGGTGAGTACCTGCTGAATACCAGTCCTGCTTCTCAATTGATTTACTACATTAGTTGGATTGGTAGTAAATGCAATTTTAAGCTCACACTCAAAAATGATTCCTTAAATACTGTAAAAGCTGAGCATCCTTGTTAATGAAATTGCTGAAATACTGAATTGATTAACCAAAGCCCTGTCTTGACATTTAAGGTGTTTTCATTATTCACAAGCCCACTTCCCATTCCCACCCCTGCCAATGGTTAACAAATTATAAAGCATAACATACAAACAGTTCAATGGAGAAAACATCTACTATGGAAATTCCTATCATAAAGAAACCCATGTTTGCCCTCTTTGTTTTGACAGCAAAAGAGATGGAATACAATTCTGGAAAATGAATAATTTGTTTCAAAGCCAAAGGAAAAAAAATATTGCATTGGCCACTAGATGGCCCCCATATATTTTTCCCTCTATTATAATAAGAACACGTAAGAAACAAAACAAGTGAGAGAGAAATATTTAATAAAATAATGTATGACTCATTACCTTTTGCCTGAATATTCACATATAGAAATTATGACTCCTCATTTACCACTTATTTAGCATATCTTCATATTGTGGAATTTGTGAAACTCTCCTACATTTTATCAGTAACATTTTCAATGGTGCCTATGAAAATATTTTAAGAATTAAAAGTTCTAATGTTTAACTTCTTCTGGGCAAGGCCAAAATTCTTCATCTAATTTTGTCCCTGATGGCTAGCAACAGCAATTTTTTTCTTTCTTAGTTTTGAGTCACTGCTATGATTCCCACATACTCCACTTCTCTATCTACTTTAAGTAAATCCTCCCTCTTTTTAAAACTTTATGAGTTTAAATTTTGAACATAAACAAGTCATTAACTCAGATATTCATAGCTTTCTCTCATTTATCATTTTGTATATAGTATTAAAAGCCAATAACGTTTTTCATGTAAAAATGACAGTTAACTTAAAATGCCAGCTGATTTGTATTTCATTTAGCTCATAACCCATTTAACAATCAGCTACTTCTAAAGAGGTGCTTTCATTATTGTGCATTTATAATGGAAATATCTAAGATTCCTAAAAATAGTAAAGAATAAGTGATTGCCTTAATGATTAATCACCTGTAGTTCAGCTAGTTACAGAATATCAATGTGTATCACATTTCACTAATGATCATTATCTTGATTTTCTCATTTTCTGCTTTCCATAAAAAAAGGGCTAATCAGTTCCATGTCCTGTGAAGTTTTAAATAGAAAACAAATTTAACGTCCCCTTGCAAATTATATTTTCCTTATATGCTATCCAATTCAGGCACTCAAGTCTAGTTCTGTACAGCCTAAAATCATGCCCCAAAGTGACCTGTTTAGAGAATCTTCAATTCTGACTTCATGTTTTTATGGACATTTTTCTGTTTCCTAAGGGCACTGCGCACTACTGAAAAGACTTGAGATGCTGCAGGCTGCTATTATCACCTCTTTCCCCTTGATGATCAAGCTTGCTTCCTTTGTTCAGCTCTTTTATTTATTTATTTTCTCAGACCATGGAATCTGCTTAATTCTGAGGAGGTTTTAGGGTTTGAGAATTAAAAAACATTGAATAGCATAAACACAACTTTAGGACAGCCTTCCTACCCTAACATTTTGCCTTTGGAAAAGCAGAGGCTGGAAAAGTGACTGAAGCAGTTCTTTGAGTCAATGATTGATTTTCCCCCTGCTATACTACTAAAATGGCATTGAGATTTCAAAACCACACCGCAGCAACCAAATCAGCAGATTTTCAATACACTTAGATCTCTCTCTTTCCTCGGGAGAGAAGTATCACATGAAGCCAAAATCACCCCAATTTTGTTTGTTTCCTTATTTGTTTTATACATTAAGAAGTCATTAAATGCAATAAAATATGACTATGAAAAATATTATCTATGTATAGGTAAATTTTATGCTTTGTTCATATTCTCCAGCTACTTGTAAAAAGAGCTCCTTAAGTCTAGTGAGGCACTGAGACACACTGCCCTCAGGTCAGTTCCCAGGGTGATTTCTAGGTCCTTTGCATGTAACAGTCTATTTTTCTGTTCTTTTTATTTTTTTGTGTATTTTATTTTTCTTCGTTCCAGAGTCCTTCATTGAAAGGTTAAGAATAATATCTACAAATAGGTGTTTTATCAGGGGGAAACTTTGTACAGAGAGTCATTTGAAGGACTCTTTCCCTTTTCTTTGAATGGCTTATTAGAAACCCTTCAGAAAACACATCCCCTCAGGCAATTTCAATCTATTCAAATTCCCAGAGAACTTTAAAGGTGTTAGTTTCTAAACTGTCTGTTTTACTGTATAAGTCTTCTCAGATGGCCTTGGAGGAGAGGGATATTGAAGAGAAGAAAGGAGATGAGTTCATGACCCCCCCCCTCCCCGGGCCCCCGGCCACCATGATTTACAAAGACACCATCTAAGAAATGATCTTTCATCTGCATAGGCTGTACTTACCTGTAAATTTGAATTATGGAATCAGAAACTCACAGAATAAGGAAGAACTGTGAAATCATTTAGTGCTGATTTCTCTCTATAACATCTCTATCAAGCATTTTCCTGGCCTCTTTATAATCTTGTTCAGTTACTGGGAATTGCCCACGTTGGAGGCAGAGCTTTCAAAAATTATCAGAACTTCAAAGATAAGGCTAAAACCCCTTTATCCGTGCCCCATCCTCCATTCCATCTCAGTCCCCTTTACAGAGGTAACCACTATTTTAACTCTTATTGGCTTTTTACTATACTTATCGTCATATTTAAGTAGTCATAAAACATATGATATTAATTTTTTTCTTTGCTATTTTTATTAAACAATATGGCTTGGAAAATTTTCCATGTCATAATAGACATGCTTCACTCTTTTTAAATGCTGCATAGGGGCCGGCCCCGTGGCTTAGCGGTTAGGTGCACGAGCTCCGCTACTGGCGGCCGGGGTTCGGATCCCAGGCGCGCACCGACGCACCGCTTGTCCGGCCATGCTGAGGCCACGTCCCACATACAGCAACTAGAAGGATGTGCAACTATGACATATAACTATCTACTGGGGCTTTGGGGAGAAAAAGGGGAAAAAAAAAAGAGGGGGATTGGCAGTAGATGTTAGCTCAGGGCCGGTCTTCCTCAGCAAAAAGAGGAGGATTGGCATGGATGTTAGCTCAGGGCTGATCTTCCTCACAAAATAAACAAACAAATAAATAAATAAATAAATAAATGCTGCACAATAATCCATAACATGAAACAAGGTTTATTTAACCATTCTCTTTTTAGGTTTTTTCCCATTTTTCACTATTATAAACAGTGCTACAAAGATTCTTTTCCACGCCTCCTTCTGTGTATGTTCAAGAGTTTCTCTTGGGTAGATATGGAGATTTGATTTTTAGCAGGGAATTGGGAAGGTAATTGACATTTACTGTAGCACTTTCATTCAACAAATCCATTCAAGAAATATTTATTGAGCACCTACTAAGTTCCAGACATTGTTCTAGGTACTAGGGATATAGCAAGTAATAAGAGAGACAAAGACTCCCTTAACATTTTCTCATTTAACTGCCATAATTACCTTCACTGTTTGCCTATTTTACAAGTGAGGAAATCAAAGCTTAAAAAAGCAACTTACAAAAGTAAGGACTGTGATTTGAACTCAACATCTATCTAAATCAAGAGTACAGGTTCTATAGCTTCTCTTCACATTCTGGAGAGCTCTTACTATTAAAGAGTTCTTTTGTTTGTTGAGATGCAATTTCAACTCCTTATATATTTCCGCTACTTTCCTAGAACACTTTTTCGGAGGTCAAGTCTAATTCCACTTTCACATTACAATTTTTGAAAAAAATAATATCAGCTACCGTATTTTAAATATTTACTATCCACCAGACCCAAAAAGTATCTTATATATAGCAAGTCATTTAATCCTGATAAAACCTCTTTGTGGTTTATTTATTTTACAAACACTTATATCACAGTTAATATCTATCAGGCATTGTTTTGAGTGCTTTACAGATAATAATAATAATTCAGTACGTCCTCATAGCAGTTCTAAAGTATAGTTGCTGTTATTATCCAAATTTTACAGAAGAGGAAAATGTTAAATTTTAAAGAGAGATTAAGTAATTTGCTCAAGGTCACAAATTTGTGTAGTGGCAGAGTTGGGATTTAAAGTTAAGCAGTGTGTCTCTGCAACTACTTTCTTACTCTACTATGCTACCTTTCTTTTTTTTTTTTTTTTTGTTTATTGCAGTAACATTGGTTTATAACACTGTATAAATTTCAGGTGTACATCATTATACTTCTATTTCTGCATAGATTACATCATGTTCACCACACAAATACTAATTACAACCCATCACCACACACATGTGCCAAATTATCCCTTTCGCCCTCCTCCCTCCCCTCTTCCCCTCTGGTAACCACCAATCCAATCTCTGTCTCTATGTGTTTGTTTATTGTTGTTATTATCTACTACTTAATGAAGGAAATCATACGGTATTTGATCTTCTCCCTCTGACTTATTCACTTTGCATAATACCCTCAATGTCCATCCATGTTGTCACAAATGGCTGGATTTCATCGTTTCTAACAACCCAATTAAAAAATGGGGAAAAGACCTGAACAGACATTTCTCCAAAGAAGATATACAGATGGCCAACAGACACATGAAAAGATGTTCAAAATCACTAACTATCAGGGAAATGCAAATCAAAACTACAATGAGATATCACCTCACGCCCGTCAGAATGGCTATAATTAACAAGACAGGAAACAACATGTGTTGGAGAGGATGTGGAGAGAAGGGAACTCTCATACACTGCTGGTGGGAGTGCAAACTGGTGCAGCCACTATGGAAAACAGTACGGAGATTCCTCAAAAAATCAAGGATAGAACTACCATATGATCCAGCTATTCCACTGCTGGGTATTTATCCAAAGAACTTGAAAACACCAATGCACCCCTGTGTTCATTGCAGCATTATTCACAATAGCCGAGACTTGGAAGCAACCTAAGTGCCCATCAAGGGATGAATGGATACAGAAGATGTGGTATATATACACAATGGAATACTACTCAGCCATAAGAAACGATGAAATATGCTACCTTTCTTTAAAACATTTGAGAATGAGTGTCATGCAATCCCCTGCCTTTCCCCTGTCCCAGTATTTCTTATGACATTGATAATGTCTTCAGCCTGGTCTCACCAACTAACATTAGAAATCAGCTTCATCATTTTATTTATTTTCCTCTCAATGCAATGCAATTTGTTTATTTTCTTTTAGAATGTGGCTCCCTGAAAAGATACAGTATTCTAAGTGATTATGGAACCATCCAGAATTCTAAATACTATGTTACCATTATTATAGCCTAAGATCTCATTAAATTTTTGGTAGCCAGATCCATCTTTTGATTCATATTGAATTTACTGTTGTCACCCCCCACCTTATCCTTATTATATATTACTATGATAGATTCAGCGCATATGATAGATTCTAGCTGGCAGACATTTGAGGATCCTGACTCTGCTATTAAACATAGAGCCTCTTACTCACAAGTAGGTATTATTTGCATATTCTATGAGTAGGTTCTCACTATATCTTCCTCCAAATAAGTCACTGATAAAAATATCTAAATGTAAGTATCAAGGACAGAGCCTTGCGGCTCACAGCTAGAGACTTCACTCCAGCTTGGCATTGATTAAAAAACAAGGCGGCTTTAGATATAGTTGTTGAATTAGTAATTAATCTACTTACATGTCCTTGTATTCCACTCATATTTATCTACAGGAAAATAATTATTAAGTATGTTAAATGCCTTGCTTTGTTCATCTATACTATGTCCTCTGAAATTCCCTTATCTACAAACCAATAAGTTCATTAAAGAAAAGATTGACTTACAGTGGTTTGTTTTTATAGAAAAGCTGGTCAGAAATTACTTGAATTATCTTCTGTAAAACCTATGTATTCTCCATTGCTTAGTAGTCATTCATCCACTTATTCCAGAAATATTTGTTGGGTGCCTACTGTGTACCAGACACTCTTCTAGGTTCTGAGGATATAACAATGAATTAAACATAAAAAATCTTCACATCATAGATGTCACATTCTATTATAAACAACCAGTGCCTTATAAAGCATAAAGAAGACTCATAGAGTTTATTTATATTGCAGAGCCAGATGCTAACTACACTTCACTGCTGGTTCCCCAGTGTTATGATCTTCCATTTTGCAACTTTTAAAGCTGCAGACTGAGGGATGCTCTGAGGCCAGATGATTACTCCTGATCAAAAATGAAATAGGCCTTAGGGGTCACCACTTCCAACCTCCTAGACAGCATTTAAATCCCTTTTACAGCAACGCCCAACCCTTTCACAGCTCCCCAATCTGTTGAGCAGGTGCTCAACAATTTTATGATTACAAACCCTCAGACTTGATGGTGTTGTTTGGATACTAGCTAGAGTATAAGACAGGATTCAGACGTGCCTGATTTTGCTCGGTCAAACTGGGTAGTGAGCTGCCAGACTTTTTGCATGGTAGACTAAGGGACCTAAGCTACATAATATCCATAATGAATCCACTTCCTTTGCCTTTTCAGATTCTAGAGGCTATGCACATCACATGGCTTATGGCTTCTTTCTCTCTCTTCAATATCAGCAACAACGGGTCAAGTCCTTCCCACATCACATCACTCTAACCAATTCTGCCTCCCTCTTCCACTATGAAGGACCCTTGTGATTACAATGAACCCACTGGGCAATCCAAGATAATCTTCCCATTTCAAGGTCCTTAACTTAATCACATCGCAAAGTCCCTTTTGCCATGTAAGATAACATGTTCACAGGTTCCAGAGATTAGGAGTTGGACAGAGTCATTATTCTGCCTACCACACCCTCCTTCCGGTCTGAGTTGTATTTTCTTTCCTTTTTTTTGTTTTTTTGAGGAAGGTTGGCCCTGCACTAACATCTGTTGCCAATCTTCCTCTTTTTCCTTTTTTCTCCCCAAAGCCCCAGTACACAGTTGTGTATCACAGTTGTAGAGCTATAGCAGTTCTATGTGGGACACTGCCTCAGCATGGCTTGATGAGCAGTGAGTAGGTGCCCAGGATCTGAACTGGTGACCCCCGGGCTGCTTACCCGGCCTACCCCAGGCCACCAAAGCAGAATGCTTGAACTTAACCACTACGCCACCAGGCTGGCCCCTGTATTTTCTTTCTTTTTGAGTTATTTACTATCTTTGCTATTTATGTGATAAAAATATTCATTTGCCTTTCTTTTCTTTATTCCTGCCTTGTTGTAGATTCAGCACTGCTCACTGAGGTCAGATCAGCTTCCTTCTCATTCTCCCTATTTTCACCCTTACACTTGTTCCCATGAAGTTTTCCAGGATTTTCTTGAGTCAGAAGGTCTATATCATTAGTGGACAGGTAACTGACACTATGAACAGCCTTACTCTACCTCTCTTAATATTTTTGTTTCCAAATTGTTCCCTACCATTATTAGTCTTGCCCTGCTTGGTAAGTACGAGCATGAGGAATATAAGAATGCTGGTCACATTGTGTCTAGTGATCTCACATATCTAACCAGATAATCTGACTCTGTCAGTATTCTTGATACTTAGAAGATCTTCAGGATTTTTTAAAAAGGTGGTATGTGTGCATATATGTGTGTGTGTGTGTGTGTGTGTGTGTGTGTATGAGAGAAAGAGAGAGAGATACAGACTTAGTAAATTTGCTTCCCACATTACTACATAGCATATCCAGTGTTTGTCTGTGGAAAGTCATCTATTCACTCCCCTTTATGCACCTCTTTGTCTCCCTACTGACTCCCTTCACACTGTCTTCCTGCTAGGTCTGAGTCATCATGACTGCCTATCTTTTCCTTAAACTTGCTCAAATCTATCCAGATGTTTCTATGATGGATTTTTATGGTGGCAATTTCCACTTTAATTCCTTGTATACCATTCCAGTATGAGCTACATAGTGGCTCTATTGTGGACATGTCATTTGTTCTTTGAATCATTCTGTTTTATCCCTTCCTTTTATTGCTTTTCGTATATTTTGACTCAGCAGAGCATGATCCTGACTGATACTGGGGAAGGTAGCCAAATTCCTTCCCTGCCCCTTGATGGTCTTTCTGCCATGTTTTAATATCATTGTACTCAAAGCTGAATTTGTTTAGTCCCCATGTTCCTCCGGCACTGGCACACATCTTACCTTTTGAGAAACTGATTTCTACTATTGTGTAGTTAAACAAAAGGAAAAGAATCAAAGCTTAACTTTCATTTTGTATTTGCATATAATTCTAATAAGTTCTATAAGTGGAGTTTCTTTTTTTACCTGCAAATTCCTGTGTAGACAGGGGGAGGGAATTAGTATTTATTAATCATTTCTTATACACTAGGCCCTGAGATGGGTGCTTTAAATCTATCATTAGTAGATTTTTAATCTACTAATTTGCCCAGGCACATTTTCATAGCCTTGATGAGGGACAATTGACAATTACAAGTTCTACAAAGTGTGAGAATGCTTTCCAAAATTCTCTTCAAGCTGAAGAAGTGCTCTTCCAAAAATATCCTTTTATACGTGTATCTTAGTCAGCTTGCACTGCTATAACAAAATACCATAGACATGGTGGCTTAAACAACAGGCATTTATTTCTCACAGTTCTAAAGGCTGGGAAGTCTAAGATCAAGGCTCCAGAACATTCAGTTTTAGGTGGGGGCCCTCTTCCTGCCTTGCAAACTGCGTCCATCTCACTGTGTGCTCACTTGACCTTTCTTTTGTGCTCACTTAAGGAGAGAGAGCAAGCGAGGGAGAGAAAGAGAGAGAAAGATCTTATGTCTCTTCCTCTTCTTATAAGGACACATCATGAGGGCACCACCCTCATGACTTCATCTAAACCTAATTGCTCCTTAAAGGCCCTACCTCCTAACCTTGGGAGTTAGGGCTTCAACATATGAATATCGGGGGAATACAAACATTCAGTCCATAATAACATGGAAAGCAGTTAATAATAATATTTGGATGCTTGGTATATATTAAGAACTTTCTGAGTATTTCAAATACAATATCTCACTTCTTTAAATGTTTAGCCCTGGGCAAATATGTTGAATCATTAACAGTAATGAATTTTAAACTCCACAAAACATTTCCAATTATCTAGTGGGTTTAGTTGTCCCAAGGGAGAGAATTAATGTCTAGAATCCATCCCCTTCACACACTATTTTTTTTTTAAGGGTAACTTTTATTCTGTTTTCAGAGCTTTTTTTTTTTTTTTTTTTTTTTGAGGAAGATTGGCCCTGCGCTAACATCTGTTGCCAATCTTCCTCTTTTTTCTCCACAAAGCCGCCAGTACATAGTTGTATATCATAGTTGTAGAGTCGTAGCTCTTCTATGTGGGACACCGCCTCAGCATGGCTTGATGAGTGGTGAGTAGGTCCGCGTCCAGGATCCAAACCAGCGAACCACAGGTCGCCAAAGTGGAACGCGTGAACTTAACTGCTACGCCACTGGGCTGGCCCTGTCATTCATACACTCTTAAAAGGAACTAATATTTACTGAGAGCCTACTATATGTTAAGTACTTTGCCAGGCAATTTACATATATAATTTTATTAGTATGGGTACCCAAATAAGCTAGTGTAGGAGAGGAAAAGTTTCTCCTTTACCCTCTTAGGGTCTCCAGCTGGGTCTAAGAAACTGATGTAAGACAGATTAACAGGAGAAAAGCATATAAGTTTTATTAGAATTTTACATGTACATGAGAGTCTTCACAAGAAAATGAAGTCCCAAAGAAGTGACGAGATTAGAAAGCTTATATATCTTTTAGACTAGAAATGATAAATTTGTGAAGAAATGGTAAGTCAAAGGGGTTTGAGCTAGGAGCAGTAAATTGTGGGGACGTGACTAGGAGATATATGGGGGGAACTAGTGGAAGATAGGAGTTATTTTAGTAAGTTTGTACAGATCCATTTCAGAGTCGATTTCTAGTCTCTGGTGATAAGGACGTTCTTCTCTTCCTAGTACAGGGACGGTAGATTTCTCATGAGAAATTTTATGGCCTGTTTTTAGGTAAAAAAGAGGAAGTCAGCATATTTTGGATGGCATGTCCTGAACTCCTTCACTAGGATGGGGATGGGAAAGGATTATCATTCCAGGCAGAGAAAACAGGAAATTGAAAGACCAGGCATGAATGAGATTGAGTTTTTTGATAACGACAAGCAATTTTGGGAAGGGGTGATAGTGTTATTGCTATACTCCTCTTTCCGCACCTTTTCCCTTTAAGTTCTTTACCTCTCAGTAGCACTCAGTAGCACTCAGTCCTTTACTGCTTCCTATCTTCTGGGGTACATTCATAGCAACATAAAAGACAAACGCCTCTCTACCATGATATTAAATGCAAATCTCACTTTACAGCCGTCATCTCTAATCCCATTACTACTCCCAGCACACACAAGAGCTTTCCTGAGCACTGAGAAAGCAAAATCTTTTCTGACTGAGTTCCAAAGCTGCTTCTTTGTTTTCTCTCAAAACTAGTTTTTTCATGGAAAAAACAAAAAAAATCTTGATTGGTGGGTTCCTGGATCCGAACATAAAGTCTGCACTGAAATGTAAGCTTTATGAGGGCAGATATTTTATTTGTTTTATTCATGGTGCCAATTACACACACATAAACACACACACATACCTTCTTTTACTTCAGTGTACTCTAGTTCCTTTACTTCCCTCATATCCCAGCAGCAACTCTACCTCCCTTATATAACCCTACTACATACCTTTCTCTCTACTTTCCTCATAAGCTCCAGGTTAGTAAGGGAAAGGAACATTGAACTTAACTATATAATTTTTGTGTTATATAAGCCTGAAAGAACATAGGCTTTCATACACAGCTTTCAGCTGTCACCTATTCATGTCGTTAGGCCTGTCTTGTGCACCCTACTGTGTGACAGATGATGTTAGTGCCCAGAAAGATTTTTGGTTCTCCTCTATTTTCAAGCACATTCCACCTCAAAGTTAGATATACAGATGTGATTTGTTTTAGCCAATGAATTGTTATCAGAAGCATCACTTCTGGGAAGAAGGATTTAAGAGTCCTTGCACCATTCTCCATGCTCTTTCTTCCCAGATTCTAGAAATCATGGAAGCACGTGTTGATAAGGGGTCACAAGATTAAAGCAATCTGGCATACTGTGCCACTATATGGAGCACAGCTTCCCTTAAGGACTAACCTAGACCTGAGGCACTTTGAATGAGTGAGAAATATACTTTTGTTGTGTTAAGCTGATAAAATTTTGGTGGTGTTACTTCAACATCACCCAGCTTATCTTGGTACAGAAATTAGATACATAGAGAAAAGAAGGACATCCTGCCATTTGCAACAACATGGATAAACTTATGCTAAGTGAAATAAACCAGATGAGGAATGACAAATACTGCATAATCTTATATATATGTGGGATCTAAAATAGCCACATTCATAGAATCAAAGAAGAGAATGTTGGTTGCTAGGGGCTACGAGGGAAGGTGAAATAAGGTGGTATTGGTGAAAGGGTCCACGATTTCAGTTATGTAGGATGAATAAGTCCTGGAGATCTAATATACAGCATGATGACTATAGTTAATAATACTGTATTGTATACTTGAAATTTTCTAAGAGGGTTTATCTTAAGTGCTCTCACCACAAAAAAAGAAAGAAAATGATAACTATGTGGAGGTGATAGATGTGTTAATTAGCTTGATTGTGGTGATCATTTTACAATGTATAAATATATCAAAACATCAAGTTGTACACCTTAAATATATACAATTTTTATTTGTCGATTATACTTCAACAAAGCTAAAAAAAAAAGAAACTGGACACATTGGATACATAGAAGTAGGATGTTACAAAAGCATAAACTATCTGGCATTGTCTCAGTGGTTGGAAGAGGTGCAACTAGGAAAGTATTAGAGGCTGCAAAGATTGTAATCTAGATTATGGGAGTAGAACTCTTATCGTGTGATAAATGGCAGAGCAGATCATGTAGCTAATTCACTTGTACCTCTAGAGAAGGATGTTGGAAAACTAAGGGAGTTACAACAAAGAGTTAAGCTCAGGAAAATTTGGCCAATTTGTAAGCTGACGTGAAAAGAAATACAGTTCAGAAATTCAGATCATTTTACAGTTGAATAAATAAGACAACTACGTCTCAGTTTAGAATCCCTCAACTTAAAAAAAGATAAGATTGAGAAAAGCTTTGAACAATAACCGTTCAGTAGATTCTTTCTCCCAAGTGAACTGCCTCAAGGCAAATCGATTATGAGTATGGGTATCCAGTAAATCTCTCCAGTTGTATGGAATGACTCAGAATAAGAGCCAAAGTGTATGCTTTTTTCACTAAAGCCCTAAGCTCGAGGTTCCAGCTTTTAGGTCAAGACACAGAGGTAAGGGGAAAGAAAGCAAAGAAATATATCAGTTCTGTGAATTACATCTTGAAAGTAACTGTGGGTTCTTAGAACATGTTGTTGACTGCAATCAAATGGTTAAGGATTTACTATGTTTTCAGGAGATTTGTACTGCCAAGAAAACCATAGCTCTGGAATAGAAATGTCCATCTGCTTAAGACTTAAAACAATCCTTGTACCTCTTTTCTTTCTGAGTAAGAAGTAAGAAAATGTTGCTAGTCCCCAAGTAATGTGTATTTCCCAATGCCCATTTACTTGGAGTCAAAGAGGATGATGGAAAGGGAAGAAGAACATCCCAGATGGCAAAGCCAAGATATATGGCTCTAAGGAGCCTCTTGCCAGGTTTAAATCATCACGTAATTCAAAGATTTGTCATCACCAGGGAATGGCTGTCCATTGGGATTTCAGAGTTGCTAAAACCATTCACTGCTTTTTGTCTCCCATTGTTCCCTTTTCCAATAGGGGTACTAAATGAGATGATCCTGTCCTTGCCCCACCAGGGTATGCTGAATATGTAAGGAGCAGATAACTTGTCTTTGTAATTTTAGGAACCATCCTGGACTCTGATGTAGGCAATTTTCAGAGATCCTAGGCTTTGTGCTCACTTCCCTGAAGGGATTCAACTTTTTGGTTTCTCTTCTTCAGAGAGGGAGGGAGTATATATGCTTGCAAGAGGGAGAGTGAGCCAAATATTTGCTGGGCAGAAGGGTGAACTGTGGTAGCCATTTATGCTGCATGACAAATAAGTCAGTCCTCTTTTCCTTTCAGTCATATATCTTCCTCAAATAAGATGAGGCTTTGCTTTGGATAATCCTGGCCTATCCTGACTGAAACATAGCTCCACTGTGTAGTACTGTGCCTGACATATATAGATACTTAATAAATATTAACTGGCTGAATGAGTGAAATAATTAATTTGGGACTTGACCCTCTTCAATTGTGTCTATTTAGAACACAAAAGATGATACACTGTGACTCAATCTTCTAACAAAATCAGAGGATGCCCCAGTACTTTCTAGCTCAATCTTTATCTAGACCATGATTTGATCCTTGGAAAGTTTCCAGTCTAACAACATTGGTTATCAACTGCAGTATTTTGAAATGCCTGTGAGTTAAGATTAGTTGTAAAACCCTTCATTCATTCATTTCTTCAACAAATACTTATTGGGAGCCTATCACATGCTAGGTAGGCATTGCTCAAGGAACTGGGGTATATAGTAGTGAACAAGAAAAAGTCCCTGTTTCTAAAGGTAGGGGGAAACAACAATAAAAAAAATGAACATATACTTGATTACAAATTGTGCTGAGTCTTATGAAGGAGAGATAGCTAGTGCTATGAGAGAATAACAGAAAGGACTTAATTTAAATTGAATGTCACTAGGGAATATTTAAGGAAGTCATCTTTGGGTAAGTGGACTCTGCTGAGACCTGAAGGATGACTAGGGCTTAGCAAGACAAAGATTGCTGGAAAAAATATTCCAGGCAGAAAGAACAGTATTCTTTTACTAGTGCAATTAAAGTTCCAAAGACTTTTTATTTGTTTTTAATAGAGAGGAATTTAGATTATTCCTGTAATAACATTGACTTTCATTCTGATATACCTTCTTAAGCAAGAAAGAAATGGGTGAAATTATATTCAGAGCATCACAAAATGTGCATAAATAACTCTGGGTATCTGCAGACAATGTGCCTCAAATGTAAATGTCATGGTTGAGAACCACTGGTATAAAGAGACTGATTTTAGAGTTTTGTGGTCTTTTTTGTATTTGTTTTGTGGTATTGTAGTGCTAAAATAGTTTTTTTTTAATATTTAGAACATTCTTAGTATTGAGCTTCTAGTTTCGCTGCCTTTTTCCTAGTATTTTAGACTTATTTTTGCTTTGAAATTTTAACTTTTGTGTTTTGAGATAACCATCATTTCAAAGTACTTACTGTCGCTTTACGTTCTTAATGCTTTAGTGCTTCAGTATTTTTAAATTTCTCTGTGTTCTTTTAAAAAAGTTTTTATTAGTTGCTATGTTCTAGACCTTGGAATGTTTTCAGGTTGATTATATTGCATAAACTGATATTATTTCCTGATTAAACCACTGATAATATTATTTTGAATCATTTAATAGCACTTTAAAACTTTAAGCATTTTAAAACAAAAGGTTTGGATCTTTTTAAACTACATGTTATCATTAACTTCCATTGAGTATAGATAAGTTGAATCAGAAAAACAATAAACTGAATATCTATCAAAACAGTCATTATCATCTAACCACAAACAACCCAAATGTAATAAATGTATTAGTTCTATTATTCTTCATGAAATAATAAAAAAAAATTACTGCATCGTTTTCAAATAAATTGTATGGTGTAAATGTGGTAAAATTTAATTCCCATAACAAAAAAAGAAAAACAAACAAGATCCCATTTCAACTACCAAGCCTTACACACTATGCTTACATATTTAGTTCTAAATATTGAGGGGATTTTGACAAAACTCTTTCATTTGATAGCTAAAACTCTGTAAACAAAATGAAATGCTAAATTTAATTAATAATAGATAATTTCTTCTCAATTAACAGTGCAGAGTATGCCTTTATCTGACTAAAATTGATAAAAACAAGATGACTCATATTAAAGAGATCAGTGGTACTAATGATTCATATACTTCTTTTCTCTCTCTCAATACCCAACCTCAAGCCACCAGTAAAATATTCTAGGAAATTTTAAAGGTAGAAAACTTATTTTTCCAGAGTAGACAATAAAGATGCTTTTATAATCTCAGGCTACCTATCTATCATCTATGTATCTATATTATGTATGTATGTATCTATCATCAAAGGATATAACAAAAATCCTGTTATAATAATAAGCCCAGGATATATTTGGAAACTCAAGTGATAGGCTCAGAAGTTTGGGAAAAAAACACAAGTAATCCTTATTAACTAAATACCTACTCTGGCAATTTAAAAATGTGCCAATTTTTTAACACTCCTCCCATGGAAATTTAGGACCTAATTCCCCATCCTTTGAATACTGAGCTGGCTTGACTAATAGAACTTGGCAGAAACGAAATTCTGGAACTTTTGAGGTTAGGTCCTAAGATGTCTTACGGCTTCCGCCTAGATCTCTGAGAGCATTTACTCTTGAAGCCCTGAGCCACCATGTAAGAAATCTACTCATCTGTGACTGCTTTGCTGGAGAGATCATGTGAAGAAACCCTGGGACTACTGGAGAAACAGTCCCAGAAGAATTCAGTCTTCTAGACATCATTGCTAAGACATCAGGCAAGTGAACAAAGCTGTCTTGGATACTCTAGGCCTTCCTAGCCATCAGCTGAATGCGATTGAGTGACACCAGTTGACACCACGTGGAGCAGATGAATCATTCAGCCAAGCATTGCTGGAATTCCTAACACACAAAACCATGAGCTATAACAAAGGGTTATTTTTTTTAGCCACCAAGTTTTGGAGGAGTTTGTGTCAGAAACTGTGTGAGCTTGATTTACGGTACTTGCAAGCTATCTAGCTGACAGAAGGCCTGGGTCAGAGACAAAGGAATTTATTACTCACAGCAAAAGGAATCACAAGAGCTTCATGTCATTTTGTGCAGCATCCTCATGCCAGCCATGTCCCACTGGGGCAACCCAAAGGGCCCATGATGGATGCCTGTACATGCAGTGGGTTGTGTTACAGGAGAGTAACATTAAATTTAGAAGATTCAACAATTTTATAGAAAGCAGAAGCAAACCTACTCTTTGTTTGGAAGGACATATTACCTCATCCTTCAGGGTTTCTTTCTGCAAAAACAACCTTGAGAAATGGTCTAGGTAAAAAGTGATTAGGGCCTTGAAGTTTTGGCATATCCACTGAGAATATGCATAGATGCTCAAGGGCCATGGAGGATTTCTTTTCCCAACAGAGTGTTACACAACAACACATTTCATTTTCTCTTGGACATTTATCCTGTATAACAAGAGCATAGCCTGGTCCCTGGGTACTGAGAAAAAAAATTACAGTTTTTTGTGTGGAATCTCATTGGGAAAAGAAATATTGTATGATAGAGACTTGACACCTCTTTATAAAATTTCTTGTCTCAAGTTTAAAAACAAAACACATTTCCTTTTTAGGCTGGTCTTCAATTTCAATTCCCCTTTCCTCCCGTTAACACAATTTTAAAGTGGGGATTTTTAATATGGTGTCTTAGTTGCATGATGGGATTAGTGGAGTATGTGAATGTCCTGAAACTGTGTACAAAATGTTATTTACGTCCATTTATACATTTCTTTTTCTGGGGAGATAATACATAGCTCTTATCAGATTTTCAAAGAAATATGTGACTTAAGCAAGGTTAAGAATAGTGAAGATATGGGGGAATTCACTATTTTTATACTAATCAACCTAGAGATTTATCTTTAAAGCCATAAAAATGCTTCACTCACCATCATTGCCAAGCCAATCTCTAACCACTGACCATTCCCAAATAGCTTGTTACTGTACTATGTGGGACAGCGACTTTGATGCCTCTGGAAAATCTCTTTCCCACGGTTGAGTGCGTGTTATGAGGAAATTTTATTGGCAGAATTGGATTAGGCACATCAGGACTGTGAGAAATCTAACCTGCACAAATGACATTAATCCTTTTTCTGATTAGAGTAAGCCAGCACAAGCACACAGATTACCTAGTCTTAGCTTTCTCAAATTATTATTCCTCTATGAAATATACAGTCTCCATGGAACTGGATAAAACAGGCCTTTGGAACATAATCCTTATTCACAAGAAGCCAAAGATCTCAGAGTAGATCTGGTCCCTTCTGACATTATACCTAAATTAATAGCACTAAAGTTAGCAACACAACTAAAATCTCAGGTATCGGTATAAATCCCACTTTCTCCTCCTCCTCCTGTAACTGGTCTATCTGCATAGCATATATCCCATGTCAACATTTATAGGTCTCATTGCCTCCTTAGTATATGCAAGGGTATACGATATATTTAAAAACTGTTATATTTTGATCACCCTAATTCCAAATAGATTAATACTAATTTAAAAAAATTAATTATTTGAGAGGTTCAGGGGTTGTTTTTGGGACAGATTCATTTCTTGATTGTCAAGGGCGTCTGTTAAACTGAACTCATTTTTTAAATTTTGACTTTAAAGCAAGTCTTTTCAGGTCCAGCAGAGATTTAAAGCAACTTATTTCATTAAATTAAAATATAGTACTAATTAAATGACTTAAAACAATTATTTTTTAAAAAAGATACAATTAATTTGAATCACAATAGCATTACACCCTCATCCTCCAATTGAACTCCTATCTCCCACTGTATCCTAAATACATCTACATATGTGAACACAAAAAGCTGGCTACATATAAATTTGATTTTATCATAATGAAAATAAGCTGAATGCCAAATCTTGAACTTTGGTGAAAAAGTAGTAGTAGTACCTTTTAGAGAATACCACTGATGTGTTTTCTCCAGAATATAGCAAACCATTCCTGTTCACATTTAATGGATATTATATTTTGTCTTTTCAAAATGATTCTTCATAGATCTAAAATATTTTCCCAATTATTCTCATTCTGATGTTCACCCATGACTAAATTAGCAATACTTTTTTGAAAATGAGCTATTGCATAACTTTCACTTTATTAAATATTCAATGTGGCTATATTCAATTAATATACTTATTTAGATACTTAGCATTTATTTAGCTAACTCAAATAATTACAGTGATTGTTCCAGTAATTAAATGCTACAAAGGTTAATATGCTTAATTGCCTCAGACTTTGAAAACTTCTTTTCTATTTTGGAATGTCAACAAAATGGTATTACATAATCAGCATGGAGATGATTTCAGGTATATGAGAAAGCCCCACCTCCAGCAATATCAACTAAATCTGCTGAAATGCCTTTCATATATTGCACACATATATTGTCTCATATATTTTAATGAAAAGAGCCATTTTCTGTGACTTATGGAATGCAGCTTAAACTCCCTGAGCCTCAGTTACCCCATCTGTCAAATGGAGATAATATCTATCTAACTCATAGTGTTCTTTTAAGACTTTAGTGAATTGTTGGTTAAAATAAGCATCACTTCTTGACTGTTCACTGTGTTCCAGGTACATGTGTGAGCTGAAATCCAAGCAATGTACAGTAGTCTAGCTGAACTAAAAAGACAGAGATCAGAGTTCAGAGTAATTAACATGTCTAGAATCTGTGCAGCAGATTACCAGAGACAAGAGTGCTGTGCAGAGAGGGCTCTGAGTCTATGTGAACATCCCCATGCAAGTCCTTGGCTGAGACGTGGGCTGCAAATGTACAGGATAAGACTACCAAAGACTTACCAGAGTGTGGTTGCTGTAAGATTGCAAGTAGAGCAGTGGTACTAGGGGCCCGCCAGTGTTGTAGGACTTTGAAGTTCTGGCACACCAGAGAGGAGCAATCTGCTTAACGCTATGCTGATAACCCTAGCATCCTGCTGAGACATCCAGAAAGGCTGTGCCTTAGGAGGAAGGACCATGTCCTCAAGCAGGGATCGGCAAAGTTTTTCTGTAAAGGGCTGGGTACTAAATATTTTAGGTTTTGTGAGCCATACAACGTCTCTCACTCCTCCTTTTCATCCTCTTTATCTTTCTCTTCATCTTATGTCTTCTTTTTAGACTCCTTTAAAAATATAAAAAACATTCCTAGCTTGGTGATATAGAAAAACAGGCTCATATAGTTTGCTGACCCCTGTTCTAGAGTGAGGTCTAATGTAGAATCACATTAACACAGCCTAACACCAAGACCTTAGAAAATTCTAGGTGAAAAGAGTTTACAGGTTGAGTCTTTCCATGTTATTGGGGCTTTGAGAATACCTTGGGTTTTTCACAAACCTGCCTTAAAAATGTGTAAAACCAAGCCTATCCACATTCTTGGTGATTAGACAGTAATTGAACTCTTTATAAGATCAAAAATCAGTACTCTTCAGAGGAAAATAAAAGAATCAGGGTATATACAACATATGAGTCACGAAGGTCAATATAATATAAAAAATACTAGACAATGAAACAGAAAAATATAGCCTATTGTCAAGAAAAAAAGGAGTCAATAAAAATCAACTCTAAAATGGTCTAGACGTTGGATTTAGTAGACAAAGATTTTAAACTAATCATTAAAAATATGTCGAAAGTATTAAAGAAAATGTGATTCAAATTAAAGGAAAATGTGGTATTAATGAGTGAACAGATAGGGAAGATTAGTATAGACTATACATAGAAACTATATATAAAAATCAAACAGAAATTTTAGAAAGGCAATGCAGGATAAACAAAATGTAAATTTTACTTTCTTGGTTAACAATAGATTGGTGATGGCAGAAGGAAAAAAGTGAACCTTAGGGCCAGCCCTGTGGCTTAGCGGTTAAGTGCGCGCACTCCGCTACTGGTGGCCCAGCTTCAGATCCCAGGCGCACACCGATGCACCACTTCTCTGGCCATGCTGAGGCCACGTCCCACATACAGCAACTAGAAGCATGTGCAACTATGACATACAACTATCTACTGGGCTTTGGGGAAAAAAAAAAAAGGAGGAGGATTGGCAATAGATGTTAGCTCAGAGCCGGCCTTCCTCAGCAAAAAAGAGGAGGATTCAGCATGGATGTTAGCTCAGGGCTGATCTTCCTCACAAAAAAAAAAAAAAAAGTGAACCTCAATACAGATAAAAAAAAATTTCCTAAGAAAGAAAAAAGATTTCTTTAAAAAAGTTAACAGGGACTGGCCCCATGGCATAGTGGTTAAGTTTGGTGCATTCTGCTTTGGCGGCCCAGGTTCATGAGTTTAGATCCCGGACACGGACCTACACCACTCATCAGACATGCTTGGTGGTGATCCACATATAGAGTAGAGGAAGATTGGCACAGATGTTAGCTCAGGGCTAATCTTCCTCAAGCAAAAAACGAGGAAGACTGGCAACAGATATTAGCTCAGGGCTAAGCTTCCTCAGCAAAAAAAAAGTTAATGGAGTCACAGAGAACATGGAATGATATGAAATAGTTTAAAGGAAGTAATAGATACATATACAAATATAGCTGGAGATTTGTACACATCTAGAAATAACTGAAAAATTTTCAGTGTCTCCAAAGGTATGTAATTGGAATCTGGAAAGAAAACAAAGTTATAAGAAAAAAAGAATATTTAAAAAATAGGAGTCACATAAGCAAATTGGCGGGGCAGTTACCTCCAAATGTCCATCCTTCCACAGAAACATTGAAAAACAAGTAGATATTTTCAGAACCAACATTCAGTGATCTCTGGAAAATAGTCAAAAGTTTACAGCAACCAAGTGAACACTGAATTTAAAAAAAAAGGCAACAAAAATGATAGGAAAATTTTGTGGGATTTTTGCTTGCCTTTGCCCCACACCTTCGCTGGTTCAGAAATAGTCTTGAAGATGACAAACTGCATTCCTATGGTGAGACTCTGATCTCTTATTTTGAATGGAGTATAACAGATCATAGCTACAAATTATCAAGTTTGTTTGTTTTAATCAGTTTAGGGGCTACTGAAATCTAAGACAAGGCATTATTCTCTGTTTTGCCTAACTTGAAACTTAGGGCAGAAAAATGGCAGGTATTGTTTGAAAATATTGTAAGGAGAATGAAAAGCTGGCTGCTGCCTGGGGCAAAAGGTTATGGTTGAGACATACAACAGACTACCGAAAGCCTGGAAGGAAAAGCTGGAATGAGAGTTTCTTTGGGAAATTAGGGTACTCAAAAGTGTGAAGATATACTAGATAATTAAGAAAGCTTCATGCATGCCTAGGACAGGATGCATGTTCTGAAAAGACATGAGAAAATCCTAAGCTTTTACCTCTGGCTGATCTCCTGGCTCAGTGCAAGCAGGAAATAAAGGCTAAGGCAGACTTGTAAACAGCCCCAGAACAGAGCCATACTGAAAATACTTAGAGACATGTTATTTGTGTGCATGGTTTTTTGTTTGTTTTTAATCCTGGTGTTCAAAGAAATTTTTGTCAAAACACTAGTGGAACACAAGATTAAAAAACAGAGACTTTAGTGACCACACGTGACAGGGAATAGTGGATTTCTAAAAAGAATGGAAAACTCACTTACCATAAGTATGACTATAGCCTTTAACAATCAAGAACAGTAAAGTTTTGAGAAGAGATAATCTTATTTCCAGAGTTATTACCCTATAATATTAAAAATGCCCAATTTTCAACAAAAAATGACAAAGCATACAAAGAAACAGGAAAGTATGTCCTATTCAAAGAAAAAATAATAAACTGACAGAAATCATTCCTGAGCACAGACATTGGACTTAGTAGAAAAAGACTTCAAATCTACTGTCTTATTAAATATGCTCAAGGCTAAAGGAAACCATGGACAAAGAATTAAAAGAATCCATGAAAATGATTTATGAACAAAATGAGAATATGAATAAAGAGATGGAAATTATTAAAAAAACAGATATTCTGCAGCTGAAAAATAAAATAACTAAAATGAAAAAATTCTCTAGAGAAGTTCAAAAGCAAATTTGAGCAGAGAAAAAAAATTCAGTGACCTTGAAGATAAGATTATTGAAATTATCCAGTCTCAGAAACAGAAAGAAAAAAGAATAAAGAAAAGTGAATAGAGACTAAGAAAACTCTGAGACATCTTAAAGCATACCAATATATGCATTATGGGGGTCTCAGAGGAAATGAAGGAGAAAAAGAGACAGAAAGAATATTTGAAGAAATATTGGCCAAAAAATTTCCCAAGTATGATGAAACACCTGAATCTACCCATCCAAGATAATCAACAAACTCAAGTAGGATAATCTAAAAGAGATTCACATTAGTATACATTATAATTAATGTGTTGAAATCCGAAGTCAAAGAGAGAATCTTGAAAGCAGCAAGATGGAAGCAACTTGTCACATATAAGGGATTCTCAATGAGATTATCAACTAATTTCTCGTAAGAAACCATGGACAGCAGAGAGTGGGGGGAAGCTGTCATCTAATTCTATATTCAGCAAAACTATCCTTCAAAAGTGAAAGGGCAATTAAGATATTCCCAGATAAACAAAAGCTGAGGGAGTTTGGTACCAGTAGAGTTGTCTACAAACAATAATAAAGAGAGTCCTTACATTGAAATGACAAGACACTAGATGGTAACTTGAAGCCATATGATTAATAAAGATCTCTGGTAAAGGTAACAACATAGGTAAATATAAAAGCCAGTATTATTGTATTTTTTTTTTTGTAAACACACTTTTTTATTTCCTACATTATTTAAAAGACAAGTGCATAAAATAAGTATAAATCTACGTTATTTGTCACACAATACATAAAGAAGCAACTTGTGACAGCAACAACATAAAGGGGCGAGAGGGAGTTATGTAGGATTAGAGTTTTTGTATCTTATTGAAGCTAATTTGGTATCAATTCAAACTGGATTGTTATAAATTTACTATGTTAATTATAATTCCCATGCTATCCATTACGAAAATATCTAAGCCAACATACACAAAAGGAAAGGGAATCAAAACATGTCACTACAAAAAATCAACTAAACCACATAAAAGAAGGCAGTAATGGAGTAAATGAGGGGAGAAAAGTATAAGATATTTGGAAAACAAACAGCAAAAAGAAAGTAATAAGTCCTTCCATATCAGTAATTATTTTGATGTAAGTAGATTAAACTTTCCAATCAAAAGTCAGATATGATCAGAATGGTTAAAAATACATCATCCAATTATATTCTTTCTGTAATAGACTCTTTAGATCCAAAGACACAAATAGGTTGAAAGTGAAAGAATGGAAAGAGATATTCTTTCTTTTTTTTTTAATTTATTTTTTTTTGTGAGGAAGATTGGCCCTGAACCAACAACTTCCAATCCTCCTCTTTTTTTGCTGAGGAAGACTGGCCCTGGGCTAACATCCATGCCCATCTTCCTCCACTTTATATGGGACGCTGCCACAGCATGGCTCGACAAGCGGTGTGTCGGTGCATGCCCGGGATCCGAACTGGTGAACCCCGGGCTGCCGCAGCAGAGTGTGCACACTTAACCGCTTGCGCCACCAGGCTGGCCCCCAAAAAAGATATTCTAAGCAAATTGCAACCAAAAGAGAGGTGGGGTTTTTATACTAATGTTAGAAAAAATTGACTTTAAGTCAAATATGGTTACAAGAGACAAAGAAAAACATTACATGTTGAGGAAAGGGTCAATTCATCAAGAAGATACAAATATAAACATATATGCATTAAAAAAAACAAAGCCTCAAAATATATGAAACAAACATTGTCAGATTTGAAGGGAGAAATAGTTTTAAAGTAATAGCTGTACATTTCAATATTCCATTTTCAATAACAGATAGATTATCTAGTCAGAGGAGCAACAAGGATACAGAAGACTGGAATAAAATTATAAACCAACTAGACATAACAGAAATACATAGAACACTCCACCCAACAATAACAGAACACACATTCTTCTCAACAGCAAATAGAAAATTATCCAAGATAGACCATATATTAGGCCTCAAAACAAGCCTTAATACATTTTAAAATATTGAAATAATACAAAATGTCTTCTTGACCTCAATGGAATGAAGGTAGAAATCAACAACAGAAAGAAAACTGAAAATTTTACTAATATGTAGAAATTAAGCAACACACTCAAACAACCAATGGATCAATCAAAAAACTCACATAGGAAATTGGAAAATACATAGAGATGAATGAAAATGAAAACACAACATACTAAAACTTATGGGGTACAGTGAAAGCATTGCTCAGAGAAACACTTATAGCAATCAATGCCTACGTTAGAAAAGAAGAGTTTTCAAATGAATAACCTACTTTACTTCTTATGGAACTAGAAAAAGAAAAGTTACAATATCAATACTTCCCAAAGGGATCTACAGATACAATGCAATCCTTATCAAAATTCAAACAGCCCTTTTTATATCAATGGAAATACTGATCTTCTAATTCATATAGAATTGCAAGGGGTCTTAAATAGCCAAAATAACCTTGAAAAAGAAAAACAAAGTTGGAGGACTCACACTTCAATTTCATAACTTATTATACAGCTATATTAATCAAAACAGCATGGTTCTGGCATAAGGATAGACATATAGACCAATGGAATAGAATCGAGCATCCAGAAATAATCCCATTCATCTATAGCCAACTGATTTTAGACAAGGGAGCCAATAAAAGTAAAAGAGGAAAGACTCTCTCTTCAACAAATGGTGCTGGGACAACAGGATATCCACATGCAAAAAAAAATGAAGTTGGATCCCCACCTTATATCATATACAAAAATTTACTCAAAATGGAATAATTACTTAAATATAAGATCTAAACTATAAAACACGAGAAGAAAACACATGGATAAATCTTAATAACCTTAAATTTAGCAATAGATTCCTATATATGGCACTAAAAGCATAAGCAACAAAAAAACAATAGATAAATTGGACTTCATCAGTAATAAAAACTTTTTTGTATCAAAAGACATTATCAAGAAAGTGAAAAGATAATCCACACAGAAGGAAAAATATTTGAAAACTGTATATATGTTAAGGGACCAGTATTCTGAATATATAAAGAACTCTTACAACTTAACACCAAAAAGATAAATAACCCAATAAATAAATGGGAAAAGGACTTGAATAGACATTTTTCCAAAGAAGATATACAAATTACCAACAAGCACATGAAAAAGTGCTCAAGATCATTAATCATTAGGGAAATGCAAATCAAAACTAAAATAAGGTACCACTTTACACACATTAGAATGACTATAACAATCACAATAAAAAGACAATAACAAGTGTTTGCAAGGATATGGAAAAATTGGTACCATTTTGAATAGCTGGTAAGAATGCAAAATGGTTCACCAGGAATGCAAAACAGTTTGGTGGTTCCTCAAAAAGTTAAAGATAAAATTACCATATCACCTTGAAACTCCACTCCTAGGTGTATATCCAAAGGAATTGAAAACAGGTATTCAATCAAATACATGTACATGCATGTTCATAGTAGCATTATTTACAATAGCCAAATGTTGAAACAGCTCAAATGTCCGTAAAGGGGTGAATGGATAAACAAATTGTGGTATATACATACTATGGAATATTATTTAGCCATAAAAATGAATTAAGTACTGATATATGGTACAACGTGGATGAACCTCCAAACCATTATGCCAAGAGTAAGAAGCCAGATAAAGTATGTCACATATTGTATGATTCCATTTATATAAATATCTAAAATAGATAAATCCATAGAGAAAGAACACAGATTTGTGATTGCCAAGGACTGTGGGGAGAAGGAACAGGGAGAAAGTGTTTAATGGCTAAGGAGTTCTGCTTTGAAGTGATGGAAATATTTTGCTATTAGATAGAGGTGGTGGTTGCATGACACTGTGCATTTACTAAATGCCACTGAATTGTTCACTTTAAAATGGTTAATTTTATTTTATATGAATTTTATCTCTATAAATTATTTAAAAAATAATTGTCCAAATATTTTTTTCCAAATTTGATGAAAAACATGTAAGAACCTTAGGGAACCCCTACAAGAGTAAGTAGAATGAAAACTACCCTAGGTAAATCATAGTGAAACTGCTAAAACCAGAAGATAAACATAAAATATTGAAAGCAGTCAGAGAAAAAAATTCACTTTACATACAGTGGAAAAATGATAAAAATCATAGCTGATCTATCACTAGAAGCAATGAAAGTCAAGAAAAATAGGGAAAATATCTTTGAATTTGCTGAAAGAACAACAAAACTTTTAATTAAGCATTCCATAAGCAGTGAAAATATTCTTCAGAAACAAAGGCAAAAGACCATTTCAGATAAACTGAGAAAATTTCTTACCAGCAGTGTGGCACTATAAGAAATACTAAATGGTATTTATAAGATTAAAGGAAAATGATGCCAGATGGAAACTAAAATCAACAAGAAGGAAGAAACAGCAGTGGGAATGGTAAATCAGTGTGTAAATATGCAAGACTATTTGCTTTTTATTTTTCGTAATTCAATTTCCTTAAAATACATCTGACTGTTAAAAAAAAACAATAACATTGTACAGAAACATTTACAACATAAAAGTAAACAATAGCACAAAATCTGGATGGTGAATCAGATATCATTTTCGTGAAGTGGAAAATGGGACATTATAAGTCAAGATGATAGTAGGAAGTTTAAAGTGAGAAGTAGGAAGTATGAAGTAGGACATGTGAAGTGTCCTGAGTGAAGTTCGAAGTGGTAAGTGGTACAATATTTAATTAGTGTTTTTACTATTATTCTTAAAACTGTATAGATAGATCTATTTTATAGACATTTGCATGTATAATATACATCATAATTAAAAAAAAAAGTCTAGTCTAGTTTAAAACTTCAGTCTCGTATCAAATAACAAGCTCTTCCCCTCCTCCAGAGAAGGCTATGAATATAGCTCCAAGGCCTGGAGTGAAGAAGAGGGCATACTCTGCTAATAACTTACATCCTCTTTCTTCTCAGTGCTTGATTTTCCTCTGCTATTGGTTACAAGGAGAATAGGTGGGGAAAAAAATAGAGAGTGGCTCTTTATTTCACTGATAGCATTTTGTAGACTTCTTGGTTATAGTTGCTGATTTTCTGACTATCAAACAGTCTCTGCCCTCTGTGTGACAGGCACCCAAATGCTGACTCTTGCATGATGTGCACACATAAGCATTTTTGAGGATGCTTAGGATTTCTCCACTGCACAGTTCCTTGCCCTTTTCACCCCCTATCAACCAGTAGTCCACTGGAGAACTCACACCCAGCTACTTTCCTCAGTGACAATTTAAACTGTAGATACTCAGGTATCGTTCCTATGTTGAGCTATAGAAGTACAGGCTGCTCTACTGGCATCTCTTCTTTCCTTCTTTCCTCAAGTCTCTTTTTTTTTCTGATCGAGTAGGTATGGGGCATAACAGCAAGCCTGCTGTCGAAGCAAACACCTAGCCAGGGAATAAAATGTCTCTCTGCTCTTCTTACATGAACCCCAAATTTTATGACTGTTTTTCCTTGGAATGCCACACAATTGGGTATCAAGAAAAAAGTAGCACCCTTTCCCCACTACCATAAGGAGGCAGAGGAATCATTTAATAGCACTCTAGCTTCCCTGGTGCTCCCCCTATATACAGGGGTGAAGTAGTAGGGTGGTGGTTGTTTATGGTATGGGTGAGCTGGGACACCTGCAATGTGACGTCTGGACTCAATTCTGGGCAGCTTGATGGAGGCTCCTTTCATAAAAAGATACTTAGTGACTTAGTTTCATTTTTTTTCCTTTTCAGCTGTGGCTTCTAGCGGACACCCCAAGGCAATGAGAAATGTCCTATTCAATGTTATGTTACATTAGACTCCAACATTTATTGTGTGTCCTTTAGCAAGTTTCCTATATTCTCTGTTTCACTTTTTGTATCAATATATTGGAAAGAATAATGCACTTACCCTTTTAGAGTTAAAATATAAAAAATAAAATAACATTAAAAAAAGATTAAATAAGTGTGGATGTAAAGGGCTTGTACAGACTGTGTTAAGAAAATTTTATAGAGTACTTTTAAATGTTTATTTGGGGAAAAACAGTCTTGTATTTTCAGTATAAATGAAACCAATACAATGAATGTAATATTTCATGACTTTTGGGAAAAAGATCTCTTACAGAATGTAAACTTGACTACATATTCTTAAGTCAAAATAAATTATATCATTAGTAAACACAATACACAAATCAATGGATTGGTTATAGAACTATAATTATTCTTTGGTGAAATACATTTTCTTAATTTTATCTTTGGCTTTAAATTTGGTTATTCTATGCATTTGATTAAAGAAGAGATTATTCTTTGGAATTTGCTCAATTTTTTAAACCTAAGAACTTTCATTACTTTGCATTGTTTTCTTCTCCAAAACAGCAGGCTACTTATATTATACTGGATTACCCACTTTGGAATTAGGTACTGAGATGATTTGTTATGATATACATTTGATAAAAAGTAGGCATACTATTTGATGATAGTATGTCTCATAATTGGGAATTAGTTTGATAGTTGTGAAAATTAAGGGAGCTTATTTCTGTAAAGCACTTAGCAAGGTTCCTGGCATATAGGAAAGCCTCCATAAATGCTAGCTATGATTATAATGATTATGAAGCTTTCCACACAGGCTTTTAACTATTATCATCAGGCCAAATTAACTTATAATAATAGAATGCTAATAGGAGAAAAATAGAGTTGGACAATGATAATTGAAAACTATATTCACATGACTTCTCCATTTTAAAAATCACATATTTCATGTTATTAAAATAATGTTGAATAGGGAAGACAGAAAATACAGTAATTCTTATCCAGAAGACTGTCTGGAAACAATGGTTTCAGGGTTAATCACATATCAAAGGGCATTGATCAACCTTTTTATCTATGACATAGTGATAATTGTTTTTTTAAAGTTCGCTAAATTGAGAAAAGATAAAAATGATGGACACGTTCCATAAAAGTTTAAAACAACATAAAACAAACATTTGGCCTTTTTTACACAGAGCCTTTGCTCTGAATACACAAAATCAATAGTTTGAGTTCCACATTATCTTTCTGATATAAACTATATCAGATAATTCATTTTTTACAATTTGCTTGAGTTTCCTTAAAGTGGATAAGAGAAAAAGAAAATTGGCAAGAAATCTGAGTTCAGAAAAATTCTAAATGTTAAGGAAATTTTCCCTTTGTTTGCAATCTCATCCATACCAAATTCAAAAGCAATGTTTAGAAACACACTTTTAATAAAATTCTCCAAAAGACTGATATTAGTTTTCATAGAAAAAACAACTGTCTTTTTGTATTTATATTTCATCACTTTACATAATATTTCCTTGAATTACTTAATACATTAACATGTACAACTGGCATAAACAAGTTTTGGAACACACTCAACAGATGCTTGGTAAGCATAGAATTTGAATGGTTGGAGGAGAAACATGTGAAGGTACTAAGAATACAGCCAACTAGCAGTGAGCATTTAGCCTGCCCTGGACATCAATTAGAATGCTTTATAGAAGAAACAGAGAATCCTATTGATTATTTTGCCAATTCAGCTAACTGGTAGTCTGGTAAGGGAGCTTCTTTGTATTATATTCTAATAAGATGACACTTTAAACTTCTATAACTGAGACAACTGATCCAACTGATCCATTTAGTCACCATCTCTAGGAAGTATAGATTTTTATCAGTGAGTTTAGAATTTTATATTTTCATTTTTATTGGAATTAAAAAAATAACTAGATCCCCTTTGAACTAAAAGTGAGCTTCAAAGAACCAGTCGTGTGTTACTTTCCTCAACCTTTTCTTAAAGATGCCCTCTCAAAAGGTAAGTAATTTAAAATATACCTAGAACATAATTTTAAACTGTTCAAATCGTAGAATAGTTCTCTTATAATAAAGGAGCATCGGTTTTGTTCCTCAGAATGTGCTGTGTATTTGGGAGATGGTCATGGGCATCCTCTCTTGGTGTCTTCCTGCACCACTAATTAATCTTAAATGTATATGAAGCCTTTCCCTCATATATTGTGATTCAGAGTTGCAGATGTCCCCCAGTTCCACCAAAAACGAAATTTGCATTTCTTTTTCTCATTCTTCTTTTTCTTTTGGGGTGATTTTCAAAATGTTAAAGTAGAAAAATCCACTTTTACTCTATCGTTTTAAAACCAGATTTCTCAATCAAATCTTCACAAGAATAGTTCAATTTAAAGAAATGTAAATAAACATCTAAAATTAAAGTCATTCTTCACACACAAATATTTCATAATTTCTTTGGAAATTAAATCTTCATACTTGATGCACATTATTTCAAAGGTCACTGACATAATGATTTATTCAAATATCCCAAGCCTCAAGTGAACAGCAAGGTATGAGAAGAACTACTTCTTAGCTAAAATACAAATAATAGAGACTACCTTAATATTCTGTTTTGTTTTGGAATAATTTATGATTTATAACTCTAATGTTTTTTATTATAAATTCCCACCTTTTATTTTAGTATTATTTTTCTTAATTCTGAAAAACTGCCTCTGTCATTTCTTAGAATGAAAGTCTGTCAGTGATAAATTCTTTAAGTTTTCTTTTATTTGAAAGTGTATTTGCTTTGCTTTCATTAATGAAGGCTGGATATCAGATTTTGCCAGCCCTTAAATATGTTTTTCAGAGTGCCATGACCAACGTGGTGGAGTGAGCTGTTCCTTATGTTTCTCCCCCTCTGATTTACAACTTAAAGGACATTCGTTGACCAACCGAGGATACACACACAACACAACAGGACACCTGAGATACCTACGCAGCTATATATCAGCAGGTGCATGGACTGGGTCCCCAGGAAGCAGTGGAGATATGTTAGAGTTCCCCTATCCCTCCCCAGCAGCAGCAAGCCAGGTCACAGGTCTTCTCACAGTGGCCAGCACTACAGTAAGAGGAGGCAGGGACAGCCCCGACTGTAGGCAAACACTATCCTGGCTCATGAGAGTGCACTCTGTACCACCACGGCGCTGCCAGTGGTAACACACCCTGGTGCAACTGTAAGAAGAGGTGGCGGTAGTCCTGTGTGTGTGCACAAATACTTTCCCGGCCTGTGGGAGTGCCCACCACGCTGCTGTGGCCCCGCAAGTGGAAATGCACCTCAGTGCAATTGTAAGAAGAGGCAGCAGCAGCCCTGTGTGCATGCATGGATGCTTTCCTGGCCTATGGGAGTACCCACCATGCTGCCAAAGCTCCAACGAGTGGTCCTGGCTCAGACCCCATGAAGAAGCCCTGCCCACCAAGCAGAGCAGCCAGTGTGACTGAAAACAGAGGCAGCGGCAGCCCGGCACAGGCACGGATGCTATCCCGGCCTGCAGGAGTGCCCACCATAATGGCACAACTTCTGGCAGACAGGGTGGGACCAGACACACAGCCCCTGCTTCCCCTTAGTGGTAGCAGGTGGAATCTGTGACCTGATACAACCACAAATGCACCGGCAATGGATTAGGTCATCAAACACCATGAAAAACTGCAGTAACAATTCAGAGCAGAAGGAAAATGACAGGTCTCCAGAAACCAAGCCTGAAGTCACAGAAATTTATAATCTAAATACAGAGAATTAAAAATAACTGTCATAAAGAAACTCAACAACTTACAAGAAAACTCAGAAAGATAGTTCAATGAGCTCACAAATAAAATTAATGAGAAGAAGGAATACTTCACCAAAGAGATTGAAATTATAAAAAAATAAAACAGAAATTCTGGATATGAAGAACACAATTAATGAGATAAAAAAATAATCTAGAATCCTTAAAAAATAGAGCTGACATTATGGAGGGAAGAAGAAATAATTTAGAGGATAGAAATATAGAAATGCTTCAGGTGGAGGACAGAGAACTAAGATCTAAAAAAATGAAGGAATTCTTTGAGAAATATCTGACTCAATTAGGAAAAGCAACATAAGGATTATGGGTATTTCAGAGGGAGAAGTGAAGGAGAAAGGAGCAGAGAGCTTGTTCAAAGAAATAATAGCTGAGTACTTCCCAAACCTGGGGAAGGAACTGGACTCACAAATACATGAAGCCAATAGAACTCCTAATTACATCAATGCAAAAAGACCTTCTCCAAGGCATATAACAGTAAAACTGACAAAAGTCAATGACAAAGAAAAACTATCAAGGGCAGCAAGGCAGAAGAATATAATCTACAAAGGAACCCCCATCAGGCCTTCAGCGGATTTCTCAGCAGAAACCTTACAGGCTAGGAGAGAATGGAATGATATATTCAAAATACTGAAAGACAAGAACTTTCAGCCAAGAATACTCTATCCAGTAAAACTATCCTTCAGGTATGATGGAGAAATAAAAGCTTTCCCAGATAAACAAAAGTTAAGCTCCGGAGTTCATTGTTACTAGATCTCCCTTACAAGAAATGATAAAGGAAGCCCTCACACCTGAAACAAAAAGGCAAAGGTCTACAAAGCTTTGAGCAAGGAGATAAATAGACAGACAAAATCAGAAAACTGCAGCTCTCTTTCAGAACAGGTTAGCAAACACTTAATTATAACATAAAAGATAAAGGGAAGGCAAGCATCAAAAATAACTATAAACACTTCAATTTACTGAAAGTCACAATACAAAACGGAATAATTTGTGACAACAATAACTCAGAAGGGGAAGAGGAAAGGGATAGAACCTGCTTTTAGGTTAATGGAGATAAAAGGATATCAGAAAATGGACTATCCCATCTACGATATCTCTTATACAAGCCTCATGGTAACCACTAAACAAAAAATCAGAGCAGAGCCACAATTCATAAAGAAAAAGAAAACTGAGAAAACCACCACAGAGGGGCTGGCCTGGTGGCACAAGCAGTTAAGTGCGTGTGCTCCACTGTGGAGGCCTGGGGTTCAGCGGTTCGGATCCCGGGCACTCACTGACGCACCGCTTGTCAAACCATGCTGTGGCGGTGTCCCATATAAAGTAGAGGAAGATGGGCATGGATGTTAGCCCAGGGCCAGTCTTCCTCAGCAAAAAGAGGAGGATTGGCAGATGTTAGCTCAGGGCCAATCTTCCTCAAAAAAAAAAAAAAATAGGGGCCAGCCCAGTGGCGCAAGTGGTTAAGTGTGCACGCTCCGCTGCGGCGGCCCAGGGTCCACCGGTTCGGATCCCGGGCGCGCACCGATGCACTGCTTGGCAAGCCATGCTGTGGTGGCATCACATATAAAGTGGAGGAAGATGGGCATGGATGTTAGCCCAGGGCCAGTCTTCCTCGGCAAAAAAAGAGGAGGATTGGCAGATGTTAGCACAGAGCTGATCTCCTCACAGAACAAAAAAAATAAAATAAAATAAAGAAAAAAAGAAAAACCACCACAGAAAACCACCAAAGTGAAATGGCCATCAGAAATACAAGGGAAGAGGGGCTGGCCTTGTGGCTGAATGGTTAAAGTTCCGCATGTTCTGCTTTGGTGGCCCAGGTTCGAGGGTTCAGATCCCGGGTGTGGACCTATTCCACTCATCACGCATGCTGTGGAGGTATCCCACATACAAAAGAGAGGAAGATTGGCACACATGTTAGCTCTGGGCTAATCTTCATCAAGCAAAAAAAAAAAAAGGCAGAAGATTAGCAGTGGATGTTAGCTCAGGGAGAATGTTCCTCACCAAAAAAGAAAAAAGAAAAGAAAAGAAATACAAGGGAAGAGAAACAATGGAAATATAGAACAACTGGAAAACAAGAGATAAAATGGCAGTATTAAGACCTCATATATCAATAATCACTCTTTATGTAAATGGATTGTATTCTCAAATCAAAAGACTCAGAGTAGCCAGATAGATTAAAAATAAGACCCAACAATATTCTGCCTCCAGGAAACACATCTCAGCTCTAAAGACAAACATATGCTCAGAGTGAAGTGATGGAAGATGATACTTCAAGCAAATGGCAAACAAAAGAAAGCAGGTGTTGCCATACTTATATCAGACATAGCAGATCTCAAGGTAAAAAAGACAATGAGAGACAAAGAGGGGCAGTGTATAATGATAAAAGGGACTTTCCGCCAAGAGGACATAACACTTATGAATATATATGCACCTAACACAGGAGCACCAAAGTATATAAAGTAACTATTAACAGACCTAAAGGGAGAAATTAACAGGAGCACAATGATAGCAAGGGACCTCAACACCCCACTTACATGAGTGGATGGATCATCCAGACAGAAAATCAACCAGGAAATCATGGATTTAAATGAACCACTTGATAAGATGGACTTAATAGTTATATATAGATCACTCCATCCAAAAACAGCAGAATTCACATTCTTCTTAAGTGCACATGAAACATTCTCAAAGATAGACCATATGTTGGAAACAAGGCAAGCCTCAATAAATTTAAGAAGTTTGAAATCATAACAAGCATCTTTTCTGGCCACAATGCTGTGAAACTAGAAATAAACTAAAAGAATAAAGCTGGGAAAGTCACAAATATGTGGAAACTAAACAACATGCTACTGACCAACCATTGGATCAATGAAGAAATTAAAGGAGAAATTTAAAAATACCCAGAGACAAATGAAAATGAAAATACAACAGATCAACTCTTATGGGATGCAGTAAAAGTGGTACTAAGAGGGAAATTCATAGCAATACAAGCCCATCTCAACAAACAAGAAAAGTCTCAAATAAGTAATCTTAAACTACACCTAAGAAAACTAGAAAAATAAGAACAAGCAAAGCCCAATTCAGCAGAAGGAGGAAAATAATAAAAATTAGGGCAGAAATAAATGAAAAAGAGACTAAAAAAACAGTAGAAATGATCAATGAAACTAACAGCCAGTTCATTGGGAAGATAAACAAAATTGACAAACCCTTAGCCAAACTCACTAAGAAAAAAAGAGAGAAGGCTCAAATAAATAAAATTAGAAATGAAATGGAGAAATTACAATGGACACCACAGAAATACAAAGGATTATGAGTGAATACTATGAAAAACTATATGCCAACAAATTGGACAATCTAGAAGAAATGAATAAATTCCTAGACTCATACAACCTTCCAAAACTGAATCAAGAAGAAATAGAGAATCTGAATAGACCAATCACAAGGAAAGAGATTGAAACAGTAATCAAAGAACTCCCAAAAAACAAAAGTCCAGGACCAGATGGCTTCTCTGGAGAATTCTAACAAACATTCAAAGAAGATCTAATACCTATCCTTCACAAACTATTGTAAAAAACTGAAGAAGACAAAACGCTTTCTTACTCATTCTATGAGGCCAACATTACCCTGATACCAAAACCAGGCAACAACAGCACAGAGAAGGAAAATTACAGGCCAATGTTGCTGATGAACATAGAAGCAAATATCCTCAACAAAATATCAGCAAACCAAATACAGCAATACATTAAAAAGATCATACACCATAATCAAGTGGGATTTATACCAGGGACACAGAGATGGTTCAATATCCACAAATCAATCAATGTGATACACCACATTAACAAAATGAAGAATAAAAACCATACGATCCTTTCAACAGATGCAGAGAAAGCATTTGACAAGATCCATCATCCATTTATGACAAAAAGTCATATACCCAATAAAATGGGTATAGAAGGATAGTACCTCAACATAATAAAGGCCATATATGACAAACCCACAGCCAACATCATACTTAACTGTGAAAAACTCAAAGCTGTCCCTCAAGAAGAGCAGCAAGACAAGGGTGTCCACTCTCACCACTCCTATTCAACATAGTACTAGAGGTTTTGGCTAGAGCAATCAGGCAAGTAAAAGAAATGCACAGTATTCAAATTGGAAAGAAAAAGTGAAACTCTCGCTCTTTGCAGATGACATGATTCTATATACAGAAAACCCTAAAGAATCAATCAGAAAACTATTAGAAATAATCAACAACTACAGCAAAGTTGCAAGGTACAAAATCAACTTAAAAAATCAGTAGTATTTCTATACACTAATAACAAACTAGCAGAAAGAGAACTCAAGAATACAATCCCATTTACAATAGAAACAAAAAGCGTAAAATATCTAGGAATAAATTTAACCAGAGAGGTGAAAGACCTATATACTGAAAACTATAAGACATTATTGAAAGAAATCGACGAGGATATAAAGAAATGGAAAGATAGTCCATGTTCATGGATTGGAAGAACAAACATAGTTAAAATGTCCATACTACCTAAAGCCATCTATCAAGTCAATGCAATCCCAACCAGAATCCTAATGACATTCTTCATGGAAATAGAACAAAGAATCCTAAAATTTATATGGAACAACAAAGGTCCCAAATAGGCAAAGCAATCCTGAGAAAAAAGAACAAAGCTGGAGGCATCACAATCCCTGACTTCAAAATATACCACAAAGCTATAGTAATCAAAAGAGCATGGTACTGGCACAAAAACAGACACACAGATCATGGAACAGAATTAAAAGCCCAGAAATAAATCCACACATCTATGGACAGTAAATCTTCGACAAAGGAGCCAAGAACATACAATGGAGAAAGGAAAGTCTCTTCAATAAATGGTGCTGGGAAAACTGAACAGCCACATGCAAAAGAATGAAGGCAGACCATTATCTTACACCATACACAAAAATTAATTCAAAATGGATTAAAGACTTGAATGTAAGACCTGAAACCATAAAACTCCTAGAAGAAAATATAGGTAGTACACTCTTTGACATTTGTCATAGCAGCATCTTTTTGAATACCATGTCTACTCAGGCAAGAGAAACAAAAGAAAAAATAAACAAATGGGACTACATCATACTAAAAAGCTTCTGCAAGGTAAAGCAAACCATGATCAAAATGAAAAGACAACCCATCAACTGGAAGAAAATATTTTCAAATCATATTTCCAATAAGGGGTTAATTTCCAAAATAGATAAAAAACTCATACAACTCAACAAAAAAACAAACAACCCGATCAAAAAATGGGCAGAGGATATGAACATTTTCTCAATGAAGATATACAGAGGGCTAACAGGCACATGAAAAAATGTTCAACATCACTAATCATCAGGAAAATGCAAATCAAAACTACAATGAGCTATCACCTTATACCTGTCAGAATGGCTATAATTACCAAGACAAAAAATAACAAATGTTGGAGAGGATGTGGAAAAAAGGGAACCCTCATACACTGCTGGTGGGAATCTACAAACTGGTGCCACCACTGTGGAAAACAATATGGAGATTTGTCAAAAAATTAAAAATAGAAATACCATATGATCCAGTTATCCTGCTACTGGGTATTTATCCAAAGAGGTTGAAATCAACAATTCAAAGAGATTTATGCACCCCTATGTCCATTATAGCATTTTTCACAATAGCTCAGATGTGGAAGCAACCCAAGTGCCCTTCAACTGATGAATGGATAAAGAAGATGTGGTATGTACACACACACACACACACACACACACACACACACACACACACACACACACACAATGGAATACTACTCTGTCATAAAAAAGACAAAATTTTCCCATTTGCAACAACATGGATGGACCTTGGGGGTATGATATTAAGCAAAATAACCTAGACAAAGACAAACACTGCACGATTTCATTCGTATGTGGAAGATAGACAAACACATGTATAATGAGAACAGATAAGTGGTTACCAGAGGGGAAGGGGGTTGGGGGGGTGGACAAATGGGGTAAAGGGGTACATAAGTATGGTGATGGATAAAAATTAGAATATTGGTGGTGAGCATGAAGCAGTCTATACAGAAACTGAAAAATAATGATATACACCTGAAATTACACAATATTATAAACCATTATGATCTCATTAAAATAATTGAAACAAACAAAAACAAAAAAAAGACAAAAAAAGAATTTAAGGCAAAAAAATACACATTTTTAACAAGGGACAGAATAAGAAACAGGCACTCTCATATACTGTTTAAATAAATTATGGAATATTATTCAATACTGTAGTTTGGAATAACAAATAGGCTAATAAGAAAAAAAATCTCAATAACATAGGTTCAAGACAACAGGAATAATTTTATGTATCGCAAAAGTGTAATTTTTTGTGCATAGACAATTTCTAGAAACATATATAAGAAACTTTTATAATTTAAAAATATTTTACATACATAAATGTTTAGGGATTTAAATAGTATGAAAGGCTTATAAATAAAAGTAATCATTCTCTGCCAAAATAAAAAAAGGTTTTTCTACTATCTACTGACCTCCATTGTTTCTTATGTGACGTCACTATTCATTAAATCATTTTCTCCTGATTTAATGGATTATTTTTTCTTGTTTTCAAATTTTCTCTTTATATTTGGTTTTAAGCAGCTCGACTATGATATGTCTAGCTGTGGTTTTTGTTGTATTCATCCTGTTTGGGCTTCACTGAGTTTCATGAATCTGCAAATTTACACATCTCATCAAATTCGTGATTTTGTTTGCCATTATTTCTTTAGATCTTTTTTTCTGCTCCATTTTCTCTTCTTTTTTTCTGGAAATCAAATTACACTATGTTAGATATCTGCTCATCTAAAATTTTTGTTTGTTTTCCAGATGGGACAATTTCTATTATTCTATCTTCAAATTTCCTGACTCTTTTTTTTTCTGGCAATTCAATCTTCCTGTTAAGCCTACTCGGCAATTTATTTTATTTTAAGATTTTTTTGTGTGTGTGTGAGGAAGACCAGCCCTGAGCTAACATCCGATACCAATCATCCTCTTTTTTGCTGAGGAAGACTGGCTCTGGGCTAACATCTGTGCCCATCTTCTTCCACTGTATATGGGACGCCGCCACAGCATGGCTTAACGAGCGGTGTGTCCGTGCGCACCCGGGATCCGAACCGGCGAACCTCGTGCCGCTGCAGCGGAGTGCGCGCACTCAACCACTTGCGCCACCAGGCCGGCCCTAAGATACTGTATTTTTTTAATACTTGAAGTTCACTTTTGTTCATTTTATAAGTTCTATTTTTCTGCTGAGATTTCTTTTCATTCATAACAAGCATAGTTTCTTTACATCCCTGATCATAGTTATAAAAGCTGTGTTATAAAATTTGGGAGTTTTAGAGTAATAAAATAGTTATAAAATCTTGAGGTGGTCTCCATTGATTTTCTTTTCTTTTAGAATCGGTCATTTCCTGATTCTTCATATTTTGAGTATTTTGGATTGTACTCTAAAACTGTAAATCTTATGTAGACTCTTGATTTCATTTTTTTATGTTTTTCTAAAGAGTATTAATATTATTTTTAAAACAGATAATTAATGTGGTTGAGCTCATAATGTGAACAATGTCTCCCCTGTGGTGGATGACAGCTCAGATCTCAACTCAGTCCTTTTCCCTTAGCTTGACTCTTCACAGTCTGTCTCATTCATATGCAGTTCAGGGGTCACCCAGAGATTTGGTCAGAGACTATTCATAGTAGTTGAGTATCGCCCTCCCTGGCTCTCTTCTTTCTGTCATCTTTCTCCTTACTTTTCAGTTGGCTGTGGTTGCCCAGAACTCTTTCCTCTGGTCTTTCAAGTCAGTTAGACTACAGACGTTCTATCAGAGTATTATCCACAAAGCTGGCACAAACTGCAGCCTGCCCTCAGGCTAAAAGCCATTGAAAGAAAATAGAATCTCACCTAGTACCTTAACTTTTTTTCCAACTGTCGAATCTACTCCAGTTGCTACTTGTGTTTGGTCACAATCCAATGCCTTAAACTATTTTTTTAAGTATTTTGTCCAGAGTAGTGCTATCTGTACAAGGGTTGCTCTGATAAGTATTACTTGGCCATTACTGGAAGCTGAACGCATTCTCTCTCATATGTGTTCATATGTCTACACAGCAGAAGACAAAGCAGTCACGTGAATACTCAAGAATACCAAGTTGAGTTGTTCTGTAGGTTTGGCTTCAGAAAAAAATAGAGGAGGTAGTTTGATTATTATAGTTGTTTGATATTTCTAACTAGAAAATTAAGGGAAAAGAGAATCATATGATTTGTCTTCAAAATAAAGCAAAGTAGATTATATTTGTAGAGAAGAAGTATAAAAACAGATGTTAGTTTTCTAGAGTAGTAACAAAATATCGTCAAATGTGTTTTGATGTGCATAGATAATTTCAAAGGCATATAACATAGTAAACAAAATTTTAAATTATACATATATATGTACATATCTGTGTGTGTGTGTGTGTGTATGTGTGTGTGGAGAGAGAGAGAGAGAGAGAATGTTAAGGTACATATTCCTGTTCCCAGCTGGTTTAATTTAAAATGCATGGAATATTCTCATCACAAGTTACCTGTTCCTTATCTTTGAGTGTATCCTACCACATCTTGGTTTAGAAAAATGTGTACTTCAGCCTTAAAAAGTAAGGAGTTTTTAAATGAGGTTTGCTCTACATGGATCACTAGGTACCTGAAAGACTTATAATTAAGCAAACCATAGTAATTACTACTTAGTGTATTATTATTTTTGTGTATGTGCTATAAATGAATAACCACATGTGAAGTAGTATAAATTTTCTCCAAAATGCTAGTAATACTGACAATCATAAAGATATAATTAGATTCTACTCCTTCCACTGCCAATAAATTACTAATGGTTACTGTAAAGGACTAATTTTAGTTTTCTTTAACATTAAAAGTTTTTCTTAAACATTGATTCCTAAATACAAGGGGTTATTTCATGTGGTTAACTTGAGTAGAGGTATAAAAGTAGGCTTTAATTGTATTTCTTGGATAATTGGCAAATTTAGAAAAATTGCAGATACAAGTAACAAAATTTTTCTCCTACAATTTTATATAATCATTTATGAGTATTGTCTCCATCAAACTAGCTAATGGTGTTCCATAATAATCAGCAAGCTCGTTTTTGCTAGTTATCCAGGTTCAAAATCTGAGTCATTTCTGACTCTTCCTTCATTCTCACCATCAACGCAGTCACTGAGTCCCGGTTTTACTTGCCTCATAATGTCCTCCATATCTGTTCTTTCCTTTTGATTACTATGGAAATTGTCCCAGCTCTGATGTATAATGCCTCATGCCTGTACTACTACCATAGATTTATCATACCTTTCCTTGTTAGCGATATCCTCACCTCCAGTATATCCTTTACATTGCTATTACTAATAGTAGTCCTAAATATTACTAACAGTCCTAAAATAATGCTTTTTAATGTTAATTGCTCGGTCATTAATACTTGATGGATCATCATTCTATAGCATTTAAACTCCTTAACCTGGTGGGAAACATCCTTCTAGTTTGAACCATCTGTTTCACCAGTTATGTCTACTCACTACTCCCCCCAAGCATGGCATGGGATACATGTTGCTGCAGGGTAGGAAGTATAGTTAATTTTTAAAATTTTAATATTTTAAGACTCTATCTTGTTTTTTTCATAATTCAGTGTAGGTAAAGATCACCTGGTATATTCCTAGGCTCCATCCACAGAGATTCTGATCGAGTAGGTCTGTAGGTTGGACTTGGGAATCTCAGTTTTGACAGCTACCTTAGTGGATTCTGATGAAGGTGATCCATGGAAGACAAGGAGAAATATCGTTCTGTCCATTTGTTAACCCTACTTATTCTCCAAAGACATATATTCCATTTTTTAACATGAAGCCTTCAGGATTACTCTAGTCAAGTGAACATCTCTCTATAACATTCATTCATTCAGCTCTCAGAGGGGACTCTTTTTTAGAATAGCCATTCCACTCCTTTCTATCCCCTTAACTTGCTTTATTTTCCTCCATAGCACTTATCACTGCTTGATATTACAGTACATCTACTAGTCTATTTTCTTACTGATTGTTTTCCCTACTTGAAAATTAGCTTCATAAAGGTAGAGACATTGTGTCGTTCACTCTTACAGTATCATCAGAGCCTAGAATAGCATAGTAGGTACTCAGTAAATATTGTTGAACAAATTAATTGGACAGCATATAGGCCTTTTGTTGTTAATTGTCTTTTCATGAATATTCCTGATGACCCAACAATATGGTATGTTTTTTAGGGGAGGGCCTCCTTGATATTTGTTATATTTTACTTTACAGCACTCTATCCAGTGGTTTGCACAATAAACACAGCACAGATTTGTTGATATATATTGTTCTACTGACAGGAGCTTGAAAATGACATTAATTGATAACTGATTGAAGTTTTATTCTTTAAATAATTATGTGGAAGGTAGAATAATGCCACCCCCGCAAAGATGGCCATGTCCTAATCACCAGAACCTGTTAATATGTTACTTTGCATGACAAAAGGGACTTTAAAGATGTGATTAAGGTTAAGGACCTTGAGATGGGGAGATTATTCTGGATTATCCACGTAGGTCCAATCTAATCTCATGAGTCCTTAAAATTGGAGAACCATTCCCAGCTACAGAGAATCAGAGAGATGGTAGCGTGAGAAGGACTAAGCTTGCTGTTGCTGGCTTTGAAGGTGAAGGAGGAGAGCCATGAGCCAAGGAATGTAGGTGGCTTCTAGAGGCTAGAAAAGACAAAGAAATGAATTCTCCTCTAAAGCCTTCAGGAAGAAATGCAGCTCTGCTGATGCCCTGATTTTAGTTCAGTGAGATCCATGTTGGACTTATGACCTACAGAGATCATTTTACACCACTAAATTTGCGAAAATTTGTTATGGAAGGATAGAAAATGAATGTAAAAAATTACAATGATAAAAAGCACTTCAACCTTATTCTTCTTTCCATATGAGAAATGAAGCAGATTTCTGCATGGCTGGGGAATTTTCCATATATGCTCAATTATAAGATAATTTTGAATATAAGGAATTTTTCTATTTTTTCAAGGAGAAAAAATTTTTTTAACAAAGGTCTGTGGCTAACTTGAATATAAAAAAATTGTGTAAATAGAAGTTAAATAAGTAAACGTCTACTTATATTATTGACTGAAAATATTTAATAAATTAATTACACATATATTTAAAACCACATATTTAGAAATGCTGTATTCTCCCTCTCTCATATTTCATGAAACAGTTTTATTCACACTCTACTGGCATATTTAACATCAGTTGTTATCATCACTAAAGTTTCTTCTTGAGTGACCTAACACAGTTTTCCACAGCACAATATATTCTCTTCTATCTAAGATATTTTAGAGAATACACTTTTTGAATCTACATATGATGCTGCCACTAGAAATGTATTCTACGACATAAGAGTGTATCTGTTATTCATCATTTCTGTGATATCATTTATATATTGGCTTTTAAAGTAGTCTTTAAAAGTCTTGTTTACAATGGCATCTAAAATCTGTAATTGTGAGGTCATCTACCTTCTCCACAGTCATTTGAAATTTAGTATAAATTTTTGTTGTCTCCCTCTTTTTTCTTACCAATTCTGACTGGTAATTTCTATTAAGACCCAAAACCAGCGTTAATTGGGGTTATTTTAGACTAACGTATCTTCCTCAAGTAGTTGTTTAAAATAAAGTAATTGAGAAGGGTCCTGTAATATGAGAGAGGATTTATAAGGTTCTTTTCTGTGAGATAAAATTTTGCAGCTAAAAATTCAACTTGTATTCAGGAAGATAAATAATTTCATTCTCTTTACTTGGCTTTCTTCACTTTTTATGGTTCCTTTTTATGTTAACACAGATATTTCAACAATATCCTATTTAATTGCTATCTGCTATTTTTTCTGGTCCCCAATTAATGAACCTTTAAATTGATTTTAATTTCTAACAATGAAAAATGATGATACAATAAATATTACTTGGCATATATCATCACATATTTGCATGAGTATTTCTACAGGATAAATTCCTAGAAGTAGAATTGCTATGTGAAAGGGAACAAGCATTACAAATTTGAAAACTATTGCCAAATTGACCTACAAAGTATAAAGAAATTTATGTTGCCATGCATAATGGCATGAAAATGTGCTTCTCACATCTCTGATGATAGGGAGTGTAATTGACCTGTGGCCCAGCTGCAGCAGTTTGAAATCCATCACTGTGCTTGCTCTGTTCAGAGGCCACTCTCCCTACCGGTTGCTCATAGCCAGTAAATAATTGAGCTCAGCAGAGATACTAAGACAAATCCATTTCTGAGACAATCAGGACTGCTCTGATGGGGGACTTTGGCTCAAGGACTCCCCGGTGACCTTGCAGAAGTCTCTTAGAACCACCATGCAGTCTAGAATGCTTTCACCCAACCGTCATTTCTTTCTGCATCTTTCTTTTTCATCCAGAAATCCACATGCAAGTGTAGGATTGTGAACATACCTAGGGTTGTGCACATGCCCAGGAAACATCTGAGAAGGCCCTAAGCTTTCACTTCTCACTAACCTTGAGGCTTTAAGCAAGCAGAAAGTGAAAGCTAAGATGAAGTTGTAAACTGCCTGGCTAAGTGTCTGAGACATGCTCCAACACACACACACAGAGCTTTTCTGCAAAGAATAGGAGATTTACTGGTTCCAGGTATCTAAGAAAATCTTTGTGTAATAATTAGCTGCCTAATAACCAACCTGAGGAGAAATTTCAGTAGTCACACATGACAAAGAATACAGACTTTACTGAATTAGTCTAGAAACTCCACTAAAAAAACCAAACAACAAAACATGAGATACCACTATGAACTTATTAGAATGGCCAAAATCCCGAATATTGACAACACCAAATGCTGGCAAGAATGTAGAGAAGAATCTGATTTGAAGATTTCCCAAATAATATTATCTAAAATTTCCAATAAAAATTGAAACATACAAAAGGAAATAAGGAAGTATGGCTGATACACAGGAAAAGCAGCAGTCCATAGGAACTGTCTCTGAGGAAGCTCCAATGTTAGACTTACTAACCAAAACTTTGAAACTGATATTTTTTTAAAGTATTTTCCAGTTTTTATTTTTCCTCCTGAAGTAAATCAAGGAGAGTTCATCTGAACTCCTGTGAAACCCTTTGTTATTGAATGCTGTAATCAATTTACAGTCAAATTTTTAAATATTTCCTGTTGTTAAAACTAAACTAATTTTATACAAAGACTCAATTGTACCTCCCTTTATCTTAATCTAGAGATCTTTGATATTTCAAATTCACTGAAAAATACCAAATCAGAGATTAAATAATTAAGATTTCTCCCTTTAAAAAGCCAACAAAAATATTAACATTACTTTTCTTTGAGGAGAAAGGTCTTTCATTGATTATATGCATTTGTATCTTTTAAAAAAAAGCATACGTAACATAGTTTAAAAGAAACAATGATAAAATAGCACTATAGCATATACACACACTTAGTTCAGTGTTAAATTGTATAAGTATGTATTAAAGAGTTGAAAGATGAAGAGTATTGATGCCCTCTGAAAGCAATTCTTACCTGGCAGCAGAATTGTGTTTTTAAGTCAGATTTTAAAAAAAAAAAAGAAACCAAGAATCTTGCTCACGGATAATTTCCTTTGCTAGTTAACCCCGTCACCACAGGTATCATTCCTGTCCTGCTTGCTTAACTAAATTGTTCTCCTTTGAAATCAATGGAAGAAGCTATGTGCATGAGAGTGAAAAAAAGAGTTAAAGAGTATAGGGCTCTTGAATAATCATTTTTTAGAATAAAAATATGAATATTATGAAAACAAAATAATAGATACAGAATGTTAGCATTGCAAGGTTCTCCAGATATAATGCAGTCTAGTGAGTTTCCCCCTCATTGTTTAGAGCCCTGTGGCTTCACGGTCATGGCTCCTGGGTGAACCCCAGCTGGTAGGAATCTCTTGCCCTCACTTGTACCAGAAGAGATCCATTTTATCTGAATTATATATTTATATAAATACACTTATACATCTCTATCTGCTTACTCTGATCACTCCCCTTGCATCTTACATAATATTGTGAAACTGATATTTTAGCACGTTCAAAAAACTAAAGGAAATCATGCCTAAAGAACTAAAGAAAATATGAGAATGATGTCACCAAATAGAGAATATAAACAAAGAGATATAAAGTATTTTTTAAAAGAATGAAATAGCAATTCTGAACCTAAAAAAATAAAATAACTGAAATGAAAAATTCACTAAAGGGGCTAAACAGCAGATTTAAGGAAGCAGAAGAAAGAATCAGCAAACTTGAAGATAGTTCAATTGAAATTATTCAATCTGAGGAAAAGAAAGTGTCAGAGTTATGTGACTCAAGAAAGAATCAAATGAGGGGCCGGGCCCAGTGGCGTAAGTGGTTGAGTGTGCGTGTTCCGCTGCGGCAGCCCGGGGTTCGGCAGTTCGGATCCCAGGCACACACCGACACACTGCTTGGCAAGCCATGCTGTGGCAGCATCCCATATAGAGTGGAGGAAGATGGGCACGGATGTTAGCCCAGGGGCCAGTCTTCCTCAGCAAAAAAGAGGAGGATTGGCAGATGTTAGCACAGGGCTGATGTTCTTCAAAACAAAAAAAAACCAAAAAAAACAAAAACAAACAAAGGACATTGCTGGCTTTGAAGATATAAGGGGGCATGCGCCAAAAAATAATGCAGACAGTTTCTAGAAGCTGAAAAGGCAAGGGAACAGTTTCTCTCCTACAGCCTGCAGAAAGGAACACAACTATGTAAACATCTTGGTTTTAGCCCTGTGAGACCTACTTAGACTTTTGGCCTACAGAAATGTAATATAAAAAAATGGGGTATTTTAAACCCGTAAGTTTGTGGTAATCTGTTACAGCAACAACAGAAAACTAATCCAGATTTGAAAAAACATTCTCCAGAACTGACTATATGTTAGGCCACAAAACAAGTCACAATAAATATAAAAGGAGTGAAATCATATAAAGTACGTTCTCTGGCCACAAAAGAATGAAATTTAAAATCAATAACAACAGCAGATTTGGAAAATTCTGAAATCTATGGAAATTAAACAACACTCTCCTAAATAACCAACGTGTCAAGGAAGAAATCACAATATAAATTAAAAAATATTTTGAAACGGATAAAAACAAAAACTTATCAAAACTGAAGGGATACAGAGAAAAGCATGCTGAGAGCTAAAATTATTTCTGTGACTATATTAAAAAAGAAGAAAGATCTCAAAATCAATATCATAATCTTTTACCTTTAATAAACCAGAAAAAGAAAGAAGAGCAAACTGAATCCAAAGCAGACTGAAGAAATAAATAATAATGACTAGAGAGGAAATAAATAAAATAAAGAATAGAAAAATAACAAAGAAACTCAATAAAACCAAAGTTGTTTTTCTTTTGAAAATATCAACAAAATTGACAAATATTTAGGTGGACAGCCCAAGAAAAAACAGAAAAGACTCAAATTATTAAAATTAAGACTGAAAGAGGAGTGAAATCATACAGTATTCATCTTTCTCCATCTGACTTATTTCGCTTAGCATAATACCCTCAAGGTCCATCCATGGTGTTGCAAATTGCAAGATTTCATCTTTTTTATGGCTGAGTAGTTTACAGCGAACAAGTTGTATTGTATATATATGTACCACATCTTTATCCATTCACCTGTTGATAGGAACTTAGGTTGCTTCCAAATCTTGGTTATTGTGAATAATGCTGCAACGAACAATAGGGGTGCATATATCTTTTCAAATTAGTGTTTTTGTGTTCTTTGGATATATACCCAGCACTGGAATAACTGGATCATATGGTAGTTCTATTTTTAATTTTTTGAAGAATCTCCATACTGTTTTCCACAGTGGCTGCACCAATTTACACCTGAAATTTATATAATGTTAGAAACCAATGTTATCTCAATAAAGTAAATTTTTAAAAAATGAAAGAGGAGATGTTACTACTAATTTTAGAGAAATAAAAAGGATTATAAGGCAATATTAAGAATAATTGCATGCAAACAAATTAGATAACATAGTCAAAATGGACAAATTCTCATAGTGACACAAACTATCAAAACTGACTCAAGAGGAAACAGAAAATCGGAATGGACCTATAACAAGTAAACAGATTGAATAAATAATCAAAAAAGTTTCCACAAGGAAAAGACTAGGACCAGAGAGCTTTCTTGATGAATTATACCAACCATTTTAAAAAGAAGATTTTGGGCCGGCCCCGTGGCTTAGCGGTTAAGTGCTCGCGCTCCAATGCTGGGGACCCGGGTTTGGATCCCGGGTGCGCACCGGCGCACCGCTTCTCCGGCCATGCTGAGGCCGATTCCCACATACAGCAACTAAAGGGATGTGCAGCTATGACATACAACTATCTACTGGGGCTTTAGGGGGAAAAAATAAATAAATAAAATCTTAAAAAAAAATAAAATAAAATAAAAAGAAGATTTAGGGAGAGAAGTCAAGATGGCGGCATAAGCAGACTCAGAACTCACCTCCTCCCGTGGACACAGCCAATTTACAACTACTCATGGAAAAATTAACCCTGAAACAGAACTGAAAACTGGATAAGAGGAACTCCTGCAACAAAGGACAATCCTAATTGAAGTGGAAGAGGCAGAAACTCCCTTCTGGAGAGAAAAAACGCCGCCTTCACAAGCCGCCAGCTTCAAGGCTGCCAGGGAGGAGAACACAGGTACGCAGCCTCCCTATAGGAGCGGGGCCCTGAGCCGGGGAGCGCCACCGCTGTGGGCATTTTGTGGACCCAGGACAATCGAGACAAGTGGCATAATATCTGACTTTGCCTGCTAATAATTATTGGGGAGTACCCCCAGAAATGCTGGTTCACAAAGAAATTAAAACCGGCTCTTAAAGGGCCAACGCGCAAACTCACTCATTTCAGAAAGCAACCTAAAATCACCAGAAAGAAAGGTGCACAGTGTTTTGGTGAGAAGAGACTCACCTGATAGGCCCTGAGTGCATCTTGGTGAGAGGTGGGACCTCTCCGGGGACTGGGACATTGGCAGCGGCCATTGTTGTGGCCTGGTGTGGCCGTGCTGACACAGAAGCCATTGGAGTTATCCCTGGAGCCTGCTAGCCAAAGTCTGCAGCACCCACTAGAGCACCGATTTAATCCAGCTCAGCCAGGGCAGGCAGCCCACCCTAGAGACTGGCCCCAGGCAACTTGTGGGCCTGCATAGATTGGTGACTGGATTCTCTGTAGCCTGGCAACTGAGCCCACTTCAGTGGGGCAGGGTGTGCACAAGGAGTGGGTGGAGAGTGTGGGGCGGTGGTGGAGTGTGTGGGGCTCCTGCTGTGGAGATACTGGGTCCACGTTGGGAGGTCGGGGTGTGCACACAGGGCAGGATTGTGTTGACTGTGTGTAGACCTGTGGGTGGCAGGGCTTGTCAGCTGCAGAAGACTTGTGCTTCTCAAACACCCACAGAGGGGGTTTGCCCCACCTTCCAAAGCCTGAAACAATTGGGTGCTGCCATGCTTGAGGCCAGCCCCAACCAGCTGCAATCTTCAGAGAGCTGGCAAGAGACCAAAAGGCTGGAGGCTTATAGCAATTGTAAGGCCCTGAGCCTAACAACCTGCCATGCTGGGGGCCTACTCACTTAAAAGAAATACTGCAACACAAATGTGGTATTAGAACTTGCAGCCAACTGTGCTGGGGCTCCCCACACCTGATTAAGAGACTGAAAGGCCCACAACAGCTACAAACAGCTGAGCATTACAACAGCTGACCAGGAGCATAACTCGGCCTACCTGGGTGCAAACAGGGAGAGCAAACAGGCCACAACAGAAGGACACACGTAGCCCACATAGGAGTCAGCCCTGGAACATTGAGAACTGAGGGAAGCACACTGAAGGCCTCCTAAGGCATCGCTTATATAAGGTCACCTATCCAAGAGCAGGAGACGTAGCTAACCTACCTAAAACGTAGACACAAGCACAGGGAAAGAGGCAAAATGAGGAGGCAAAGGAACACATTCCAAGTAAGGGAACAGGACAAAACCCCAGAAAAGGATCTAAGTGAAACAGAAATGAACAACCTACCTGACAGACAGTTCAAACAAAGAGTGTTAAGGATACTCACTGATCTGGGGAGAAGAATAGATGAACTCAGTGAGAATGTCAACAAAGAAATGGAAGATATAAAAAAGAACCAATCAGAAATTAAGAATACAATACTGGAAATGAAAAATTCACTAGAGGGACTCAAAAGCAAAGTAGGGGATACAGAAGAATAGATCTGCGAGCTGGATGAAAGACTAGAAGAAATTACCCAAGCTGAACAGGTAAAAGAGAAAAGAATTAAAAAGAGTGAGGACAGTCTAAGGGAACTCTGGGACAACATCAAGCGCACTAACATCCGTGTTATAGGTGTCCCGGAAGGAGAAGAGCGAGACAAGGGGGCAGAGAATCTATTTCAAGAAATAATAGAAGAAAACTTCCCTAACCTAAGGAAGGAAACAGACATCCAGGTACAGGAAGCACAGAGAGCCCCAAACAAGATAAACCCAAAGAGGACCACACCAAGACACATCATAATCAAAATGTCCAGAATTAAAGATAAAGAGAGAATCCTAAAAGCCACAAGAGAAGGTCAAGTTACATACAAAAGAAACTCCATAAGACTATCAGCTGACTTCTCAGCAGAAACCTTACAGGCTAGAAGAGAATGGCATGATATATTTAAAGTGCTAAAAGGAAAAAAACTTACAGCCAAGAATACTCTACCCAGCAAGGTTATCATTCAAAATGGAAGCAGAGATCAAAAATTTCCCAGACAAGCAAAAATTAAAGGAGTTTGTCACCAAGAAACCAGTGCTCCAAGAAATGTTAAAGGGACTGATTTAAGGGGAAAAGAGAAGAACACAAATAGGAAAATTTATCTATTTCCATGATAAGAGGGTAATGGATACAAATGCACCAAAAAGAGGTTAGACATGATATCAAAAACATAAAAGGAGGGAGGAAGGGAGTTATAGAGTAGAGCTTTGAGACAGGGGTCAAACTAAACAGACCATCAATTCTGTATAGAAGAAGAAAGGAACAGAGATTTATTCCAGGTATGCAGGGATTGTTTAACATTCGCAAATCAATCAATGTGATACACCACATTAATAAAATGAAGAATAAAAATCACATGATCATCTCAATAGATGCAGAGAAAGCATTTAACAAGATCCAGCATCCATTTATGATAAAAACTCTGAATAAAATGGGTATAGAAGGAAAGTACCTCAACATAATAAAGGCCATATATGACAAACCCATAGCTAATATCATCCTCAATGGTGAAAAACTGAAAGCTATCCCTCTAAGAATAGGAAGCAGACAAGGATGCCCACTCTCACCACTCCTATTTAACATAGTATTGGAAGTCCTAGCCAGAGCAATCAGGCAAGAGAAAGAAATAAAAGGGAATCAAATTGGAAAGGAAGAAGTGAAACTGTCACTATCTGCAGATCACATGATTTTATACATAGAAAACCCTAAAGAATCCACCAGAAAACTTTTAGAAGTAATAAACGAATATGGGAAAGTTGCAGGATACAAAATCAACATACAAAAATCAGTTGCATTTCTATACACTAACAATGAAGTAGCAGAAAGAGAAATTAAGAATACCATCCCATTTACAATTGCAACAAAAAGAATAAAATACCTAGGAATAAACTTAACCAAAGAGGTGAAAGAGTTGTACAGCAAAAACTATAAAACACTGCTGAAAGAAATTGAAGAAGACACAAAGAAATGGAAAGATATTCCATGCTCCTGGATTGGAAGAATTAACATAGTTAAGATGTCCATACTTCCTAAAGCCATCTATAGATTCAATGCAATCCCTATCAAAGTTCCAACAACATTTTTTCACAGAAATAGAACAAAGAATCCTAAAATTTATATGGAACAACAAAAGACCCCGAATAGCTAAAGGAATCCTGAGAAAAAAGAACAAAGCTGGAGGTATCACACTCCCTGATTTCAAAATATACTACAAAGCTATAGTAACCAAAACAGCATGGTACTGGCACAAAAACAGACACACAGATCAATGGAATAGAATCGAAAGCCCAGAAATAAACCCACACATCTATGGACAGCTAATCTTTGACAAAGGAGCCAAGAACATACAATGTAGAAAAGAAAGTCTCTTCAACAAATGGTGTTGGGAAAACTGGCTAGCCACATGCAAAAAAATGAAAGTAGACCCTTACCTTAGACCATACACAAAAATTAACTCCAAATGGATTAAAGACTTGAATGTAAGACCTGAAACTGTGAAACTTCTAGAAGAAAACATAGGCAGTACGCTCTTCGACATGGGTCTTAGCAACATATTTTCAAGCACCATGTCTGACCGGGCAAGAGAAACAATAGAAAAAATAAACAAATGGGACTACATCAAGCTAAAAAGCTTCTGCACAGCAAAGGAAACCATCAACAAAACGAAAAGACAACCTAACAATTGGGAGAAGATATTTGCAAACCATACATTTTTTCACAGAAATAGAACAAAGAATCCTAAAATTTATATGGAACAACAAAAGACCCCGAATAGCCCCCAAATTTGGAGATTAACGGCTTAATCTCCAAAAAATATAAGGAATTCATGCATCTCAACAACACAAAACTACCAACCCAATTAAAAAATGGGCAAAAGACCTGAACAGACATTTCTCCAAAGAAGATATACAGATGGCCAACAGACACATGAAAAGATGTTCAAAATCATTAACTATCAGGGAAATGCAAATCAAAACTACAATGAGATATCACCTCACGCCCGTCAGAATGGCTATAATTAACAAGACAGGAAACAACATGTGTTGGAGAGGATGTGGAGAGAAGGGAACTCTCATACACTGCTGGTGGGATTGCAAACTGGTGCAGCCACTATGGAAAACAGTATGTAGATTCCTCAAAAAATCAAGGATAGAACTACCATATGATCCAGCTATTCCACTGTTGGGTATTTATCCAAACAACTTGAAAACACCAACGCATAAAGATACATGCACCCCTGTGTTCATTGCAGCGTTATTCACAATAGCCAAGACTTGCAAGCAACCTAAGTGCCCATCAAGGGACCAATGAATAAAGAAGCTGTGGGATATATACACAATGGGATACTACTCAGCCATAAGAAACGATGAAATCCAGCCATTTGTGACAACATGGATGGACATTTCGGGTATAATGCAAAGTGAAATAAGTCAGAGGGAGAAGGTCAAATACCGTATGATTTCCTTCATTAAGTAGTAGATAATAACAACAATAAACAAACACATAGAGACAGAGATTGGATTGGTGGTTACCAGAGGGGAAGGGGGATGGAGGAGGGCGAAAGGGATAATTCAGCACATGTGTGTGGTGATGGGTTGTAGTTGGTGTTTAGGTGGTGGACATGATGTGGTCTATGCAGAGGTGATGTGAACCTGAGATTTGTACAGTGTTGTGAACCAATGGTACTGCAATAAACAAAAAATTAAAAAAAAAGATAAAAAGAAGATTTAACACTGATCTTTCACAAACTCTTCCACATAATAGAAGAGGAAGGAACAATTTCAGTTTATTCTATGAGGTCAGTACTACCCTGATACAAAAATAAGACTAAACATTACAATCAGAGAAAACTATAAACCAATATCCCTTATGAACATAGAACGAAAATCCTCAAAAAAATATTAGCAAATCAAATCCACCAACATATGCACAGGATCATATGGGAGTCAGGCCAGCAAAATGGTGGAACAGAAACATTGAAAAACAAGCAGGAACTGTCAGAATCAATTTTCTTAGAACTCTGGAAAACAGTCAAAGGTTTTCAGCAAACAAGTGAACATTAAATCAAGAAAAAGGCAATTTAGAAATGGTAGGAAATCTTTTGTCATTTTTCCTTGCCCTTACTCCACCCTCTCCCTGGCTCAGCAGTGTCAGGCCCTTGCACCTGGTTCTGGAGAGAGCAGAGCTGATCTTATTTGCAAATTGTAGTGTTTATCTGTTCTAATCTGCACGGGGCTACCTGAAAGACTGACATAAGTTGCCATCTCTTTTGTGCCTGACTAAAAACTCACTTAGGGCAGAAAAATGGCAGGCATTACTCAAAAACATTGTAAGCCTAAAGAAAAATCCACAGCCAACTGGGGCCATAGATTACGGTTGCGCATACAATAGACCACCTACAGCCTGGCAGGAAAAATCTGGAGAGAGAGTCCCTTTGGGAAATAAGGACATTCAACAGCACCTGTGTACACATGCACGTCCCAAGACAAGATGCATGCTCAGAAAAGAGGATGACATGATTCAGCTAAATTTTCTGGCAGTATATAAAAAAAGATCATCTTTGCTGTGGTTTCCAATAACATGTTCCTCATTTCCTTCTGAGCCTTAGCCAGAAGTGCCTTTAATGTTCATATTTCCACCAACATTCTGTTTATGATGACAGGCAATATATGTATTCCCTAAGGTGATACAGGCTTTCTCGACCATGTTTCTCATTTATCCTGAGCCCTTTCTGGAGGAATCTTTAACATCCTTATTTCTATCAACATTCTGTTCAAGGAAATCTGAGCTTTTTCTATGATGTTTCTCAAATTCCTTCCAGCCTCTACCCACAACTCAATCCCAAAGCCACTTCTACAGTTTTAGTATTTGTTAGAGCAGCACCCCATTTCCTGGTACATAAATCTGTATTAGTTTCCTATGGCTTCTATAACAAATTACCACAAACTGCATGGATTATTTAAGAATAAAAAAATTTATCCTCTCACAGTTCTGGGGGCCATAAATCCAAAACCAAGGTGTCAGCAGGACTATGCTCTCTCTGGAGGATCTAAGGTAGAATCTGTTCCTTGCCTCTTCTAGCTTCTGGTGGGTGACAGCATTCCTTTGCTTGTGGCCATTTCACTCCAATGGAATCTCACTCTACCTCTCTTTTATAAGGACACTGGTGATGGCATATAGGGCCCACCTGGATAACCCAGGATGAGCTCCTCATCTCAAGATTCTTAACTTAATTGCACCCGCAAAGATCCTTTTTCTAAATAAGGTAACACTTATATGTTCCAGGAATTAGAACCTGATGTCTTTTGGGCCATCATTCAACCTGCTACATTCTTTAAAAGAGGAATCAGCTTTAATTAGAGAGAAATTATAAAGCAAACTCTTGGCCCTACAATCACTTGACCTATTCAGTTTCTCTGTTGTAAATAGCTGTCTCTGAGCTGATAAGCTGAAAGATACAAATTATTTATAATGCGTGGATATAAACAAAAAAATCACTTACTATTAAAATTGAGAAAAAAATTAAAATAAGATTAATTTGGCTTATTATGTGTTCTTAAGTTTACATAACAAATTTCTCTGTACTGAATGTTTGCTAATTGAATGTTTTTGGCATTCAATAGAGTTCTCTTATTGTTAGATTGTTTTACTTCACTTCCTGTCTTTATCCACATGAAATGTAAATATCTAAGCTTTAGTGAAACCAAGGCTATCGGATTGGTTTCTTATTTTATTATCGAAAATATGTTTTAGATAAGTTAAGTGTAAAGTGGGTTGTGGTAGGGTACAAACATACCTGACAGAATGGAAAGGCTAAATAGGATAGAGCAGAATGGGGCACAGAAGGCTCAGGTAAGGTGAGACGAGGCAGGGAAGGGCAATAAATAAGTTAAGTCTGTAAAGAAATCTTGAGTCTATGATGAAACTAAAAAGAGAATATTCCCATTAATTGATTAATAAGAATTATGTGGAATATAGTTGTAATTGATATGAGTTTTCAATATTGGTAGCACATAGTAAACATGTCTAAAGATTGATTATTGCCAATTTTAAGAGTCCTATATCCAGGTGCTCATCAATACTCATGTTACCAATCACAGAATTTTGTTTTACCATTTGTCCTTAAACCTATGAAGTTTGTTTTAATAGTATACTATAAATAAATCCATGCATATTGTCATAGCTAATCTCCATATATTCATAATTTAATAGTGTTTATCAACTTGAGTGTTAATAATCACATATGGAATTTGTGGAAATGTATATTCTAAGTTTCCTCCTGTAACAACAGGTGTGATAGGTTGGTGCTATATTATTCTCACCATATTTTTGCAATCAGGAAAAGGGAAAACTCATTTTGTTGTGCAAAGGTCTAGGAGGAGCCATTAATATCACATCTGTCATTAGCTACATCTATTACAAAGGAAAGAATGTTCTTCTCTGAGATAGAGAGTTGGAGAATAGGAATATATTCAGTGGGTGCAATTCTCTCTTTCCAACTAGTAGATGTATTTTCCTCTTTTTTAATGTGCCTAGCATTAGGCAACTAATGCTAGTGTACAACTTAGTATAAACCACAAATGTAGGCTACTGCCTTGGTTAAGGACTACATCATCTCATCCTTGGACTATTGTAAAAATGTTCTAAGTGGTCTCCCAGAGTATCATCTCTCTCCCATCTGTTCTTCATAGCACTACTCTGTGTAAAATCTTTCAGTAGCTCCCAGTGCCTACAGGATAATCAAAACACCTTAGAATGGAATGGAAGAGCTCCATTCTAGACGACTAGTTATGCCCCAAAATCTAATCTCCCCTTCTTGGCCAAATGGCCACACACTCAGTAGAATCTACATTTCCCAACCTCCTGTGCAGCTAAGTGTAACCATATGACTAAGTTCAGGCCAATGGAATGTGAATGTAAGTAATGTATGCAAGATCTGAGTCATTTTCACCTGAAAGACAAATTAATTTCTCTGGATTTTGATTTTTTATCCTTCTCAAAGGCTAGCTTGAACCTGTGGAGAAGATCAACACCTTAGGAGAGGGTGGAGCAATACGATGGAAGGAAACATTTTTTCTTCTCTCTGTCCACCAATTCTGGAATTGAGAATTAAATAAACATAAATCTGGTATTGTGAATACCATTGTGGAATCCACTGTAATTGTGGATGTCTTTGTTAGAGTAGTGTAACCTTTAAACTAACTAATGAATTAACTATTTTCTGATGCTCTTCCTTATTTAGCTGTGTCTGGCTCACAATGTGTTTCTTGAATGAATGAATGGTGATGACTATTACTGACCCATCATGTGGGGGCAGGCATATGCTATTGAATATATAAAAACAAATATTATCTGTTATATTTTGTTACATTCAATTCTTATTTCTAGTTTATGCTTCAATTAATGTAGATGTTTTTGTATGATTGCCACTTTTTCACAAGATCTTTGTTAGGGGTCCAGCTTCTATAAAAATAGATTTGGCAGTATGACCAAGAGTATTAATCTATCCCCATTCTCCTGCCACAATCTGTCTAATGGTACCATTGGAATTATATCCTCTGTATCAATTACAGGGTCTCTAGGAGGTTCTAGTTTAGATAACAGTTAACACATTAAGTCACTCTCACCCATCTACACTCTGAAATGAATTAGTCTTGATGTTACTTTCAAATACTACAGTTGGGGTTCACAGGCTCCAAATAATAAGGAATATGACAGGAAAATTTGATTAGATGGAAAGTCAGAAAAAGCAGTCCAGGCCATGGAGCACTGCTGGGAGAACACAGATCTAGCCAGGCCCCAACTCTGTGTTTGTCACCAAGTACTGAATGTCCAAAACTTCTACATAATACATACTCACTAATTCTTATCACTCATATTGAAAGTTATTTGTTATTGGTAGGTTGAAATTTTTCTTTAGGAATAATATTCAATCTTTTGAATATTATCTCACAGACTTTATCCATATTATAAGGGAGCCAAGAGAGAAACTTAAAAAGTAAAAATATGATGGCAATTAAATATAGAAGAAAAAGAGAAATGTTTGCTAGATAATGGTTGATAATATCTTGAATTTAAAATGATATTTTAGTTAAATTAAAAAGATAAAAAAATGAAACATGAACTGGAATAACACTGTCAGGAAGATCATAAGCAATTTACAATGCTGATTCAAGAACATGTCAAAAAGTGAAAAAGATGAATACATTTTAAGAAACAAATGTTTCTTATTTTCATTCTGAAATTGAAGAGTAAAATGATCATATTTGCAGTTTGAATAAAAATTGCTCTGACCTTGTCCATGAATCAGTGTATTAGACAGTAAAAGGATTGACCTCAAGCCCTGTTTTCCCCACTGACAAGTTACTAAATAGAAATAAAATGATTGGGGGCCTTCCCGGTGGCGTAGTGGTTAAGGTTAGGCACACTCCACTTTGGCGGCCTGGATTCGCAGGTTTGGATCTCGGGTGCGGACCTACACCACTTCATTGACTGTGCTGTGGCAGTGACCCACATACAAAATAGAGGAAGATGGGTACAGTTGTTAGCTCGGGGACAATCTTCCTCAGCAAAATAAATAAATAAAAAATAAACAAATAAATAGATAATTAAAAAAAATAAAACAAAATGATTGTCCATAATAAAGTTGTTATTCTCTTTAAAGGATCTTGACCTTTCCATACAAAAAAAGAATAGTCTTACTGGTGAATTTTCAAAATATATTATTGGCCATTGATTGTATTCATTTAAAGTTAGTGTTAAAAACCTCATTATGAGATGATAAATGATAGGCAGTTGGCAAGCTCACTGATAGGTAATTTTTACTGTCAATTTTAAGTGGAATAACAAGTCACAAATATCTTCCTAGAGATGTCAGAGCCTGTTGGTCATTAAGTATTCAAATCGAGTCCTCTTCCCTGGCATTGCTCATTGATGAAATCCCTCCTCTTGTCTCTGGTCTGCCACAAGAACTCTTGAGTGTTTTTTTTGTTTGTTTGTTTATTTATTTTTTTCCTCCAAAGCCCCAGTAGATAGTTGTGTGTCATAGTTGCACAGCCTTCTAGTTGCTGTATGTGGGACGCGGCCTCAGCATGGCCAGAGAAGCAGCGCGTCCGTGCGCTCCCAGGATCCGAACCCGGGCCGCCAGCAGCGGAGTGTGCGCACTTAACCGCTAAGCCACGGGGCCGGCCCTCTTGAGTGTTTTGTACCAACTTACAGCTGTCTCTTACCCAGATCTTACCCATGAGATCTACTGAAGAGGATCAGTGATTTTGATAAGTATCACAATACCAGTAGAAAGAGGAAAGAAGATTTAGGTCTTCTTTCCTAGGTATCCTCAACTCCACATAGCCTTTAATTGGGCATACCCCATCACATCAATAAGAGAAACAAATAGTGGCAATCCTCTTTCTCTACCCCAAACCCCTGAATGGTCAACATCATCCCAATGAGAACTATTCCTGGCCTAACTATCCAATAGCCTGCTGTTCACTAAAAAGAATCCTCAGATTTAATCAGTACAATCTATCACCTTTACCACAAACATACTTCCATTATTCCATCTGTGACTTTCTTTCTTTTGCCAGGAATGCCAACCCTTCTCTATTCTACTTACATATCTTGCATCAACTCAATTCCCACCTCCTCTATTGAATCCTTCCCTTAAAATATCAATTATCAATATCTTCCTCCTTTGAGATTCTATAATATTTACAATCTTCACCACTCATGCAGCATGGTTGCATATTTATCTTCTATTGATAAAGTGTTTTATATTAACTAATTCTGTGTTCCAACTACATTGTGTTTGTGTACTTCTGAATCCTCCATAGTATCTAGTACAATGCTCAGCTAATTGACACTCTTGTCCCATGATGATCTATTATCACAAAGCATCTAGAATAATCTTTTTGTAAACATAAGTCAAGTTATTCTGCTCTCCTGTTTTCAAATCCTCCAATGACTTTCCATGACAGGTACAAAAAAATCAAATCTTCTTACCATGGCTTACAATATCCTGTGTGATCAAAGTGGAAAATGATATTAAGGATCAGCCTTAATCCTATGATTAGGACTCCTCTACCAAATTTCCTTCCAATCAAGACTTAACTGTACAACATACCATTCAAATGGAGCCCAGTTCAGCTTGTTGCCCCACTAGGAGGAGTTTGACCAATAAACACATAGAGTGTTATTTTACCAATTCTTTCATTTAAAATATTTATTGAACACCAACTATATACTAGGCTCTGTTCTAGATACTCAGGTATAGTAATAAACAAGAAAATGTCCCTGACTTCTTGGTGCATTCTAATGAAGGCGACCAACTGTCCTGGTTTAAGTAGGAAAAAGAGCTGTCCTGAGATGTGGGACTTAGAGTGCTAAAACTTAGAAAATCTCAGTGCTAAAACCTGGGATGAGTTGATCACTGTAATTCTAATGGAGGAAACAGGCAATAAATATGTACATACAGAGAAAACATCTAATAAATATCTGTTGAATCAATAAATCAATACTAATTGATAAAGAAGAAAAAAAGCTTTTACATATTTCTTAAAACCTCAATTAAAAATCTTGAATTCTGCCTTGTGATTTTCATACAAAATTTACCACATGTATTACTGCATAACAAATTATCCCAAAACTTAGTGGGCTAAAAAAAACCAAGCATTTATTTTCTTATGGTTTCTGAGGGTCAGGAGCCATCTAGGAGTGGCTTAGCTTCGTGGTTCTGGTTCAGGATGTGTCATGAGGTTGCTGTCCAGATGGCAGCTAGGGCTATGGTCATCAGCAGTCTTGACTGGGGCTGTGAGATCTTCTACTAAGATCACTTGCTCTCTTATATTCTTGTTGGAAGGCCTCAGTTCTTCACAGGTTGTTAGCCAGAGGCCTTGGTTACCTACCATGTGGGCCTCTCCATAGGCTGCCTGAGTATTCTCAGCTGGCTTCTTCCAGAGCGAGTGATCATAGAGAACCCCCAAGGTGGAAGCCCTCAGTCTTTTTATAACCTAATATAGGAAGCAATATACCATGTGCCATCATTTCTGTCATATTTTATTGGTGACACAGATCAAACATGATCAAACGTGTGAGAGGACTATATAAAGTTGTATATACAGGGAGATGGGGTTTATTAAGGACCAATTTGGAGGCTGGCTAACACACCTTGGTGCTGTCCCTGATCATCTTTGCTTCTTCCCATACACCAGCAGTTTTAAAATTTAGTGTGCTAAGAAATCCCCTTTTCAAAATATAGAATTTCAGGGCCCATTCCTAAAGATTTTGATCCACTATGTTATGGTTCAGCATCTTTATGAAGCACCCTTGGTATTTCTGATGTAGACGGTGTGAAGACCACACACTGAAAACTATACTGAGAGCACGCCCCCAGAACATATCTATTAGTTCTACAGTTTTAAACTACCTCTTAAATAACGACGACTTCCAGATATACTTTTTTCTAGTCTACCTTCAGCATCATTTCATAGAGATGTTTCACAGGTAGCTCAAATCCATTCATACTACTCCCTACGCACACCATTCCACAGTTGCAACTATCCCTGAATTCCTGAAATTGATTAATAGAAACACCATTTTTTTCAATAGCTCAAGTGAGAACTCCTTTGCTAAAACCCCTCATATCAACAAATCACAAAGTCTGTTGATTCTATTTTATTATTGTTTTTCTACTGGTCTTCTCCTTTTCCCTTGCCAATGCCTTAGTTCAGGCACTTATTTCGTCCTAGATTGCTGCCAATAACCTTTTACCCAGTGTACCTACTGCCAATCCTACCCTTTTCTAATCTGTTCTCTATACTGCTGCCAGAATTTTTTTTCTAGAATGCTAATTTGATCATCTTATTTCCTGCTTAAAACCATTCAATGTTTCCCATTAACTTCTGGATAAAATACAAACTTTATATATAGAAGGTTCTTTTTTACCAAGCCTCTGCCAAAATCTCCAGTTTTGCATCTTGACATTCCACCAATTCTCCAATAACCATAACAGAACTATGTGAAGTTACATAATTCACTGCAATATGTCAAGTCTCCCTGATCTTTTGAAATCTGTAAATTGCTATTCATCCTGGGACTCAGTTCAGGTATCATTTCTTCCAGAAATCTTTTACTACAGTCTTCCACAAAAAACAACACCCTCCTCTTAATCTCTTTCTTTGAATTTGTAGTTTCTTAATTGAGTGCCTGTTAATTAAATGTTCCATAAAATCTTGATTATTGATTGACGATGAATGTGATATGTGAATTATTATCAGAGAATAGAAGAGGAATTTTTAAAAATTATTTTTATATTTTTTATTGAGATCATATTGGATTATAACATTGTGTCAATTTCAGATGTATATTATTATGTATCAATTCCTGTGTAGACTGCATCATGTTCTCCACCAATAGTTTAGTTTTTATCCATCACCATACATATGTGCCCCTTTACTGCTTTCACGCTTCCCTCACCGCCCTCCCCTCTGGTAACCACTAATTTGTCCTCTTTATCCACATGATTGTTTATCTTCCACATAAGAGTAAAATCATATGATGTTTGTCTTTCTCTGTCTAGCTTATTTCGCTTAGCATAATAACCTAAGAGGACTTTTAATTTAGGTTAATGACACATCTTCTTTGATTCTGCACTTAGAGTCATAGAACAATGAAACAGCAGAAATGAAAATGACCTCAAGCTCAGATAACATCTAGTTCTGGTCCCATCCTCATTTTGCACACAAGCAAACTCAGATTTGGAAAATTAGTCTGGTTTGAAATCCATAGGAAGTTGGTGAGAAGATGAGACTAGAATATATTCACATAGACAGCATACATGTATGGAGTATGAGGAATTAAAAAAACACACATATACATCCTTATGCATCCACAATAGAAGACCAGCTTTCACATAACCTGGGATTCAGATATATTTGAGCATATCTGGTAATGATTGGTGAGCAAACTTGAAAAGACATAATTTGCACAAAGTTATGAGGGGTTCTGTTTTTGAGTGTGTGTGAGTCTGTGTGTGTGTGTGTGTGTGTGTGTGTGTGTCTGGCGGAATGAAAGAAAGGGTAGATGGAGGCGATATACCATTTGTTGGAAAAATTGGTCCCTTGACCTTGCCGTATGAGTTAGCATTTGAGCCTTGTAGAGAAATGGGCTTTAGGCAACAGCTCAAGTAGCTGTTTACTAGGGAGACTCTGTGAAATATGGGGGAATCAGTAATACTATTTCAGGACCTGGATGACAAAGCATAACACATATCAGAAGGAAGGACATTTTCCAATTTCTGCAAGGAGTATGACATAGCTTTGGCTCAATCAGGATTCCAAAGGGCAATGTATCACTTTAGCACTCCATGGGCTTGCAGCTGGGAAAGAATTAGGAGATAGTTCCCTGTCATTCATACTATGGATTTGGGAAAAAGACACTGTCAGTTCAGGCTGCAAGAACAAATTATCATAGACTGGGTGGCTTAAACAATAAACATTTATTTCTCATAGTTCTGAAGGAGGAGAAGTCCAAGATCAATGTGGCAGTAGATCAGCTATCTGGTGAGAACTCTGGTTTGCAGATGGTTGTCTTCTCATTGTACACTCACATGGCGGAAAGTATATATAGAGGAAGCAAGTTCTCCCATGTCTCTCCTTATAAGGGCCCTAATGCCATTAGGAGGGCTCTACCCTCATGACCTAATCACTTCCCAAAGGTTTCATCACCAAATATCATCATGCTGAGGATTAGGCTTTCAGCATACGAATTTTGGAGGGGACATAAACATTCAGCCCATAGCAGACACCATGACCAGGTATTATCTTCAAGTTTTTTATTAGACATGGTTCAAAAACAAGGATGGGTATATAACATGGAAATATTGCTTTTGTACATGTGTGAACACCTCAGTTTGGATAAGACTTTTAAGAGATTTGGAGGTACTGAATCAGTAATTGAGGCCATATGGATTGTAATTATTAATTCAACAATATTAAAGGCTGGTAAGGCCTGGAGAAGCTTGGGTTACAGGCCATCTCTGTGGAATCTTTGTGAACCCTAGAGTAGCATATAGTAAATTTGGTGTCTTTAACAGCAGTGACACAATTGTGACTCAGAAAACCTCAGAAAAACCCATATACAATCTTGGGTTCACCTAAGATGTACTTGTTACACCTCCTAATAAGTCAAAGATGTATTATTTCAATTGACCATCTGCTGTTTGCACAGTACTTAAGACTCAGCAAAGGTTCACAGCTACCATAAAGCCATTCTTAGCTAAAAGAGCCTAAATGTATATCCTTATCTCTAAGTTCCTCAAGTACACATTCCTAGCACCACTACATGTAACAACTTATTAGGCCATTTTGCATGTTTTATTATTATTATCGTATTATTACTATTATCATCATATTTTTACTCTTGGCTTTCCAACCCAACCTAAATCCTCTTTAAGGGAAATGGACTATCCTATACCCTATTCAATATTGTGCTTCTTTGAGAACTACTGCGTAGTTGATCATTCCTTATATATCCTATATATTATCTGTCCTATTCTCCAGTTTCTTTGTGCTTGTGATCAATCTCTATTTTGCCTCCCACCAACCTGGATGCAGAACTGAGCCCTACACCACAACAATTGAAAAGAATCCAGTCCTATCTCAAACCCTATTCTTAATTTGATAGTACAGAGTCCTTTCTATAGGCAAGGTAGTAAATTTGTACAAAGGCAATAGTTTATAAGTTGGAGCTACAAAACAGATACCTACATGATACAATTGTTCTTTATTAAGAGTTCACAATCCATTCAGCTCTGAAGTCCTAATGTTCTTAAACATGCAGTAATCCAAAATACAGCACTCACAACGAATTCTGACATGTTGCAATAGATTTCATTTTGAGGGCATGCAAGTGTGAAGAAAGTGCATCATCATTGTAGTATACTGCCTATTATAACTAGACTGCAATTCCATTTCTCACTGTATCTCAAAGGGGGCCATATTGGAATTTCCGGGTGGGAAAAGTGTTTGTTATCTGGGACCCTGTCCAATACTCACTAAATGCTAGTGTGGTACTTCTAGTCAATGGACAATGAAAAACACTACCAAAAACTTCAAACTTCCTCAGATATGCATGATACCTCTTCTTTGAGAATTACTGCAAAGTTAGTAATTTCTGCTAGTTAACAAAGCCTATCTATATTCAATTACTCTGTTGAGGCAACAACCAAGAGCAATGGTATTTAAATGACATTGTTTTGGTGGGAGCTACTAAAAATAATAGAAAGATATACACAGTTTCAAACAATGTACATTAGTCTGTCAACTCCTCAGCAGCATAGTAAAGCCCTTCATAAATAACAAAAAACTTGAGTTTTCCTTATCATTATGCCTTTGATGCAGCTGAGGGAGTCATTAGGGAGTTGAGTAACTCTCCAAAGATGCCAAAATGGTGTGTTGCAGTGTACTTTTGCCATTTTTGCTTCTTACACCTTACATTTGAATATCACTTACAGAGTAATTTAAATGTAATTTGAAGGACAACAACGACTCTGCTAACCATCATTATCGGGCCAGGTTTCCTTGGATTAAGCAAACTCTAATGAATGCTATTTCATTGTTCTTCATTTAACTGATAGTCAACTTGGAACAGCTTAATGAAGTACCTAAAGAGCAAGAGATGCTGAATCTAAGCTCAAAAATCAATTTGCTACAGGCAAGACAGTGTTTCTCTCATGTTGTTACAGATGTCAAGGTATCCAGACTCTGGAATAAACAGAGAAAAAAACTAATTTGCATATCTGTAGGTATCATTTCAAAATATAATGACCATTCCTGTTGGTCATTATGTTGGAAATTAGCATTACAAAATGTGGAGTTGGAACACATCATTCAGAGACCAAACCTGGTAGTTACTCTTGAGTTACTTTCAAAGATGATAAATTAAAATTTCCTTGGAAAAGACACAAAGTGAAATGAATTTGAGAATGTGGTCTTTCTAACTTTCTAAGATCTTCCACATCAGGCCCATTTGGTCTGGAGAAGGCTGAACGAGTAATCCTTGTATTTGTAATATGTGTCATTCAGACTTCAGTAGACTATGATAAATGTTCTGTACCTTTATATATAATTTGAAACAAAAGTCAACATAGCATGCCTCAGGGCCTTGCAATGAAATTAGCCTTGTTGACTGATGTCCAGAGGGGATAAATACGTGTATATGTGTATGGGGTGGGAGGAGTGCTATAAAATGAGAACTATTATGGCCAAAATCTTCATGTAATTATATTTCCCTCAGTATGAGATATGCTATCTATGGAGGCAGCAAAACTTTTATGACAAATAAGAATTAAATGAGGCTATACTCTAAATAGAACAGATGTCTTTGTTTGTATCCCAAAATATTCAACTGTCGAAATACTTTTTCTCCACATTGTGCAAAGAAGATTTATTAGAATTTATTACTATGTGAGACAAGACAATGTTCTGCATATCTGAACAAAAGTCAAAGAGAGCTGTCAAAGTTTCTAATAAAGAAGCTCTCCAAAAGTCCTCCCCTCCATAAAAGCAATGAGAACACTGGAAAAAAATGGTCAAAATCAACTTTTTTAAAACTCTGAAAATTAAAGACTTACAATAATCCAAGGAGAATTTCTTCAAGAAAAACAGTTTAATCTCAGTAAAAACAGCAAGCTTTGTGGTGTTTTAGCTTGCTGTATTGCTATCCCCCACTCCTCAGATCTATGGGAACCTTGAAAACTAACAGCCTCACAACTATAGTAGCCATGAAAATCAGCACTCTAGCAACCACTGGAGGGAACAGAAACAGGTTTAGAGTTCCACAAAATTCATCTCCTGATAACTGTCACTATTTGACATGTCTGAAAGCTCCTTGCATTGCTCCATTCTCAGGGCTGTCTTTAATTGACTTGAGTCAAAGCTCCCTTTGTACAAGCAACCCGATGCCTAGGGAATTTGTTGGAAAAAAAAATAGTGGTAATTGTTTAACACTGCAGCTACCTGACATAGTGATACTAGTTGGAGTTAACAAGAGGCTGACTAAAAAACTTAAAAGGAAAAACTGATAAATGAGATGTTTGTAGCAGACTTTGGAAAGCTCTATATATTTTGGGGACTCTAGAAGGCCACATGGTGTGCAAAGCTATAGGCATGCCTAAGAAAGACCTCAGATGGGCCTAATCTCTTACCTCTGACTAACCTTAAGGCTCTGAATAAGCAGGAAGTAACACTAAGGCAGAGTTGTAAACTGCAGAAGCATTGAAGGTATGTGTCAAGGAGCATACAAAATCCTTTTGCAAAGGCTGGGAGAATTACTGGTTCGTGGCATTTAAGGAAATCACTGTCTGATTATTAGCTGACCCCTGAACTAACCAAGCAGACATTTTACTGGCTGCATATGACAAAGACTTTAGAGAATTAGTCCAAGAAAGTCACTAAACAAACGAAAATTGACAACAATAACAACAACAGCTAACAGCAACAGTAAACCCTGGGAAGAGTGAAATTCTAATTTTCAGAGTGACCACATTACATTATTTAAAATGTCAAGTATTCAAAAAAATTAGAAGACATGCAAAGAAATAGGAATGGATGGCCCATACAAAGGAAAAAAGGCAGTCAACAGAAAATGTCCCTGTGGAAGTCAAGATGTTGGACTTACTAGACAAAGAATTTAAATCAGCTATTATAAAAATGTTCAAAGAACCAAAGAAAACCATATCTAAAGAATTAATGCGGTGTAATACAATGATGTCTCACCAAATGGAGAATGTCAGTAAAGAGATAAAAATTATAAAAAAAGAACCAAATAGCAATTCTGTAGCTTAAAATCACAATAACTGAAATGAAAAATTCACTAATGGAGTTCTATAGCAGATTTTTTTTGAACTGGTAGAAGAAAGAGTCAGGGAACTTGAAAATAGGTTACTTATGATTATACTAGGAAACAGAAAAAAAGAAAGAATGAAGAATAATCATCTCAGAGGTCTGTGGGACACCATCAAATATACCAACATACATATAATGGGAGCTCCAGAAGAGAGAGACAGGGCGGAAAGAGTACTTGAAGAAATAATTGCAAAAAATGCTAAAATTTGATGAAAAACATGAATCTGCACAACTAAGTAGTTCAATGATCAACAAGTAGGTTAAATTAAAAAATATATACACATATAGACAAACTGCCCAAGACAACGAGAAAGAGAGAATCTTGAAAACAGTAAGTGAAATATAACTCTTACACAAAAGAGATCCTCAGTAAAAATAGCAGTTGGCTTCTCATCAGATATCATGAATGCCAGAAGGCAGTTGGATGATGTATTTAACATCCTGAAAGGAAAAAAAAAAACATTAACCAAGAATTCTATACCTAGCAAACTATACTTCAAAAACAGAGATTTTAAGACATTAAAATTAACAGTAGTTATGACTATCTTGAAAAAAAGAAGAACAAACTTCGAGGACTCACAATTCCCAATTTCAAAACTTGCTACAGAACTACAGTAATTAGTACTGTGGTACTGCCATAAGCTTTGACATATAGATCAATGGAATACAATTGAGTGTCCATATATAAACCATATATTTATGGTTAATTGAGTTTTGACAAGAGTGCCAATACAATTCAATGGTGAAAGAACAGTCTTTTAAACAAATGGTGGTGGGTCAACTGGATATTCACATGTGAAAAAAAAAATGCAGTTCAACACTTAATTCACACCATATAAAAAATTAACTAAAAATGGATCATATATCTAAATGTAAGAGTTCAAACTATAAAACTCTTGGAAGAAAACCTAAGTGGAAATCTTCCTGGGATTTGGCAATGGATTCTTAGAAATGACACCAAAAGCACAAGTAACAAAAGAAAAAAATTGATAAAATAGTTAATCAGTCAAAAACTTTTGTGCTTCAAAGGAAGAAAGTCAAAAGACAACTCACAGAATGGGAGAAAATATTTGCCAATCATATATCTTATAAAGGACCTGTATCCAGAATATATAGTAAATTTTTTAAATCAACAACAAAAAGATAGATAACCTAATTGAAAAATAGGCAAAATATCTGAATAGACATTTCGTCAAAGAAGATATACAAATGGCCAATAAGCACATGAAAGGTTGCTCAAAATAATTATCCATCAGCAAAATGCAAATAAAAGTGACATTAAGATACCACTTTACACTACAAGATTGGCTGTAATCAAAGGGAAAAACAATAACAAGTGTTGTTGAGGATGCAGAAAAATTGGAACTGAAGGTGATCAGAATATGCCACTGAAAAATATGTCATTTTGGCATAACGATTATTTTGAGCTGAAATCAAGAAACAGCAGACATAGGAGGAACTCTTTGCCCTCCCCTTTTTACCTAAAAGCAGGGCATAAATTTCCCTTTTGAAGGTTTCCTCCCTCTCCTCTCCTGTACCAGGAAGAGGAGACAACTTGACACTGGAGATGGAATTGACTTGAATCTGCGCAATTAACCTTACTAAATAACCCTTATCATCTTCCATTAATTTTTCCCTGCATTTTTACCTTCACTCAATTTACTGCCTCTAGAAGCCCAAACCACTTTTCCTCTGTCTTGCCACTTTTCCACAATTCACCACCCTTTGTTAAAGTGGTATATAATCCCGCGGGTCCAACCACTTCCTTGGGGTTTTCATTTCTTTCCTGTGAAGCTCTTGTGTGCATATGAAATAAACTTTTTTTTCCCATTAATCTGTCATTTATCAGTTTAATTCACAATCTCCAGACCCTTAACTTAAGAGGGTAGAGGACAAGTTTTTTTCCTCCCCTACAGAATCCTTGTCCATTGCTGGTGGGAATGTAAAATGGTGCAGCTGCTTTGGAAAATAGTTTGGCAGTTTCTCTAAAAATTAAACATAGAGTTACCATACTACCCAGTAATTTCACTCCTAGGTATATACCCAAAAGAATTGAAATAGATAAGTGTACACAAAAACTTGTACAGGAATGTTCATAGCAGCATTAGTCATAATAGCCATAAGGGGAGGGAAAATGGTAAGTGATTGCTCAAGTTTACACTTTTCTTTTCGAAGTCATGAAAATTTTTAAAATTAAATACTGGTAATGTTTGTACAACTCCGTGAATACACTATAAACCACTGCAGTATATAATTTTAAAGAGTGAATTTTATGATATGTGAATTTTATCTCAATAAAGTTGTTACAAAATTGCTAATAAGTCTGATTTAAAAGAATATCCAAAAATTTTCAAAGATATTCATCTGTTGCTGAGAAAAACAGAGTTAATATTTGTCTGTCAAGTGACAGTCTTTTGTATGCTAATTATTTATAATTCCATTAGAATTCCAGTATTTTTTCTTTCACATGTTAATCAGCTATAATATTCCAATTAGATATTGGAATCCCTAGCTAAGAAACAAGGCTTTCAGTGAGTTCTAGTGAATGTCAGGAATATGAAAAGTTTGAAATCACAAGGAAATACATGAGTACTGAAGACATTTATGAGTGCCAAAAGAAGCCAAGCCTATATAGGCCTACCATCAGGTCTGGCTGTTTTTATTCAAATTTTGGTATAGTCATGTAATAATAATAACAATAGGTAACATTTATTGAATACTTACTACATAACAGCAAATGAAATAAGGAATTATTACCATGATTTTTATGGATATAGAAACTGAAACTTAAAGTGGCCTAAGGCAGAGTCGGGATTATTTGAAGTTGTCCATATACTGATATGCCTAATTTTAAACTTGCTTTTCAATGACCAGTTTATAAAGCAATTATTTCCCTTAATAAAGTAGAAAAACAAAGCAGCATATTTTTTCTGACTCTTGAACTGAACAAAGATAGGTATAGCATAAAATTAGGTTTCTATTTTTTTAAAAAAACAGAAATTTAACAACTGGGATCTTTCAATCTCAATTTCCTCAGGGGATCAGATTTAAAGAGAAAAGTATTTTAGAGTAGTGAATACAATCATTTCAGTTATTTTCAAATCCCCTCCCAAAATACTTAATAAGTGTATAAATATATCTTTCAAATATGAATAAAACATTTAGTTTGATGCATTGGGTGAATAGACCAATGGCCTACTGCATTCCCAAGTTAAAATCTAGTATTGACACAGTACTAATTCTGTGACAGTTTCTGATTTATAAGTACCCATGAATATTTATAAATTCCAGATAAATCAGATGTATGTTAATTTTTTACAATGATATGATCAGAGAATCTGAGGAAAAATGTTGATTTACTGACTGTAATGAGTATTTCTTATTAGCAACAGTTATATTCCCTATATTTATAATTTATAACCTTTGGCTGAACAAACAGCCCAAAGCATCTTATAGTGTTTTTTAAAATAATGTGTTTTTTTATTATCTCAATGCCTACTAAGGGAGAATGTTTTCATTGCATAGATGCAAACATTTCAGAGTCAAAAGTAGTGGGAAAAAATGAAAGTACTCATGTTCAGAAACTCCTCAAATAGTTAACATATATACTTCATAAACAGACAAATCTTATGCTTTCAGATGACGTCCCCAGAATTTCAAATAGTACCTGAGTCATGGGAATTGCCACAGTAATTACCTACATTAGAGGAAAAGGAGTTATAAGGCATGTATCTTACAGTTCCTGTGTTGCTAGGCTTTTGATCTAGCACAGCATGCTCTCAAGGTAGTATCACGCAAGGTACTAAATTGAGTTATATCGGCAGTCCATGAGTATCAATTATCAGTAATATTTTAGGAAAAAATATCTATAAGTTTTAAAGGCTATATCTTGGAAATTTTGCCTTGAGACTTACATCTGAACATCTCAGAGAATTTTTTGGAAAACATTTTAGGAAAATTCCTATAAAATGATAACTTGACATTTTTACTTTACAAATATATGAACTGCCGTTTGAATAGCCCTTTTAATAAAATGAGATTAAGTATATCCTCTTTAAAGTAGGGATTTTACCTCAAAATATGGATCTATTATGAAAATCACATATACATAACCTAGTATCCTTTTTGGGCAGGGAGATGTTACATTTAGGTATGTGGCCACCTACTGTGATAAGCTCCCTTTCTGCCCAAATATTAACTCTTCTGCTCCTTCCTGTCTAACGTCTGAACTCCCTTCCATATTGGGAAAAGTTTGATAGATTTATTAAGTATCCTGTATTTTCTTACAGTACTGCTGCCCGGTGACCTGCTTGTTTGTGGTTCGTATGATTGGACAGCTAAGAATTTCTTTGAAAATAACATTCTAATGTTATTGTAACAAAGCTAATTACACACACACACACAAAGTAAAGCTGTAAAGCAATTAATTCAGTTCCTCAAATGAACAAGACAAAAAAAGAAAACGAATGATAACTATCAGTTACATTCTTCTCTTATTTGACAGATAAATTTATTTTTATTCACTCTCTATTTTCTTCTCTCAGCCTACTCAGCAACGAAATTGAATTTTTACATGTTTTTTTCTATAATTACTTTGTGAAAACCCACAATATAAGGGCAACTAACTTCTTTTGTTTTAAGAATGAGAACTTCCTCTTTTCAGAAGGGTCGGAAGCAATTTTTCTCTCTAAATAAAACCTCTGCTCTGTGGTTCATGTCCAGATGTGGGCTTCATTCAAACCTGCTTCCCTTCTTCTGAGCTGCTAATGGAAGCACATGGTAACATTTCTGCCTGGGCTAATTTAAATCATCTCCCTTAAAGTGAGGCTGAGTAAATAATTTAGCAAGTTATCTCTTTAAAACAAACAGACCTATTCTGACACAGTGTATAATTGTATATGTACAATTGCATAAATACAATTTTAAAATACTAGATTTTCTTCTCATACATACTGAATTGAGTTCACTGTAAGGAGAAAGTGACTGACATGTAATCCTTTTCTGAGAGCACCAGTAGCCAGAAAATGTGGGGATAGATCAACAGACCCCTGGGCATGTATGTCAGGAAAGGGAAAAGCATTGTGGGGGTAGAATTTACATGAGTGTTATTTTAAATATAGTTTTGCCTCGGGAAATGAGCCATAATAGGAAGCTTGTATTCCACTCCTCATGTAGAATGTGAGTTCTTTTATCTATGAGTAGGGAGAGATGTACAGCATATATTAACAAAGAATCCTGTTGCAACATTTTAAGTGTCAAAAAAGGCATGTCTGTATCCAGTGAGGTTTTTTTTTTTTTAAGATTTAAATCTATTCCTACTGCTAAAAATTAGACTATTCAAGCAATTCAAGGCTCATTCACGTAGTCTCATGCTTTTGAAATGTAAAGCTTTCAGTCCTGTTTGCTTATAAAATCAGTCCAATTTATGTTGCTTTAGTTCAAATAATGGAAATTTTAAATCACATCATGTCTATTTTGACAGGTATACAGACCATGGTAAAATGGTTTTGGGCATGTCTTCAGAATTCTATAAGCAGGGAAAAAATAAGAAATATAAAAGAGTCCTAATTCACAATGGTTGCTATTTGCAAGAAATTTATTTATAAGCAATTATTTTATAAGATCTTTATATGACACACTAAAATAAACATATTATAAATATGTTGAACTTCCTATTAAATTTAGTTGTTATATCAAAATTCTCATAAAAAGATGATGCATTTCATTTGTATAGAGAAAAAGAGCAATGACATTGTCAAGTTAGAAGACTGTGAGTCCTGATTCACAACAATTCAGTTAGTGAGTTTCTAAAGTTGTATATTCCAATAGATTACAGATATTTGGACTGAAAGTGAATAACTCCCTTGATCCTGACAAGGTTTGGGTGTCTTAGCTACACAGAGAGTTTCCTATACAGTACTCAAATTGATTGACAGGTTTGTAGATCAAAGTTGTTTTTCTTTTAACCTTACATTATGTCTCTTCAAAGGTTATTTCAACCCCAGAGGCTCACTGACACTTGCAGAATGGTAGTTATAATTATTGAATTTTGAACAGTTTAACATTCTGGCCATTACCACTTGATAAGAGCTCAAGTTAGGGCTGGCCTTATACTCCAGTTATAATAGGAGTTAAACTCCAGTTATAATAACTCCTATTATAATAGGCAGTTGGGATATAAAGATTAGAATCTCCTAACCTCTGTACGTACCCCTTCTTTCATCGAGATTCATTAAAGTACAATTCCAATCAATAAGGATTTCCCCTTTAGAAGCAGTCTCTTTCAAAATTTCTCTTGGAAGGGTAACAGATTAGATATCTGACACCTTACTGACAATTAATTTACCAGATCCCTTTCCTTTATGACTGGGAAGACCCAGGCTCTCAGGAAGGCACTGGACACCTTAGGCTGAGGCATTACACAGGGGCCAAAGAGAACTTAAAAGGGTGGCAGAACAACTCTAAGGATCAGTATTGCCTCCTTCACAGTTTGGCTAAAGGCTCACCCCTGAGCAAAAATAACCTCTCTAATAAACAGCTGCGTCCACAGGGTACACCTCTGAAGGACAATTGTTTCTGGCTGGAATGTACAAAACTAAATAGCTTATTTTTCCCTCTCTTGTTCCATTCAGGTGATAAAATCTTAAATCTAAATTCCAAAACAAAGGTCTTTAATAAGAGGAAATTCCTCTGGCGTTGAGTAGTTAAGATTAGCAGTAGCTATTATCCCTTTTTATAATCATGTAGCTACCTAAAACAAAATGAAAAGAAGACCCCTTGCCTTGCTTACATTGTAAACACATGGGAAAGAATGAGATCACATGCCCAAGCAGGCGTGCACGTGCTTAAAGGGCATTGCAAGGTCGTGCACTCCCACCTCCCAACTGGCTTGGCATTCACACCATTCAAGTTACTCCAGATCTGTTTTATCAAATGGAAGAAAAGAATCTGGGGACCTAGGAGCCCCCAGGGTCATCTCCTTCTCAGTTCTAAGGTAGCTCTGTGACATCATTGAATGCTTTACTACAAAGAATAACAAAAAGATAATATTTATTCAATGCTTATTATATGCCTGGCACTTTACATTTATCTGAGTTAACTGTGGCAACAATTCTGTTAGGTATGCTAATTATCTTCATTTTGCAGATGCAGAAATAGGCAAGGAAAGGTTACTTAACTTCCATAATGTGACACAGGTAGTGAGCAGACGAAAAAGGATTTGGACCCTAGTAGTGTACCCACATTGCGCATACTTTTTACCATTATACTAAGTTATCAGTAGATGAACAAGACCCAGTGAAGTGGAGGTGGCTAATGATATAATTGAGCAGTTTGCTGAGGAGTCAAGCTTCTTACTGGACACAGTACTTGCATTACCAGTGCCAAAACATTCTGAAGGGTCAAGACAAATGTCATTGATAGTTCATCACTTTGCAAACAGTTATATATTTGGTATCATGGAGACAAAATATCCATATAAAAGACTGAATATTTTATTTTGCATCTGGGTATTCTGGCATTATAGGAAGAAAGAAATAGGAAGTGACTTTTATTCAGTTATTTACCATTTGTGGCAATATCAGCACTCTATAAACAGAAGGAGAGAAAACAAATGCTAGTGTTCATACTATATCTATGTTGTGCTGAAACGCGCCTGCAACTTCAATTGCTTGCTTTCACAAATTTCAGTGAGATGTTACCAGGAGCAGCCTCAGCAAAACTGCAAAAGTTAGATTCATCTTCAGTGCTCTTTTGTATCTTCAGGGACGCACCATCCTTTTGTCCTCACCAGGTTAAAGGTGATTTCATGTTTTATAAATCCTCCATTCACAGCGTGCTCTTAAAAACAAGCCATTCATAGCAAAAGCAATTTGAAAATGGTCAAAATTTTAAGTAATTATGGTGCAAATTGATGGTAGAATTTCAGGCACCTGTTATGGGTGACCAATTTATTAGCATAGAGGGCTTTTGAGGCCCTTACAAGCCCCCTAAAAAGCAATTGAATTATATGATTCCCAGGCCTACAAGTCTTGAAACCCCTGTACAGGAAAAACACGGTGATAAAATCAATGACTGATTAGTTACTAATTATGTAACTTAAGGAATGGGGGACACAAAGACTACACATGGGAGTGGTTTAGACTAGAAGTATTTCTTTGAAAATATCAGCAAGCAAAATACTCTCACTATGCTACTGCCTTCCAACGTCAGTAACTGAAGATCCTCTGTAAAGGCAACACAGGTGCCAGTTACTATAAAACATAATCTCTTAATCAATCTCTCTCTATGTCAATTTCTCCCTCTTTCTCTCTCTCTCAAAATTGTCTTAGAAATACAGCTATTCAACTCTGCTGTCGTAGCACAGAAGCATCTATTAACAATATACAAACATATGGGTAGAATTTGTTTCTAATAAAATTTTATTTACAAAATCAGATGGCCAGCACCCAGCTCACAGATTGCTGACCCCTTCTCTACAAGTGTTATGTTGACGCAAATAATCCATAATCAATCTATAAATCAAAATTAGGGTGAGTTTATTATAAGCCAGGTCCGAGGACTATAGCCCAGGGGCTTCCTTCCCTAAGGAAGGAAGCATTCCAAAGAATTGGGGTGTAGAGAGTGGTTATATACTGTCTTGGAACAAAGAGTATACATCACATATGACAGGAATACCCCTTTCACAATAGTCATGAGATTGCTTTGCTGGCACAGCACGTCAGTAGTCACAAGGTGAACACCGCAGGTTGGTAATTAATCCTTAGTTTCTAGAAAGAGATGCTTATCCTTAAAGAAATGCCAATATGGGAGGAAGCCATATCCTTTAACGTTGAGACATCGTAAATGTTTAAAGCAGATGTACAATGCATGCTCAACGGGCCACGTCAGGCCTTTTTGGAAAAACAAGGTCCGGCCAAATTAGTTTTAAATCAAATGGCTTCCTCATATACTCCAATATATCCTATTGCTTATCATTTATTCATCATTTTCCCCCTTTTGATCAATAATCTTGTGATAGAAAACACTGATGATCAAAATATTGTCCCTCGGTGCCAGAGTGGTGACTGCCTGCCCTAGGTCAATCATGTCCCTTGGTGCTAGGCTTTTATCTCATTTATTTGCCCAGTTATCCACGTTGGGGGGGAAATAGTTGGACAACCATAGAGGTATATATTAACAGGGGAAGCATTTCATAGGTTATATAATTTTTCAATTGATTTTAGATTGTTGCACAAACATTGTACATGTGCTTTTACATGACTCCTCATGCTTATGTTGTTTACAATTATAGAATGGGAACAGTAACAATGACGACAATTCAATATTTAAAAAGATTAGTTTTAAAATGTGTTCTTTGCCATAGTCTTTATCAGAAAAGGAAATTTTTCCAGGGTTGTAAGATTGATCAACCATCTCGAGTTGCTGAGCAATCATTACTCTAGCCTGCATGTTAGTCTTACAACACTGAGTAAAGAAAACAGTACTAATACAAGATTTCTAAGGAGTAATAGAAATAGAAATTGCAACCTAGATCGAAAAAGGGAACCAATACCTGAAGGGGGCGAACCAAATAAATCAAGACTGGATGTAGAATCACTTAAGGCATTCACCTGTTTTTCATGTGCTTTAGCAGAGACGACCCATGGGAAAATTCATCAGATATAAAAACACAGCATTCAGTTTGAATGACTGCATATGTATCACCTTGGGATGCAGTTAGATTATCTAAGGCCACTCTATTTTGAAGGACAGCCTTTCTCATTAAAGACACTTTGGTATTTAATAAGGCTATTCTTGCTTGACTACTGTTAAGAGCTTGTTGTGTAAATTTAGTCAGAGCTACTATACGTGATATGACATCTTCTAGCCCCAAAGAAGGAATAAATATAGCTGCTAGGTGGCCATACCATTGGAACACTACATGAGCCCATCTGGCCTTAAGGAGAAGGAGATTGGCAACTGATGTCAGCTCAGGGAAAATCCTTCCCTGCATCCAGGGGAAGCCCAGAGTTCAGTGTCCTAGCCATCTAGGCAATAGCAAAGGTCAGAGGTTTGTTCCACATAACCACTGAATTCCATTAGGAGCCACCCAATAAATGCCCAGACTTCAAGACTAGTCTGTTCCAAACCAATCACTTAGCCACTGTGGGAGAAAGTTTCCAAAAGTATTGTTTTCTCCATAAATCATATTTTCAGGTGCCCAATGGGTTAACTGGTATATGCTGGGGCAATGACAATTGTGCTCCAGTAGGGACTATGGGTTTTTTTGTTTTTTACTCAGACCCAAATCATGTCTGCAATATGCTGGGGCAGTGGCAATTGTGCTCCAATAGGGACTATGGGCTTTTCTTTTTTACTCAGACCCTAATCACGTCTGCATGCTGGGGTCAAAAATTCCTCCTCTTTGTTGCCACCTTTGTTGCAATTCTCCCACGGCAATTTCCTGAACCTGTAGAAGGAAATCTTTTCCTGGGTTAGTAGAGTTAATATAAAGTAGCAGGCATTCTTGAAGTTGGACAGCATATCTAGCTTGATAATGTCCTTGCTTATCCTTTAAGTAAGACCCATCTGAAAATCAAATTAGATAATAAAATGCAGCCATGGTCATTTTCCTCCTGTGATACTGGAATCAATGTAGCAAGGTTAAGATAGTGAATAATATTTACCTATGCAATATAACCTAAGAAGATTTATCATCATTTACTTGACAATGCTTCCCATGCAATTTAGCATATCAAACAAGCCTAATTAGTTTAGTATCTCCCTCTTTATAGGAAGAAAGAACAAATTTCTTTGAGACATCCCAGGGGCCCTCTGGAGATTCTCAAAGAAATTTTTTTTCAGGTCAAAAGAAAAACTTCATTTAGGATTTGAATTTTGGGGAATCTAGTTGAAAATACCAAAAGGTTCTAAAACACTTGGTCAAATAATATCAAGTGTTTGCTGATCTTGTGTCTCTGCGAAACAATGGTCACTGTGAAACAATGCTGAGTCATCCATTTAACCAAAGTGACAACAGATGTTAAAGGCAAACATATAGAGTTAAACAATCTAAAAAAATCCTTAGTTCTCTTAATAGAGAGTTTTCAGCCTTTTAGAACATAGGAAATTATTTTGACAAAACACAGAATTTCTGTCTCTTAGGTAGATTTACTCAAAAGTAAAGAAAAATCTTTCATAATCTCATTATCAAGAGCCAACTAAAAGTCCAGGAAAATTATCCTTTTAAGAGAGACAAAACCAAATTCTAATTTTTGTACCAGCTTCCTTTTGGTATTAAAACTTATTCATTTAATTAAATTCATTTTAATCTTAGCCTACTTGAATATGCCCAAAACTCTTTCCTCAGGGTTCCTGTTCCACAAACCTTCTATAACTTTCTTTTTACATTCACAATTTGTTCTATGCCTTCTTTCTTCCCTCCTAGTACTTTAGGACAAATTTACCTTTCTTAACAAACAAACAAAAATATCTTCATTCCTTTCAATCTTCTTTACCAAGAAATACATTTTACTTTCCTTAACTTTTTATATATTGACATCTTGTGGATTGGAAGATCCACAAATACTGTCTAGACATGTGCTTTCTCATAGAAAATTTCTCAACATGGCACAAGACATGTTTATAAATAAAAACCAAGTATTTTTTCAGTTTCTCTGTAATATAAAGCCAAAGGTAGATAAATCTATGCTTAGTAATTAATATCTAATATTATATCTTATGTGGGAATGACCTAGAAACTCAATAAATTTTATCATTTAACTTAATTTAGCAAAACTCTAACGTTTCAAGTTACCAAAAGGTTTTGAAGTTAAGTACATATACCATAACATATAATTATCGTTAAAAAGTTCACCCAACACTTTTATCTTTTTCACATCTATTTAGTTTACTTGCTTCCAATAATTATGTAGATTGTCTATACAACTTCATGAGGCATTAGGCAAAATAAGCTATTATTCTAAGTTATTTTCTCTGCTGACAAATTTTGTAAAAGAGATAACATGTCTGTATCATATACGATGTTAATAATTCTGAAAACATATTTTTTAATCAAACCAACAAACTTAAATAAGCTTTTCATTACCAAAGATTATTTTATATCACATTAACTTGAAAGACATCTTGGTTAGTTTCCATTACATTTATATAAGTGCTTACTTAAAGCCAACTAAATAGAGCTCTTTTAGAAATTATACTATCCGAGGTAAAAAAAATCAGACACATATATAACATATACATGAACACACATACACAGAGACTCCACAGCTATAGTTTTAAAATTACTGCCATGAATCAGGTACAGCAATACAAAGCTCCCTTTTTCTTTTTTCTTTTTCTTGAGTCTTAGGAATTGGTGATGGTCTAGATAACAGTTCCCGGAGAGGTTATAAGCCATTTTTTTTTTTTATTGATGTTTTAATGGTTTCTAACATTGTGAAATTTTGGGTTGTACATTTTTGCTTGTCCATCACCATATATATGACTCCCTTCACCCCTTGTGCCCACCCCCCACCCCCCACCCCCACTGCCCCTGGTAACCACAGTCTAGTTTTCTCTGTCCATGTGTTGGTTTATATTCCACATATGAGTGAGATCATACAGTGTTTGTCTTTCTCTTTCTGGCTTATTTCACTTAACATAATACGCTCCAGGCCTATCCATGTTGTTGCAAATGGGACGATTTTGTCTTTTTTTATGGTTGAGTAGTATTCCATTGTATATATATACCACATTTTCTATAAGCCATTTTGAGATAAAGGAAATGTGTGGAATCTGAACGGCCTCTAGAGCTGCTTTCAGGTATTGCAAAGGTTTGTGAGTTGAGGACAGCTGCTTTTAAGTCCTTATAAACTTGGGTTGTAACTTAAATGACATTATAGGTCAATCTACTTGTCCAACTATATCATCCCTAATTTGCTTCTTTCCCTCTGAGTGCTTAGTTTTATTTTAACTTAGGGAAGAAGGCCTCAAAAAAAAATTCCTATCATGCTCTGAATATCAGCTTCCAGTTTGGCTGGATTTCTGATCATAAGTTGCTAAATCCTTTCAAATATCTCATCAGGTTTCAGCAGGACAAACTAATTATACCTGGCAGTATTGAACAACTCTATTAATCTTTAACATAGCAGTCCCAGAAAATCTCTGAGTCTCATTAACTCTGGGAGGGGCTCATATTGGGCCCTCTTTGAAGGTAGATAATGAGGGTGTCTGTAAAACCATGACCTAATATATTTTTCTTTCAGGTACATTTTATAACTTATTTTTCTGTTGGCTTTTTGTAACAAAACTTTCAATAAGGGTATTTTGGCATTTTGAAGTTTTTGCTTTTAGGTCCACTTATTAAATTATCTTATCTAATCAGAACATTCCTTCTAATGGTCAATGTAATTTCCCTGAGGCTGGTGGCAGCTTGACAGGAGCCTTAGCCATGAATGGAGTGCACAACCCACATTTCTGTCTGACCATCACTGACTACAAAATGGGGTGTAACCACATTTTTGTCCAACTGTATTTTGGGACCCCAACCTGACGGTTATTAAGCCAAGCCCTCAGGACACGAAACAAGCTTGGCAAGATTTTTGCTGTTCTTTGTAAATATTTACAGTTTCTGGAACCTTTATTTTGAGCAATTGTGCCAGAAGGTGGTGAGTTCGACTCTTTAAAGATTTCTCTGTTATTTGGCTCTTAAAAAGGAGCCCCAGGGGCCAGCTTGGTGGCATAGTGGTTAAGTTCATGCACTCTGCTTTGGTGACCCAGGGTTTGCAGGTTGGGATCCCAGGCACAGACCTACACACCACTAATCAAGCCATGCTATGACGGTGTCCCACGTACAAAATAGAGGAAGATTGGCACAGATGTCACCTCAGGGACAATTTTCCTCAAACAAAAAGAGGAAGATTGGAAACAGATGTTAGGTCAGGGCCAATCTTCCTCACCTAAAAAATAAATAAAAAAGTAAAAAGGAGCCCTGAAGTGGCCATTCTAATTTTAAATTATCCCAGGTTATCCTGCCAGCCATTTATAGCTATTCCCATTTTGTTAAGCACTTGTAAGTCTCAGCATGAAGCCAGCCAGAGTTCTGAGGGGAGGCTGCCCATTCAGGAACTGGTAAGCTTTTAGAAGCTTGATTTCCTGTTTTTCTTTTAGTTTCCTTTTACTATAAAGTCTGAACAATTTCTAGGGACAGTGTAGTGGGTCAGAAATGTGCTGCTTGTGAGTGTTATGCCCTAAAGAAAGGTCATAAACACTCTCTCACATGCCTTAGTTTCTCCTGCTGGCAGTTTGAGACTGCCATGGGGGCTCAAAGTGCTGGAAAAACACTCCTCATTTGTGTGTCCCCAGGTAAGTCTTTAATTAATTAACGTGAATGATAGTCGAGTTCCCCATGGGACTGCTACGCGTCACGAGGATTGATCCTCAAACACTTCCATGTGGTTCTCAGTCACCTGAGAATGCCTTTAGACTGGAAGGAGCTGGTGTCCCTTCTCTTTGGAGCTGAACAAGTTCAGACTCCCATTTCTCCATCAAGCAGTTTGTTCAGACTTTATTATACAATTCTTTCCAATTTAAAGCCAAATTAAAAAGGTCAGCCTGCCCCATTCACTCCAAAGTTCCCCTTAGGGTCTCCTGGCCTAGGAAATACCCCCTAGGTTTCTCTTTCCTAGGAATTCTTCCTAGGTTCCTCTTACCTAGGGTATGTACCAGTATTCCCTTAAGGTACCTACTCTTAAGGTTTGAAACAGCTCATATAAACTCTGGACCATCGACTTAAAACAAGGAGGTTCGGGTTTCAGGAGAATGTACCAGGGTCACCTGAAGAATGTAGTGATCTGGGAGAATGCTCAATGGGCCCCTATTGGTACTGAACACCAGTTCAGTGTAGATTCCAGGTGGTCTCTTGTGGGTTTCTCTGAAATTCTGTCAACTACATCAAGAGCTATAATTTTAGGTTTTACATTTAGGTCTATGATCCATTTTGAGTTAATATTTATATAAACTGCAAGATATGGATCAAAGTTCATTTTCTTGCATATCAATATCTAATTGACCAGTAACATTTGTTAAAAAGACTTTTTTCCATTGACTTGTCTTTGCACCTTTGTCAAAATCAGTTGTCCATGTACTTGTAGGTCTCTTTCTCAGATCTTTACTGTTTCATTAATTTATTTGTCTTTCTTGAAGGCTAAAATCACAATACTTCATATGTTTTAAAATTATATAATGAATCTTGAAATCAGATAGTATTAGCCCTCCAATTTGTTCTCCAGCTACTTCTAAGATTTTCTCTTCATTGGTGGTTCTAAGCAATTTGATACTGACATGCCTTGTTGTACTTTTTCTTGAGTTCTTGTGTTTGAGGATCCTTGAACTTTTTGGATCTCTAGGTTTAGAGTTTTATCAATTTTGGAAAGTTTTTGGCCATTATTTCTTGACTTATCTTTTCTGTCCTCCCCTCTCTCTCCTCTCCTCTAAGGACATGAATTATATATATATTAGGCTCCTTTTGGAAAGTTTCTATTGCTATGTCATCCAGTTCATTAACGTTTTCATCTCCAATGCCTAGTCTGCCATTAATCACAACCAGTGAATTTTTCATCCCATACATTATAGTTTTCATGCTTAAATGTTTTGTTTGAATCTGTTTAAATATTTTTTCATGTCTCTGCTTACGTTTATGCACATATATAATACAATTATAACAAATGGTTTAATGTCTTTATCTGCTACCATCTAATATCTAGGTCAATTTCAATCGTTTGATTTTTCTCCTTATTATGAGTTGTCTTTTCCTGCTTCTTTCCATGCTTGGTAACTCTTCATTGGATGACAGAATTTGTGAGTTTTACCTTGTTGAGGTAATACGGATACTCTTTTTTTTTTTTTTTTTTTTTTTTTAAAGATTTTATTTATTCATTTTTTCCCCCCAAAGCCCCAGTAGATAGTTGTACGTCATAGGTCCGCATCCTTCTGGTTGCTGTACGTGGGACTCGGCCCCGGGTTGGACGGAGAAGTGGTGCCTCGGGGCGCGCCCGGGATCCGAACCCGGGCCGCCAGCATCAGAGCGTGCACACTTAACCGCCAAGCCACGGAGCCGGCCCCGGATACTCTTATAAATATGTAACATTAAATAAAATTGTATATATAGTTGAATGTCAATTTCATTAGTAATGCATAAATATACATTTTAAAATTGGATGAAATGCATTAGCTTCTTAATATTAATGGTGGTTATCTCTGAACGTTAAAATCCATAGTCATTAATTGTCATTTGTTAAAATTTCAACCTTCCCAACACATAACAGGATTGCATTTCCTGGCCTCCTTCTGGTTGGATGGTGTCATATAACTACTTCTGGCCAGTGGCTTGTGAGCAGAAATAATAGAATGTCACTTCGGGGATGCAGCTGTTAGTTGGCATTGTGAGACTCTCCAAAATCCCTCTGCCCTCTGACATGACTAATAGTAATGTTCAACTCAGTTGCTGCTCCAACAACCTTGGTCCTTGAGAAACTATTATGAGTAGAGACTCTCCTTGCCAAATCACAATTTACAGGTAGAATGAGCAAGCAATAAATCTTTTGTTTTAGCAACTGATATTTGGGGGTTGGTTGTTATAACATGAATTAGACTATCCTGACTAAAACTGAGGGATTATGGAAGATTTCATTTTTCTTCTTGATACATTTTTGTATTTTCCAAAATATATACGATGAGCTTGAATTAATCTTTTTTTTTTTTTTAATTTTTTGTTTATTGCGGTAACGTTGGTTTATAACATTGTAAAAATTTCAGGTGTACATCATTGTACTTCTATTTCTGCATGGACTACATCATGTTCACCACCAAAATACTAATTACAACCCATCACCACACACATGTACCGAATTATCCCTTTCACCCTCCTCCCTCCCCCCTTCCCCTCTGGTAACCACCAATCCAATCTCTGTCCCTATGTGTTTGTTTATTGTTGTTATTATCTACTACTTAATGAAGGAAATCATACGGTATTTGACCTTCTCCCTCTGACTTATTTCACTTTGCATTATACCCTCAATGTCCATCCATGTTGTCACAAATGGCTGGATTTTGTCGTTTCTTATGGCTGAGTAGTATTCCATTGTGTATATATACCACAGCTTCTTTATCCATTCGTCCCTTGATGGGCACTTAGGTTGCTTCCAAGTCTTGGCTATCGTGAATAAGGCTGCAATGAACACAGGGGTGCATGTACCTTTACAAATTGGTGTTTTCAAGTTCTTTGGATAAATACCCAACAGTGGAATAGCTGGATCATATGGTAGTTCTATCGTTGATTTTTGAGGAATCTCCATACTGTTTTCCATAGTGGCTGCACCAGTTTGCACTCCCACCAGCAGTGTATGAGAGTTCCCTTCTCTCCACATCCTCTCCAACACATGTTGTTTCCTGTCTTGTTAATTATAGCCATTCTGACGGGCGTGAGGTGATATCTCATTGTAGTTTTGATTTGCATTTCCCTGATAGTTAGTGATTTTGAACATCTTTTCATGTGTCTGTTGGCCATCTGTATATCTTCTTTGGAGAAATGTCTGTTCAGGTCTTTTGCCCATTTTTTAATTGGGTTGGTAGTTTTTTTGTTGTTGAGATGCATGAGTTCTTTATATATTTTGAAGATTAAGCCCTTATCAGATGTATGGTTTGCAAATATCTTCTCCCAATTGTTAGGTTGTCTTTTCGTTTTGTTGATGGTTTCCTTTGCTGTGCAGAAGCTTTTTAGTTTGATGTAGTCCCATTTGTTTATTTTTTCTATTGTTTCTCTTGCCCGGTCAGACATGGTGTTTGAAAAGATGTTGCTAAGACCGATGTCAAAGAGCGTACTGCCTATGTTTTCTTTTAGAAGTTTCACAGTTTCAGGTCTTACATTCAAGTCTTTAATCCATTTGGAGTTAATTTTTGTGTATGGTGTAAGGTAAGGGTCTACTTTCATTTTTTTGCATATGGCTATCCAGTTTTCCCAACACCATTTGTTGAAGAGACTTTCTTTTCCCCAATCTATGTTCTTGGCTCCTTTGTCAAAGATTAGCTGTCCATAGATGTGTGGGTTTATTTCGGGGCTTTCGATTCTATTCCTGAATTAATCTTTTGATATGAAAATTCCTTACTATTAACTTATTGAATGAAAGATGACATCAATAGTAAGAAACATCATTACTTTATGTACCTCTAAGAAAAAAAAAACAAATGTTGTAAACTATGACTTAATGTTTTAATGATAGGTCTATGTAGTATTTGAATTGGTCACATCAGTCTCTTGCTGCTTTGCAATTTCTTTTATCAGCTCCAAAGGATTTGGCGATTTATTCTGTCTTCTGCCTTCAGTTGCATTACTAGGTATGTGATAAATAATCATTTTCCACATATATCAAAAGGAATGTAATGTGATATAATGCAGGTTCATCTACATGTAGGCATCTTTATTTCTTAAGTTTCATAAAACTTTTGGTTTGTTCTTTGAAAGATAATTAGGAATTTATCATTTCTCCACTTATCACTAATATAACTAGCTTCCTATTGCTGCTGTAATAAATTGCTAACAAATCAGTGGCTGAAAGCAACATAAATTTATCTTATAACTATGGAGGTCAGAAGTCTTAAATGGGTCTCAACAGGCTAAAATCAAGTTGTCAGCAGGGAAGCATTCCTTTTGGAGGCTCTACTCGAGAACCTGTTTCCTTGCTTTTTCCAGTTTCTAGAGGCTGCCCATATTCCTTGGCTCATGATTCCATTCAAAGCTGGCAATGTCGGGATAAATTCTCACACTATCATCCTCTAATTGTCTCTTTTGTAGTCCCATCTCCTGCTAACTCTGACTCATCTCTTGTCTCTCTCTCCCACTTTTAGGTATCCTTGTGATTACACTGGATTTCCCTGATAATCCAGGCTAACCTCTCTGTTTTAAGGACTTCTGATTAACAACTTTAATTATCCTTTGCTATATGAGGTAACATATTCACAGGTTCCTGGGATTAGGATGCAGACATCTTTGTAGGGGAGACATTATTCTGCTTACCATAATGACTAATATCAGATTCATGACCCCTGATCTTTTTCTGCCCCTTCTTGCATACTCAGTAACTTTTGCCTCAATGAGAAATCACAGTATAGTCTTTCTGGAGACATTTTAGAAATAATGCGTATATTACCAAGAAAGTATACAACACATTACAGCGATGACCATGTAGATAATGACAACCAACTTACACCTGGTTGATAGTAAGGCACCATAGAGTTTTAGGAAGCATCCCTATATGAAAGATGTTGAATGTAGAAAAACAATATGTGTCTTAGAATTGATGAAATAAGTGTATGCAAAGGAATAATCAACAAATCTGCCAGCTAATCATCTGACAGGGCTCTAAAGAATGGGACATATATAAGGTAAACTTTCACAGGAAAAGTAGAACAAGAACAAAGGCATAGTCCATGTTGAATAGTGAAAAGGAGGCATGAGGACACTGCATGCCTGTGTCACGAGACACTGAAATATGGGCTCAGATGATCAGCATAGGCATTGACTGAAATGCAAATAATGTCATGCTCATTCGAAAAAAAGAACACTTCAATAAATATTCAAGAAAGTTTTCCATTTTTATAAACATAAACTAGGCTTACTTTCTACATATGTTTATCTATTTTGACATTTTGAATTGCACAGGAATGAATGTGCTTTGGAGAATGATTAATTTAAAAACAAATCATGTGCCATAAATCAGAGTATAAAATGGTTTCACAATCTAAAGTAAAAAGTCTTCAAGTGCACTCTTCTAAAAATCATTTTTCATAGTTAATTTCCTTTCCCTTTATATCCATGGTAGGGACACTGATTTATTAACTATCTTGAGGTGATAAAATACCAGGAGAGCAAATATAAACAAAACTGTACCACTGTTTACTAAATTCCTACTTTGAAAAATAGCAAAGCTTAAGGATGCAACCATAGATAAACCATCAGTAATTAAGAATAATTGAGAAGAAGGCAATTCTGATTTTGTAAAAAGTCTAAATCACATATGCTTCAAAAGAGATATAGCAGAGTCACTTTCAAGCAGTCTAATAAGATAAACTTTTAAAAAAGCTAACCAATTTTTGGCAATTGATAGGACTTGTTTTAGTAAAAATATGATTGTCATTAGGCTCTAAACAAATAGTATGAAAAAAAGTGAATACACCCAATGGACTAGGAGTCAAGACATATGTACCCTGTTCCAGATCTGCTACTAACAGTGCTCTGTTTCCTCATCTATAAAATGAGGAGATTAGAATAGACAATATTTGAGATTTCTGAAGCTCTACAATGTTTTAAGTATTTATTTACCAGTAAATAGAAGTTGCTAAAGCGAGTCTAGAACTAAGAGCTCGAATCAGTGATTTAGGAATTCCTCCTATAATCCTTGTGAAAATATTAATTTGTTTAGCAATGCCCTTTTCTAGACATAGCTCAAAAATAAGCCAGTCTCTGGCAAGGGTTTTTGCTTCTGTTTTTGTTTTTACTTTGGAATTATTCTTATGGTATTCTGAAAGCTTACAGTAGTTTATATTCACAGATAAACATCAACTGAAGCAATTAAAAAAAGTTAACACTGTAATGGGAAATACAACAAAGAAAGATGTCAGTGTTTCAACCTACGTTCATCCTGGCAAAGCATTAAAATTGCTCATTATTAAAAATGATGCAATGCAGTCATTTTATCATCAGTCAAAATCTGCTCTGTGCTTTAAACTGAATGACAGCAAAGATTAGAGGGACTGATTTAGTTTGAAATGTGTGTGTGGGAAGGAGAGGGGATAGGGGAAGGAGGAGGAGTAAGCTCAGAAGAAGGAGGCTCAAGTTCTTTTCAGGATGTGTGAGCCCACTCTTCCACGTTTGTGCAGCTGCAAGCTTTTCCAGACCTCTTCTTTGTCTTCTCCATCCAAGTTCTTTTCGTTTTACCCCCTTCCTTTTATTTCCTTCTCTTCCTCAACTCTCCTTCTGTAACTCCAAAGTTAAGTCTTACCCCATAACTACATTTCTTGCTTCCATCACCATCGAGAAAAAGACAAATCTAGATGAGATGAAATAGTGCCTATTTTGCCTAAAACTTGCTAAAATTCCAGTGAGAATGTGAAAATGGGATTACTCTGTCAGCAGCTGCCTCCTATTTTTTCAGGACCACTTTTAATAAAAGCAGCGCACAAATTTTCTTTTATGGTTTTACATTTAGCTCTTTGTTTGTAATGGAGGATTCTATTTAAATTGAAAGAAAAACGAAGTCATTTGCATGCAAATATAGCAATAAGGAGAGATTGTAGAAATAATGAACATGGTATATTAGCCAATCTTCCTGCAATCAGTGACCAGGAATATATTCATTCCAAATGATTCTCTGATTCATCCTGGTTATTACCATAAAAAAGTGTCCTAAGTGACACATATAAGATGTGTATGTCACTTTAGATTAAATGGCAGGGACTCACAATATATTTTCCTTACAATATCATGAATTATAAGGACTGTATCTGCATTTGATATGTTTAACAGTCATACCATTAAATTATAAATTGCCTAAGTGAACCTGGATCGGAAAGCATTTGGAAAACTAACAGTATTGTCCATGAAGGGTCTGTGTACGTCTTTCTTCATAGAGTTGTCCTTCCTAAAACTGAAATATTACTTATTAACTATGACAAAAAAAGGTTGGCATTTCTTTGACTTTGAGAACAATGAAATACGTGTGGATGCTTTTAGCTAAAGATGATTGAGCTACTAACAGCAAGATGACAAATTTGCTGCCATCCACAACAATAACCACATCTCCTTTTTGGATCAGGCTTTATGGAATAGAAAAGGCCTTCATATCTAGTGTTTGATTCCCAGCACATCCTGGCAAGGAGATAAAACCTGTGTATTTATCCCTATTTTACAGCAGGTGACTGAGGTTCTGATAGACTTTATTACTTGTCTAAAGACACTCGGCACATATTGTCATATCTGCTAAATCAGTGTTTCTTAAATGTTGTAAGAATAGATGGAAAGTGTGTTTTGAAGATAAAGCTACCCTTGTTGCATTAACTTTAATCTGTTTTCAATCTTTACATTTAGTTTACCTTGAAATTACAAATAATATTAAGAGTAGTTTAAAATTTTGTATATGTATCAAAGGGGCATGGCTTGTAAAAGGTAGGAAAATAATATGCTAACTATTCTGATAAGTTCTGATATTTAAAAAAAAGCTCAGAGGAAAATTACTGTTATCTGAAATTGGCCAGGAAATCCTAGTTTTACTTTTTTTCCCGCTCATTTGTAAACCCTTGTGGACAAATTTTTTTTTTAATGAGTTACTTTGATTGGAATATAAACAGCCTCTCATTATTGACAAGTATCAACTGGATGATATAATAAAAACAGTAACAATAGCTATCATTTATTTAGTACTTTATTTGTACCAAGAATTATTCTAAAAGCTTTAAAAATTTTCCTAATTTTAACTTACTAATTCTTCTTAACAACCCTATGAGGTAGGCAATATTATTGTTTCATTTTAATATGGAAATTGAGGAACAGACAATTAACATACTTCCTCATGGTCACACAACTAGCAATTGAAACAACTGAAATCAAGGGATTCAAACCCAGGCAGTTTGGCTCCAGAGCTGCAACTCTTAACCATTATGTATATTGCCTAAAAAAAGAGAAGTTTCTAGAGTCTGCTTATGTGGGCTCCAGTCTTGGATCTACCCCTTACCAGCCATAATCAAGTTATTTAATGTCCCTAGGCCTCAGTTTCTACATCTGTAATATTATGATAGTAATATCAACCCCATAGGGTTAATGTAAAGAAGAAATAAAATAACAAATTTAATAAAACATAGCAAGGTCGCTGGAAACTAGTTGTTAATGAATATTAATTTTCCTTCTTTCTTAATGACAATTTGAATACTGCCTCATGATAATTCTATTTCTGTATTTGGAGGTTATCATAGGCTTGTATTTGTAACACTGCCTCATCTATGCCTCCTGTCTCCCAAAGAATTGCATTTACAACATCTAAAAGTACCTAGTTGACATGGTGAAAATTAATGAATCAAATGATTAACTGATTTAATTGAATGAGCTATTGATTTACCAAATTTTTTAAATCTTGACTAATTGGATTTTAGACTACAATTCCTTAAGAGGCTGCTAGATTTGGTCTTGTGTATAGGTAAAAGTGTTCACCTCTGAGAAATGAATGTGTGCATCAATTAAGGTTTGTTTAGGAGATTAAAAAAATACTCTGAATGGAGAAATTTTTCAGTTCTGAACCTCTAGTACATTGACCACTTTGGCTGAACATATTTTTTTGGCATCCAACTGTAGACCAACAAATATTACATTTTCAAGAGTTAAAAATAAAGTTAAGTTAAATAATAATGAAGCCTCTACTATAGGCAAGAAACTGGGGGGGGGGCTCCCAAAGATTTCAGGAGCTTTGTAATTGTTGAGTCGGTTTTCTGAAATTTGTCTATGTTGTGTACTCTAGGAAGCCCATTTTGGAAGAATGGCTGGGCAGGATGTTTCTGATTGATAATAGAAATCTTATCCAAGATTCAGTACTGAGTTACCCAAAACTTAGACTAAACTCTTGTTTATGGCACCAGCAAAGTTCAGCTTTGATTAATCTATTCAAATTTTGTAATAAAAGAATCTAGAAAGAAGAAAAATGTCTAGAAAAAATATCTGAAATATTTAATTTTAGCTTGTATTCAAGTTTTATGTCACTCTGAAAAATACAATTTTATTTTTAATTACATATCAATATATGGGTCACCACAATGTTTCAAGGTTTAGGACCTTAATCCAATTCTACCAAAAATTCTTTTACTGGGGACACCTCTGAGATCTGTGTGGCTAATGACTGAATGGGATGTGTTCTGGAAAAAGGTCTTAGAGCAAAGTTAGCATGAATGGGATGGGCTGCTTCTAAGTAATCTTGCCAAAGCTGAACTTTGAGTTAGTATAAAAATTATTCAATTTCTAGCTTCCAAATTTCTTTTCACTTCTTAACTATTAGAGCCTGACACATAGCAGCTTGGGAAAGGCAGTTTGGTTGATTGCTGATTGATTGCTTCAGAGGCTGTTCTGCAGCCTTCAGAAGAGCTGTCTGCCTCCTCAACCTGTGCTATTAGTGCAACACAGGCACCTGACAGATTTCCCTGCCAAAGCTGACCGGTCATTTTTCAGGGAATGAACCTCCTTCAAGCATCCTTGAAAGGCCTTTTCTCTTTGGAAAGAGCACCTTGTGAACCCTCACAATTTTAGTTTCCTTGGATGCTAATTAGTTTTTAAGCCTGATGGGTTTACAAAAGTTAGCTAAAATTCCAAGTTGCCTTTGACATATTCAAGTACCCAATAGATAGACATCTCTCGCTGATTTTCTCTTTTGGATGACTTAGGCTTCGTCTATATAATCCCAGTTTCATATTGTAGAGTTGAGGTTGAATATAGCTATTTTTGAAATGGACGTTAACTGCATGTTAACAGACTTCAATCCCTGGGGGAAAAGGCCGTTGTATTTAAGAGTTTCTTTTTAGGAGGCAGAAAATGGTTTAAGCTAACAAAAGACAAAAACAGGGTTTTTACCCCCTCACAACATTGGTTAACACTCTTGTGTACCCATATGGGCATAGGCCTTTCTGCGATTATGTAAAGAAATTGGCAATTTCTCAAAATAGTGACCCTGCCTCAACTGATCCCAGGATCAACTGGAATTAGAACTCAGGAACTAGAATTAGTTCCCAGAAACTTTCTACTACACAAACAAGAGTCACATGTATACAGAAGTACACACACACACACTCACACTTAAGTTGTGAATACCTTACCACTTCAAAATATAGCCTTGATATTTACTTGAATTCTGGTTAAACCAACTTATTTTATTTATTGTTACTCTCTACTCCTGAATAGCTTCCCTTCAAACTTGCACAGTCTTTTCCAAGATGCTGATGGCTTAGTGATTTAGGCTGGCACGCTTGGACACGAGCAAGATTGGCTAGATGTATGCAAGCATTGGAAGAAAAGTTCATAGAATCACCCATGGTCTCTTTCTCTCATCTCAATTTAGAAAAACAAAGACTTTTTTTAGAAAGACAATTCCCAGAATTGTTCACGAGTATGGGGAAATGTTTGAAATTGCTTTAATTTTATAAGCACTAGTTAAAACGACATCCATGGGTTTTCACAGATGACAATATTATTAAAATGCTCAAGTCATTACATGTTCTTCTAAAAAGTAAGATTCCCAAAACATTAACTTTAATGTGTTTCCCCTTTTCAGCTCATTCCACAAAAAATAATTAAAAATAAAATAAAAAAGTAAAGAGCTAAATTTTAAAAAGGGAAATGAATAAGAAACTTAAAACCAAAGAAAAGCTTCCCTTGAGGTAAGCAATTTTCTAATAATGTGAATATCTACTTAAGTTTGGAGAAATCTTTCCTATTAGTAGTGCTGTGTATGTGGTTTTATTAGTTATGCTCATTCACTTGAACAAATTTTTTCATAACTAACAATAAATATTACAGAAACCTTGAAAACCTTTGAAGTCATGAATTTTCTTCACTGAATCTTCTATATTTATAGCATAAAACACATCAAAATGGTCACATTTGAACTTATCAAATGAAAATGTTGAGCAGATTAAGGTAATAGCCCATCCTGTGCTCATGTTACACTTGATGGGAAAAGCTTTGAATGACAAGAACAACAGCAATGTCGTGATTCTTCATCAGGAAATCACAATTCAAATTCTTATGAATATATTCACAATGCTGCCTGGAAAAAAAATCTAGCTTCAATATTGAAGAGTTGTCACAGACCTTTGGTCATGTTGTTGAACTAGGGAATATTTTGATTTTGGCCCCTCCGATAATGTTTCAGTTATATATTTTTTAAAATACTGCATGTGCACAATGGGGATTTTGAGTGAGTATTGAAGCTGGAGGGAGGGTTCGCCACATAATTAATATAATTAATGAATCAGCCTAGCTAAGGACTGGAGAAGGACTGACAAAAAAGTAGGAAGATGGGAGTTTTTCATTAGTTAATGAAATCAAGTTGTTAGAGCTCTAAGATTAGGCTCAATTGGTTACACACATTTGGAGCCTTATTGAGAAACTCTTAAAACCCATGGTTGCTAACATTAGTAATTTATGAAATACTTGTTTATTATAAACAACAAATAATGTCTATTCCAAGAATTTGATTTTCAAATTACTTTTCATGAATGAGAATTCTTTTCTTTACTTGTTTTTACATAGTGAGCTATGCATGCCTGAACACCTGCACATAAAGCGTCTGACTTCTATTTCAGAAGTAGATTGTGATATTTTTATTCACATTGTAGGAGAGAGATTCCAAGATCAGCAAACAGTTTATTTTCTCCTGAGTACTCTGACTGCAATTAAAAGTAAGCTGCCACCAGGTGGAAAGTGATATTTTTATTACAGCTAGGATCACCATATGTCCCAGTTTGCTTAAGAGAGATCTAAATTATGCCTGTTGTCTCATATTAACTATCAATATTATCTCTTTTTAACTCTCAAGTTTCCAAATTTGGACAGTTAACTTTATGGTCACTCGAATGATAACAGCATTATTGAAGAGCATTGCCAATTCTAAATTTGGGTGAATGGGTTCAGGTTCTTGCTAAAATGGTAACTGAGATAAAGAACATAGCACTCCTGGTAACATTTCCTTTCATGTACAGCATTTTTTCCTTAGACTTAATAATTCTCTATATTTTTTTATTTGTCAAAATTTTTCAAATTATATCTAAGTTTTTCTATGCCTCCCACATGCTGAAACCAATCTAGTAATTTGTAGGTTCCATGTTTTTTGGAGCCTTCCATCTTCTAGTCTAGTCTGGACTTGTACTTTAGCTCTGCTGAATAACCGCTATCCTGGGACTTCCATTGACCATCATTAGTGGAATTTTCTTCGTCTCTCTGTTGCTCTCTCATGCGTGGAATAACCTGCTTCTTAGATCCCAATTTATTGGCTTATTTTCTCATTTTAGTAAAATACTTTATCCAGTAGCTTTAAATTTTTGAGGCTTTTCATGTGTGAAAATATACCCTGATCAATAGTTTGACCACATATGTAATTTTAGATTAATATTATTTTGCCTTAGAATCTTGAACATTGCCTTCTAGCTTCTGACATTAACATTAAGAAGTTTGAAGCTATTCTGATTCTTGATCCCTTGACTGTAACCTATTTATTTTTCTCTTTGGAAGCTTCTCTTTGTCCTCAGAGTCCTAAATTTTATGATTGCTTGACTTGGTGTGCATCTTTTAATTTTTTTGTACTAGACAATTAGTAGGTCCTTTCAATCAAGGGGCTGATAGTCTTCCATTCTAGAAATTATTTTTCAACTGTTCCTTTGATGATTTTCTAATCTATTTCATCTCTTCTTTTTATTAGTTGAATTAAGCTTTTACAGTGGTGAAACACACCTCTAGTATCATTGAATACCAGCTAGGGTTAGTGGCCCAGAAGAGGTCATCCATACCCAAGCGGGGTATGAAGGTGAGATCAAATATAATCTCCAAAAGGTTAGCTTATTTTCGAAGTTTCTTCTGCTTTAACATTAAAAAAGCTTAATACCACCAAGTAACATTTAAAAAATTAAAAAATTGGGTGAATTCTAGCAATGCTTGAATAAAAGTTTCTGAGAGGATATAAAAGCTATTTACTACTCAAATCCAGGTAAGGTCTCAACCTAAGTGGAATAGGCAGCCTCTTATCAAGAATTTTATGAATTGTGAGACCACTCCCCTTCACAAACAAGAAAACAAGCAACAAACTTCCCTATCATATGCCCATCTTCTACAGCATAGAGATTCCCATCATAAGAGTATTTTGGGCATTAACATGGGAATCTCCAAATGATTAATTCTGGGGTAGCATGAACTGCCTATCCTCTTCCCTGTGGTAGCTTATTTATTGAGAATTGGGCCTTTGCAAGAAGCTATATTCCATAACCACCTTGGACCTTCAGAGGACCAATTCTCTTTCACCACTATCAACTCTCTCCATCCCCCCACCTACACTCAATACATCCCCAATCAGATTCTCAAGCAATCTCTAAGCATAAGAGAAATAAAGAATATCTCTTCCATGGTGGTGTACTTTCCAGAAATGGTAAAAAAAAAAAAAATATCAATCTACTGATTCATGAATTCAATGAGGCCTAAGTGGAGAACATAAAATATATATAAAAATAAATCCACACTAAGATACATCACAGTGAAACTGTAGATCAAAGGTAAAGAGAAGATTTTAAAAAACAGTCACAGTTAAAATCATAGTTGACTTATCAAGTGCGACAATGGAAGTCAGAAGACAATGGAATAATATTTTCAAAGTACTAAAAAAACTGCAGACGTAGAATTCCATTGTCATTGAAATATGCTCATCCTCCAATGGTTAGTGTGAAATAATGATGTTTTCAGCCAACAAGTAGACCCTCATTAAAGGAAATTCTAAAGAATGGACTTTAGGCAGCATAAAAGTGATCCAGGTGCAATAATAATTGTAGGAAATCTTAGATACAGTAACAAAGGAATAACAAAGTAAAGGGAATAAAAAACAACTGCTCCTCTCTGTGAAAATGTGGCAATCTCTGAGTTAAAAGTTCTCCATAAAGTCTCTGTTAAAAGTAAACATGCTACAAGAAAGGAGTGACATATCATGTCATTAACATTTTCTAATACCATGTGTGTTCTAATGCAGAAAGTATGTTCTCTGGAAGTTTAGTGCTCTGAGAGACATTAATAAGTGTGACTTGAAAATAAGATACACGTTCAAATAAGTGTGGGAAACGGTGTTACATAAAGTGAAATCAGATTCTTGACTGCTGGAATTCTCAGGACCTTTAAGTATACTAATGTACATTTTGAATTATCAAGAGGGTGATATTAGGAATATCATGTATATTATATCAAAGCATTTCCAAATTTTATTTAACCACAGATTTTTTTTCAGAGTAACTCAGTGAATTGGCATTCCATGGATCGCACTCAAAGACACTGTCCCTAGCACACTCCCTGTGATTCTTTATCAAATTAGATAGATGTTAACTTGAAAAGCAGCAAACAGTTCCTGACTCAGTAGGGCAGGAGATGAGTAAATCCTTACAGAAAGAAGATGAAAGAGCAAGAATTAGAGTATGAAGTGGTTCCTGGGATGGGAGATCCAGATAGGGGAGCTACCTTTGTGAGTAGGAGAATTGCAAAAGCACTGAGGGCCAAATGGCAAAGAATAACACCGTGGTTATTAAAACTTGTGCTGGGGCCTCTGTTGCTCAACTACATGGCTCATCTATGAGTATCTGCAATCTTTTGGCAATATAAAAGAAAATGGTGAAGATGTGAAATAAGCATAGGCAACCAAAACATGCAATTGATTCTGCCTCTGATGCATCTGATTAGGAAGCAGTGTCCACTGACCATTTATGCAAACCCGTGTGGAATCCTCAATGATAATTTTTGCCTCATTACAAGATACAAAACAAAAAAAATCAAATGGTTTTCCACTATACAAGATTAATATGATTTTATATGTAGTGGCCAAATATTTGTTACATAAAACAATCCTCATCAGAGGCCTATGAGACTATCAATAGGTTGCTCATTCATCAGTAAGAGTCATGTCTATGCTAATAGTAAAAGTAATGATATATTCCTTAATAATAAGAATTTATCCTAAGTTTAGAATTTAAATTTTTAAAATAATTAAATTAGTATTTTATTAAATTAGTATTTCATTGATTATAAAATTTTAATGAAATAAATTTTATTAAATTTTTTACGGCAGGGAGGGAGAGTTTTACAGATTTGTGTAGTATTTTTCTTTTTTTTTTTTTTAAAGATTTTATTTATTTATTTTTCCCCCAAAGCCCCAGTACATAGTTGTCTGTCATAGCTGCACATCCTTCTAGTTGCTGTATGTGGGACGCGGCCTCAGCATGGCTGGAGGAGTGGTGCCTCGGTGCGCACCCGGGATCTGAACCCGGGCCGCCGGCCGTGGAGCGCAGACACTTAACCGCTAAGCCACGGGGCCGGCCCATGTGTAGTATTTTTCTACACCTATGCAAAGGTAACAATTCTGAGAAGTAGGCAAAGTGGTAGTATTTTCCCTGATTGGCAGATTATGTGATTTGCCTAAGGTCATGCAGCTACTAAAAGATTACAAGGATTAAAGGATTATAAAGATTATATGAAGATGTATAAGGATTATAAACTGATGTTCTACTCCAGATGCTCCCAACTAAATCATATTGCCTGACTTATTTTTTTCCATGAACTAAAATCTGTACCAGAAATGTATTCCAACTTATTTATTCATGGTACAGAGTGAAGAAGAGGTTTCTTTAGGTTTTATGTGTAACTGCTTTCTTTAGAAAAACTAAAATTATTTTAAATTCCATATATTTTCTCTACACGTGATATTTCATAAATAGAGCAAATGAGCCCCAGAGAGTATAGACAAATTGCCCAGCATTACATACAAAATACATTTGGAATCTTTGACTAGAAAGAAAGGCCTGCTTTTGTACATATGTTCAATACTGTGTGGGACTGTGCTTATGTATCTTAATGAATAGAGCTAATTGTTAACAGATACACGGTCTCTGGGTTTGAGAAGAACCAATAAGTTCCTGCACCACTGATGGATAAATAGCTAGACCCAGAAATGAGGCTAAGTGGGGAGAAAGTAACTAATAAAAGAAAAATATGCACTGGTCAACTTTAAGAGGTGTAGACACCAAGGAAGGCCAACAACTAGGGGAGAAGAATTTATGCACACGCCAAAATCCATCCTGGAGGGACCAAATGGGAGTTACTGTTTCGTCAGTGATGGCAAGAGCTCAGAGAAAGCTCAGGTTGCATTTACAGTAGAAACATGTGGAAACAGAAAAAGAATTCAGATTTCTAGAAAAGGACTCCAATTAGAAACAGGCTGAATTCACAAGATCAAGCAGAGGTATTTTCTAAATTGTACTTGGATTATTCTAAATTTACCAGCAGATATTAATTGAAATACATTATAATTCTCTCAAGATCACACAAACTTAAGGACAAGTAAATGTTTAGGTTTTGGCTCTTAATCTCATCCAGTTTTGTCATTGGCATTCTAAGCTTCCATATTCTTCCTTTCTCACATTGTCTGGTGATCTTTAAGTCTTCTCAAGTGGTTGTTATAGCTTGTAGATTGTACATTGCAGAATTTGTTCTCCTGTGATTATTCTTTCCTACCTTTGAAATAATTGAGTCATTGCCTTTCTCTTCTTTGCTGCTTATAATGTAAATGTTAAGGTCCTCAAGTAGTCACACCTATTTCAATTAACTTTAAATTGTCTGGTCTTTATGTGGCCACAGCTAAGTTATTCATTCCAAAAGTAGCCTCTTCGAGCTTAAATGTTTCTTTTGTCTCTACCAAGGATGACACATTTATGACATGTGTAGTCACCTGTCTCCTGGAACCACAGCAAAGATTGCTAATTGATACATGATTTCTGCCACTGGGTCCAGACAATGATAACAATATAGCACTTACTATATGCAAGGTACTGCTGTAAGCACTTTAAAGGTATTAACAAATTTCATCTCCAGATCAACCTTATATAAGATAGCTATTTTCATTATTTCTGTTTTACAGATGGGACAACTGAGGCATAACAAGTATAAGTAACTTGACCAAGATTGCACAGACATTGCTTGTAAAGCTAGAATTTGTATCCAGGCAGTCTAGCTCCAGATTCTACAGCCTTTACCACTAATGCTATATTACCTCATATTCCCCAACAGAAAAAGATTACATGCTCAACCCCAAATGACCACAGGCCTTATTCCTATAGATTCCACATTTCTTCCAGATACAGAAGAGGGGAAAAAATGAGTAGCATGGTAGCCATACTCAGTCATAGTTCTCACTGGATTTGTCTCCTCCTTGGAGGTGTTAAGTGGGGAATTAATCACACAATAGGCAAGCTCAACTTTGATATACAAACTTGGTTCTTTAAAACCTTGGCCTTCAAATGAGAATTTGATACTGCTTTGTTAGCTTCCTGATGTGAAGGCTACTGTGTCTGATTCCTCAGAATTTGGTGGCTACCCCTCATATTGGAGAATCTGCAGCCCTTTTAGGCAGAGAATTAATGAAGTTGGAGATAGTACTTGCAATGAGTAGTAGCAAAACAGGGCACATCGATTAAGAGAGCCTCCTAACAATTACCACTGACACAGAATTAGTTTGTCAGAAGCCATGACTTGGGAAAATAGAGATCTGGGTTCTTCTTAGGACAAGTAAGTTTTAATGTCTGAGGTTTTATGGAGAGAGAAAGGAAAAGGAAAACAAAAGGTCAAGTCAAGATGCATGTCTGGAGATGCTAGAATGCTAAGAGATTCTAGAGGGACCTAAGCAATCAGTCAATAATATCGGGGAACACTGTGTAGCTGGGAGCCAAAAGTATGTCAAAGGTGAAATCAGTCAAGAAAGCTAAAGTGGTAAAGTACCAGAGACTAGCGTAGTAGTTGAGATGTGTTATCATTCCCGGCTCTTCTGCAAGCATCGTTACTCTGCACACTTTAACATAAAATATCTCACTTCAGAGTTCTTATTTATTAAATGACAAGTACTGGACTAAATAACTTCTAAAGACTCTTCTACCTCTATCCTTCCATGATTCTATGATTCATAAATTTGCAAAGAGCTTAGAATTCTGACTTTTCTGAACTCCACAATACCAATATAAAAGCATTCTTTTTGGCAGGCTGCTCAGTTGAAAGAATTGAATTATTACCAGACAGATCATGTCACCTGGGATTTTTTTCTTAACATCTTACTATAGGAACTCAAGTAATCTTAAGACTCTTGCCTTTGATTTTTCCGAATGGGTTTCCAAATCTGCCATTCAGTCAACTAACATTTACTGAATTCCTATAATATGTGTGGACACTAGGTTAGGCCTTAGGAAGAAAAAAATGAATAAAACAGAGGCATGGTTTTGAAGACAATCACAGTATAGAGGGGGAAATGGAAACATATGCCATGAGGACAATATCATGATAGAGATATGTGTAGGATATTATGAACACAGAGGAAAAGAGTTTATAGCTCAACTTGAGGAGGGTGATAATGGAAGATTTCTAAGTAGAGATTTTATCTTATGTCATTCTTCAAATTGAGATATGTACTTGTGGGAAAATATTGGACAGAGCATGCCAACCAAAGAGAACAATATGAGCAGATGAACAGAGGTGAAAAATAGCATTATGAAAAAGGTAGGTTTCTATTGTTTTTGTCTGTTTTGTATGCCTTTTCCATTTCTTATTTTAGCCATATGTTTTTCTCTCACTCCAACTATGTGGTGGGACTGTTAAGCATATTACATTACCCCCATGGCTATAGGCATGGGCATATGACCCAGATACAGCCAATCACAATATAACATTCCCCTGGGCATAGCAGTTCATACAAGGGATGGTATGTTACCCAAGCCAGATCAATCAGACGCTTTCCTTAGGGTTTTAATATACCAGAGTAGCAAATGAAAAACAGTGTGTCACAAAAGCTAGGACAATATACTCTAGTATAAGGCTGCCTGGGTTCAAATGTAAGTTCTACCACTTAGCTGTGTGAACTTAGATAAATTACTCAATCTTTCTGTATCTTAGTTTCCTCATTTATTAAATGGGGACCACAATAGTATCTGCATCATAGTATTGTGAGGATTAATGTGTTAATATACATAAAACACTTAGAATATTTCTTGTCACACAGTAAGTACTTATTAAATATTGTAGATATTATTGTTGTATTGTATATGCTATTGGTATATTTGTTATATACTTACTACTGATTGCTATGGGATTCTTACATTGGGATGATGTAAGATTTGAATCACCACTAGAGTAAGGTTTCTCAACACTGGCACTATTGACATTTTGGGCAAGATAATTCTTTGTTGTGGGCAATTGCCCTGTGCATTATAGGATAGTTAGCATCATTCCTGGCTTCTATCTTAGATGCCGGTAGCATCACCCAAGTTGTGAGAAACAAAAATGTCTCTAGACATTCCCAAATGTTTCCTGAGGGACAAAATTGACCCTGGGTGAGAATCACTGCAACCATTTTACCTTCTAACTGGAGAAAGATCCTTTACTATAGGAAAGAAGGAAGTCAACATGTAAAGAACAACTGAAACAAGAGATGGGGAGATTTAGACAGTATGAGTCTTAAGACAACTACATCTTCAGTTCTAGTTCCTGAATCCACTAAACTCTCCTGGTTCCTGGAGATCACCTTTTGTTTTTCTTTATCTTTCTATTAAAAATTCTCCTTTTTTTGGTAAATTAGTTTACTTGGATTTTTCTCACTTGCAACTGGAAGATATCTGAATATTGGTGCATAGGGTTTATCATTATCAGATATATACATGTATATATATATTGTGTCCCTGCTGAAATGTAAGTGTTATGAGAACAGGGACTTTGTCTGCCATGTTCACTACTGTATATCTAGGGTCTAGAACAGTGATTGGCATATATGAGGTACTAAATAAAAATCTGTGGATGAATCAGTGAAGAAAGTACAAGTAGTTGCATGTCACTAGAGGTAAAAGTGTATGAAAGTGGGCACGTTGTACATTATGAGGGCAGTTAAATAGTGTTAGAAGTGCCCTAATTGCAATCATCACTCCAGGGATTGTCAAATAACACATGAAATATCACAATCAGGAATTATTACTTTAAGGATTGGTTACTTAACATTGATCATCTTAAACAAAAGCTATACCATAGGGTCTACTCCTTACCTTCAGGGATATAAGTGATAAATTTTAATTGGTGAAAATAATGGGGTTTAAGGTAGATTACTGTTAGAAGTGATATATCAGACCTGCTTACTTCTGCATGAAGGAGGTTTTAGATTGCAACAAAGAGCTAGAGGTCTAGAGTCCATTTGATCTTATGTATCTCCATTTCTCAGTCTTCTGCTGCCTACTCCAACTACAAAGCTCCCTAGTTCTACCATCGCTACCACATTGCGCCCTCCTCAGAATGTGATTTTCATGCAAAGTGCCAGTCTTTGGGTTTAGGTCAGAGAGTGGAATCTCCCAGAGCTATAGAACAGGTTACATAGATTTTTTTTATCTCTTTCTTAATGCATGTTTGTACATTGGATAGAATTTAACAAAAGACTCTTTTTGCATTGTAACATACCATTTAATAGCCCAACTATCTCTCATCACCAGAGGCTACCAATATTAACAACAACAAGAACACACACAAAAAACTTGGCATTGGATATATTGTCCACATTGGTTTCACTCATTTGCAACACATAGAAATGGGCTTAAAAAGAAAGATAGAGTAGGTTTAGACTTATTCTGAGCTAGAGAGAGGCCACTAAAGAGTTTAAAAGAGGTGAGTGAACTAAAAAGATTTGAAATTTTGATCTCATTCTTATAACTGTGTGGACAAAGAACCTAAGAAGGGGAAGAATATGAAAGCAGGGAGATTAATTTGAAAAGTTTTAATCCAGGTGAGAAATAAAACAGAAAATGATTGCAGGTGAGAAGAGAAGAGGACAGATTACAAAAATACATGCAGTATTTAGAATAGGCATGTTATTGAGAAGGATGAGGGAGGTAAAGAAGAAGGGAGAGGGGGCCTGCCCAGTGGCGCAAGCAGTTAAGTGCATATGCTCCGCTTCGGTGGCCCGGGGTTCACAGGTTTGGATCCCGGGCATGCACCTACGCACTGCTTGTCAAGCCATGCTGTGGCGGCGTCCCATATAAAAAGTAGAGGAAGATGAGCATGGATGTTAGCCCTGGGCCAATCTTCCTCAGCAAAAAGAGGAGGGTTGGCAATGGATGCTAGCTCAGGGCTGATCTTCCTCACCAAAAAAAAAGAAGGGAGTGTCATAGATGCGTTCTAAGTTTCTAGTTTGTGTAAGTGGGGGAATGATGGTGGCACCAAATGAAATAGAAAATACAAAAGGAGGTGTAGGTGCTTGTTTTTTGTTTATTGATTTTTTTGTTGGTTTTCTCTTCTCTGGTTCCTTATTCTATCAGCTTCCTTTGATTGCCAAATTCCATTTTAACACCCTGACTGGCTTCCTTGTAGCTATGGTAAACATTTACTTTTCAGTGCTCTTTGAGCTATATGTGCTCACAAATCACTTTGACAATAAACAAAATAAAACAATAGTTGAATCCAGCAAAAAATGGCTATTAAAAAGAACATGGGGCCAGCCCCATGGCTTAGCGGTTAAGTGTGTGCGCTCCGCTACTGGTGGCCCGGGTTCGGATCCCGGGTGTGCACCGATGCACCACTTCTCCGGCCATGCTGAGGCCGCGTCCCACATACAGCAACTAAAAGGATGTGAAACTATGACATACAACTATCTACTAGGGCTTTGGGGGGGGGAAAAAAAAAGGAGGAGGATTGGCAATAGATGTTAGCTCAGAGCCGGTCTTCCTCAGCAAAAAGAAGAGGATTAGCATGGATGTTAGCTCAGGGCTGATCTTACTCACAAATAAATAAATAAATAAATAAAACTGTTAAAAAAAAAAAAAAGAACAACATTGAAATAAAACAGCATTGAACTGCAACTACTTGTTGGTGATTTTTTAGCATCATCAACATTATTGTCAACAAATATTTGAGTGTCAACTCAGAGCTAAGCACTGTCCTGGGCCTTGAAGACACAAAGACCCAGAGAAGCAGCCTGGTAGACCACAGAACATGCTGGTTTTGGAGTTAGAACTAGAGAGCATCTCTTGTTCCACCACCTGCTAAGTTTGTGACCTTGAGCTAGTCGTTAGCTCCTCAGAGCTCCATTATTTTCCATCTGTAAAATGAGGATAATTGCATAGTACATACATCATTCAGCTGTTATATTAAGTGAGATAACAAACCTAACCAGCACAGTAGCTGATATATTATAAGCACTTGATAAATGGTAGCTTCTTTGAAAACAAAATCATAATTATCCTGTCAAGAAGCTTACAGTCTATTACATATACATATTTTTTTCTATATGAGCCTCCCATATCTTTTTTATTATCAATGCAGAGAAAAGAATTGTATTGGATCATATTCTTATCACAGAGAGGGTATAATGATTCAAAATGCTAGTAGTATCTCATAGTCCTAAAACAGCATTCCTTCAAACCTCTGAGTATAATCAATTATAACATTTCAAGCCTTTGGAGACTTACTTCAATGATCCAATGAAGAAAATGATGGGGAAGAAAACTCCTTTAGAATAGTAATAAAAAAAATGATGTATTGCAAACAAGCAGTTAAAATGTGTTAATTGGCTATAATGTAGTACCAAGGGTGTGATGGGGTTTGGAGGAGGGGAAAAAGCAGAATCACATGAAGTCATACAAACCCAGTGCAATGAAAGTTTCTGCAAGATTGGGTTATAATGAACTCATTGTGTTTTAATGAAGCTAGTGACTGAGTAACTTATTAAATTTCACTAAGAGGCCATTGCAGTCCATTTTATTGTAGCCCTGTTAAGATCTTTATGAACCCAGAATTGTGCCAGATATGGACATGAAAAGAAAACTGCATTACTTTACTCCCATCATCATATAACTCGCTAAAGATACTTGTCAGTAGTTAATAAACTGTACTCTTTTTCATCTCAATATTTTTTATATTATAATAAATGAGGAAAGTATTGAAAAATGAAAATATGCATTTAAAATATTCTTTGCTGTCACAAAATCAGAGGGATTAAATTTTGGATGAAGCTTATGTTTTAACAAAGTTTTAAGTTAAAGAAGCAAAAAACCTTTTGGCTTTGATTTTCAAAACTCAATGAGTAGGATTTTGTAAACTCCAAACTTACATATTCTATGCAAACCCGGATAAACTCTATAGAATAACAAATGCCAGTAAACTAGATGGCAATGACCCCTGTGTGGATTTGTCCAAGTGATGCTTTTCAACATTCAGCAATAGTTTTTTGGCCATCCATGTGGAAGGCCAGTGCTTGGCAGTGCTATCCAGTCAGCAAATTTTTTCTTTGTTTTCTACTATTCCTGGTTTTGTACTGTTTCTCAGACTTTTAGTGGCCTTTCCATTTATTTTTATTTATTTATTTTTTTTAATGCTTTTTTTTATGTGTGATTTCATTTGTTCCTCATGGTAGTCCTGAAGAGAGGCAGGGTAGGTGATGCTATATTTACTTGCAGTTCGGTAACAGATCTAGACCTTTTAAGATTTTATTTATTTATTTCCCCCCAAAGCCCCAGTAGATAGTTGTATGTCATAGCTGCATATCCTTCCAGTTGATGTATGTGAGACGCGGCCTCAGCATGGCTGGAGAAGCGGCGCGTCGGTGGCCTTTCCATTTATTGACAGTCAGCAGTACTGGCTATGCTACTGTCCTCAAATCATTTTAGTTGAGAATATCTCACATAAGAGCAATATGTCATTTTCCAAAGGGCATTTTGATTTCATAGGTTAATGCCATGAGAGCCTCTACTGAACACAAAACAGAAATGTACACTTAGTTTGAGTTTTGTGCACTTTTAATGGAACATTGGACATCTGTATATCTCTTAACCTGATATTTATAACTCAGTAGGTAATTCAAGGTTCTAACCTTGTCCAGAATTAATATTTTTCCTTATCAAATGCCTTTCAAATCATGATCCAAGGCAGAGCTGCAGTCACTTCTCTGTCTTACTCAGGAATGCTTTTTTTAATGGCCCTTAACTTGGACATGCCTTGCTTCGGATAGAAATGGAAGAGAGGGTGAGCTAGTATTTATTTGTATGATAGTTGAGCCAAGTAAACCCCCAAACAGATAATTCCATTATTTATAGAGCCATGCCCAAATTTGTAAGCCAAGATGAAGAAGCAAACTTGTCTATATTATTGACACTGTCAAAAGTTAGTGGACTTAATGATAGTGTTTTATATATGGGAGGTCCAGGTCAGACAGGAAGAGAAAGGAAGAAAATTTCATCTGTTCTTGGTGGATAATGGGAGATGAAGGGGAAGGCAGGCAGGGAAAGCAGGTAGTCAGATGTCTGTCTAATCGCCCCTCTCTGGGTAAAGGTCATGGAGAGGTTTATTGGACAATCTGAAGGAAATAGAGAGGGCAAGAGGCTTCTGTTCCACTTCCTACTTGGAACTCTGCAAATAAACAGTTTTACAACCTGCTCCTGGCCCCTACCTAATTGCACAAGCTTTGAGAGTCAAAGATGATCAGTGGCCTCCTAGGCATACTAACTTTCCCTTTCTCTGAGGAAATAGGCCTCATGGGTAAGTTTGAGAAGTGGAAAACATGATTTAAAAAAGAACATGATTTAAAAGGAACATTAAACAAAGCTATAGTAATCAAGACAGTGTGGCACTGGCATAAAGCCAGACATACAGACCAATGGAAAAGAATTGAGAGCTCAAAAATAAACTCCTGCATATATAGTCAAATGATTGTCAACAAGGGTGCCAAGACCATTTAATGGAGAAAAGATAGTCTTTTCAACAAATAATGCTGAGAAAATTGGATATCCACATGCAAAAGAATGAAGTTGGACCCTTACCTTACATCATATACAAAAATGAACTCAAAATGCATCAAAGACCTAAATGTAAGAGCTAAAACTATAAAACTCTTAGAAGAAAATATATGGGAGCACAAGCTACAAAAGCAAAAATCTACAAGTGGGACTACATCCAACTAAAAAGCTCCTGGACAGCAAAAGAAACAAAATGAAAAACTGAAAAGGCAACCTACAGAATGTGAGAAAATATTTGAAAATCATATGTCAGATAAGGGGGTAATATAAAAATATATAAAGAGGGGCCGGCCCAGTGGCGCAAGTGCGCGCGCTCCGCTGCAGCGGCCTGGGGTTCGCCGGTTTGGATCCCTGGTGCGCACCGATGTACTGCTTGTCAAGCAATGCTGTGGCGGTGTCCCATATAAAGTGGAGGAAGATGGGCACGGATGTTAGCCCAGGGCCAGTCTTCCTCAACAAAAAAAGAGGAGGATTGGCAGATGTTAGCACAGGGCTGATCTCCTCACACACACACACACACACACACACACAAATATATATATATATATATATATATATATATATAAAGAACTCATACAACAAATAATATGGTTAAAAATGGCAGAGAAACAGAATAGACATTTTTCCAAAGAAGACATCCAAACGACCAACAGGTACATGAAAAAATACTCAACATCACTAGTCATACAGAAATGCAAATCAAAATCATGAGACATCACCTCACACCTGTTAGAATGGCTATCACCAAAAAGATAAGAGATAATGTGTTGCAGAGAATGTGGAGAAAAGGGAACCCTTGTGCACTGTTGGTGGGAATATAAATTGGTACACTATGGAAAACATCATGGAGGTTCCTCAAAAATTAAAAATAGAAATACCATATGATCCAGCAATCCCAATTCTGGGTATATATCCAAAGAAAATGAAAACTGGACATCAAAAAGATATCTGCACTCCCACGTTTGTTGCAGCATTATTCACAATAGCCAAGATATGGAAACAACCTGTGTCCATCAATTGGAGAACAGATAATGATGTGGTATATATATACAATGGACTATTACTTAACCATGAGAAAGAAGGAAATCTTGCTATTTGCAATAACATAGATGGACCTTGAGGGCATTACGCTACGTGAAATAAATAAGACAGAAAAAAACAAATAATGTATGATCTCATTTATGTGTGGAATCTAAAAAAGCTGAACTTGGGGCCGGCCCCATGGCTTAGCGGTTAAGTGCGTGTGCTCTGCTACTGGCGGCCTGGGTTCAGATCCCGGGCGCGCACCGAGGCACTGCTTCTCTGGCCATGCTGAGGCGGCGTCCCACATACAGCAACTAGAAGGATGTGCAACTATGACATACAACTATCTACTGGAGCTTTTGGGAAAAAAAAGGAGGAGGATTGGCAATAGATGTTAGCTCAGAGCCGGTCTTCCTCAGCAAAAAAAAAAAAGAGGAGGATTAGCATGGATGTTAGCTCAGGGCTGATCTTCCTCACAAAAAGTAAAAAATAAAAAAGCTGAACTTGTAAAAAGAGAGAGTAACATGGTGGTTACCAGGGGCTAGGGGGTGGGAGACCTGGGGAGAGGCTGGTCAAATGATACAAACTTGTAGTTAGAAGATGAATAAATTCTGGAGATCTATGCATTGCTTTGTGATTATAGTCAACAACACTGTATTATACACTTAAAAGTTGCTAAGAGACTAGATCTTAAGTGCCCTCACCACAAAAAAGAAATGATAATTATGTGAAGTGAAAGAGGTGTTAACTAATGCTATGGTGGTAATCACATTGCAATATATAAATGTATCAAATCAACACCTTGTATAACTTAAATTTACACAATGTTATACATCAATTATACTCCATTAAAACAGAAAAAGAAAGAAAACATATGAGAAAACTTCCTGACACTGTATTTGGCAATGATTTCTTGTACATGACAACAAAAGTATAGGTCACAAAAGAAAAGATAGATAAATTGAACTTCATCACAATTAAAAACTTCTGTGTATCAAAGGACATTATCAACAGAGTGAAAGGGTAACCTATAGAATGGGAGAAATATTTGGAAATCATATATCTGATAAGGGACTAATATCTAGAATATAAAAAGAACTCCTACAACTCAACAACAACAACAACAATGCAACCCAATAAACAAATGGGCCAAGGAATTGAACAGATATTTCTCCAAAGAAGATATACAGATGGCCAATAAGCACACAAAACGATGTTCAACATTACTAACTGGTAGGGAAATGCAAATCAAAATCACAATAAGATACCACTTCACGATGGTTATTATATTAACAACAAAAACAGAAAATAGTAAGTGTTGGCAAGCACGTGGAGAAATTGTAACCCTTGTGCATTGTCCGTGGGAATGTAAAATGGTTTAGCTACTGTGGAAAACAGTATGATGGTTCCTCAAAAAATTAAAATAGAATTACTATATGATCCAACAATTCCACTTCTGGGTTTATACCAAAAAAAATTGAAAGCAGGGACTCAAATAGATATTTGTATACTCATGTTCATAGTAGCATTATTCACAACAGCCAAAAGATGGAAGCAACTCAAGTGTCCATCGATGGATGAATGGATAAACAAAATGTGGTATATACATACAATGGAATATTCTTCAGCCTTAAAATGGAATGAAATTCCGACACATGCTACAACATGGTTGAACCTTGAAGAAAAGGACAAATACTGTATGATTCCACTGAAATGAGGTACCTAGAGTAGTAAAATTCATAAAGGTGGAAAGTAGAATGGTGGTTACCAGAGGCTGGGGGAGGGAGAATAAGTGGTTGGTGTTTAATGGGTACAGTGTTTCAGTTTGGGAAGATGAAAAATATTCTGGAGATAGATAGTGATGATGGTTGCACAGCAATGTGAATGCACTTAATACCACTGAACTGTACACTTAATTAATTAATTAATTTATTTTCCCCCAAAGCTCCAGTAGATAGTTGTATGTCATAGTTGCACAGCCTTCTAGTTGCTGTATGTGGGACGCGGCCATGAGGCCAGAGAAGCGGTGCATCGGTGCGCGCCCAGGATCCGAACCCGGACCGCCAACAGCGGAGCGCACGCACTTAACCGCTAAGCTATGGGGCCGGCCCTGAACTGTACACTTAAAAATGGTTAAAATGGTAAATTTTATGTTACATATATTTTACCACAATAAAAAAGAGGGCAAGTAAAATGAATCAGTTACATATTTTGCAAATATCGTCCTTGTCACAAGTATCTTAGCTGCTGTTCTCACTCCCAATGTTAGCTATTCCTATAGACATTCTCCTTAAGCCTGCTACCCTCCTGCCTCCCCCTTTACTCTCTAGAGACCCTGCCTTCTTAGATGCATTCATAAGGGAATACCTCCTGCCACTTTCTCCTCAACTCTTCCCCATAACTGAAAGTGCATCTGTCCTTATATCCTGCTCAGAAGCAGCAGTTTACTTCTTTCTGACAAAGCCTGTGTTCCCTTTTGCAGAATAACAGTTATGAAATCCAGGAATGTGTGTGTGCAGGAGAGAGGAAGAGAGAGCTATTAATATCCTTAATTCCTTTTATTCACAATTAACATAGCAAGAAGCAAAGACACTTGATCTAGAGTTTTATATAAAAGAAGTAGTCATGGTCAGCTAAAGCGGGAAAGGGAAAGTCTGATCCTACCAGCCCCAGTGGAATACGAGGATTAGAAGGGAGATGTAGGGAAAGAGGGCAGGCAGATACATACCTATCTGTCTCACTTCTTGTTTGGGATTCCAGAAGGTGTTGAAAGGAGGCCTCAGAGGTGGCCCCTTCACCAGTCTTCCTGAGAGCTTCTCTGTGTGGTGAAAGATATACATACAGAAGTTACTGTTTCCTATGAAGAGTTGTAGAATATAGCTGAGGGTTCTGAATGGGAAGCTTGTCCATGAGGGTTGTGGCAGAGATAAAGTAGCCCCGGATCCCATGGCCACATGATACTATTCTTGAGCCCTTATTGTGCCAGACATTGTTCTAAGTACTTACACTTTTGTACCCATTCAGTCATTACAATATTCCTCTGAATTAGTACCATTATCATATTTCAAAGCCCCAGATATTATATAACTTAGTCTTAAACATCATGCCTACACAATAGATTCAAAATACAACATCAGCAGGAGAACAATGTATAGTCTATTTCAGAAAGTATGATGTTGGCAGAGGTCATGGATATAAAGTTTTACTGCGTTTATCTTATACTTCACGTCACTAATTAGTTACTGAACTAATGTAGTTCAAAGTTACTGAACTAATGTAGTTCATTACATTTCATTTCCCACTTCACTGGATAATTGCAGGAACCTTGGCTTTTATATTCCAAGTGGTAATCATATCCTTCAAGTAAGGTTACATCTTTCAGTTGGCTGACTGTTATTATCTTCTTTCAGACTAATTTCCCACTGAAGGAATGTCCATTCTTTTCGCAGACTCACCTATGTATTTCCAGGTGCCAGTACACTCAATCCTTTGTAATGTTACAATTGTATCTCTTCTATCTTTGGCAGAAAGCTCGCCTTACTTCTTAATGCAAACAAAAACCAGTTTCAGTAGCACCGATCCCTTTCTTCAATTCTTAGAGTACTATTGATATTCCCTAAATAACATTCCCCACAACAAATTTTACTTAATTCAATTACGGAATGATATTTGGAGACTTGCCAGAGCTATTCCTCATTTCCATGTTCACTCACAAAGAGTGAAACCATGAAGTATAAAATCCCTCCCTACGTCAAAGAAGACTCTGCTTCCCCACCCCCAGATGGTTCTGAATAATACTCTTTGATGGAGCACTCATATTCTCTCACTGATTGCCTATTACAAAGATGTTATTCTTGTTCCCCAATTTCAGTGCTATAATTGGGTTCCACTACATTCTTTGCCTTTGTTTTCAGAAAACCAATGAAGATTATTCAATTGGACATCCCTCTGACTTGGATCCAAAATCACTCCAGATAACATCTGTGTGGTATTTGACATATCACGTCTCCTTTCCAAATCTGACCTACACACACACATCTTCTTGATCTTTATCATCTTTTCTGCAAACTAAATCGATTGAAACACGTTGATGCTTTTATATTTTTATATAACTTGTTTTGACTTAGCTTGTATGAAATTATCATCCTTAACTAACTTATTACTTGTTAATTGATCGCAATTCCTTGGAAGTAGATGTATTTGTGTTTTTTCCAGCAGTATTGTGGAAATAAACTGTTTTTTCTGTTATCTCATTTTTTTATGCTCCCAGACAACTTTATCTCTATCTCTATTTTAGCACAAACCACAGTCTGCTTTGCATTATTTTCATATATAAGTATCTAGCTTAAGTGATTGCCCCATATCTCTGTGATTTGCTAGAGGGTAGAGACTACGTCCTAGTCATTTCTCAGTACATAACATAGTGTTGTGAATACAGAAAGTATTTAATAAAGCAGTAGGTGATTTACACTGAGTTGTGCAATTTCGCTGACAATGAGCACATAGCAGTATCTGTTTCTTGAAATAGCCATTATTTCCCTCTCCTTCTACATTGCTTTCTACTAACATATTTGGTCAAATACCAATACTTGCTCTATCCCATGTTCGTTTTGGTGGCATGGCTCAGCACAAGAGGCTAAGCTATTTATTGGTCAGAGTGGAAGGAGTTTGTGGTCCACTGTGTGGTTATCTCATGTGTTTTATTATGATTGTGGTTCATAATCATTGTAACAACTAATCTTTTTGTAACCCTTTGCGGTGCTACTCATTGAATGCCAATTATGTTCTAAGAACTTTAGATATTATATCACTAATCTTCATAGCAGATATAAGGAAGCTATTGTTATGCCAATAACAATATAAACAACAATATTTATTTATATACCAGGCATTGTGATAAGTGCTTTATACGCATTTTCTCACTGACCTCTCATAAGAACCCTATGAGGTTAGTATTATCAATATATCTATTTTACACACAAGAAAACTGAGGTTCAGACAGGTTAAGTAACTTGTATAATATCACACAGCTAGTAAAAATGAACCAAAACAAAGGGAAAATAATGAACAAAGACAGAATTAAAGCTTAATGAGTTGAATGGAGAACTAAATTGACAAGCTGAAAGGACTTAGAGAATAGAAAAATGAAGAAAATAGATTAAAATCTAAACTAATCTACTTGAAAGTTTTAAATTTAAAAAAAAAAAAACACAGCAACAATAAAAAGAACAAAAGAAAATAAAAAAAAAAAAAAAAAAAAAAAAAAGAAAGTTTTAAATTTTATGAACAAGTAAAGTATTCTAAAAGGATCCAGTACCCTTGCTCACAAATCAGATTACCTTAATGGAATAAAGATCAGGCTGGCCTCAGAGTTAGTCATCAAATGCCAGAAGACAATGCAACCACCTAACATTTATCAGTGCTTATTAAGTACTAGGCATTGTGCTACAGAGTTAACATTGCCTGTCTGATTTAATCTTCACTACAATCTTATGAATTTGGTATTATTTTTTATTCTCATTTGAGGTTGAAGAAAGTTGAGGCACTACGTTAAGTAATTTTTCAAGTTCTCACAGCCAGTAAGTTGCAGAAACAGAACTTATACCTATCTGTTTGAATCCAAAACTTATTCTCTTACCAATTCAATGCTCTACCTAACATGGTTTTACATCTCTGGTCTCAAGTGCTTAAAGTTCTGTCTTATGCTAGCTCTTGCTTGGTTTAACCCAACACATGGAATATGTCTTCACATCAAAATTTGGATGTTTTGCTTTAACAGATATTCTTCTACCACATCCTACACTTCACGTCCAAAATGACCTTAGGTTTAGACTTTAAACCTATTCTTGATGTTTCCTATTTTATAAGCAATATGGTCTGAATGTTTGTGTCATCCAAAAATTTATATGTTGAAAACCTAATTCCTAAGGTGATGGTATTAAGAGGTGGGGTTTTTGAGCTGAGTGTGACAAAAAAAAAAAAAAAAAAAAAACAAGAAGGACTCATCTCACTAAATAAAAGGTAAATTCTGAAACTCAGGTAATGGAAAACACCACCAGAATAAGGAGGCTCCTGGACACTAGGACAAGCTGGGCATCAGCCTGTGTGTACCCAAGTCTGTAGGTACAGATTAGCCGTAGCAATGATGGATGGCATGGCATGGCATGCTGTTACCATGAGTTGGTACAGCTCCTCTTGCAACCTCGTTTCTTACCAGCTATATCTCTGACCTCAACACTGTTTATGCAAGTGAATATCAGCCAGATTGGCCATGGGAAACTCTTTTGCTAGTCTAAAGTAATCAATACTATTGTGACATAGGCCCTTGCAACTGAAGAGAGAGCTCCATCCAATATGATTAGCTTTAATCTCTTTATTGGGACTCAGATAATATTACTGGTACCTAAACAACACTATCAAAATAGAGACCTATTGAGGACAGTATTCCCCAAGCTACGACAGTGCTAGGCACTGAGTAGGCTGCACCCTTGTGAGAACTCAAATATAAAGCTGGGGTGCACTGTTTACCTATGCTAGGCCCTGCTGTTTTCTTCCCCTTATTTCATTTATCTGTGTTCATTTATGATTCTCCGCCTCTAAACTGATTCCTTCAAAAGATATCCTTACCACTATCTCCACTATAATCCATCTCCTGCTTGTCATTCTCCATTTAGAAGGGATAGCCGTAAGTGTCTTCACCCAGGCCCCTAGGTAGCCAAGGCTCCATACTGTGGTTTTCCATCCTGATTATCTTGATCTAGACATTAATCTCATAGTTACATCCTTTCTCTCCACTCACTACCAATCAATTATTTTCTTTCCTGAGCTAACATCTGCTGCCAATCTTCCTTTTTTTCCCCCTCCCCAAAGCCCCAGTTGTATATCCTAGTTGTAAGTCTTTCTATTTATTCTATGTGAGCTGCCACCACAGCATGGCAACTGACAGACAGGTGGTGTGGTTCTGTGACCGGGAAACGAACCTGGGCTGCCAAAGCGGTGAGAACACCGAAATTTAACCACTAGGCCATCAGGGCTGGCTCTCCACCCATCAAAATTTATCTGTTCCGTGTCTCACCCAAATAGAGACCAAATATGGCATGTCACACTGAAAGAATTTGATCAACTAATATACTAAATTATAAATTGTTTGCACCTAAATTATTGAGGATCTACCTTACACAAGGCATATTCTAGGCAATGAGTTTATAGCAATGAACAAAATAGATAAATTCCATGCTTTCAAGGAACTTACATGTTAGTGGGGAAGGCAGAAAATAAACAGATAAACAAACATACAATATAATGTCAAGTAGTAAAATCCCTATGAAGAAAAATAAAACTGGATAAAAGCATAGAGAATAATTGCCATTTAGAGGAGGAGTTCAGGGAGGTGCCTCCCTGAGTTGATAATATTTGAACAGAGACCTAAACAATTTGAGGGAGGAAGTCATGGGAGGGAAGAGAGCTCCAGGCAGAAGGAACAGCAAGTGCAAAGATTCAATGAATATTAGTAAATGACTGAATTAGATCCTTGGCATTCTCTAAGGACCATAACAAGACCTTTGTAAACTTCTGTTTCTATGAATATCCCTCATAATCTTAATGCTCTGGAGGCCCCATACGATAGTGGGTTGTAACAGGTCATAGTAGGAGCAAAATTTAACTTTTCTGAAAGCTTTCTTCCTCTCTGCACCTGCTGGATGTGGATGAATTCTGCATCTAATCCCTGCTATTCTCCAAATAACCAGAATCGTCAATGAAACACACTATTTTCTCCCCAAAGGGCCTGAGGGATCTTAAACTGGTCAAAGCTATTTTGTTCTGCTTTATTATATAAAGACATATTGTGTTGACTGCCAGTGACAGTCACTTTTAATCAACAAAGATATGAAGTGACAGAGTGACAGTCTTGCCACATCTGAGCTCCTTTTAAACTAATTGGTTTAGTTCTTAATACTTGAGCTCGAAAAGTTTACCTTCCCCTAAAAAAAGACCTACATGCAAAACGTTACCCTTCTTTTCAACTCCTCTTCCTCCAATTTCTTTGCCAATGTTTCTTTTTTTCTCCTCTCCATTGATCCTGATGCCAGGACCACCACTTCTATTTTATGTGAAATACGCCATTCTTTCTGTGCTAAAATATCTCATTTGGTCATTCTGTGCCAAAACACCTCATGCTGATTATGAATTCCCTAGGACTCTGCCCTTGGTTATTTGCAATTATGGCTGAACAGAATCCTGGGCAATTAGTCCTGGATTCAATTATCATATACATGCACATAGCACACTTGGTTCAGGCAGGTATAATATCCAAAGCATTTGTATCGAAGATTTAGGGTTCTATAAGGGAAATATGGTTGTAGTAATTAATTTGGATGATCTCTTTAAGCTGCCATAAAATTTTATTTTTAAAGAATTGACAACTAGAAAAATGCATATGGATTCTTAATTGTGAAGTCTATCTTACCTTCAGCAGTGAAGAACCAGGCATTTATAATGCTTTTATTATAAACTGCTATTCAATCAAATAGCAGTTTACAAAGACAAATTCTTCCTAAAGAGTCTAAATACTAATTAAGGAATGGATATTCCATGATTTGTTCTGTTATTCCCGACCCAGTGGAAGTATGGTTCTGTAATAGAATATAATTGGGTATATAGGTGAGACATTAAAATTTAAATTAAGCTGCATTGTTTTGAACTCAATTTAAGTTAATTGTTGTCTTTTATCGTGTATAGGACAAATTTCCACTCTTTCCAATAGTTGTGAAATCTGAATACACTTGAGATAATAAAAGTAACATTATTATGAGTCAGTCTCCATGTTGATTTGACATAGTTTTAATTTGTTAAAGTGTAGGGTCAGAGGCCATCAAAGTATTTGATACTGAGTGACAGTTATAGTTAGCATTTCCATTTTTGAACATAATCTTAATATGATTGATAAAATGACTTCCATCTAGTGAAGATAATAAAGATAAAGGATTTCTCTGTTCTGTACAGCTCCCAAAGTATACTCTAATTTTACTTTAACTTTGTTGATGCCCGGTTCCTAGAATTATCTCTACTTTGATACAAGTTCCTTTTGCTCCTGTCTCTGCTTCTATAGTACTTTATTCATCTCTAGTAAAGTGTCTAAGATATTTCATCATTTTTATCTCTTATAGGCTCTCCTTATCCAGTAAATGTATAGATCATGTTCTGTGTTCTATTCAGTTTTATATCCCCTTGCCTACTTCAGTGCTTGGTGTCAAGTAGGAACCCAGTACATGTTGATGGAATGAATGAATGAACAAATGGATACATAAGGACAGAATACATGTCACTGGAACTTTTCCTTTCATTGTAAATCACTTTCATGGTACGATATTTTCTGGTAATTAGAATATTGATTACCCTGGAAAACAGGAGGAATTCTTAGTCCCTGCACATGAAAGACATATAGATAAACAAATCATAAAATCTATACTAATTTTCTCAGTTATAAATCATTTAAACTGACCCTGAGGACATGCTTACTGATATGATTAGAATCACTATTTCATGCTAGTTTATTATTGATCCACACAATTATGAACAACACCAATAAAAAAAGCAGAATATGATATCAAGTTGTAATGGGACACCTCTGAAAATGTAATAAATTGTGATACTTTCTTCCTTCTGAGGTTCAAAAACTAGAAATTACATTCCTCTGAGGGATTGTTGATTTATACAAAATAGTTAACTCATTTTGGTAACTTGGATTGATAAAATCATAATTGGAAAAATGCCATGGTGCCTTCTGTTCAGAGAATTTCGTCTGAAATTGGAAATTATATTTAAGCTACCGATGGGAGAAGTACTGCCCATTTGTTTAACTATTTAGAACAGTGAAAATACCCTGCTTCTTGCCAAAGAATTTATATTCTTTGTATATATATACCACTACAACCTCAAAGTGGTAGAACAGGGCTGACGAAGTCCTTTAAAATGAGTCTGTAGATCACTGCTCCAGTCCGGTGCTTTAGGACAACATTCAAACCATTTACATGATTCACACTGTGCAATGCTCAAATATTATTTAACTATTCTGAATAAACTGTACTGACTCAATTAACTTGGAAATCAAATTACTCATAAAGACCCTGTCATGCTTAAAAGAAGTATCAGAGAATTAAAATTGACTAGTAACTTGGTTTAGGAATTCTGGATTAGCACACATATGATTCATGATGTTTGAACTAGAACTTTGAACTAGAACTACCTCTTGCCTTGTTAATACTAGAAATATACAGTAGATGCATGAAAGAGGTCTAGACTATATCATAACTTTGATAATAGAATGAGTTCTAGTAAGTTTATTTTAAAATGTAAATATTTCTTAAAAAGATTGAAAAAGAATTACTTCATAACAATATTGTCTCATAAACAACAGACACTCCCTGCCTTTCCCCAGCAGTCCTCTAAGAAGGATGCAGGCGTAAGCTAAGCTTTTTCCCAGGTATGATGCCAGGTGAGGAAGAAACCACATCTGTTCATTTTACTTCTTTTTTGATTTTTTGTAATGGACTAGATTGGCATTTCCAATCTTTATTTTATGAGAATCCACATTCTGCAAAATGTTAATATTTGTATGTATGTAGGCATGTGTGAGAGAGAAAAAGAGAGGGAGAGAAATGAAGGAAGGAAAAGATCTGTGGTCAAGCATATTTGGCTTTCTCTGGGTTAAAAAAAGTTAAACAAGATTCTCCTCATCCAATAAATCTAAAACTTTTCAATGTTTTAAAATATATTAACTATATTGGGAATATCCATTATTTCAAAGATCCAATGTCTCAAGGGATATTAAAATTTCAAGAAACACATGTTAGAATGATAGAGTAAACAATAAGCTCCATTGAGGGTAGGAACAATTTCTAAATCACTCTGGCATCCCTATTGCCTGGCACAGTGCATGAATTCATTCTGATTTGCATATTCTTAAGTACATAGCATAGCTTATAAGTTTAGAAGGATAGATCTGTACCTCTCTGCATAGCCAATGACTACAAGCCAAATCGAAAGTGGAGAAAATAGCCACTCTTACAAAAGTAGCCCAACAAGAAAAATTTAAACTGTGCAAATGCCAAATATAAGCCCATAACAGAATACTGGGATCTTCAAATAGACTAGTAAGAAATTTGGAAATTTTTTCTTCTAAACATCTATTTGCATTGCTAATATTTTATAACCAAGCTTGATCTTACAGCTAAATGGCTTAAACTCATTTTGATATCATGAGTGCCAGTGTTAACTGTAAAAATGGGAACCCTGTTATTTTTTGAAATGGATACTGATCAGATTAAAAAATAGAAGCAAACTAAGAAACATGTTACTGACAACCTAGGCAGCTTTCTGAGCTGAATCTCATCAAGGGAGCAGAATGTGTCACTCAGGAGTCCATTAAGGAAACAAAAATAGAGCAACTGTAAGATGAGCTTTAGTTAATTAATTGTAACATGTCACAAGTCATGTTAGCAAAACAGAAGGATGTGTGAACACAGATTTCAAGTAAAGGAGTGTCAAAGAGAAGTATACATTTGTATGTCAGGAACAGAATTCTTAAGCATGCAAAACTAGAGACCAAATCCCTAGAATTATCAGGGCAACATTGAAGCACAGACACTCTAGGTAGTATGTGAGAACATAAGCCCTAGAGTGAGGCAGATCTTTTAGACAGGCTCTGATGCACATAAGCTGTGTGACGATGGAACATTTAATTAACTTTCTAAGCCTTAGTTTCCTTAATTTATAAAATGAGGGTAAAACTACCAACTGCATAGAGTTAATATGAGGAATAAATATAAAAATGCATGCAAAATACTTTGTGCAGGGCCTGGCTCATAGTATGGTTGAATTACATGGTAGTAGTATCATTACTTCTACTCTAACTACCAGACTGTCTAGCTGTCTTTCTCTCAACTTTTTTTTTTTTTTGTGAGGAGATTAGCCCAGAGCTAACATCTGTTGCCCATCCTCCTCTTTCTGCTGAGGAAGATTGGCCCTGGGCTAACATCCACGCTCATCTTCCTCTACTTTATATGCGACACCGCCACAACATGGCTTGACAAGCAGTGCGTCCGTCTGTGCCCGGGATAGAACCTGCGAACCCCGGGCCGCGGAAGCTGAGTGTATGAACTTAACTGCTATGCCACTGGGCCAGCCCCTCTCCCAACTTTTAATTGTAGCACATGCCATCACTCCACTTTGTTTACATGGTAGTCTAAGTTGCATTAGTTCTTGATTAGCCTCTGTGACCCTAAACATTCCTACCATTTCAGAAAAGTTAAGATATCTCTGGGTACAAGTCTTCTCATCTCCAAGTTTTTTTCTGCAATGTTTTATTCCTGGAATACCCTTTGCCCCCAGCTTGCTAAATGAATTCCCTAGGGTGAGAGATTTTTGATGTCTCTGCTTCCTGTGCTTAAAAACCCTGTTAAGTTTTGTTTAAGTGGGCTTTTAAATATGCTGTTTCATTTTCATGTCATTTATTTATTATTTATATGCCTCTCTCTTCCAGAAAAGATTAGAAGTGGCTAAGTAATGTTCCAGTGAGCTTGATTTTAGAAATCTAATCTCTGTATTAAAAGTAATTTATTGGGCTGGCCCTGTGGCTTAGGGGTTAAGTGCTCGCGCTCCGCTGCCGGCGGCCCGGGTTCAGATCCCGGGCGCGCACTGATGCACCGCTTCTCGGGCCATGCTGAGGCCGCGTCCCACATACAGCAACTAGAAGGATGTACAGCTGTGACATACAACTACCTACTGGGGCTTTAAAGGGAAAAAAATAAATAAATAAAATCTTTAAAAAAAAAAAAGACATAAAAAAAATAAATAAATAAAAGTAATTTATTATGTCAACAACAAAAGGAGTTTTTTGGGTGGTGGTGGGGGGGAGTCATGTTTACAGGGAGGAAATTCAAAGTAAACAAGGAATCATAGAGTTTCTATTTTTAAAGTACAAAGGTATAAGGGTTGAGCTTGGCAAATAAAATTGGAGGCCAGGGAAGGACTTCAGGCATCAGGTTGCACGAAAGCCTCATTTTTTTGGTGAGGAAGATTAGCTCTGAGCTAACATTTATTGTCAGTCCTCCTCTTTTTGCTGAGGAAGATTGGCCCTGGGCTGACATCCGTGCCCATCTCTATATGTGGAACACCTGCCACAGCATGGCTTGATAAGTGGTACATAGGTGCGTGCCCAGGATCCGAAGCCATGAACCCCAGGCCACCAAAGCGGAGCGCAAACTCAACCATTACGCCACCGGGCCAGCCCAAGAAAGCCTCATTTTAACAATGAGGAAACTAAAGCCCCAAAAGTTAAGTGATCATAGTCACATAGCTAGTTAGTGGCATCATCTTTCTGCTTTAAATAGTAATAATTAAACAAAAATAAATTGATTATATTCTCTCAGTTACTCATGATTATAGGAAGGATGGCTGCCTTCCTGTAGTATTATCTGCCATCTATTGTCAGCATATCTTGTTGGAGGCAAAGCACCTAGAAAGAAAATATTTCTTGAATGCTAGACTCAAATACCTAAAGGTATGGATAGTTCTGAGGCCCTAACACCACCACTACCATAAGGGGGGGACACAAAAAATCAATAACCAATGTCATACTCTCATCTTTGCAACAGTTCTTAAGACTCTACTTCCTTCAGGAAGAATTCATATATTAATCAAATTGTCAGAAAAGAATCTTTGGCCCCCTCCTTTATTTTTAGAATTTGTCCCTAGTATGAACTTATTCTTGCCCCATTCTCAGAATTTATTTACTCCTGATCAGCAGATGAAATATATGCTTGGCAACTAATACTTTGACATAGAATCATAGAATTTTAGAAACAGAAGTGTTGATACTATTATTCTACATGTCTTATGCTATACTTTTGCCCTCATATTAATTATGAGAGATATCATAGACTATAAACTCCTAGATGAGAAGAACCTTTTCTTTCACTCATTTAGTCAACAAATATTTGTTTAGCAACTATTGTGTACCAGATCTCGAACACCTAGAACCAAGTCAAGGTGAGCTCCTAGAAACAAAACATACTATATATATATAGACAGCATGCTTTGCACATAGCAGAGGCTTATATATTTGATGAATGAGTAAATGATATGATGGATGTGATCTCAAAAAGGACTGTAAAAGTATCTGAATTATCAAACCCTGCTTCCCAATTTGACCTATGGATAAGTCACCACAGTTATGCAGTTTGATATACTAAATAATCGGTTAACATTGATGACACTGATGTTGGTGATGGTGATGGTGAATTTCATTGTCCATGATTAAAAAGCAAAAGGATTGCTTTTTTCTATGCCTATTGAACCCCTCCACCAAACGAATTCAAGGAGAGGTACCCTTCCTGAGTTTAAAATAGCATAGAGCTGACTCAACAATTTGCTTCCAAGTAGGCCTTTTTAATGTTACGTTTAGTCAGTTGGATAAAGCTTTAGAATTAGCAAGACTGGCCTTATCTCAATACACATTTTCTGAATTTGCTAATGTTTCTCTCAATTTTGGGAGTTGGAGTGGTGGAGGTGGGAAGCTTTCAAAATTTAAGTACTTTATTATTATTTTTAATAAGTAAATTCTAATCTGGGAGGCTAAGTGCAATATTATTTTGTCATGTATTGAGCCTGACTCTATAGTGCAAGGCTACATTCTTCCTTCAAACATATATGCTTAATTTCCCCTGAAAATAAGAGTTCTGCTTGAGTGATTACAGAATGTGGAACACTGATTACTTCCTACTTGAATACACAGTTCTTGCTTTAGTTCACAAGATTCTGAATATAATCATATCTTGTGGGTTGTACTCCTTTCTGCAAGCTTACTGGTTTACAGAGAAAATTAGTTTAACTTCTAGCTAATTTACAATATCTACTTTAACCTTGGAGTCTCATGAACTCCACCATTTACCTTGATGTGGAGCTCAGCGTTAGTCCATAGGAGAAGCAAAATTCTCCAAGACTCCCAGTATTGCCAAATTGCTACTTTTCTCACGTGGGTCTTACCAGTGCTCTTTGGAGCTCTTGTTAACTAAAGGAATGGATGTGACAAACAAGGACAGTTGCTCACGATTTTCTTAGGTCTAAGATTTCACTTTAATTTCTTTCCTAGTTCTGCAGCCTATTCTTTAGTGCTTCGGCTTGACTGTATAGTACTTCAGGGGGCCCTTTCAGAGCCCTGGCTAATCCGCCCTCGACAACTCATTTTTTGCTTAAGCCAGCAGAGAGAGGTCCAGAGATACAGATTGACTTATTTGGCACTGTTTATCAGGAACAGAAGTTATTTTTTTTGTTTTGTTTTGCTAGTCTGATTAAATTAGTGTGAAACACATTTTCCTGTAATGAACCTCAGCATCTTCATGCAGGTTAACATCTGGCAGCCATTGTGGCCTTGAGTTAAATAAGCTGCTGATGTGCCTGTCATTCAAGCATTTATTCAACAAACCTACTTCAAACCACAACTCTTCACGCCCTTTGCCTTTTTCACTCTGCTCTAGACACATCGTCTGTTTCCACTCCAAGGTATTTAAACTAGCTGTTCCCTTTCCCTAAAATGATCTTTCTCCAGATCGTCCCATGTCTTGTTTTCCTATTTTGTTTAGGTCTGTGAGGTCAGCTCCTCAGATAGGCCTCTGAAACCCTGTCTAAAATGACCTTCAACCCTTATAACATTCTATCTACATACTCTGTTCTTTTTTTCATAGAACTGATCTGCTACTTGAAAATATGCTACATATTCATGTTTATTACTATTCATAACCCTACTAAAATGTAAGTTTCATGTGGGCAGGGATATTGCCTAACTTGGCTTCACTGTACCTACATCCCCTTACCTCAATGCCTGGCACATGGTAGGTGCTCAACAAATATTTTTTGAATGAATGGATAAGATAGTAATTGAGAGTGTGTTATGTGCTTAGCAATGTTCCAAGTTATGAGGATTCAGCAGTGAACAATACTTATAAAATCCTTGCTTTTGTGGAACCTACATTAGTGGAGGATTGTTGCAAACATCCTGGTAAGAGATCATGATTTGCAGTGGTGGGGATGACAAAGGAGGGCTAGATTTCAAAGATATTTAATAGGTAGACTAAATAGTCTTTGCTGATTTTCAATGACGGTAGAGTGACAGTTCACTGCCGTCAGGGTCTGGACAAATTTGCAATTGAGGTGAAGATCTTCTAACCTTTTTGATGCTTCTCATCTTATTTTCTGAACTCTCTCATTTTTCTCCAAGCACTCAATGCTGTCTTTCTTCTTATTAGCTGACCAAGTATCCTCACTGGTACATCCAAATCTACTTTCCTTTTAAGTGTCTAATACTCCAAATTTCCACCATCTTACCCTGTTTGAAATCTCTAATTCCTGGGAATCTCAGGATTCAGACAGTCATATTAACATAAAACTTCTCTACATTTGGGATGGTCCTATAACTTATGCAACAAATAAGTTTTCGCACTGCTATGTGTTAACCACTAAGGACACACAAATACAAGATAGACAAGGTCCGTACCTTCAAGAAGCTCCCCATTACAGTCAACTCATCCTCCCCAACACAGCAGACGAGTTCTGTTTTCCTTTTTATAAAGTCCATACCTTTAGTCAAACTACTTCCTAGAATTTCCTTTCTTATGTCAAGACTGGCACTATTTCTCAGGTGATCCACATACCCAAAACAAGTTAATGTTCAAGCCTTTCTCAACTCAGGTTACCAACCTCACTCACAGATGCCCTCATTCAGTGCTTTCTATGCTCTGTATGCTTCCACAATCACACCAAACTAGGGAGAGGGATTAGCGGCAGAAAAAATAATTTAAACAACATTAATAGATCACCTAACCAGCAGAAGAGTAGGTTTCCCCCCTAACAGCTTAGCTTTAGAGCCCTCCTCCCATTTATTATTAGAGGGTTGTAATGTTAACCTAGACATTGATATTTCAATGTAACTCTTTCATTTATTTCTAGGTCAGGCTTCAGTGAACATCTAGATTGTTTTTTTCCCCTACTGTTGATTGATATGTGCAGTTTTTAAAAGCTTAGGATGCAGTGACTCATATTGCTGTCTTATTTCTCAAAAAAAATTAGGCAATCCCCACAAGTAATAAATATATTGGCCATATATAATTTTACCTTAGAAAAGGTGAAGTTATGATTTATACAAGATATATGGTATGTCTTTGAATATTTCATGACTATGTAAGTATAAACATAGGAATAACTGAGAACCATTTGTGAAGACCTGGGCTTTTTTAACAATCTATAAAATACAGACAGCTGTACTACTCAGATGGCAGGGCTGTAGGCAGTAGTTACATAATTGTGTGAATCCTAAGATTATAATTTTAATATAATTTTTAAATTTATTGTTACAATCACTAATAAAAACTAAAATGAGGCTTTAAAAACCTGAGCTTGAAGCATTACTTTTCTAGTCTCCTCTTGGGATCATACAAATTTATGGTTGCATATGATGCTCATGTAAAGCACACAAAATTTTTCAAAAGTGTCAGAAAATCCAGCACATATAAGAATCATAGAAATTGATGGAATTAAAGAGAAAAATGTAGCTTAAAAAAGTAAATGTCAAGTATAAAAATATCCAGAATGAAGAACTTTAGAGTACCACAAGTAAATTTATGTTTCCCAAACCAATGAATCTGTAAATAACAAATTAGCTTATATATTATTATATTTTTAATGATTAAAAAAGTATCTTTTTTTCTGAGTCTGTGAATTTGATTTTTTAAATCTTCCGAATAAATTATATCAAAATACCATTAATTTTAAATATCATGTGTTAACACTGAAATATAAGAACTAATATATTTTCTTATTCTTGGTAGCACTTATAAAATCTTTCCAGTTTAAAAGACCATGGTCAGTACATGGAAGAATGCACAGAAGGTGTGCTTATAAAATTTTTATATTGGACAAAGTGAAGTAAGTTACATAATTCTATCACTACTACTAATAATAGCTAACCTTTATTGAACACTTCCAATGTCTGGGCAATGCTTTTAACTCTCTATATTCATTATTTAATTTCTTCTTTATAATCTTACAAAGAATATATCATTATTAGTCCATTTTTCAGATGAAGAAACTGAGACACTAAGACATTAAAAATTTTACTCAAGTTCACACAGTAAATCAGAAAGGCAGGATTTGAATCTACATAGTCTGATTTCAGAACCTGTGCTCCAAACTCATGTGTGAGATAATAGAACTCAGATTCCAAAGGATCATGTTTTCCAATTTTAATATGCTGAATTGAGTTCACATATTTATATGAAATCTGTCCTCAAATTTCAATAAAATACACTCTGCTTAATTAAATGTTTTTGAATGTTTGGCATTCTACTAGCAATCAGAGGTAAAATGATGAATAATAAATCATGGTCCCTGAAATTAAAATGATCAGCATTGTAGCTTGAAAATGATGGTAACAACGAGGATGGAGGGAAATGAATGGAATTGAGAGATATTTAGAAGGTAGACTAGTCAGGACTTGATGAAGAATTGGATAACAGTGTTAAGGAAGAAGGAGAAGTTTTACTCAGAACAAAGAATAAGTTAGTTGCTGGCATTGATGAGAAAGCAAGAGATCTGGTTTTGAAGTGGGTATGAGGCATCAAAATGGATAACTAGTAGACAGCTGAAAATTCAAGTCTAGACCTTAGGAGAAAGCCCTGGATGAAAGATATTAGAAAAAGGAGGCATAAGCATATAAATGGTAAATGAAGCCATAGGGGTTTATGAGGTCACTCAGGGACAGGGAGATGAGAAGAGATTTAGGAAAACATCAGTATTTAGGAGGCAGACAAAGGAATTGTTCCAGATTCTCATATCTAATAGTCCTCAAGACATTTGCTTTTTAGATGTTATATAGGTATTTCAAATAAAATATGTAGTTTCCACTTACAACAATGGTGCAATAGTTTGTTTTGCCCCAACCCTCCTGCTGAGAACATGAAGAAAAGCTAGACAAACCTACTTAAAGGCATTGGAAAGCTATAGATACAGGAAGGACTTGTAGGACCAATATCCTGGAGAAAAAGTAACAAGAGGAGGCCTGACATTTGGTACAACTATTCCCTGAGAGATTCACATGCAGAACTTTCAGCAGTCTCACATGGCTTAGAAAATTTATTGAAGTTCAAGTCCCCAGGAAGAGAATGAGCCCTGATAAACACTTCAGGCTTTCATTTAGGACCTGAAAAGAATATACCTTAGGAGTATTGGTGAAATAAAAATAGATTAGCCTTTACAAGGACTAAAGCATAGCTTTGAATCAGTACATTTCTTGACTGGATTAAGATAATCTGTCCCTAACCTAAATAACTTGTAAAGTAACACTAAATCTTCTCTGGAGAATGATAATATTGTTCAGATTCTAAATCTCTAATTTTTTTCACAATATCTGACATTTAATCAAATATAACCAGTTAAGACTCAAACAGACATTGTATGCCATAAGATGGAAGAAGCCATGATAGCCTATGAAATAGTCTTGCAAAAAAATAAAATAAAACAAAGGAATATGAATCAGTCTAAGTCTCTGGATCCAGCTATTAATTTAGAGCAGGGATTTGAAAAAAAAATCTTATAACAGGCCAGAGAGTAAAAATTCTAAGTTTTGTGGGCTAGATGTGGTCTTTGTTGCATGTTCTTTTACTATTTTTAATTTTCAACCTTTTACAACGAAAAGAAAAAAAGACAGTCTTAGTTTGCAAGCCATACAAAAGCTAGTTGGTCAAATCTGGCCCAAGGACTACAGCTTACCAACCTCTGATTCACGCAAAATATAGATGACAGGGGAACATACTAATTTATACCATGCAGAACCAATCTGCAAAAGCTAGTTTGCAGAAATCTATCCAGAACAAACAACCAAGTTTCTCTTCTCCTTGCAGTAAAGCAGTTGCATGAAAAAATGGAGAGTGAAACCACAGATTAAAATAATTTAAAATACATATCTAGGGGAGGCGGAGTCAAGATGGCTGCGTAAGCAGACTGGGAACTCACCTCCTCCCGTGGACACAGCCAATTTACAACTACTCGTGGAAAAATTACTCCTGAGACAGAACTGAAAACTGGATAAGAGGAACTCCTGCAACAACGGACAATCCTAACTGGGGTAGAAGAGGCAGAGACTCCCTTCCGGAGAGGAAAAACGCCGCCTTCACAAGCCGCCAGCTTCGTGGCCGCCGGGAGCAGCTCACAGGTACGCAGCCTCCCTGGAGGCGTGGGGCACTGAGCCGGGGAGCACCCCCGCTGTGGGCATTTTGTGGACCCAGCACAATCGAGACCAGTGGCATAATATCTGACTTTGCCTGCTACTAAAACACTGGGGAGTACCCCCAGAAAACCCGGTTCACAAAGAAACTAAAACTGGCTCTTAAAGGGCCCACGTGCAAACTCACCCGTTTCAGAAAGCAACCTAAAATCACCAGAAAGAAAGGTGCACAGTGCTGTGGTGAAAAGAGACTCACCTAATAGGCCCTGAGTGCATCTCGGTGAGGGGTGAGAGCTCTCCAGGGACTGGGACATTGGCAGCGGCCATTGTTGTGGCCTGGTGTGGGCGTGCTGACACAGACACCATTGGAGTTCTCCCTGAGGCCTGCTAGGCCAGGGTCTGCCCCACCTGCTAGAGCACCGATTTAATCCAGCTCAGCCAGGGCAGGCAGCCCACCCTAGAGACTGGCCCCACCCAACAACAAGCCCTCAGGCAACGTGTGGGCCTGCATAGATTGGTGACTGGATTCTCTGCAGCCTGGCAACTGAGCCGACTTGAGCAGGGCAGGGTGTGCACAAGGAGCGGGTGGAGAGTGTGGGGTGGTGGCGGAGTGTGGGGCTCCCGCCGTGGAGAGACTGGGTCCGCTTGGGGAGGTCGGGGCGCTCACACGGGGCAGGACTGTGTTTACTTGTGTGTGGACCTGTGGGCGGCAGGGTTTGTCAGCTGCAGAAGACTTGTGCTTCTCAAACACCCACATAGGGGGTTTGCCCCACCTTCCAAAGCCTGAAACGATTCGGTGCTCCTGTGCCTGAGGCCAGCCCCACCCAGCTGCAATCCTCAGAGAGCTGACAAGAGACCTAATAGGCTAGAGGCTTACAGCAATTGTAAGGCCCTGAGCCTAACAACCTGCCACGGTGGGGGCCTACTCACTTAAAAGAAATACTGCAACACAAATGTGGTATTAGAACTTGCAGCCAACTGTGCTGGGGCTCGCCACACCTGATAAAGAGACTGAAGGGCCCACAACAACTACAAGCAGCTGAGCATTACAACAGCTGGCCAGGAGCATAACTCAGCCTCCCTGGGTGCCTACAGGGAGAGCAAACAGGCCACAACAGAAGGACACACGTAGCCCACATAGGGGTCACCCCTGGAACATTGAGAACTGAGGGAAGCACACTAGAAGCCTCCTAAGGCATCACTTACATAAGGTCACCTATCCAAGAGCAGGAGACGTAGCTGACCTACCTAATACGTAGACACAAGCACAGGGAAAGAGGCAAAATGAGGAGGCAAAAGAATACATTCCAAGTAAGGGAACAGGACAAAACCCCAGAAAAGGAACTAAGTGAAACAGAAATGAGCAACCTACCCGACAGAGAGTTCAAACTAAGAGTGTTAAGGATGCTCACTGATCTGGGGAGAAGAATAGATGAACTCAGTGAGAATGTCAACAAAGAAATGGAAGATATAAAAAAGAACCAATCAGAAATGAAGAATACAATACTGGAAATGAAAAATTCATTAGAGGGACTCAAAAGCAGAGTAGAGGATACAGAAGAACGGATCTGTGAGCTGGAAGAAAGACTAGAAGAAATTACCCAAGGTGAACAGGTAAAAGAGAAAAGAATTAAAAAGAGTGAGGACAGTCTAAGGGACCTCTGGGACAACATCAAGTGCACTAACATCCGTGTTATAGGTGTCCCGGAAGGAGAAGAGCAAGACAAAGGGGCAGAGAATCTATTTCAAGAAATAATAGATGAAAACTTCCCTAACCTAAGGAAGGAAACAGACATCCAGGTACAGGAAGCACAGAGAGCCCCAAACAAGATAAACCCAAAGAGGCCGACACCAAGACACATCATAATCAAAATGTCCAGAATTAAAGATAAAGAGAGAATCCTAAAAGCTGCAAGAGATTGTCAAGTTACATACAAAGGAAACCCCATAAGGCTATCAGCTGACTTCTCAGCAGAAACCTTACAGGCTAGAAGGGAATGGCATGATATATTTAAAGTGCTAAAAGGAAAAAACCTACAGCCAAGAATACTCTACCCAGCACGGTTATCATTCAAAATGGAAGGAGAGATCAAAATTTTCCCAGATAAGCAAAAATTAAAGGAGTTTGTCACCAAGAAACCAGTGCTACAAGAAATGTTAAAGGCACTGATTTAAGGGGAAAAGAGAAGACCACAAATAGGAAAAATTATCTATTTCCATGATTAGAACGTAATGGATACAAATACACAAAAAAGAGGTTAGATATGATATCAAAAACATAAAAGGAGGGAGGAGGGGTGTTAAGAGTACAGCTTTCAGATAGAGATCAAACTAAAGTGACCATCAATTCTGTATAGAAGAGGGAGGGAACAGAGAAGGACTACTAAAACACTGAGAAAAAAAAAAAGTTAAAAAATGGCAGTAAATACATACTTATCAATAGCTACTTTAAACATCAATGGACTAAATGCTCCAATTAAAAGGCATAGGGTGGCTGACTGGATAAAAAAACAAGACCCATATATATGCTGCATACAAGAGACACACTTCAGACCTAAAGACACTCACAAACTGAAAGTGAAGGGATGGAAAAAGATACTCCACGCAAATGGCAATGAAAAGAAAGCTGGGGTAGCTAGCAATACTCATATCAGACAAAATAGACTTTACAACAAAAACTGTAAAAAGAGACAAGGGCATTACATAATGATCAAGGGAACAATCCAACAAGAGGATATAACACTTGTAAATATCTAAGCACCCAATGCAGGTGCACCTAAATATATAAAGCAATTATTAACACACATAAAAACAGAAATAGACAGTAACACAATAATAGTAGGAGACTTTAACACTCCACTTACACCAACGGATAGATCATCCAAACAGAAGATCAATAAGGAAACATTGGCCTTAAACGACACACTAGAACAGATGGACCTAGTAGATATATAGAGAGCATTCCATCAAAAACCGAAGAATACACGTTCTTTTCAAATGCACATGGAACATTCTCCAGGATTGATCACATATTAGGCCACAAAACAAGTCTCCATAAATTTAAGAAGATTGAAATAATACCAAGCATCTTTTCTGACCACAACGGTATGAAACTAAAAATCAACTATAGGAAGAAAATCAGAAAAGCCACAAATACGTGGAGATTAAACAAAATGCTACTGAACAATGACTGGGTTAACGAAGAAATCAAAGAAGAAATCAAAAAATACCTGGAGACAAATGAAAATGAAAATACGACATGCCAGAATTTATGGGATACAGCAAAAGCGGTTCTAAGAGGGAAGTTTATAGCTATACAGGCCTATCTCAACAAACAAGAAAAATCTCAAATAAACAATCTAACAATGCACCTAAAGGAACTGGACAAAGAAGAACAAACCAAGCCCAAAATCAGTAGAAGAAGGGAAATAATAAAAATCAGAGCAGAAATAAATGAAATTAGAGACCAAAAAAAAAAAAAATAGAAAAAATTAATAAAACCAAGAGGTGGTTCTTTGAAAAGATCAACAAAATTGACAAATCTTTAGCTAGACTCACCAAGAAAAAAAAGAGAGAAGGCACAAATAAGTAAAATCAGAAATGAAAGAGGAGAGGTTACAACAGACACCTCGGAAATACAAAAGATTATAAGAGAATACTATGAAAAGCTATATGCCAACCAATTCGACAATCTGGAAGAAATGGATAAATTCTTAGAATCATACAACCTTCCAAAACTGGATCAAGAAGAAGTAGAGAATTTGAATAGACCAATCACCAGTAAGGAGATCGAAACAGTAATCACAAACCTCCCCAAAAATAAAAGTCCAGGACCAGACGGCTTCCCTGGTGAATTCTACCAAACATTCAAAGCAGACTTAATACCTATCCTTCTCAAACTCTTCCAAAAAATTGAGGACGGGGGGAAGCTCCCTAACTCATTCTACGAAGCTGATATTACCCTGATAGCAAAACCAGACAAGGACAACACAAAGAAAGAAAATTACAGGCCAATCTCACTGATGAACATCGATGCAGAAATCCTCAACAAAATACTAGCAAATCGCATACAACAATATGTTAAAAAGATTATACACCATGATCAAGTGGGATTTATTCCCGGGATGCAGGGATAGTTTAACATTTGCAAATCAATCAACGTAATACACCACATTAATAAAATGAAGAATAAAAATCACATGATCATCTCAATAGATGCAGAGAAAGCATTTGACAAGATACAGCATCCATTTATGACAAAAACTCTGAATAAAATGGGTATAGAAGGAAAGTATCTCAACATAATAAAGACCATATATGAGAAACCCACAGCTAATATCATCCTCAATGGTGAAAAACTGAAAGCCATCCCTCTAAGAACAGGAACCAGACAAGGATGCCCACTGTCACCACTCCTATTTAACATAATACTGGAAGTCCTAGCCAGAGCAATCAGGCAAGAGAAAGAAATAAAAGGGATCCAAATTGGAAAGGAAGAAGTGAAACTGTCACTATTTGCAGATGACATGATTTTATATATAGAAAACCCTAAAGAATCCACCAGAAAACTTTTAGAAGTAATAAACGAATATGGTAAAGTTGCAGGATACAAAATCAACATACAAAAATCGGTGGCATTTCTGTACACTAACAACGAAGTAGCAGAAAGAGAAATTAAGAATACCATCCCATTTACAATTGCAACAAAAAGAATAAAATACCTAGGAATAAACTTAGCCAAAGAGGTGAAAGATCTGTACACGGAAAACTATAAAACATTTCTGAAAGAAATTGAAGAAGACACAAAGAAATGGAAAGATATTTTGTGATCTTGGATTGGAAGAATTAAGATAGTTAAGATGTCCATACTTCCTAAAGCCATCTATAGATTCAATGCAATCCCTATCAAAGTTCCAACAACATTTTTCACAGAAATAGAACAAAGAATCCTAAAATTTATATGGAACAACAAAAGACCCCGAATAGCTAAAGGAATCCTGAGAAAAAAGACCAAAGCTGGAGGTATCACACTCCTTGATTTCAAAATATACTACAATGCTGTAGTAACCAAAACAGCATGGTACTGGCACAAAAACAGACACACAGATCAATGGAATAGAATCGAAAGCCCAGAAATAAACCCACACATCTATGGACAGCTAATCTTTGACAAAGGAGCCAGGAACATACAATGGGGAAAAGAAAGTCTCTTCAACAAATGGTGTTGGGAAAACTGGATAGCCATAAGCAAAAGAACGAAAGTAGACCCTTACCTTACACCATACACAAAAATTAACTCCAAATGGATTAAAGACTTGAATGTAAGACCTGAAACTGTGAAACTTCTAAAAGAAAACATAGGCAGTACGCTCTTTGACATCGGTCTTAGCAACATCTTTTCAAACACCACGTCTGCTCCGGCAAGAGAAACAATAGAAAAAATAAACAAATGGGACTACATCAAACTAAAAAGCTTCTGCACAGCAAAGGAAACCATCAACAAAACGAAAAGACAACCTAACAATTGGGAGAAGATATTTGCAAACCATACTTCTGATAAGGGCTTAATCTCCAAAATATATAAAGAACTCATGCATCTCAACAACAAAAAAACTAACTACCCAATTAAAAAATGGGCAAAAGACCTGAACAGACATTTCTCCAAAGAAGATATACAGATGGCCAACAGACACATGAAAAGATGTTCAAAATCACTAACTATCAGGGAAATGCAAATCAAAACTACAATGAGATATCACCTCATGCCCATCAGAATGGCTATAATTAACAAGACAGGAAACAACATGTGTTGGAGAGGATGTGGAGAGAAGGGAACTCTCATACACTGCTGGTGTGAGTGCAAACTGGTGCAGCCACTGTGGAAAACAGTATGGAGATTCCTCAAAAAATCAAGCATAGAACTGCCATATGATCCAGCTATTCCACTGTTGGGTAATTATCCAAAGAACTTGAAAACACCAATTTGTAATGGTACATGCACCCCTGTGTTCATTGCAGCGTTATTCACAATAGCCAAGACTTGGAAGCAACCTAAGTGCCCATCAAGGGATGAATGGATAAAGAAGCTGTGGTATATATACACAATGGAATACTACTCAGCCATAAGAAACGATGAAATCCAGCCATTTGTGACAACATGGATGGACATTGAGAGTATAATGCAAAGTGAAATAAGTCAGGGGGAGAAGGTCAAATACTGTATGATTTCCTTCTTTAAGTAGTAGATAATAACAACAATAAACAAACACATAGAGACAGAGATTGGATTGGTGGTTACCAGAGGGGAAGAGGGGAGGGAGGAGGGTGAAAGGGATAATTCGGTACATGTGTGTGGTGATGGGTTGTAATTAGTATTTTGGTGGTGAACATGATGTAGTCCTTGCAGAAATAGAAGTATAATGATGTACACCTGAAATTTATACAATGTTTTAAACCAATGTTACTGCAATAAACAAAAAACTAAAAAATAAATAAATAAATAAATAAATAAATAAATAAATAAATAAATAAAATACATATCCATCAGTGGCAGTGTGTGGATATTATGTTAACTTTAATTTTTTTGAATACTAAAAGATACATATTTATGACAAATGGAATTTCAAATATTAACTGGATATTTTGTGATATAAAGTAATTATAGTTAATATTTAGCTATAATACTCATGCAGTGGTTATTGTTTTTTAAAGTATCCCTATTTTTTAGAGATACATTCTGAAATATTTACTGAAGAAATAACATAGTATCTGTGATTTGCTTCAAAACAATATGAGGGAAGTAGATGGGCCAGATGGGCCACGTGATATTGATTGCTGGGGATTGTTGATGAGTATATTAGGATTAATTATATTATTCTGTCTGCTTTGCATATGTTTAAAATTTTTCATAATATAAAAATTAAAAAGTCATTAAAAAAGGAATTGAGTGAATCTAAAAAAAAAACAGTGGAAACAGACTGAGACTAAGATTTTGGAATAATTAGATGGAGACTTTAAAATGACTCTCATGAAAATGTTCAAAAAATAAATAAATAAAAATGTAAAATATCTTCAGGGAACTGGTAACTATAAAAATTAGTCAAATACTAATTCTAGACTTGAAAGTACAATAACTGAAATTAGCAGTCAGAAGATTAGATTTCTGCTTCTGTCTAAGATTGAATTTCAGAAACCAGATTATCCCTCTACCAGAAAGAATAAAAAAAAACAGGTAACATATATGAAATAATTGTTTTTAGACATTGGATATCTAGTAGCATAGGATAGTGTTCCCAGGAAAATGGGAAACAAACAAGTGAGCCCTATGAGTGTGGCAGTTTACTTGATAGAGTTTTCAGGCTGCAGCACAGGGAGGGGAGAACTCAGAATGAGAAGAAATTAATATCCACAGCAATATGGATGAAACTCAAAATAATTATGCTAAGTTAAAGATGATCATAAACAAAAAGTACATAACTGATTATTCCATTTATACATAATTCTAGGAAATGCAAGTATGATGCAAATCATATCTGTGATTGTCTGGAAATGGGTGGGGACAGAGTTTGAAGAAGGAATTACAAAGGAGCACAAGGAAACTTTTGGGAGAGTTAGATATGTTCATTATGTTGTTTGTGGTGATAGTTTCTTGAGTGTATGTTTATGTCGGAAATTATAAATAGTATAAATACATACAGTTCATTTGGTGTCAATAATACCTCGTTATAGTTGTTAAATCAGGATAAATTCAATGAGAGTCACATCTAGGTATATAACTGTAATAATACTGAAAGATAAAAATAAAGAGAAAACCTTTAATACAACCATATAAAAAATTAAGCATATTATCATAAAAGGAGCTACACTAAGCAGAGTACTGATCCCTCAACAGAAACAGTGGAAGCCAGAAAACCATGGAATTACATTTTAAAATGCTGATAGATAATAATTCCCAATTAAGAATCTTGGTCCAAGGAAAAAAATACCTTAAAAAATTGTCACAAGCCCAGGTGAAATGGAGAGAGCTGAGTTGTCAGGTGTTGGATTAGTCAATTAAAGCAATAAGCCAAAAATGAAAGTAACACTCAAGCCTTTAATCATTTAGCAAGTGGCACCTCCCCCTGTTCCACTTTCCCCCATGGAAGGCATGCTGGTTGAGGATCAGATGGATCAGCACAGATATGAGGGTTGTCTCACTGCCCAAGGAGCCTTAAATAAAAGGTTCTTGGAGTTTTATAGACTCTGGACTTGGGGGCTGGGTATGGGGGAGAATAGAAAGGTCTAGTAAGTATTGAGTACTGAGTCAGAGTGGAGAAATGCATCTTCAAGTTTTCCCCCTTCTCCTCCCAATAAGAAAGGCTCCAGATAAAGGGACATCTAAATAAAGGCAGCTGGCTCAGGAATGCAAATATGCATAAGAGTATGGCCAGCTGGTGGGGTCTGAGTCCCTGACTGCAACTCCTTTTAGAGCTTAGCTATACACCAAACCTAGTGTGGGGAGCGCAGCTTTCCTCTATAAGTCCTGCCAGGTAAAGCTTTGATAATTGCCTATGAAACAATCACACATAGGGCCTGAAAAATCACACATAGTTCTTTTGGCCAGGAACCAGACTCCTTAAAAATAAAGTGTAATCAAGGCATTCTAAGAAAAACAAAAAACTAGGAAACTTTGTCATCAGCATCCCTGAGCTAAAAGAAATACCAAAAGAGAGTTCTTTAGGTAGAAAACAAATATAAATCCAGATGGAAACACAGAAATTCAAGAAGAAAAGAACAATGCAAAGAGTATATATGTGGGTAAATATAAGTGAATATTTACTACATAAAACAATAACAATGTCATGCTGAATTACTACTGAAAGAAGAACAAAAGAATGCACAACAGATGAGCTACTAGAGAGAAAATAGAATAATAAAATACTTGATTACTCCCAAAATAGGGAATAAAAGAGAGAAAATAAATCATAAAACAGATCCACATATAGAGAATAAAGAGTAACTTGGTAAATTTAAACCCTAACTTCATTAAATAAAAAAACCCTCAAAATAAAAATAAATGTTTAGAATGGATTTTTAAAACTATTCTTTTACAAGACACAATTTAAACAAAAATTCAGAAAGCTTGAAAGCAATAAGATGGAAACATATATATATCATGCAAATATTAACTAAAGATACTTAGGGAAGTAATATTGGATAGAGTAGATGTAAAGGCAAGAAGGATTACTAGAGACAAAAGGGATATTTTAGAATAAAGGGACAATACAGTAGAATAATATAACAAGTCTACACTTATATGCCCCTAATAACATAGCCTCAAAATATATACAATAGGGGTTGTCCCGGTGGCATAGTGGTTAAGTTTACACGCTCTGCTTCAGTGGCCCAGGGTTCATGGGTTTGGATCCCGGGCACAGACCTACACACTGTTCATCAAGCCATGCTGTGGCAGCATCCCACATACAAAAAATAGAGGAAGATTGGCATGGATGTTAGCTCAGGGACAATCTTCTTGAAGCAAAAAGAGGAAGACTGGTAACAGATGTTAGCTCAGGGACAGTCTTCTTCACCAAAGAAAAAAAGATATATACATACATATATATATGTGTATGTATATATATATATGTATGTGTGTATATATATATATATATACATATATATATGTGTATGTGTATATATATATGTATGTGTGTATATATATATATACATATATATACACACATATATATATATATATCTCAATAAAAACTGACAGACCAAAAGGAGAAAAAGCTAAAAACAGATAAATCCACATTCAGAGTAGTAGATTTAAGCACACCATTCTGATTGACTAATACATTAAGCAGACAAAAACATTTAAAGTTATAGAAGATTATAACAACATGGTTAAAAATTAATCTAATTGATGTTTATAAAGATGCCAACAACTGTAGAACACAAATTCTTGGAACATTTACCAAAATTGGCCATATGCTGAGCAATAATGTAAATCTCAGATAATTTTAAGAACCAAAATCACACAAATTATATTATCTGACCAGACTGGAAATAATCTTGAAAACACTGACAGAAAAGATAACAGGGAAATCAATCCCTCAAATATTTGGAAATTTAGCAATACTTTTCTAAATAACCTATAGGTCAAGGAAAAAAATAATGATTAAAATGAGAAAATACATTGAATGATAATGAAATTAAAATATCAAAAATTGTTAGAGGCAGATAAAACCACTCTAACAGTGTACTGTATAGCCTGAAATGTATATATTAGAATAAGAGTAAAGGGGACTACTTTGAGGGGCCAAGCAGAATGTGCCTGAGAATTACCAGCCCAAGGAAAGAGAGAGGGGAGCTTATCTTCTTGCTTCTATTCTCCATTGGTCAAAAGTTTTTCCATAGACTATTACTCCCCTCACACTTCTAGGCTGTATGTTCATGGATGCAGGGTAGATTCCCACAGATATCCAAGGTTACAGAATAAGATAAGCCCCAGTGAGGTAAGCTGAGGTGAGGTGAGGCACTGTCAAGTCATACTGGTGTGGAGTTGTTTGCCACAACGTCTGGAGTAAAAGGTAGGCCTAGAGCATGTGAAGTGAGGCCCAAGTTGTGCCCAATACAACATCCATTTCAAGTCAAGAAGAAACAACAAATTAGAGTAAAAGAAAGCAAAGTAGAATGAAATAACAAAGATGAGAGTGGAAATAAATAAAATAAAGTAATATACAATAAAAAATATCAATAAGCAGAAAACTTATTTCTTTGAAAAGATCTAATAAAATTGATAAATCTCTGGCAAGACTGAGAAGGTAAGAAAGAGAAAGAGATAAAAGGTACAAATTGTGAATACTAAGAATAATAGAAAATTATATTGAATCTACAAACATTAAACATATAAGAGGATATTATGAACAACTTTATGCCAATAAATTTGAAAGTTTAAATAAAATGGAGAAGTTATTTTTTTTTTAATTGCAAACAATTCTTTTTTTTTTTTTTGAGGAAGATTGGCCCTGAGCTAACATCTGTTGCCAATCTTCCTCTTTTTCATTTTTCTCCTCAAAGCCCCAGTTCACAGTTGTATATCCTAGTTGTAGGTCCTTCTAATTCTTCTATGTCAGATGCCACCTCAGCATGGCTTGATGAGCGGTGAGTAGGTCCACACCCAGCATCCAAACCCGCGAACCCTGGGCCGCTGAAGCAGAATGCACGAACTTGACCACTACACCACGGGGCTGGCCCCACAAATGGACAAGTTCTTAGAAAACTACAACCCAGATAACATACACAAGAAAAAATAGATCTGGATAATTCAACTCATTAAGAAAAAAAATTAAATTTACACTTTAAAAAAAGGCTTTATCAGTGAATTTCCCCACACATATCACCAATATTACACAAACTCTTCCGGTGAGTAGAAAAAGATTCTACTCTATAATACTTCGCAACTAATTTTATGAGGTCAGCATAACTTTAACACCAAAACCTGGCAAGGCCAATGCATGAAAGCAATATTACAGGTCTATCCCTATCATAAACATAACTGCAAAGATCATAAACTGAAACCAGCAATATATAATAAATATAATACATGATGAAGTCGGATTGTTTTTCAGGAATACAAGATTGGTTTTTAAGATTGGAAAAGCAATCATTGAAATTCACTACATTAACAGAATAAAGGAGAAAAATCATATGATGATCTCAATAGATGCAATAAAAGTATTTGATGAAATTCAAGATCACTTGATAAAAAAGGAAAAAATTCTTAGAAAATTAAGAATAGAAGGAAACTTCCCTAATCTCAGAGAGAGTTTCTATAAAACCCTAGAACAACTACCATGCTTAATGGCAAAATGTTGAAAGCCTTTCCTTTGAGGAAAGAGACAACTACTATACAATATTGAGTTGGAAGTCTTAGCCAATGCAACAATAAAAGAGAAAAATATTTTTAAAGGTATAAAAAATGGAAAAAAAGAAATAAAACTCATTCATTTCAGAAAATATGGCTGTATATATAGAAAATCCAAAAGAATCAAGTAAACTATTAGAATTAATAAACATACCTTAGCAAGGTTGTTGACTACAAAGTCAGTATTCAAAACTCAAGCATTTTATAATTTTCCTATCTTAAAAAATAGAAAATAAAATTTAAAAAACAGATGCCATTGACAATAACGTCAAATTAGAATCATAAATGTAAGAATAAATCTAATGAAATCTCTGTAAGATAGCTACACACAAAACATATATTTAAAGGGGAGAAGGTCAAATACCGTATGATCTCCTTCATTAAGTAGTAGATAATAACAACAATAAACAAACACATAGGGACAGAGATTGGATTGGTGGTTACCAGAGGGGAAGGGGGGAGGGAGGAGGGTGAAAGGGATAATTCGGTACATGTGTGTGGTGATGGGTTGTAATTAGTATTTGGGTGGTGAACATGATGTAATCTATGCAGAAATAGAAGTACAATGATGTACACCTGAAATTTTTACAATGTTATAAACCAATGTTACTGCAATAAACAAAAAATTAAAAAAATAAAATAAAATAAAATAAAAATAAAAAAAAAAGGAATTACAGAATATCTTTAAAAATGGAAAGATATACCTTGTCCATAGATTGGAAGATCTATTGATCAAAGATCTATTCAATGCACTTTACAAAAAATGAACATCCAAATGTCCAATAAGCTTACGAAATGCAAATTAAAATCACAATGAGATATACCTATAATCCCACCAGAATGACTATAATTAAAAAGACTGAGAAAACCAGCGTTGACAAGTATGTGGATCAATTGAAACTCTTATGTACTGCTCACTTTACAAATCTGCCAGTATCTACCAAAGTTCAACTTGTGTATACCATATGACCAAGCAATTCATCTCCCACCTATGCACCTAAGAGAAAGTCATATGTATATGCACCAAAAGACATGTTTAAGAATGTTCATAGCAGCCTGTTTGTGTTAACTTCATATTCAAAAAATTGCATTTACCTAATAATAGTAATGTTTAATAAACTGTTTTATGAGAATGAAGCTTTTGCAACTGCACATAGAAAATATGGATGGATTTCATTGAGTCAAAGAAGCCAGACACAAAAAATACATAATACATGATTTCCTTTATATAATTAAAATAGGTCAAAACTAAGCTATGATATTACCAGTCGTGCATTACTTAACTTTGGGTCAGTGAGTCAGGGTAGTGACGGATTAGAGGGCATGAGGGGACTTGGGAATGCTGGTAATGCTCAATTTCTTGACCGTAGGTGATTATTATATGTTTATTTAATTTGTGATGATTCAACAAACTCTATACTTATGTGCCCATTTCTATTATGTTCAATTAATATTTTTAAAGTTAAATTTATCAGAGCTAAAATTACCATCTTTCTCTTAAACTTGCATCTCCTCCGATGCCTGCCAACTCAAGGTAAGCAGCCATTCTTGATTGTTCAATCTTTCTAATCAGCCACTTTATGTCTCTTTTACAAAATAAATATCTCTAGAACCCATCCACTTTTCTCTACCCCACTTTCATCACTTTATCTTAAGCCATCATTATCTCTTGCTTGGATTACTGAAATGGCTTGCTCTCAAGTCATCCCCTTGCCTTCATTTTTTGCCCTTTCTAAACCCATTCTCTAGGGTGCAGTCCAAATTGATTTTCTAAAGCACAAATCACAAAACCGGTGATGTAACTCCCCTGTTATAAAATATTTCTTTCCATTTCTCTCAGGATAAAGTCTGTTGACTATAATGTAACTCATAAAATGCTTAATGATCAGGCTTCTGCTTATTTCACCAGCCTCATTTCTTGCCTTTACTGTTTATCCTCTCTTCCCACCAAATGCTTGCAAAACGTGCTCCATCTACACTAAATAATTTGCAGCTACTAAAATATGCTTCTGGCTGGTCAAGATTCCAGAATTCTATGTTCACAGGCTTTAGCGGCAGCAATGTTGTTGGAAGATGATGCAAAAAGTGTTGACTTAAAGCTGCATTTCCATAACAAACCAACCTTTGTGGGTGTGTGTGTTTTGTAGTTTGGTGATAATGTTTATAGAGATTATGAGGGACTAATGAATGCCTCCCCTTGCCACCAATTTGCTCCAGACCTTTGCACTTGTAATTCACGCTTTCTAGAGCATTTCTTATTCTCTCTCTCTTCCCACCTAATCGTGAGGTCATTCTTCTAGCTCAGATGTTACTTCCTCCATCAAGTCTTCCCTAATTCTTCAAAGCCAGATTATGTGTCCCTCTTCAGTGTAACTCTAGTAATTTAACTTGGTGCTATCATAGCACTATAATATATTGGAGTCACATGTTAGTCAGAAGATAGATTCTAAAATTCTTTATTGCTTTATTCTCCCATCAGCAACGTGATGGTTGTAGGATTATTGTGGGACTCATAAACCGAGTAGCTGAGAACACAGAAAAAGGCTTAGAGCCTCAGATTTGTGTATACCTAGTAATTTTAAGTGGGCAATAGGAAGAGATGACTGGAGGGAGAGTGTGGGTAGAATACAGAGAGGAAGAAGGTGAAAATTGCAACACGAGGCAGGAAAACTAGATAGTCCAAGATCATGTAGAGCCTTATTGGCTTTTTAAGGAGTTTGGTCTTTATTTTTAGTGCAACGAGATGTTGCTGAAGGATTTTTTTTTAATCATGAGAAAATCTCTATGATATATTAAGTAAAATATCAAAGTGTGGAATGCAGTGGACAGAGGCTAACATTTATTAAAAAATAAGATACACATTTATAAATAGAAAATTTCTGAAAAATATATAACAAACTGACAGTTGTTTACTGCTTCTGGCAATGGGGACTTATGGCCTGGGAAGGTAGTTATACCCTTTTATATTATTTGTATTTTTGTTCAAGTACATGATTACTTTTTCAAATAAAACTTACTTTATTAAGGTCATATTGGCTTATAACATTGTGTAAATTTCAAGTGTACATTATTATATTTCAATTTCTGTATAGATTGCATCGTGTTCACCACCAATAATCTAGTTTTTATCCATCACCATACCTTTGTGCCTCTTTATCCCTTTTGCCCTCCCCACACCCCCTCTTCTGATAACTACTAATCTGTTCTCCTTATCTATGTGTTTATCTTCCACATACAAGTGAAATCATACAGTATTTATCTTTCTCTGTCTATTTTGCTTCACATAATACCCTCAAGGTCCATCCATGTTGTTGCAAATGGCACGATTTTGTCTTTTTTTGTGGCTGAGTAGTATTCCATTGTATATATATACCACATCTTTTTTATCCATTCATACATTGATGGGCACTTGGGTTGCTTCTACATCTTGGCTATTGTGAATAATGCTGTGATTAACATAGGAATGCATTAATCTCTTTGAATTGTTGATTTCATATTCTTTGGATAAATACCCAGTAATGGGATAGATGGAGCATATGGTATTTCTATTTTTAATTTTTTGAGAAATTTCCATACTGTTTTCCATAGTGGCTGCACCAGTTTGCATTCTCACTAGCAGTGTATGAGGGTTCTCTTTTCTCCAGATCCTCTCCAACACTTGCTATCTCTTGTCTTATTATAGCCATTCTGATGGGCATGAAGTGATATTTCACTGTAGTTTTGATTTGCATTTCCCTGATGATTAGTGATGTTGAACATCTTTTCATGTGCCTGTTGGCCATCTGTATATCTTCTTGGGAAAAATGTTTGTTCATATCCTCTGCCCATTTTTTTAATCAGCTTGTTCATTTTTTGTTGCCAAATAAACAAAAACTCTTAAGGACCATGAATTTTGTTATCAGACAAAGATAGGGCAGAATCTTGGCCTGCTGACTCACCGTGTGACATTGGACAAGTGACTTCATCTCTCTGAACCTCAGTTTCCTCATATGTAAATGAGGATGATAATCATGCATGCATATAGTTTTGAGGAAGTGCTTAAGACAGAGCCTGACACGTAGTATCTTACCTATTTCCATTATTTTTGCCTTTTCTGAAAGTTAGTTTAAACCACATAGGTCAGTAGAGCACAATAGTTAAGAACTTGAGCTGTGTAGTCAGAACTGAGTTCAAAATCAGTTTCTGCTACATACTCATTGTGTGACTTTTATCAGGTCATGTCTCCTCTCTAAGCCTCTGCTTCCTTACTGTAAATGAGGACAACTAGAGTGCTTATAGCCAGGGTGGTTGTGAGACCTGTGCCACAATAATAATAATGGCAGCTCCCACTTTGTGAACTTTCTACCTTCCAAGTTATATTAAGTGCTTACAAATATTGGGTGATTTCATAACTATTATTATTACTGTTATTATTGATGGATATGTGGGAGGGAGAGAGCAATATCAGCAGCAATAACTTTCAGGCCAAGAATTGGACAATTACCAATTATTTCCCCAAGAAAGTACAGAGATACAATAAGTTTATTTTTAAAATTTTGATATCTTCTAACTCTCCTGGCTAAGTCTCCCTACTATCAAGCTATAGCCATTGCAAGATTAGTCAGGCTACAGTCCAGGGTGACACCCACAGATGCCAAGGTGTTTGTCCAGACAAGAAAGAAGGTAGTGTTTCTATATATTGTGTCTGGCACCAAGTCAAAAAAGTGTTTCTTTGTGATACTTATCCACATGGTGCTCATCAGCTGCACCTGATAGTCATGTGAATGATGAAATGGTGTAGGACTGCCATGTTGTCACTTTACAAAATGACATACAGGAAAGTGCTGCCTGCGATATTGCAAATGGGTCAGATACACTCTAGGTTGACGAAGCCAAAATCCTTCTCCTATTGCTTTTTCTTCAGCTAGAAATTACTTGTGGGGACTAGGAACAAGCCAAAACACAGAGTCTTTTGGGGGAAAGATATGTATCCACCCCACTAAGGTATCAGGGCTTGTCCCTGGACAACTTGACCATGCTTGACACCACCATCTTTTAGAAGTGCTCCTTGATCTTTCCTCTGCTCAGGCTTACAATGATGAAGGCTGACACATCTTTCTTGGTCATCCCTTCCAGACAAGTAGTCTAGAGAAATCTGTCTGTTCCCTCCTAGATGATAGCATAAAGATTATCTTTGTCTGGTTGACAGATGACTGCATGGTACCAGTTAGCCAGTGGTTCAACCTGTACATGGCCTCCTAAAATGCAAGGTCCCAACGGCACGCTGCTGACCATATCATTCAGATACACAAAGATAGATTAGCCCAGTGCATTATGAATTTCCACTGACTTCTCTGAACTCAAGAGGGTCTTGGTACCAACATTGTTGCTGGAAGCTACCACTCTCAGCAGGTTGTGGGTCAAATTCATAAAATCATGGAGACTGTGGGTTTTGTGAATCAGCTCTGGGCCTACTCTCAAGACCAAATGGTATTGTCTAAGCAAATGAAGCAACCCAGTGTGTTCAGCTTCTTTACTATGATACCATTCACCAATGCCTGTGAGCTCATTTTCATAAGAAAAATGTTGTCACAGGGCCAGAGTGGCAGCTGAAACTTATCTAGGCTCTGGAGTGGCCACACTCAGCCTCCAACCCCAGGGTGCTGACATAGCCACTGCTACAGCTATAGTCATCTTGACTTCCAGAAAATATGTGGTCATAGAAAACTTTGGGCACTACCATGTTGGTCACAGGACTAGTAATGCTCAAGGATTTTAAAACATGGCTGCTACATGATCCAACTTTTTTTTTTTCCCCCAAAGCCCCAGTAGATAGTTGTATGTCATAGCTGCACATCCTTCTAGTTGCTGTATGTGGGATGCTGCCTCAGCATGGCCGGAGAAGCAGTGCATCAGTGCACGCCCGGGATCCGAACCCGGGCCGCCAGCAGCGGAGCGCGCGCACTCAACCGCTAAGCCACGGGGCCGGCCCCCAACTTGTTTTTTAAACAAGGATCACTGTGTGCATTGTGGATGGAAGGAGGAAGACTGGAGGTAGCAAAACCAGTTAGGAGGGTATTACAGTAATCTAGGCAGGAGGTGGTGGTGGCTTGGATAGTGCTGTGTCAGTGGAAGAGTGGTTATTACACATTTATGTAAAAATTTATTTTAATGAAGACTTAAAAAAGCATTACATTTGACGTTCCAAGTGACAAATGCATTAAATGCATTCCATTATGGATGGAGCAGTCATGCATGAATTCATGTGAAATACTTGCTCTGGGTCTTAAAATGGACGAGTCTTTGATGGATAGAGAGGAGGAAGGAGACAGGGGAAAAGAATGAACAAATGCGTGGGGCTACAGAATTTTAAAAGGGTGCCTAGGGAGCAATAAGTAGAACAATTTAATTGGAATAGACAGCTTTTTATAAGGGTAGGTTGGAAGTTAATGCTGGTAAGACAGATTGGCACCAAATTGTGAAAGTCTTTGCACATGTGGATAGCTAGTTTTATTTTCATCCTCTGGGCAGTGGGAAACTATCAATCTTGTTGAAAAGGAAATTAAAGAAACCAAAGTGGTAGTTTAGGAAGATTAATCTGGAAGTGGTGGACAGGAGTGATGAGGAGAGAGAGTCTGAAGGCAGGGAGGCCAATTAGCAGTTACCACAGTATTCCAGGCACACGTCTGGTCCTAAGTTAAATAAATAAAAAATCCATCTTCAATGAATGATTGGATTATGAATGAGACAGTCATTTGAATTAGCCATATGACAGTGGGAATGGGAAAATTCTGCTAAGAAAGTCCTATAGGACTTAGGAAAGTTATATAACACCTTTGAGCCTCAATTTATTTACTTATGAAATGGCAATGTATTTGTCATTTTTGAGAAGAATATATGGGACAAATTCTGTAAAGTGCATAGCAAAGTGCCTGACACACATGTGCTCAAAGGATAATTCATTCCTTTCTTCTTTACTTGCTATTTAGACAAATGATTTAAAGTTAAAGAAAAGTTAGGCATCAACACCTGATTTGAAGACTTCACATGTACAAACATTTACTGAGAAATGGACTTTGGTAATTATTATAATAGTAGCCCAATTAACAAAGATAAGAAATAACCAGGAGAAGGGTTCTTTGAGGGAGGAAGATGAATTAAGTTTTTGATATATCATCCTATTCAAGTGCAAGATTCTTGCCTATGGTCAGAATTGCTGAATCAGATTGAGAGTCTTCCCCAGAGGCACTAGTTGAAGCCTTGATGCTAGATAAAGTAAGTAAAGAGATTAAATAGAGAGGTCAGAGAAGAATTATTGCTTTTGGCCAGATGAAAACCTTTTCCTAACCATTGCTAATTGTCTATACATTAGGAAATGCGTCACAATAAGGTGTTCTATTCAAAGTCTTTTGACTAGAACTTTTCTACTCAAAAGTTCATAGAAAAGAACTATGAAAGTATTATGCAAAGTGAAATAAGTCAGAGGGAGAAGGTCAAATACCGTATGATTTCCTTCATTAAGTAGTAGATAATAACAAAAATAAACAAACACATAGAGACAGAGATTGGATTGTTGGTTACCAGAGGGGAAGAGGGGAGGGAGGAGGGCGAAAGGGATAATTTGGCACATGTGTGTGGTGATGGGTTGTAATTAGTATTTGGGTGCTGAACATGATGTAATCTATGCAGAAATAGAAGTATAATGATGTACACCTGAAATTTATACAATGTTATAAACCAATGTTACTGAAATAAACAAAAAATTAAAAAAAAAAAGAAAAGAACTATGAACATTTCAAAGTTCATAGACTTTGAAAAATAGATACTACTTTCCTTGAGTATCTATTATTTCTCAGATATTCTGTTAGGCATTTTATTTCTATTGTCTCATAATTCTTCTAATGACTTTCAAATAGATTTTGATAATTCTATTTGTATATGTGAGAAAGACAAATTTTAGAGATATTAAGTGTTTTATGAAAGGACGTAACAGTCAATAGAACCAGAAATCCAGTCCAGATCTAACTGACTCTCTATGTTCATTGGGCCTGAATTCACTAAACAAATTTTTTGTTTACTAATTGGTCAAATTTTCACTATCAAAATATCCTTACTTATATGCTATGATCCTTAGAGGGTATAGAAATGAAAATCAATTGGTCAGACAAATCTGGATTTGAATCCTGGCTGTATCATTTAGTAGATGTATTGCCTGGGCAACAATCTCTTTGAATCCCAGTTTCCTCATATGTAAAAATAATTAGACAATAAATGTAAACATTTAATCTAGTGCTTGGCATATTCTTAATTATATACCAGTTTCCTCCTTCTTTCATTTGCTCCTTTATCATTAAATTTTGCATGTCTAGAAAAAAAAAAAAACAGCTCATCCTACTGAAAAAGTTCCTCTCCCAGAGCATACTCTGTCTTGTGAGTAAATACACATTATAATGCATTTGTTACTTGGAACATCAACTGTTATCCTCTTTCAAATCACCATTAAAATAACTTTTTATGTACATGCTTAATAACCAGCATTTGCAAAAAATCTGCTATTTGTATAAAATACAAGCATTCATCATTTGGCAAATTCAGCAGTATTCTTTCAGTTTCTATTCTCAGGACTACAAGCACACATCTCTTTCCAAGTACTGAACAAGTATAAATTCATCATATGGAATTGGATACAACTCCAAAACTGCTTTGTAAATTGATAGGTCTGGAATGTGAATCTAAAAGAGGCCACAAAAATTAGTAAATTGTAGTGGTATTGGAGGCTAAAGCAGTGCTATGATATATATCTGTACTTCTATAAATTTTTTTTCATATTACTTTGTTTTGTGAATCTGAATTATAGCATTTACAAAAATAGACCTAGGCCAACTAAAAAGGACTCACACTTATTATCAGGAGCTGTCTTTTCTCTGCTTACTCTATCCATCCTTCCCTTCAGCCAGGTGTGATTTTCCCTAGCCATCTGTGGATGCTTACCCACCTGAAATCGGGCATCAGTGCTGGCACTGGGTAGCATGTAAGCTAGAAACAGAATCTTTGTTGCTGATGTGCCTTAATGGTACTTGAGTTTCAGGCTTTTGCTGTAAAATCCTCTGCCAATATTTCCTTTATACACCATTATGAGTACCTGAAATTTGAACCATAGAGTACCTATCTGTTCCTCTCTCCCTTAATTCACTTGCCTAGACTTGTCATCTTATTTCTTTGCCTGATTCCTACTTTGGCATCCCCCTCCTTTCAAAGTTGTAGTTTTATTCACTTTATCCTAGACTCTTCCTCTTTTCCTGACACTTAACTCCTAGCCCAATGCTTTCTATGCATTTTGTTTTTAGATGTCTACAGAAGCCTTTACATGACTTTTTTTTTACAATGACTTCTCAGCATTCTTCATACACAAGGTATCTAAATTGCCTAGATCCACTTCTCAACCACCCAGCTGAACATCTTGTGCAATGCCCTCCTCTCCAAACATTTCCTACCATCTGTCTCCATCAAAACTTACCTATCCCCTGATCCATTATTTCAGGGCCCAGATCTCTAGTAAGGTTAACCCAATATGTAAAATCTGGTTTAGCTATTAATGATTGATTGTAAGTTAAAGTACAATTCTTACCAAGAAATAAAATTTTATTTTTCCTTGGCTTTTCCAGTGTGGCTGGCAAGGGAGCTATATTGTGACTTGTGATTATCTTTGAAACACCTTTCAAAACATATCATGCAGTCAATACTGTGGCCATCAAGTTTCTGTATTGGAGGTGGGGCCTGTGGGAGGTGATTAGGTCATGAAGGTGGAGCCCTCATGAATGGGATTACTGCCCTTATAAAAGAGAGCCCAGAGAGATCCCCAGCCCCTCCCGCCATATGAGGCCACAGCTAGAAGGCCCTGTCTATGAATCAGAAAGCAGGCTCTCACCAGACACTGGATCTGCTGATGCCTTGATCTTGATCTTCCCAGCCTCCAAATTCACATTAGGGGTTAGGATTTCAACATATGAATTCTGGGGGGACATAAACATTCAGACCTTAGCACAGCCCCAGCTAGAAGTGAGTTCTTCCTTCTCTGATCTCTATTTCTATTCCTCTTCTGGCATGCGTATCACACTTTAATATAGACTGCAGCATTTCGTGTACATGTTTCATCCTTTGATTAAAGTGTATGTTTCTTGAAGGAAGATACTATACTATGTCTTTGAATCCTTTATGCCTATTAGAGCCTCTAGGTCATCAAAAAGCATTATCAGGTCTAAAATAAATAATTCCATTTTTATTCCTTAAATGACCATTGATTCATTTGTTCAACAAATATTTATTAAGCACCTATAATGTGCAAGGCACTCTCCTAGTCAGAAGGCATACAGTGATTAACAAGACACATGGTTCACGCCCTCACAGAGCTTATATTCACTGGAGAGAGACAATAGCAGCGATTAATTAGCTGACAAATTACTTCATTAAAATGTAATAAGTGGAAGGAAAACAGATCTGTGGTTGCCAAGAGGACGCATAGGGGAACTTTCAGGGTGAAAGAACTGTTCTTTACTTTTAGGATGAAGAAGCTGTACTGTATTTGGGCAGTAAATACATTTGAATTTTAATTTATGCAAACTAAAAAACAAAATCAGTCAGGATGTTGAGGTATCTCAGGATGGAATGCAGATTGTGACAGACAAATCTATTTCTATTACAAATGTATGATCTGACCACATTGAAGGAGGTGGGGAAAAACGGCTGACCTAAGTAACTTTGGAAAACAATGTTTTGACAGGAAATTGTAAACTAAAGATAAAAGGAACTGTATATAAACACTGTACTCTAGTTCATAAATTTTTTTCTCATGCAGATATAAGCTAAAAATTCTGAAACTGTTGTCCATGTGTATTGCTGTTGAGCAAATAAGTTAATGTAAGGTGAATAGTGACAGCCAGGTTTCTTAATGCTGGAGTAGGCAGTTATAGATAAGCAAAAGAAGGTGGCAGAATGAACCATATGATACTGGATTAGAGTGGGAGACTGTATAAACTCATTATTTTGCTTAATATAGATAAAAATGGATACATATAGAAATATATATTGACAAGTTTATATACATACTTTAGAATACATGTATGTAGTTTCTTGCTCTGCTCACTGAAAGGGCCTAGAAACAAGGATGTTCTAGTAGTAACAAGCATAGCCAGTGTCCAGATCTTGGTCTGTAAACAGAATTCTCCAATAAAAGGAAGCAAGGCTCCTTGGAGAAATGGCTGATACCAGGCCTGGAGTGAGGAATATACAAAATGAGCTTGGAGTACCTTATACTGCCAGATATTATGGAAGTGTTCTCCCTCCCCCCAAAAAATTCACAGTGATGGGGATACATCAGAGGGACACTGGAACCAACTGACAAAGCTCCCAATGACCAAATCTGGAATAATTTGAGCATCAAAGTCAGTAGAGTAGGATTGGATTATAACCAAAAGTATAAAATAATACCCATGAGTCCACAGTGATATTAATAAATTATTGAATAAATAAATAAATAAATAAACAAGGGAGTGGAGAAAAATCTTTTATATAAAGAAATTCCTAATAATATATGCAGATACTCCTACCTCTAGGAGGTGGAGTTTACTCTTCCTCCACCCCCATTAGGATAAGGCTGGACTTAGTGACTCACTGCCAAAGAACAGAGTAGGGAAAGGGAAGGAAAAATAGTGACTTTACAAATAAACCTGGCAAACACGACATTAACCAAGTGATACAGGTTAACATTATCTGTGATATTACATGGGTATCATGTAAACTCTGATAGATGTGATGAGAAGGACACTTCATCTCTGTGGTATTCTTCCCGGAAATCCATAACTCCAGTCTAATCATGAGAATAACACCAGACAAACTCAGATCAGGGGACATTCTACAAGATACCTGGTCAATACCCCTACAGATGTTCAACGTCATGAAAAATATAGAAAGACTAAGAAAATGTCACAGACCAAAGGAAACTGGGAGGACATGATATCTAAATGCAATGTTATACTCTGGACTGGATCCTGGACAAGAAAAAGGACCTTAATGGAAAAACAACTGAAATCCAAATTAAGTTTTAAATTTTGTTAATAGCAATGTACCAATATTGGTTTCTTAGTTTTGACAAATATCCTATGAAAATGTAGGAGGTTCATAATGGGGAAACTTAGGTGAGGGGTTACAGGAACTCTGTACTATCTTTGCAACTTTTCTGGAAATCCAAAAATATTTCTAATTAAGAAGTTTAGGAAATGTAATAAGTATATATATATATTTATATGTATGTATATATGTATATAAATTCCCATTAAACTGTTTGGGGGTCTTGCTAAGGCCTATCTTACTGTTGCGTCTTTAGATTCTTAGAGAACATCTCCATCTTCCTGTTCATTTGCACCACATCCAGAATCATCTCCCTACAAAAATGCTTTCATTATTCTACTTCTAAGCTCAAAAATATATTGTGGCTCCCCATTTCTGCAGGGGAAATCCCAAACTCCTCAGATAGATAAGCAAGTTTCCTTCATCAATTGATTCTTACCTTATCTATCCAAACTTATGTATGTATAAATTGAACGGAAGAACAAATGTTTATTGAAATGGAATAATAAATGTTTATTAAGCACTAACTAGGAGTTAAACATTCTGCTGGGTGCTTGGTGCTATAGAGAGTATTAAGAAGTTATACTTGCCCTGGACTTGTAAACAGAAAGATAAATAATCCTAAATATTATATGTGCTAAAGTAGAATGGAGAAAATAACACTACATGGATAAATAACTCACAGAGAAAGAAATGGAAGAGATGAGTCTTGAATGGAAGTAAAAGTTTATCAAGCAGAGAAGTGTATTTTATTCAAAGAGAAACAATGAAAACTCAGCAAGCCATAAAATACTTGTAGAGGGAACAGTGACTAGAGTGTAGGGTATGTGGTGGAGAGAGACTGACAAGACTAGAAGAGCAAGTTAAAGTCAGACTGTGAAGGGTCTTGAATTCTCGGTCAAGAAATTTTATTTTCTTTATGGAAGCTATAAGTAACCTCTTTGCTAAAATGCTAAGTCACCAAGCACAACATTATATATCATCTCACATTGTTCTTTAGTTTTCTGTATGAAAAATGCTTTAACAAATCCTACCTTTCTAGTTGAATTGTCAGCCATGTCTCATTCCTGGATCTCAATATTACATAGCAGAGTACTGGGTTCATTAAGTAGCAATTTCCGAAAATTTTTGCTTAACGTATCCTTATTTATTTATGCCAGGCATTCTTGTTCATTTATAAGATAAAATCAGTGGAAAACATTTTTTTTTTGTTTTTTGAGAACCACATCAATGAACATTCTTATTCTGGTATTTGCATTTCTAAGTTCACTAGATACATAACTACATTTCTTTCCTTAAATTTCAGTATCAGTCAGTATTATACTATGCACAAAATATCTGGTCATTTGCCTAGTGGCCTTGAATTGACCTATTGTGTACAGTCGTCCCTCTGTATCCACAGGGGACTGGTTCCAGGACCCCCATGGATACCAAATCCATGGATGCTCAAGTCTCTTATATAAAATGGCATACTATTTGCATACAACCTATGTATATCTTCCCGTATACTTTAAATTGTCTCTAGATTACTTATAATACCTAATATAATGTAAATGCTATGCAAATAGTTGTTATACTGTATTGTTTAGAGAATAATGACAAGAAAAAAAGTCTGTACACTTTCAGAACAAGGCAACCATTGCAGGCCTTCAATCCACGGTTGGTTGAACCCATGGATGCTGAACCCGAAGACACAGAGAGCTGACTGTACGTGTACTTTTAGATCCATAAGGAAGAAGTCAGTTGTCCCTGGGAACTTTGCCCAATACCTGGAATCATGAGGATTTCCAATTTGTCTTATTGTTATAGTCAGCTATGAATGAAATTGGGTTATGGGCTCTGTTCTTGTTCCTCTTGTAATCTCTAATGTTTACTGATGGCCGGTACACTATCATTGTGATCTTGAGAGACAAGGGAAGAGTTTGCTGAACATTATGCAAATCAGTCAAGCTTCTTCCTCATTCTCTCTATTTCAGATAAATAGATTGCATGAAACACTTTCGCACTGCCAGAGAAAATCAATTAGTTTTAAGGCCAACAAATGTGTGAGACATTTTTACCTCTACCTTCCAGATGAAAAAACAAACACAGAGAGGCTCAGTGAATACTTTAAAATTACAGAGCCAATTAATAGTGATTCCAGCACCAGTCCAGGTCTTTTGAAGCAGTACTTTACAAAAACTGTGAAGTTCACCAATAGCCCAGATAACACAAATGCATTTTAGTAGAACAGTAGAAAATAATCAAACTACCTGAGGCAGAATATTCTGGCCAAATTTTCATCATGGAAAGATGCTCTTCTGTGAATTGCAATTTAGAAGGCAGATGTTGCTGAAAGCAACACAGTAATTACAAAAATAACAAAATCAAGTTTGTCATGGAATTCATTCACATACCAGAGAAGCAACATTCTTCCTGTAAAATATCAACCACTGCATACAAGAATATTTTATGTAACTGACAGAATCATAACAATACAAGATAAAAGTGAGCACATTTCATTGGATTAAAACCAAATAGGTCAGATAGTGTACATAAATCCAAACATCTATAACGCTCACCGAAGGTGATCCAGATAATCTCAACTCCAAAATGAAGCTTTTGATTACTTCAAGTTCGGAATTAGGCTGTGGGATCTGTCTGATAGCTGTAACAGGTGAAAAAAAAGAGAAGATCCAATAAAGAGACACATGCTGCATAATAACGTTACAAGAAGCCACAGATATAATCAAGATTCATTAGAATTTGAATTTATGGTTATCAAGATAGTTTTATTCTTTAGAGATTTAAGAATAGAGGAAGTTCTTTTTTCCCTAAATTAACAGAAGATATGTGTAGTCCCAAGGTAAGATGATATCTGTATTTTCGGATTTACCTAACATAGCTGAAAGCAGTTTTCTCACTGTTATTGTTCTGTGAAGCTTATTTTGCTATTCCAATTCTCAGGAAGTAAAATGTACAGTCATTTTTCTTTTTACTTCTTAGCTTCCTTCTACTATACTTCATCTTTGGGGACCTTCTTTCATGAGCCCAATGACCAGCCAATTAACTTATACCACAAGTGAAAGGAAACTAATATAATAAGTTCAATGTACAAGGGCTATATCCTACTCAGGGTGTAAAAATAGAATTTTCCTTAAATTTAATGAAAATAATAAGTATTCAGTCTCAGGTATAATTGGACAATAGTCCAAATGATATAATTTATTTTCAAAATTTTAGAATATCAGTAGAAAAATCTCTCTCTTACAAACTAGCTCTTATCATTTTTGTCCTATGCCTACATAAGAGAAACAGCAAATTGAGGGTTAGGGAAGGAAAGGATGGTATAAAGAGACATTTGAGATATTTCTTTTCCTGTTAAATGGAATATGTGCTACTTATATTTCACAGACCTTTTCTTCTCCTATTATATCACAGGAAAATTCTTCCTGTATCATAAATCTTAAATAAATCTGGAAGGTAAGTAATTTTATCTAAGAGATAACCAAGGCAGGAAAGGTTAAATAACTGTATTAGTTTTCTATTGCTGTGTAACAAATTACCAAAAATGCAGTGGCTTAAAACAACATAAATACATTATCCGACAGTTCCGTAGGTTGAAGTCTGGGTGGGCTTGGCTGGTTTCTCTGCTCCAGGTTTCACAGGCCAGAATCAAGGTGTCAACTGGCCTGTGCTCTTATCTGAAGGCTTTAGGGAAAAATTCTCTCCCACACTCACTTCACTTGTTGGCAGGATTCAATTCCATGTTGCTGTAGGACTGAGGTCACCATTTCCTTGCCGGCTATTAGTCAGAGGTTGCTTTTATCTTCTAGAGACCACTTGCATTCCCTGATGCATTACCCTTTTCATCTTCAGAGTCAGCAATGGTGGACTGAGTCCTTCTCAAGCTTCAAATCTCTCTTATGGCTCCTTCTGTCTTGTCTTTCTTGTCTTCAGCTTGAGAATGTTCTCTGCTTTTAAGGGCTCATATGATTAGATTAGGCCTATCCAGATAATCCAGAATAATCTCCTCATGTTAAGGCCTGTACACTTAATTGCATATGCAAATTCACTTTTGCCACATAAGGTAATATAATTGCAAATTCTGAGATTAGGGCATGGATGTCTTTGGGGGAGGGGCAGTATTTGGCCTACCCTAGCAATTTGCCCAGGACCAAACTGCTAGTAAATGATGTAGAAGTTTGTTAAAATTTAGGGCTCTTGCCATGTAGTGCATAGCTCTTTCCATTAAACTTTACTACCCTGTCAGTTATTTTCTTTCCAGGTTAGTTAACAAAGTACTAGTAAGTTACCACAACTATGTTGTTGTTACGTGCCATCAAGTCAGCTCTGACTCCTGGCAACCCTATGAATGAGTGATGTCCACAATGTTGTGTCCTCAACAGCCCTACTTAGCTTCTGTAGACTCACGCCTACAGCTTCCTTTATGGAGTCAACCCATCTCATATTTGGTCTTCCTCTTTTCCTGCTGCCTTCTACTTTTCCCAGCATTATTGTCTTTTCCAAAGAATCCTACCTTCTCTGATGCGCCCAAAGTAGGACAGTCTCAGTTTTACCATTTTTGCCTCCAGTGGTAGTTCAGGCTTAATTTGCTGTAGGACCCACTTGTTTGTCTTTCTGGCAGTTGAGGGTATCTATAGAGCTCTCTTCCAACACCATATTTCAAATGAATCATTTTTTCCCCATCAGCCTTCTTCACTGTCCAGCTTTTGATCCCATACACAGTAATTGGGAATATGAGGGTGTGGATAATCTTGGCCTTAGTTTCCAATGACACTTCCTTACACTTGATGATCTTTCCTAATTCTTTCACTGGTGCCCTTCCAAGTATCAGTTTTCTCTTGATTTCTTGGCTGCAGTCTCCATTTAGATTGATGACTGAACCAAGGTAATCAAAATCTTTAACAATTTCAATGTCTTCATTGTCTATGTTAAAGTTGTGTAGTTCTTCTGTAGTCATGATTTTTGTCTTTTTGATGTTCAAATGGAGTCCTGCATTGGCACTTTCTTCCTTCACTTTCATCAGAAGTCATTTCAAGTCACTGCTGCTTTCTCCCAGTAAGATGGTGTTATCTGCATATCTTAGACTGTTGATATTTCTTTCACCAATTTTCACTCCTTTTTCACCTGAGTCTAGCCCAGTTTTTCATATGATATGTTCTGCATACAGATTAAACAGATAGGGAGATAAAATATACCCTTGTCTCACACCTTTGCCTATAGGAAACCATTCTGTCTCTCCACATTCTATCTCGACAGTGGCTTTTTGTCCACAATACAGGTTATGTACCAGGACAATCAAGTGCTGAGGCACACCTCTTTCTTTCAGAGCAACCCATACCTTTTCATGATCTACACACTCAAAGGCTTTACTGTAGTCTATAAAACATAGATAAACCTTCTGAAATTCTTTGGAGCACTCCAGTAGCCAATGAATAACCACAATTGGATTTTGTGTGTCTTTCCCTTTCTGAAATCCAGCTTGGAGAGCAGGCATTTCTTGCTCCATATAAGGTAAAAGCCTTTGTTGCAGTGCCTTGAGCATCACTTTACCTGCATGGGAAATCAGAGCAATGGTCCTATAGTTACCACACTCCTTGATATCTCCTTTCTCGGGGATTGGGATATATATTGAACATTTCCAATTCATGTTTGTTGGCGTATTCTTGCCAGAATTTTGACAGATTCAGTTTCTGTGGCTTGAAATAATTCTATCAATATCCCATCTACCCCTGGCGACTTATTTCTTCTCAGTACTTTCAGGGCAGCTTTTACTTCACTCTCTAAAATTATGGGTTCTTCCTCATAGGAAACTCCTTCAAAGGAATTTGTCATCTTTTTGCCTCTTCTATATAGATCTTCAGTATACTGTTTCCACCTTCTCTTTATTTACTCCTGATCAGATAGTGTGCTTCCCTGTTAGTCATTCAGCATTCCTAACCTAGATTTAAATTTCCCTTTGATTTCTTGAATCTTCTGGAAGAGACTTCTTGGTTCTTCCTTTTGTGTTGTTTTCTTCTGTCTCTTTGCAATGGCCATTATAGTAGTTCTCTTTATCTCTAAGTGACAGTTGCTAAAAGCTGCGTTCGGCATTCTAACCCTGCTTTTGTCACCTTTTACTTTTGCTTCTTGCCTGTCCTTAAAAATTTTTAGTGTTTCTTCTGCTAGCCATATCGATTTTTCTTTTCTTTCTACTTCAGGCATTGTCTTTTCACATTCTTCCTTAGTGATATTTCTGGTTTCAGTCCATAGTTCTTCTGGTTCTCGGTCAATTAAATTTAACAGTGCAAATCTCTTTTCATGTGGGCTTTGAATTTGTCAAGAATGTTGTTTACATTATATTTTAGCACTGCAATTATTTTAGTGCTCTTCTTCAGCTTTACTCTAATATTTGATATGAAAAGTTCGTGTTCAAGACCACAGTCTGCTCATGGTCTTGTTCTGGCAGAGAGAATACAGCTTCTCCATCTCCTTCTTCCAATTACATAGTCCATTTGATTTGTATATTGGCCACCTGGTGGTGTCCAGGTATACAGTCGTCTATTTGGTTGCTTGAAGCATGTATTTGTGATGGATAGATTGTAGACTTTTCAGAAATCCATGAACTGGTCTCCTATTTCATTTCTGACCCCTAGTCCAAATTTTCTGATAATGTTTGATTCCACTTTATTTCCTACTTTTGCATTCCAGTCACCTATAATTATGAATAAATATTATATATGTTATATAATTATTATATTATAAATATTATCAGTAAATATTATATCTTGATAATATACAATGTTGCTGAAAATGGAAAAATTGGGAAGTTTTATTAAAATTCCAAGAAGTCAAGGGCTTCTAAGTAATGTGTTGCTCTCAGGGAAGAAATCTGCCATTTTTCAGTCAAAAGCTTATAATTTTAGTCATATAAAGTTAGTAGGTAAAGGGAACTCCATTTCCTTATAATAAGATATCATATTTTCATGACATGACAAAATATTGATTATAAAAATTATCGAAGATCAGCCAGTATATAATGAATGCCATCCCACCTGATTGTTAAGGTATTTTAAGGAGTTTGATCTGGTTGGTCTCTCTTACTGTATGAATCCAATTAAGAGCCATACTTTCATTTTCTCTTTCTGATTTTAATTCCATTGAATGCTAAACATACACACACAAACACACTTAGAATCGCCAGAAGTCAGCCTTTCATTCTAAGCCTAGTGTTCAACTAATCAAGAGATCTGAATTCTAATCTTAGGCCACTATCTGTGTGACTTCAGTCCAACCACTTCAGATCTCTTGGCCTCAGTTTCCCTATCTTTAAGTTAAACAGCATGATATAGATGATCTTTAATGTTCATGATAGCTCTGATTTTCTATTATTCTATCATCTCAAATATTCAAATGAAATATCCTTGGCATCCTATCTATTTACACCGTGCTATTTTGCTAAGAGATTCTCTGAATCTCTACTGGCATTTTGAATGAGAGATCTTAAATGCCAAACTTTGAATATTTTGAATTTAAAAATTAATTAGTCTTTTATACAGCCAACCTATTGCCATTGGTCTTATTGCTCTGTTTTCAACAAAGAGGGTGCTTTCTGAACAATGAGATCTATACTATTTTTAAAGAGTTATTTTCTGACCAGAAACTATTCAGTAGATGAACTGCCTCTGAAGGCAACTTAATATCTATTATTCTAACCTGACTTTTTCTATGTATTTTGGAAGATAGAAGTAAAGATATATAGGCTGAAAAACCCAGTCCAAAAGCTTCCTACTCCATTTTAAGTGCTACTGGAAAACTTGGATCAAATTTCTAGTGGGAAGATGGAATAGGAGGCCTGATCACTGGTTTTTCCATTTAGCAATCTAGTAAGATGGTTGTGAGAGAGATAGCAATATGATAATGTCAGTTGAGGTAGGCTAACATCTGTAACAAGACAACCCTCAAATTTCAATGGCTTAACACAGTAGAAGTGTATTTCTTTACTCAGTATGTATTGTTAGTGGTGATGAATAACTGTGTTCTACACAGTTATTCAAAAGTGCAGGCTGCTAGCAGATCTGCAATCTTCAATAGATGATTTCCAAGGTCACCCTTGGAGACAATATACAGCCAGCACATTAGGAAACAGCATAAGGATGGCAAATAAAATATTTCAATTGGTCAAGCTTGAAAGAGCATATATTATTTCCCTCTTCATACTTCTAGCTATAATCATCCATATGGCCACAACTAACTTCAAAGGAGGCTGGGAAATGCAGTCCAGTCATGTGCCCCGGAAGAGGAGGCCTTCAAATGATGGGATGAGGCCTACTCACATTATTCAGGATAATCTCCCTTGTTAAAGTAAACTGATTGTAGAGGTTAACCACATCTACAAAATACTCTCACAGCAACACCTAGATTAGTGTTTGATTGAATAACTGGGTACTATAGCCTAAGTTGACACAGAAAACTAACCATCACCGTATCTATTGGAGGAATATTTTCAGTGCAAAAGATTATTTCCTAATAGCTAAAATAAATCTCTCAAAGATCTACCTGGTTTGGCTGTAAAAAACATTAAGGAGTTTTTTTTTAGGGATGAATTTTCAAGCAAAGAAAAATTAATTGGTTTCCAATGATTATTATTTTCAAGACTTCTGATGCAAGATCATATTAATAAATAATGATCAGGGGGCCATCCCAGTGGTGTAGCAGTTAAGTTCGCACGCTCTGCTTCGGCAGCACAGGGGTTGCCAGTTCGGATCCTGGGCGCGGATCTACTCAGTGCTCTTCAAGCCATGCTGGGGCAGCGTCCCACATAGAAGAGCTAGAAGGACCTACAACTAGGACATACAACTATGTACTGGGGCTAAATAAACAAATAAATAAATCATGATCAGTTCACCACAGGTGCCAAATAGGTTAAGAAGAGAATTCTAGACTAAAAGCCAGCCAAAAGTGTGTATTAGAAATAAGTCGAACCTAAAATATGCCACATCCCCTACACCTAAGCTCTCCATCAAGCTGTGTAATCTGACTCATATTATAAGAAGAAGGTAAAAATCTTGATAAATTCAATAAAGCATAAAGGAATGATATCTAAAAACACACAAATATTGTATTAATAAAATGATCCACTTAGAACAATTAAGACACAACATTGTGAATGATTAAACTTTATTTAGCCATGCTCACTAATACATTTAAAGTGATTTATGTATGATGAGTTACATTAAATCTTCTTGCACTAAATGAGTCCACTTATACCTAAAGTCATATGAAGAAATATCTACAGCAGCAAAAGAAATGGTTGTTTTTGAGAGAACTCTACATAAAGTTTAATATCAAAGAATGAAATGTTTCGTTTGTCACCATTATCACTTATGTTGACTATATTCATAAAGTAAATTCTTCCTTTCACGTCATCATTGGAGACTCAGCTTTCAAAGTAGCATTGAGAGAAGACACAATGGTTAAAAATAAATAGATGAAAAAAATCAAGTATGGAAAAAAGAAAGTTTTAGTAAACAGATGGGTCAGTGACAATTATTTTCAATTCTTTTTTCCCACGGTTGATAATGTTTTTACCCCCATCCAAGAACTCTATTCTGAGGTTGGAATGGTGTTATGGACTGAAAGTTTGTGTCCTCTCAAAATTCATATGTTGAAACTGTAATCTCCAATGCGATGATATTTGGAGATGGGCCCTTTGGGACGTAATTAGGTCATGATTGGGATTACCATCCTTATAAGAAAAGACACGAGAGAGCTTTCTCTTTCTCTGTCTCTCTGCCTCTCTCTCTCTATCTCTCTCCCCCTCCCTCTCCCTCTCTACCTCCCTTTCTCCCATGTGAGGATATAAAAAGATGGCCATCTGCAAACTAGGAAGAGGGTTTTTACCAGACACCCAATCTGCCAGCACCTTGATCTTGGACTTCCAAGCCTCCAGGACTGTAAGAAATAAATGTTGCCCAAGCCACCCAGCCTATGGTAATTTGTTGTAGCAGCCTGAACTGACTAAGACAGATGGGGATATGCCTATAATGGGCAAAATTTTAACTGATTAATGAAAGATGACACCATTCATAACACAGTTGGTGATATGCTACTTTCCTAGAAAACTAAACCAAAATCCTTTTAGCCAATTACTCACAATATGTGACTTTTTCCTCTGGTAATTATTATTTTTTATTTAAAAAGATAGAAATTTAAAACTCTACATCCAATCCATTGCTGATTGGTAGTCAATAAAAGACAAATAATCCCTTTCCGAATATATTTTAGCACAGATCAGCAATTGAGCATAAGATTCTTTGTCACTAACTGTATTGCTGCAAATATGTCTTCAATACCCTTTAAAAAGCTCCTTGATTTTTGTTCCTTCACTCAGAAACTTTTATCAGTGACAAATTCAGACTCTGGCAAGCCTTGATTTAGATTCTTTAGTGTCATTCTTCATTTTTATCATGCATTTTGGAGAAAGAATTTAAAAAGGGTGTGAGTGAAGGGGAAATTTGCTCTGAAAACTCTGATGTAAAATACTTTTGGGTTATTAAATATGGCTAAGACCACTGGCATCACGTCAAACAGAGTATAGAAAATTTTTTATCAATATGCTCATGATCTAAAATTAAGAATGCAAGGCTTCATGAATTATTCTGGGAATTCACAAATTTTGCAGGACGAGAGATATCTAGCTGATGTATAGTAATATTTAGTGCTATTGGGTACCTTTATTCCAATATTTTACCACTATGTGATTTGTGCTATCTTTGTTTTTCTTTCTGGGACCCGGGAGACCAGAAAAAAAAAAACATGTCATTGCTTTGCAGGTAGAGTTATTTTAATTTTTAGTCTCAATTAATGAATTGACCATGGTTACATAAATGTAAGAAAATAATGATTCCATGAGTAGCCATGAGGTCTCCTTACTCCCAGTCTATTTCTTTGTTATTTCAATAAACATTTCCTAGATTTAAGGAAAACGAATCTCCTTAAATCTTATAGTTACTTGGAACATATCCTCTTTCCTCTGACTTTACCTCAGGAGGCTAGAACGAGTCACATCAAATAAAATAACTTCTGCCTGAAAAATAGAAACTTAACATTGCTATATTTCTTAGATTTCATAAAGTTTCCTTATTAGCTGTCCAATGACCCTGTTAACAGTTGCCTAGAAATTTGTGCAGGAAAGGCCTGCTTTTACTATAAGATTTGCTTCTGGTAACTCTTAACACTCTACAATTCTTTTTGTTTCCAACTTAAATAGAAGATTAGCAGTGATACATTTGGTAATTTAAAAACTCCATGAAACTGACTCTGAAAAGATTTTCAATACTTCTTAATGGATTTTTAAAAATCTCAATGACCCTGAACATACTTAGCCTTTACCCATTTACAAATGACCTCACTATATCTCTTCTATACAAATTAGTTTATAGTTCAAGTTTGATTCATTTTTCTTCTTTAATGAGATTAGAAAAGTTGGTTTTTACTTCTATTAGCTGAAAAATCTTAATAAGGAATACAACTAGAGTAAAGACAAAAGAAAATAAGAAAAAAGAAGAAATGAAAAAATTGCATATTAAGACTTGAGTGAAAAACTTCCAACCTATATCTACTAATAGAATATTCTGCATTTCAATGATAAAGTACTTCAGAGAATTCAAGCAGAACTTTCTGTTCCTGAGCACAGTGGCCTCCTGTTTTTTAAATTTTTACAACAAATCACTCTCGGATTTCTACAAAAACTAAACTTGGAACTCATATTGATAAAAGAAATGGCTACCATATTTGGGGTCATGAGGAAAGTTTAGTGACTTTACCAGATAGCATACAGGGTATTAGTAATCAGGCTAGTTTGTTCAAAAAACCCTATAATAGGCTATGGGAGTTGTCCTAATATTAATATTGTTATCATAATTTCAAATGACAAATACAGACACAGTACTGCATGGTTTCATACATTTCCTTATATTTGACATCTCAAAGATATTTCACAATCTTAGTGTCTTAGAAAAGGCTGGTTTTGGAGCAGAAAATTAGCTAAAGGACTCACAGACATAAAAATAATGTGTATTGGAGATGGGAAAGGGACGCTAACACAGGTTATACTATACAAATATCAACTATAGTTTTAGGGTGTTTTTTTATATTTTGTGATGGTTAATTTTATATGTCATCTAGACTGGGCCACAAGGTGTCCAGCTTTTTGGTTAAACATTATTTCTGGGTATGTCTGTGTGGGTGTTTCTGGATGAGATTAACATTTGAATGGATAGACTGAGTAAAGCAGATTGCCCTCCCTAATGTGGGTGGTCCTCATCTAATCTATTGAAGGCCTGAAGTGAATAAAAGTCTGAGTAAGAAAGAATTTTCTCTCTACCTGTCTTTGAGTTGGGACATTGGTCTTCTTTTGCCTTCGGACTTGGGCTAGAATTTACACCATTAGCTCTTCTGCTTCTCAGGCCTTGAAACTCAGATTGAAACTATACCATTGGCTCTCATAGGTCTGGACTTCTCAGCCTCCATAACCAAGTGAGCCAATTCCTTATAGTAAATCATAAGGAATCTTCAACATAATAAATGCCATATATGACAAACACACAGCTAACATCTGACTCAACAGTGAAAGGTTGAAAGCTTTTCCTCTAAGATGAGGAACAAGACAAGGGTGTCCACTCTCACCACTCCTATATAACATAGTGCTGGAAATCCTAGCCAGAGCAATCATGCAAGAAAAAGAAATAAAATGTATGAGAATTGGAAAGAAAGAAGTAAAATTATCTATATTTGCAGATGACATGATTTTATATATGATTTTATATAGAAAATCCTAAGGACTCCACCCAAAAACTGTTAGATTTAATCAACAAATTTAGTAAAGTTGCAGGATACAAAATTAACACACAGAAATCAGTAGTATTTCTATACACTAACAATGAATTGTCTGAAAAAGAAAAAAGTAAATGATCCCATTTACAATAGCATCAAAAACAATAAAATACTTAGGAATAAATTTAACCAAGGAGGTGAAAGAACTCTACACTGAAAACTACAAGACATTGATGAAAGAAATTGAAGAAGACACAAATAAATGGAAAGGTATCCTGTGTTCATGGATTGGAAGAATTAATATTGTTAAAATGTCCATACAACCCAAAGCTATCTATAGATTCGTTGCAATCCCTATCAAGATTCCAATGGCATTTTTTTTTATAGAATTAGAAAAAAAATTTGAAAATTTTTATGGAATCACAAAAGACCCTGAATAGCCAAAGCAATCCTGAGAAAGAGGAACAAAGTGTGAGGCATCATACTTCCTGATTCCAAGCTATATTACAAAGCAATAGCAATCAAAATAGTATAGTACTGGCATAAAAACACACATAGACCAATGGAACAGAATTGAGAGCCCAGAAATAAACCCATGCATAAACAGTCAACTAATATTTGATGGGGAGCCAAGAATACTCAGTGGAGAGAAGACAGTTTCTTCAATAAATTGTGCTGAGAAAATTGTATATTCACATGCAAAAGAATGAAACTAGACCCCTATCTTACACCACTCACAAATATTAACTCAAAATGGATTAAAGAATTAAATGTAAGACTGGAAACCAAAACTCCTAGAAGAAAACATAGGAAAAAAGATCCTTGGGGTCGGACTCGTGGCGTAGTGGTTAAGTTCGTATGCTCTGCTTTGGTGCCCCGGGGTTCATGGGTTCAGATCCTCGGTGCGGACCTATGTACTGCTCATCAAGCCATGCTGTGGCACCGTCCATATACAAAGTAGAGGAAGATTTGCACAGATGTTAGCTCAGGGACCATCTTCCTCAAGCCAAAAAAAAAGAATAAGAGGAAGATTGGCAACAGATGTTAGCTCAAGGGTACTCTTCCTTACTAAGAAAAAAACAAGCTCCTTGACATGGGTCTTGGCAATGATTTTTTTCATATGACACCTAAAGCACAAGCAACAAAATTAAAAATAAACAAGTGGGACTACCTCAAACTAAAAAGATTCTGCATAGCAAAAGAAATGATCAACAAAATGAAAAGATAACCTATAGAATGGGAAAAAATATTTGTAAAGCATATATCTGATAAGGGGCTAATATCCAAAATCTATAAAGAACTCATACAACTCAATAACAAACAAACAAACAAAAAAAACAACCCAAATAATCCAATTAAAAAATGATCATCTGTATATCTTCTTTGGAGAAATGTCTGTTCAGGTCATTTGCCCATTTTTTTATTGGGTTGTTAGTTTTTTTGTTGTTGAGATGCATGGAACTTGAAAACACCAATGCATAAAGATGCATGCACCCCTGGGTTCATTGCAGCGTTATTCACAATAGCCAAGACTTGGAAGCAACCTAAGTGCCCATCAAGGGACGAACGGATAAAGAAGATGTGGTATATATACACAATGGAATACTACTCAGCCATAAGAAACGATGAAATCCAGCCATTTGTGACAACATGGATGGACATTGAGGGTATTATGCAAAGTGAAATAAGTCAGAGGGAGAAGGTCAAATACCGTATGATTTCCTTCATTAAGTAGTAGATAATAACAACAATAAACAAACACATAGAGACAGCGATTGAATTGGTGGTTACCAGAGGGGAAGAGGGGACGGAGGAGAGCGAAAGGGATAATTCGGCACATGTGTGTGGTGATGGGTTGTAATTAGTATTTGGGTGGTGAACATGATGTAATCTATGCAGAAATAGAAGTATAATGATGTACACCTGAAATTTATACAATGTTATAAACCAATGTTACTGCAATAAATAAAAAATTAAAAAAAATGATCAAAGGACATGAATAGACATTTTTACAAAGAAGATATACAAATGACTAACAGAAAAGATGCTCAACATCACTAATCATTAGGGAAATGCAAATCAAAACCACAATGAGATATCACCTCAAAACTGTTAGAACGGCTAGCATCTAAAAGATAAGAGATAAATGCTGGTGAGGTTGTGGAAAAAAGGGAACACTTGTGCATTTCTGGTGGGATTGTAAACTGGTACAACCACTATAGAAAACAGTATGGAGGGTCTTCAAAAAATTAAAAATAGGAGTGACGTCAGCGTCATGGCGGAGTAAGCTTTCCCGTAAACTCTTCCCCCCGATAAGATACAACAAAAGGAACAGTCACAGACCAACAACGGAATCCTAGATAGTGAAAAGCAGGATTGGAAAGATCCACACTGCTGCACATCTGAGAGTGGAACATGCTGGCCCCCTGGGGGAAGTGGGGAGAGGTAAGGAGAACTCCTCTCCCTCTTCATCAGATCAGCAATCCCAGTCCGAGTGGATCCCAGAGAGGGGGGAGGGGCAGCCCTCTGCTGGGAAACTGTAGCTCTTCGGGCTCTCTCAGCCAGTGGGAAACTCCCACACAGAGGACTCAGAATTGCTACAGGGTACCATCAACATCTGAGCACCCCAGAGAGCAGATTACAAGGGGCAGACAAGAAGCCCCCCATGCCAGGGACCCAGCAGGCAAAAGAGAGAGCACCCCCACGCCCTGGAAAACCAGACCCTGCAGCTCAGCCGACCAGACCAGACCAAGTGACCCACGGATCACAGTGAACAGCTGGGGCAGAGCACAGGGGGATCAGATTACACAGCCCTTTATCCCCACACTGTGGTGGCAGGTGGAAATTACAACCAGAGATTTCCAGGATGAGGAAAAACAAAGCCAATACAGGAACCACAATGCAAAGATACATGAAATCACCAGACCGGAAGGAAAATGACAAGCACCCAGAAAGCAACCCTGAAGACACAGAAATCCATAACCTAAATGACAAAGATTTCAAAATAGCTATCATAAAAACAACCAACGAAATACGAGACAACACAAACAATTCAATGAGATTAGGAGTTTCTTCACAAAAGAGATTGAAATCATAAAGAAAAACCAATCAGTGCTGATGGAGATGAAGAACAAAATGGAGGAGATAAAGGAGAATCTGGACTCTTTAAAGAACAGAGCTGACAATATGGAGGAAAGAATTAGCATTTTAGAGGATAGGAATACAGATATGCTCCAGATAGAAGCGGAGAGAGAACTAAGACTAAAAAGAAATGAAGAAAGTCTCCGAGAAATATCTGACTCTATTAGGAAATGTAACATAAGAATTATAGGTATTCCAGAGGGAGAAGAGAGGGAAAGAGGAACAGAGAGCCTATTCAAGGAAATAATAGCTGAGAATTTCCCAAATCTGGGGAAGGAGCAGGAAATACCAGTAAGTGAAGCCAACAGGTCACCTACAGATGTCAACAGGCAAAGGCCCACACCACGACACCTAGTGGTAAGGCTAGCCAGAGTCAATGACAAAGAAACAATATTAAGGGCAGCTAGACAAAAACAAAAAATAATGTACAAAGGAACTCCCATCAGGCTCTCAGCAGATTTCTCAACAGAAACTTTACAGGCTAGGAGAGACTGGAATCATATATTCAAAATACTGAAAGACAAAAACTTTCAGCCAAGAATACTCTATCCAGCAAAAATATCCTTCAAATATAATGGAGAAATAGTAACTCTCCCAGATAAACAGAAGCTAAGGGAGTTCATGGCCACGAGAACCCCACTACAAGAAATACTCAAGAAGGCCCTCAGGCCTGAAAAAAAGAAGAGAAAGGGAATACAAATCTTGGAGCAAGGAGAAAAATAGGTAGATAAACTCAGAAATATAGTAGATCTTTACTGGAATAGGTTAGCAACAACTTAAATACCAAAATCAAAGATCAAAGGAAGGAATTCACCAAAAATAAATTTAACCTCATCACTGTAAACACACAGCCACTACACAAGATAGAACATAGTCGTATAACGTATAAGTCGTATAACAAGAACGACTTAGATGGAGAAGAGGAAAGTGATTGAATTGACTTAGTATAAGGAAATAGGAGGCCATCAGATAATGGACTATGTCATACACAATATTTTTTACACAAACCTCAAGGTAACCACTAAACAAATAATCAAAACAAAATCACATATGATAAACAAAGAGAAAACTAGAAGAGTCATAAGACAGAACAAGCAAACTGAATTGGCAGTCCGAAACAAATGGGACAAGAAACAAAGGAAATGCAAAAGAACCAGAAAATAAATGACAAAACAGCAACATTAAGATCTAATATATCAATAATTACCCTAAATGTAAATGCATTGAACTCTCCAATCAAAAGATACAGAGTGGCAGGATGGATTAAAAAGCAAGACCCAAAAATATGCTGCCTCCAGGAAACACATCTCAGTACTAAAGACAAGCACAGCCTCAGAGTGAAAGAATGGAAGACAATACTCCAAGCTAATGGCAAACAAAATAAAGCAGGTGTTGCCATACTCATATCAGACAAAGTAGACTTCAATATAAAACAGGTGAAGAAAGACAAATAAGGGAAATATATAATGATAAAAGGGACACTCCACCAAGAAGACATATCACTTTTAAATATATATGCACCCAACATAGGAGCACCAATGTACATAAAGCAACTATTAACAAACCTAAAAGGAGACATTAACAACAACTCAATAATAGTAGGGGATCTTAATACCCCACTTACATCAATGGATAGATCATCCAGACAAAAAGTCAATAAAGAAATAGTAGACTTAAATGAAAAACTGGATGAGATAGACCTAGTAGACATATACAGAGCACTCCATCCAAAAACAGCTGACTACACATTCTTCTCAAACGTGCATGGAACATTCTCAAGGATAGACCATATGTTGGGAAACAAAGCAAGCCTCAATAAATTTAAGAAGACTGAAATCATAACAAGCATCTTTTCAGACCATAATGCTATGAAACTGGAAATGATCCATGAAAAAAAACTGGGAAAATGACAAAAATGTGGAGATTAAACAACATGCTACTGAACAACCAATGGATCATTGATGAAATTAAAGGAGAAATCTAAAACTATCTAGAAACAAACGAAAATGAAAATATGCCATACCAAACCATATGGGATGCAGCAAAAGCGGTCCTGAGAGGGAAACTCATAGCGATACAAGCCCACCTTAACAAACAAGAAAAAGCCCAAATAAGCAACCTTAAATTACACCTAACAGAACTAGAAAAAGAAGAACAAACAAAGCCCAAAGTCAGCAGAAGGAGAGAAATAATAAAAATAAGAGCAGAAATAAATGAAATTGAGACCAAAAAAACAGTAGAAAGGATTAATGAAACAAAGAGTTGGTTCTTTGAGAAGATAAACAAAATCTACAAACCCTTAGCCAGGCTTACTAAGAAAAAAAGAGAAAAGGCTCAAGTAAATAAAATTGGAAAGGAAAGAGGAGAAATTACAACGGATACCATGGAAATACAGAGGATTAGAAGAGAATACTATGAAAAATTATATACCAACAAATTGGACAATCTAGAAGAAATGGATAAATTCTTAGACTCATACAACCTCCCAAAACTGAACCAAGAAGAAATGGAGAATCTGAATAGACCAATAACAAGTAAAGAGATGGAAATAGTAATCAAAACCCGCCCAAAAAATAAAAGTCCAGGACCAGACGGCTTCTCCAGTGAATTTTACCAAACATTCAAGGAAGATTTAATACCCATTCTTCTCAAACTATTACAAAAAATAGAGGAAGATGGAACACTTCCTAAATCATTCTATGAGGCCAACATCACCCTGATACCAAAGCCAGACAAAGACAATACAAAGAAAGAAAATTACAGGCCAATATCGCTGATGAACATAGATGCAAAAATCCTCAACAAAATTTTGGCAAACCGAATACAGCAATACATTAAAAAGATCATACACCATGATCAAGTGGGATTTATAGCAGGGATGCAGGGATGGTTCAACATCCACAAATCAATCAATGTGATACATCACATCAACAAAACAAAGCATAAAAACTACATGGTTATCTCAATAGACACAGAGAAGGCATTTGACAAGACACAACATCCATTTATGATAAAAACCCTCAACAAAATGGGAATAGAAGGAAAGTACCTCAACATAATAAAGGCTATTTATGACAAACCCACAGCCAATGTCATACTCAATGGGGAAAGACTGTAAGCCATTCCTCTGAGAACAGGAATGAGGCGGGGCTGCCCACTCTCACCACTCCTGTTCAACATAGCACTGGAGGTTTTGGCCAGAGCAATTAGGCAAGAAAAAGGAATAAAAGGAATTCAAATAGGTAATGAAGAAGTGAAACTCTCACTATTTGCTGATGACATGATTTTATATATAGAAAACCCTAAAGAATCCGTTGGAAAACTATTATAAATAATCAACAACTACAGCAAAGTTGCAGGGTACAAAATCAATCTACAAAAATCAGTTGCATTTCTGTATGCTAATAATGAACTAACAGAAAGAGAGCTCAAAAAGATAATACCATTTACAATTGCATCAAAAAGAATAAAATACCTAGAAATAAATCTTATCAAGGAGGTGAATGACCTATACAATGAGAACTACAAGACATTATTGAAAGAAATCCATGATGACATAAAGAAATGGAAAGATATCCCATGCACGTGGATTGGAAGAATAAACATAGTTAAAATGTCTATATTACCTAAAGCAATCTACAGATTCAATGCAATCCCAATCAGAATCCCAATGACATTCTTCACGAAAATAGAAAAAAGAATACTAAAATTTATATGGGGCAACAAAAGACCCCAAATAGCTAAAGCAATCCTAAGAAAAAATAACAAAGCAGGAGGCATCACAATCCCTGACTTCAAACCATACTACAAAGAAATAATAATCAAAACAGCATGGTACTGGTACAAAAACAGACACACAGATCAATCGAACAGAATTGAAAGCCCAGAAATAAAACCACACATATATGGACAGCTAATTTTCGACAAAGGAGCTAAGAACATACAATGGAGAAAGGAAAGTCTCTTCAATAAATGGTGTTGGGAAAACTGGACAGCCACATGCAAAAGAATGAAAGTGGACCATGTGCTATCGCCATTCACAAAAATTAACTCAAAATGGATCAAAGACCTGAAGGTGAGACCTGAAACTATAAAACTCATAGAAGAAAATATAGGCAACACACTATTTGACATTGGTCATAAAGGAATCTTTTCAGATGACATGCCTACCCAGACTAGGGGAACTAAAGAAAAAATAAACAAGTGGGACTTTATCAGATTAAAGAGCTTCTACAAGACAAACGAAACCAGAATCAAGATGAACAGACAACCCACCAGCTGGGAGACAATATTTGCAAAACATATATCTGACAAGGGGTTGATCTCCATAATATAGAAAGAACTCACACAACTGAACAAGAAAAAAACAAACAACCCGATCAAAAAATGGGCAGAGGAAATGAACAGACACTTCTCCAAAGAAGATATACAGATGGCCAATAGGCACATGAAAAGATGTTCAACATCACTAATCATCAGGGAAATGCAAATCAAAACAACACTAAGATATCACCTCACGCCCGTTAGAATGGCTATAATCACCGAGACAAAAAACAACAAATGTTGGAGAGGATGTGGAGAAACAGGAACCCTCACACACAGCTGGTGGGAATGCAAACTGGTGCAACCTCTATGGAAAACGGTATGGAGATTCCTCAAAGAATTAAAAATAGAGATGCCCTATGATCCAGCCATCCCACTACTGGGAATCTATCCAACGCACCTGAAATCAACAATCCAAAGAGGCTTATGCACCCCTATGTTCATTGCAGCATTATTCACCATAGCCAAGAAGTGGAAGCAAACTAAGTGTCCCTCGACTGATGATTGGATCAAGAAGATGTGGTATATATATATACAATGGAATACTACTGAGCCATAAAAAAGACAAAATCGTCCCATTTGCAACAACATGGATGGGCCTGGAGGGTATTATGTTAAGTGAAGTAAGCCAGAAAGAGAAAGACAAACATTGTATGATCTCACTCATATGTGGAATATAAACCAACACATGGACAGAGAAAACTGTATTGTGGTTACCAGGGTCAATGGGGGTGGGGGGTGGGCACAAGGGGTGAAGGGAGACATATATATGGTGATGGACAAACAAAAATGTACAACCCCAAATTTCACAATGTTAAAAACTATTAAAATATCAATAAAAAAATTAAAAATAGAACTACCGTATGGTCCCACAATTCCACTTTTGGGTATATATCTGAAGGAAATGAAAACACCACATCAAAGAGAGATCTGCACTCCCACGTTCAGGGCAGCATTATTTACAAGAGCCAAGACACAGAAACAACATATGTGTCACAGAAACATATCCATTCATTGAAGGATGAATGGATAAAGAAAATGTGGTGTGTGTGTATATATATATATATATATATATATATATAAATGGAATATTATTCAACCATAAAAAGGAGGAAATCTTGCCATTTGTGACAACATAGATGGACCTTGAGGACATTATGCTAAGTGAAATAAGTCAGACAGAGAAAGACAAATACTGTATGATGTCACTTACATGTGGAATCTAAAAGTTGAACTCGTAGAAACAGAGAGTACAATGCTGGTGGCCAGGGGGTGGAGGAAATGGCATGATGTTGGTCCAAGGGTACAAACTTCCAGTTATAAGATGAATATGCCTGGGAATATAATGTACCACATGGTGACTACAGTTAACAATACTGTATTATACACTCGAAAGTTGCTAAGAGAGTAAATCTTAAATGTTCTCACCACAGGAAAAAAAAATGGTAATTATGTGAGGTGATGAAGGTCTTAACTAACATTCTTGTGGAAATCATGGAAGTATATAAGTGTTTCAAATCAGCACGCTGTACACCTAAGCTTATACAATGTTATATGTCAATTATATCTCAATAAAGGTAGGGAAAAAAAGAAAGGTAACATATGATTATTAACCTTTATTAATTCACAGACTAGTAAAAGAGAAAAATGTATAAAATTACATTGAATTATAAAAAGGACTACAACAGAAGCCTTTACAATATTCTAAAAGAACAGTAGTTAGGAAGCTGTTGGAATAATTTAGGTATTATTCTGGGCCTGTACAAGGGTATTGTTAGTGGGAATGGACACTAAGAGAAACAGTCGATGGTACTGCCCAGAAAGAAACAACAATTCTTAACTGATTTTTCACAGGGAACAAAGAAGGAAAGAGAGTCATGGATATTCTAAAATGCAGCCATGCATCACTTAACAACGGGGATACATTCTGAGAAATGCATCGTTAGGCGATTTTGTCATTTCTGCGAACATCGTAGAGTGTACTTACACAAACCTAGATGGTATAGCCTACTACACACTTAGGCTATATGGTACTAATTTTATGAGAACACCGTTGTATATGTGGTTCGTCATTGACTGAAACATTGTTACGCAGCACATGACTATACTAAGCATGAGTAAACCATTGAAAATGATGGTGCTATTGGCCAAATAAGTAAGTTGAAAAAGAAAATAAATTAGGGAGGAATGATGTAAATATATTTTGCTGAGGTTGGTCCTTCTATGATCTGGTTATCCTGAGGGTGTTACTCCCTCAGAGTGTATTAAATATTTTGAGGGGCCGGCCCCATGGCTTAGCGGTTGAGTGCGCGCACTCCGCTACTGGTGGCCCGGGTTCGGATCCCGGGCGCATATCGATGCACCGCTTGTCCGGCCATGCTGAGGCAGCATCCCACGTACAGCAACTAACAGGATGTGCAACTACGACATACAACTATCTACTGGGGCTTTGAGGAGACAGAGGGAAAAAAAGGAGGAGGATTGGCAATAGATGTTAGCTCAGGGCCGGTTTTCCTCAGCAAAAAGAGGAGGATGGGCATGGATGTTAGCTCAGGGTTGATCTTCTTCACACACACAAAAAAAAGACTTAAAAAAAAACATTTTGAGAGATGCTTTACATCCTTTGGACATGTGTATGGAATTAAGCATAATGCTGCAATAATCAGTATTTATTTATTACAGTTTTTTTCAACAAGATTGATTCCCACTGCCAAACAGAGTGATATGCTAAGAAATAACCAACTGTTTCCCACAATAGGCTCTAGAGAATATTGAAAGATCTCCACTACTCTTTCTTGGTGTCATTGGAAAATGTAAGTTTTGTAGTCAGATGGTATTGGAATTAAATGTCAGGTTTTCCACTTAGCCAGCGTCAGGATTTGTGGGCACTATTGCCTCATCTCTAAGCATCCACTTTTTCATATATAAAATGGGTATAAAAATATATACATTACGGGTTAATTTTGCATATTTAATCCAATACCATGTGTAAAATACATAGCATAGGTCTTGTCACATAGTAGGCACTCAAAAATAGGAATCGGTCTCATTCCCTCCTTGAAGTCCATGAATTCAGATAAAGTTCTTATTCTCAAAAATTTTAAACTCATTCAAGACAACAACATGTACATGATTAAAAATGATTCTGTTTATCATTTTTTGTAATAGAAATATCTAATCAGAAATTGTGATTATTGCTATAGGATTTTGAGTTGGAGCTAAGAAATACTTTGAACGATTCTGAGAAGTGTTTTATAAATAAAAAAATCAATTCCTGAAAGCATTCTGTGTAATAACTATGGATTCTTAATTGGGGCTCCTTGATTAAGTCTTCCCTCTCCTAGGGACATGTTTCTTTGATCCTTACTCAAAACACTGTGATCACGTTCTTGTTCACTTTACTAACATTCTTCTTTAATAATGAGCATATCCTGGATTCTTTTACTTTCTTTCCACTGTCTCTAGATTCTAGGTCTGTTCTTCCATGCTACTGACACCATTCTCTTAAAAGTCATCTCAACTGTCAAGTTTAATGGCCTCTACTCTGTTTTCATCCTGTTGGTGTGCCAGAGGATATATAAAAAACTGGATAAACTTGGCACATCTTTCAGATTCAATTTTGCACAAAGATCCAAGAAAAATATTTTATATTAAAACTAATAAAATTATGAGGTAGAATACAAAATTTGCGTGGAAATACATAGTACAAGATATTTCAAATAACTATTATAATTGTAGATTGCTGCTCTAAATCATGCTCGTTAATGCTCTCATGTTGACTTCTATTTTTGTTGTACTCTCCTCGTTCTCCTATTTCTGAGCGCTTCTTCTCAATTTCTCTTCCTAGCTCAATTTACTCCTTACACGTGGGTTTTCCCAGGGCTATATCCTTGTCCATCTGCTGTTCTTTAATGCTGATGGCACAATATAATCTAGAATCCGTAGTAGCAGACAAAGCAGGACATCAACATTGGCTACAACTGGTCCATATTTACTTTTGAGTGACTTGGCATAAGCCTGAGCAAAAAGAATTGAGCATTGCACACCTGGTAAATCAATAAATGAAGAAGTATCAGTTGTAAGATGCAGTGGTACACATTCACCTCCGTGAAAAGAATAGCACACAACAGGAAGCCAATAGCCCCTGATATTCTGAGACAGACAACTTAGTAGAGCAGTGCAGGGAGATATGACCTTGTTTGGATGGAAAATAAGGGTATCAGGCTTCAGTGTCTTGCATTGGGTAGGGTTAATTCCTCCAAGAAATGAACAGTCACACAAAAAGGAAATATTATAAGTTCTGCTGCCTCATTTTTATTTGTTCTTTTCTGCTGCCTAATACACTGAAATAATGAAGAACATCTTGAAGTCTTCTGGCAAATACATTATCTGCTAAGTCCATGATCAGGATAGTATTGAAATATGCCATCAAAGAAGAAAGCAGCATCTCCTGGAGGTGACAGAAATGCCAAACTGGAGACCTTTTTGTGGAATATCCTCAATAAGTAACAATCATAACTTGAGCTTCTGCAACTACATTTTCAATTGTGAGTCTGCAGAGACTTCTTTCCCAGCCAAAGCACTAAGAATTCATCTGATTGGCAGCACTGCTTTGTAATTGTACTATTCACAAAGGACACGTTTTCCATAGCGTCAGACTTCACTTTCATCTTTTAGTAGCTGATAGGATTTAGTCCACTCTAGTAGCTCAGTGAATATATGGAAGAAGATTGGAGGTACATCAATTTATAAACTGTTCAAGCTCTTCTCCCTCCCACCCTTGCCCCATCCCTCCAAGATGAGAAAAAACAAACTCCTAAATTTTAATATAAAATCACTCCAGCTTCCTTTTACATGCTCTTATTTTCCTGGAACACCCTGGGGAACTGCTGACAACTCTTTAAACAGTCTGTCTTAAAATTACATATGCTTTAGATTCTAATTCCTGATTTGTCTGTATTCTTTCCAAAATGCTTCTGAGTCTTGCCTTTGCAGCAAGAAATGGATATATCTCTGTGAAAGAACCATATTATAAATTAGCATCAAAGGCACTAGCTACACCAACTTTTTATTTGGCACTGTGATCTTGAAAAATATATGGTCTTCATATTTTTGGCAAAATATATTTTAAATGATTTTATGGAATATACCTTTATTAATCTTTAATACACTGAAATCAGTCAACATTAATATTACACTGTTGGCTATTTATTAGGGCAATATCTGGAAATACCTTGCCATGGACTCTTAGAACAGGACAGATTTCATATATTTCATTGTCCAAAGAATAATCTAGATACCAGGTGATGTAAAGTGCTCTGACAGTTCCCTGATTTTATTCAAATGGATTTTAAAAGGCACTTCCTTTAAGATGGCTTTCCATTTTACATTTTATTACACATACTTGGACCTGTAAGCAGAGAATTAGTGCAACCTTTTGCATCTCAGTCAGAGCTTTTGAATGCCTGAACTGATTGTTGGATCTCTTGCAACATGCATTTTCTGTACACTGCTGACCTTGCTGTAAAAATCATGTTATGGATAGCATTAATATTTGTTAAGCTCAGTAATGCTCTTACTTTAAGCAGCTACGCTCATCCCCTTTAAAAAGATACCAATGAGTTATACTGATGGTAAAAAAAAAAAAAAAAAAAAAAAAAAAGCATATTACTACACAGCTCAGTATATTTCCTATGCTGTCCATTAGTTCCATTTTTATGTATGTCTGGTTTCTCAAACAATATATACAATCATAAAAATTACACTCTTTTGCCATTTTGCATGAAAATGAATTATTCATTTAGTATGGAATAATGGACAACACTTGGTAGATTATTGGGAGATTTGGGTTTTAATCCTGCCTCTAACACTGAAGAGCTTGTGACACTGAGTAAGTCTTTTCCATCTTATAAGCTTTGTTCTCCTCATTTCAGACTATAGTGTAGTTTATTAAGAGGCATGGGATATGAATCCATCTTATGTGGATTGAAATCCTGGGTCTGATATTTACCACATGTGTGACCATGGGTAGATACTTATGTGTGCCACAGTGGAGATAATAATCTTACCTTTCAGGGTTGCTGGGAGGATTAACTGAGTTTAAGGCAAAGAAATTTGAACACTGTTTGGCACTTACAAAGTGTTCACCAAATATTAGATATATTAATGTAAAAAATTAGGCTATTGGACCAGATAAGATTTATAAAGTCTTCTAGTTTTACAATTCTGTTTCTGTGATTGTGTATTATAAGCTCCTTAAAAACAGGGCCTGTGTGAAATTATTCTCCTATAGCATGAAGCACAGCATTTTCCATATAGTGTATGCTTAAAAATGTTAGATGAATTACATGAAACAAAGTAATAGAAAAATCTATATTAAAGCAAAAAGACAACTCTTTGTTATCTACTATTGCCAGGTAATTTTCACCTATTGGTCTTTCAAAAAATATATAGAATTTTTTAAAAGTTTCTGAAAGCATCGCTACCAATTAAGACAAACTGTTTTAATTTGTTTACAGATTTTCAAATTGCATATTCCAAGAGGGAAATTGATACTCTGTCATAAGTAGAAGTTAGATTGTCTGAGAAGCTGGGCACTTTTAAAATCTAGTGATAAGGACATTCTCTAAGCTATTTAGATAGTTCAAAATTGTAAGCAAAGTACATTTAGAAAACAATATACAATGTCAATAGATGGTAAGTCTGACATTTAAAACTCACTTTATCATTCACAGCCTCCTCCTGTGGATATGAAATTCCTTTGTGCTCTCTTAAAAATTTAAAGCCTTTGTTCTTATAAGTGACTAACTGAAGCTGGATGCTATGCAAAAAGACAGTGAAAAGAAAGAAGTTGATAAGATGATGATAGTTGAAAAAAGTTGACTACCAGGCCTTCCTTTCTCTGCACTCCCGTCATAACTAATATATATCTCTCACGGTAATTATCAAATACATTATAATGACATATGTATGTGATTTTCTCTTTGATGGACTATGAATTTTTGGAGCAGGGACTCTATGTTATTTATCTTTGTATCTCCAGTGTTTATTTCACTTCCTGATACATAGTAGGTGCTCAGTAAATGCCTGTGGACTAAATAATTAAATACTAACAGATAAGTGGAAGGAAAAAAGAATGAATAAACTCACCATTACCTTTTGTGTCTCCCAGAGTTAAGAAACCCTACTTAAAAGTTTCTTTTCAGGTGTTTGTCCTATTTTTTCTTCCTTAACAATTATTTGAATATTATCAGAAAGAGAATGGGTCAGTAGTTGGTATGGGTTCTCAGGACTGGAAAAGTAATTCTAATGATGACAAGTTAGCAGGCTGGAGCTACCAAAGAGGCTGACTGAATTCCTGACTTAAAGTCAGAATCGGACGTTGGGACACAAATGCTTGGGCATCCAGGTCAAGAATGGACTGCTGATGATTTGTTTCTGCTGTTTCCTCAGTGAAATATAATGGAGTGATTGATATTATTGAATTATAAGAGGTTTTGTGTATAGACCTCCTTTTGACTACTCTCACATTTCCAGAACTCACAGACTTCTGTGGGAAACAGAAAGGTAGAATGAATCCAAGATTTCAAAATTATCATTTTTAGAGAAAGAGGGTAGGTACATATAGGACATTAGACTTAAGGCAGGGCACATATTTCTAGTACAGTAGCTCTTAGTAAAATGGGTAATTCAGCCATTTTCCTCCCTTTTCCCCATTTCCTACACGACAACCTGTTTGAATAGCAAATAAACTGTAATTTCTTCTGGACAAGAATCTAGGTCTTAGATTTACTTATATATTCTCCAAGACCTAATAATGGTGCCTTACAGAGCCAGCCCTGATGGCCTAGTGGTTAAAGTTCAGTGCTCTCACTGCTTCAGTGGCCTGGTTTCATGTCTGGGTTGCAGAACCACACCACCTGTCTGTCAGTAGCCACGCTGTGGCAGTGGCTCACAGAGAAGAACTAGAGGGGCTTACAACTAGGATATACAACTATGCAGTGGGGCTTTGGGGAGGAGGAAAAAAAAAGAGAAAGATTGGCAACAGATGTTAGCTCAGGGTGAATCTTTCCCTGCAAAAGAAAAAAAAGAAAGGTTACTTACAAGGTGGGCTTTGATGATGGATTGATTTTAAACCAGGATGAGAAAGTTTAAAGAAAGGCTGCCTTTCATATTTCAAGCAACATGTTAAATTTTACATCTAACCTATTTGTGGAAAGTAGTTAAGGGCACTGTGGCCTGTGCATTCTGAGCTTTGGCAGGCCAGGGTAAGGCATTTCTTGCCTTCTCACCACCCTCCTACCCCTAAGTTATAGCCTTGTTCCTTGTAGGGCAATTTAAGGAAAATAGAGCAGTAACAGAAGCCTCTAGAGAGGAACAGTGACAGATGAGTTGCAGAAGACACATTAGGAGGGAACAGTGACTACAGAGGTGTGGTCCTAATCATTTCACCACTGGTTGTCAATACACAGACTATACGATGCATTACCTAGCTCCTATGTGTTGTTATCACAAATCAAATCTTGAGTAAGCTTTCCTTCATATTGCTTTGCAATTAGGAGATGCTTCAAAATATATCTTAAATGAATGAATGAATAAATGAATGAATGAATAGAGTGCTTACCTTTGAAATGAGATTATATTTGAAGTGAAATCTATAATTTCACTTGAAATAAAATTACCCCTATGAACTATTAAAGCTCTTTTTTACATACTATCATGATTCACCCATCTCACTCCTCATCCCTTCCCTTACTGAGAAAGTAGCTAATAACAAATGTTAGATTGCAAAAATATACGAGGGCAGGAATATGGTCTCTCTTGTTTATCATTGAATCCTCAGTACATAGCACAATGTTCAGTACACAAGAAGTGTTCAATAAACACCTAATGAATTTCGCATGGAAGCTTATCAAATAGTAGCATCTACCCCCTCTTCTTCCACAAAATGTTGCCATTGATTAGTGTACTTGGGACAACAACAACTAACTAATCACTCATTTGTGGAATTTGAAGACAATGTGTAAGATATCTGGTGTTGAGGACTTCCCACTGTCCCTCATATACGAGGACTGTTGTCTAATGCATCTGTTTGCACTGCCATTCTTCCATAGAAAACTTGCTTGGAAAGGCCACTATTATAAGAACTTAATTCAAATATTACTATTAAGATAGAGATCTAGAGGTTTCTCTTTTTTTTTCCTCCATACAATTATCTATCGTTTTGTGATACCATTCCTCCAAGACTTGATATAATATTCTAATATGTTTGGTTTTGCCCAAATTTATGAGTGACATTGTTATTCACTATTTCTCCAAAAAATCAATACTAACCTAGATATTGAGGGAAGAGGTCAAAGGGCTAGTACAGTATCTTTGGTGTTGAAGACTGGTTAAACACAGCCTACATGTAGATTTAACAAACATTAAAAATGCCTTTACCTCAAAGATTTGAACAGATGCTTTACTAAGGAAGACATTTAGATAGAAAATAAACTCATGAAAATATGTTCAATATCATTAGTCAAAAGGGCAATGCAAATAAAAACCACAATGAGATACGACAATGCATCTACTAGAATAACTAAAATTAAAAAGGTGACCATACTAAGTGCTGAAGAAGATACATAGCAATTAGAATTCTCATAAATTGTTGATGGAAATACAAAATGATACCGCCATGTTAGAAAACAATTTGGCAGTTTCTTATAAAGTTAAATATAAACTTACCATACAAAACAGCAATCCCACTCTTAAGAACTTACCCAAAGAAAAATGAAACATATGTCCACAAAAGTCTTATGCATAAATGTTCATAGAAGCATAAGTCATAATAGCTCAAAACTGGAAGCAAATGTCTGTCAAGTGGTGACTGAATGAACAAATTGTGATACATCTATTCAATGCGATACTACTCTACAATAAAAATAGACTGCTGATATATGCAGCAAGACAGATCCTAAGTGAAGTAAACTTGGCACAAAAGACTGTATACCATATGATACCAATTATATGAAATTCTAGAAAAGACAAAACTATAGCAACAGAAAGCAAACCATTGGTTTCTAGGGCCCAGGTGTGGGAGGAAGGGATTGACTGAAAAGAACACTGAAGGAACATTTGATGGTGATGGAATGTTCTGTATCTTGAGTGTGGTGATGGCTATATGACTGTATATACATGCCAATACTCATGGAATTATATACTTAAAACTGGTGAATTTTGTTACATGTAAATTATACCTCATTAAAGTTGGTCTAAAAAATGCTTTGCCTCAAGAGGTTTCCCTCAGCAGCCAGCCATAGTGCTTGAAAAGACTCATCATTAGTCCTTCCCTTTATGAAGTCCTTAAAGGCCTTTGATGAAATGTAAATCATACCTGGGTGATGTCATATATCAAGTTGTTATTCTTTATTAAAAATTTGTAAATTTGTTTTTCCATGTAGCTTTCAGTCGCCTGCAGTGATATATGGGAATGGAACATAGAGATACAATCGATTGGGAAGGAATAGATGTGAGAGGCCAAGAGCAGAGGGGATGGTAATGTGGTGGGGTGGGGTATCATTACAAAGGTTATGTGAAGCAACAGAGTCAGTATAGGACACGACATGATGGGGATGAGAAGAAATTAAATGAGAATGGAAAAAGGAAGGAAAAGCATTTATTGTGCACCTAATTATCAATGCTTTCCAAATTTAATCCTCAAAATAACTTCAGAGCAAATATAATCATCACCAGTCACAAGCTTACAGATGAAGAAATCAGGTACAGAGAGGTGAGATAACTTGTCCAAGATCACAGCCAATAAATGGCAGAGTTGGGATTTGAAACTACAGGTATCTCTCAAAATATGTTGAAAGACATATATGTTAAGTTCTAACCTTATCAATAAAGATGATCAACAGTTGCTACCAAAGATTCAATTTTTGTACTCCTGCACATGCAATTCCTTGTTTTCTACCTAAGTGACTCATGGACTTAAAACTGGAAGTGGCAAATACAATTTACTGCAGAAATTATCTAGAATTGAGATATATGAAACTAGGGAGCTAGCTTCCAATGGATAATTAAACCTAAAAAGTTACTGAGAAGAAGAAAGAGAATGAAAATGTATGGCATAGAAAGACTGTAATCTATGTTATTAGCTCTGGAATTGAATCTAGATCAAAAGAACTTTCCACAACAAACATGAAAAGCCAAGAAAAGCACTTTCCTTCCAATACATGGCCTACCTCAAAAAGTCATTTATTTTAAATTCTTAGTGAGTTAGGAAAAATGAAGGTTATATTTTTCATGAATAACATAAACAGTCTTCAGCTGCTTTGATACTCAGAGTTTACTGTCACCATTTCTAGGTAAAATTACGTGATGTTAATTAATTTTATTTCCTTATCCTGATATTTTCACTCTTTCAAATTTTACATCTGATTAGACACATGTAATTTCCTTAAAAATTTCACAAGTCAACAAAATAACCAAATCATATGAACAGTTGTACACCAAAAAATGATATTATTGCCTCATAAATATTTATCATGTTTAAATTATATTGCAAAACCATGACACACTAATTGAAATTAAGGGAGAGTTCCTATGGTACTTCTGATTAAAAGATATTAACTTCCTTCATTACTGACATTGCCATATTCTAATATTTAAAAATACGGTTCTTTATAAACTAATGTTACATAAACAAAAAAAAATAAATCTTTTAAAATAAAATAAAATAAAAATAGTGTTCAGTTCATTTCCTGACTGTGGGACAAATTTCCAGAGAGGACCCCACTATTGGCTTCCTGCAGGTTTTTTTAAAAATTGTTTTCCATAATCCCAAGCTGTACTGACATACTAGGTCTTAGCATTCTTTGTGGCCTGGCTACCATCTTAGCACTATCTAGAGAGAAAACTAGCTCAATAATCAGGAACTTCAGGGAAGCTGAGTAGCGTACTTCATCAGGAAAAACACGTGAAAAAAGAAATTTCTTAAATGCACAAAGTGCATTTCACAAAGTAACTACAAGATTTATTTAGCCCAAGTCAGGTGAGGTTGAAGCCTCAGGGGTAAATATTCAGTATAAAGCGACTGAAGAGGGCTTCCCAGTGTGCAAAAAAGGACATATAGATTAAAGAACTCAAAATCTTGCATCAAAAACAAGAAGATATAGGGGCTGACCCGGTGGTGTAGTGGTTAAGTTCGGCATGCTCCGCTTCGGTGGCCCCAGGTTTGCAGGTTTGGATCCCAGGCCCAGACCTACACAACTCATTAAGCCATGTCCTTGTGGCATCCCACATAAAAAATAGAGGAAGACGGGGGCGGAGTCAAGATGGCAGCGTAGGCAGACTCTGAACTCACCTCCTCCCGTGGACACAGCCAATTTACAACTACTCGTGGAAAAATTACCCCTGAGACAGAACTGAAAACTGGATAAGAGGAACTCCTGCAACAACGGACAATCCTAACTGGGGTAGAAGAGGCAGAGACTCCCTTCTGGAGAGGAAAAACGCCGCCGTCACAAGCCGCCAGCTTCACGGCCGCCGGGAGCAGCTCACAGGTACGCAGCCTCCCTGGAGGCGCGGGGCACTGAGCCGGGGAGCGCCCCCGCTGTGGGCATTTTGTGGACCCAGCACAATTGAGACCAGCAGCATAATATCTGACTTTGCCTGCTACTAAAGCATTGGGTAGCACCCCCAGAAAACCCGGTTCACAAAGAAACTAAAACTGGCTCTTAAAGGGCCCGCGCATAAACTCACCCGTTCCAGAAAGCATCCTAAAATCACCAGAAAGAAAGGTGCACAGTGCTTCGGTGACAAGAGACTCACCTAATAGGCCCTGAGTGCATCTCGGTGAGGGGTGAGACCTCTCCAGGGACTGGGACATTGGCGGGGGCCATTGTTGTGGCCTGGTGTGAGCGTGCTGACACAGACGCCATTGGAGTTCTCCCTGAGACCTGCTAGCCCAGGGTCTGCTCCACCCGCTAGAGCACCGATTTAATCCAGCTCAGCCAGGGCAGGCAGCCCACCCTAGAGACTAGCCCCACCCAACAACAAGCCCTCAGGCAACGTGTGGGCCTGCATAGATTGGTGACTGGATTCTCTGCAGCCTGGCAACTGAGCTGACTTGAGCGGGGCAGGGTGTGCACAAGGAGCGGGTGGAGAGTGTGGGGCGGTGGCAGAGTGTGTGGGGCTCCCGCCGTGGAGAGACTGGGTCCACTTGGGGAGGTCGGGCACTCACACGGGCAGGACTGTGTTGACTGTGTGTGTGGACCTGTGGGCGGCAGGGCTTCTCAGCCGCAGAAGACTTGTACTTCTCAAAGACCCACATAGGAGGTTTGCTCCACCTTCCAAAACCTGAAACAATTGGGTGCTCCTGTGCCTGAGGGCAGCCCCACCCAGCTGCAATCCTCAGAGAGCTGACAAGAGACCTAATAGGCTAGAGGCTTACAGCAATTGTAAGGCCCTGAGCCTAACAACCTGCCACGGTGGGGGCCTACTCACTTAAAAGAAATACTGCAACACAAATGTGGTATTAGAACTTGCAGCCAACTGTGCTGGGGCTCCCCACACCTGATAAAGAGACTGAAGGGCCCACAACAACTACAAGCAGGTGAGCATTACAACAGCTGGCCAGGAGCATAACTCAGCCTCCCTGGGCGCCTACAGGGAGAGCAAACAGGCCACAGCAGAAGGATACACGTAGCCCACATAGGGGTCACACTGGAACATTGAGAACTGAGGGAAGCCCACTGGAAGCCTCCTAAGCCATCACTTACATAAGGTCACCTATCCAAGAGCAGGAGACGTAGCTGACCTACCTAATACGTAGACACAAGCACAGGGAAAGAGGCAAAATGAAGAGGCAAAAGAATACATTCCAAGTAAGGGAACAGGACAAAACCCCAGAAAAGGAACTTAGTGAAACAGAAATGAGCAACCTACCCGACAGAGAGTTCAAACTAAGAGTGTTAAGGATGCTCACTGATCTGGGGAGAAGAATAGATGGACTCAGTGAGAATGTCAACAAAGAAATGGAAGATATAAAAAGAACCAATCAGAAATGAAGAATACAATACTGGAAATGAAAAACTCATTAGAGGGACTCAAAAGCAGAGTAGAGGATACAGAAGAACGGATCTGTGAGCTGGAAGAAAGACTAGAAGAAATTACCCAAGGTGAACAGGTAAAAGAGAAAAGAATTAAAAAGAGTGAGGACAGTCTAAGGGACCTCTGGGACAACATCAAGCGCACTAACATCCGTGTTATAGGTGTCCCGGAAGGAGAAGAGCGAGACAAGGGGGCAGAGAATCTATTTCAAGAAATAATAGATGAAAACTTCCCTAACCTAAGGAAGGAAACAGACATCCAGGTACAGGAGGCACAGAGAGCCCCAAACAAGATAAACCCAAAGAGGCCCACACCAAGACACATCATAATCAAAATGTCCAGAATTAAAGATAAAGAGAGAATCCTAAAAGCCGCAAGAGAATGTCAAGTTACATACAAAGGAAACCCCATAAGGCTATCAGCTGACTTCTCAGCAGAAACCTTACAGGCTAGAAGAGAATGGCATGATATATTTAAAGTGCTAAAAGGAAAAAACTTACAGCCAAGAATACTCTACCCAGCAAGGTTATCGTTCAAAATGGAAGGAGAGATCAAAATTTTCCCAGATAAGCAAAAATTAAAGGAGTTTGTCACCAAGAAACCAGTGTTACAACAAATGTTAAAGGGACTGATTTAAGGGGAAAGGGGAAGACCACAAATAGGAAAAATTATCTATTTCCACGATTAGAACGTAATGGATACAAATGCACAAAAAAGAGGTTGGATATGATATCAAAAACATAAAAGGAGGGAGGAGGGTAGTTAAAGAGTACAGCTTTCAGACAGAGGTCAAACTAAAGTGACCATCAATTCTGTATAGAAGAAGTAAGGAACAGAGAAGGACTACTAAAACACTGAGGAAAAAAAAAAAAAAAATAAAAAATAGCAGAAAGAACATACTTATCAATAGCTACTTTAAACGTCAATGGACTAAATGCTCCAATTAAAAGGCATAGGGTGGCTGACTGGATAAAACAACAAGACCCATATATATGCTGCATACAAGAGACACACTTCAGACCTAAAGACACTCACAAACTGAAAGTGAAGGGATGGAAAAAGATACTCCACGCAAATGGCAATGAAAAGAAAGCTGGGGTAGCAGTACTCATATCAGACAAAATAGACTTTAAAACAAAAGCTGTAAAACGAGACAAAGAAGGGCATTACATAATGATCAAGGGAACAATCCAACAAGAGGATATAACACTTGTAAATATCTACGCACCCAATGTAGGTGCACCTAAATATATAAAGCAATTATTAACAGACATAAAAACAGAAATAGACAGTAACACAATAATAGTAGGGGACTTTAACACTCCACTTACACCAACGGATAGATCATCCAAACAGAAGATCAATAAGGAAACATTGGCCTTAAACGACACACTAGAACAGATGGACCTAGTAGATATATACAGAGCATTCCATCCAAAAACCGAAGAATACACGTTCTTTTCAAATGCACATGGAACATTCTCCAGGATTGATCACATACTAGGCCACAAAACAAGTCTCCATAAATTTAAGAAGATTGAAATAATACCAAGCATCTTTTCTGACCACAAAGGTATGAAACTAGAAATCAACTATAGGAAGAAAATCAGAAAAGCCACAAATACATGGAGATTAAACAAAATGCTACTGAACAACGACTGGGTTAATGAAGAAATCAAAGAAGAAATCAAAAATACCTGGAGACAAATGAAAATGAAAATACGACATGCCAGAATTTATGGGATACAGCAAAAGCGGTTCTAACAGCGAAGTTTATAGCAATACACGCCTATCTCAAAAAACAAGAAAAATCTCAAATAAACAATCTAACAATGCACCTAAAGGAACTGGAAAAAGAAGAACAAACAAAGCCCAAAATCAGTAGAAGAAGGGAAATAATAAAAATCAGAGCAGAAATAAATGAAATAGAGACCAAAAAAAACCATAGAAAAAATTAATAAAACAAAGAGCTGGTTCTTTGAAAAGATCAACAAAATTGACAAACCTTTAGCTAGACTCACCAAGAAAAAAAGAGAGAAGGCACAAATAAGTAAAATCAGAAATGAAAGAGGAGAGGTTACAACAGACACCTCAGAAATACAAAAGATTATAAGAGAATACTATGAAAAACTATATGCCAACCAATTCGACAATCTGGAAGAAATGGATAAATTCTTAGAATCATACAACCTTCCAAAACTGGATCAAGAAGAAGTAGAGAATTTGAATAGACCAAACACCAGTAAGGAGATCGAAACAGTAATCAAAAACCTCCCCAAAAATAAAAGTCCAGGACCAGATGGCTTCCCTGGTGAATTCTACCAAACATTCAAAGAAGACTTAATACCTATCCTTCTCAAACTCTTCCAAAAAATTGAGGAGGGGAAGCTCCCTAACTCATTCTACGAAGCTGACATTACCCTGATACCAAAACCAGACAAGGACAACACAAAAAGAAAATTATAGGCCAATATCACTGATGAACATCGATGCGAAAATCCTCAACAAAATACTAGCAAATCGCATACAACAATACGTTAAAAAGATTGTACACCATGATCAAGTGGGATTTATTCCAGGTATGCAGGGATGGTTTAACATTCGCAAATCAATCAACGTAATACACCACATTAATAAAATGAAGAACAAAATCACATGATCATCTCAATAGATGCAGAGAAAGCATTTGACAAGATCCAGCATCCATTTATGATAAAAACTCTGAATAAAATGGGTATAGAAGGAAAGTACCTCAACATAATAAAGACCATATATGAGAAACCCACAGCTAATATCATCCTCAATGGTGAAAAACTGAAAGCTATCCCTCTAAGAACAGGAACCAGACAAGGATGCCCACTGTCACCACTCCTATTTAACATAGTATTGGAAGTCCTAGCCAGAGCAATCAGGCAAGAGAAAGAAATAAAAGGGATCCAAATTGGAAAGGAAGAAGTGAAACTGTCACTATTTGCAGATGACATGATTTTATATATAGAAAACCCTAAAGAATCCACCAGAAAACTTTTAGAAGTAATAAACGAATATGGGAAAGTTGCAGGATACAAAATCAACATACAAAAATCAGTTGCATTTCTGTACACTAACAACGAAGTAGCAGAAAGAGAAATTAAGAATACCATCCCATTTACAATTGCAACAAAAAGAATAAAATACCTAGGAATAAACTTAACCAAAGAGGTGAAAGATCTGTACACCGAAAACTATAAAACATTTCTGAAAGAAATTGAAGAAGACACAAAGAAATGGAAAGATATTCCGTGCTCTTGGATTGGAAGAATTAACATAGTTAAGATGTCCATACTTCCTAAAGCCATCTATAGATTCAATGCAATCCCTATCAAAGTTCCAACAACATTTTTCACAGAAATAGAACAAAGAATCCTAAAATGTATATGGAACAACAAAAGACCCGAATAGCTAAAGGAATCCTGAGAAAAAAGAACAAAGCTGGAGGTATCACACTCCCTGATTTCAAAATATACTACAAAGCTATAGTAACCAAAACAGCATGGTACTGGCACAAAAACAGACACACAGATCAATGGAATAGAATCAAAAGCCCAGAAATAAACCCACACATCTATGGACAGCTAATCTTTGACAAAGGAGCCAAGAACATACAATGGGGAAAAGAAAGTCTCTTCAACAAATGGTGTTGGGAAAACTGGATAGCCATATGCAAAAAAATGAAAGTAGACTCTTACCTTACACCATACACAAAAATTAACTCCAAATGGATTAAAGACTTGAATGTAAGACCTGAAACTCTGAAAGTTCTAGAAGAAAACATAGGCAGTACGCTCTTCGACATCAGTCTTAGCAACATCTTTTCAAACACCACATCTGACCGGGCAAGAGAAACAATAGAAAAAATAAACAAATGGGACTACATCAAACTAAAAAGCTTCTGCACAGCAAAGGAAACCATCAACAAAACGAAAAGACAACCTAAAAATTGGGAGAAGATATTTGCAAACCATACATCGGATAAGGGCTTAATCTCCAAAATATATAAAGAACTCATGCATCTCAACAACAAAAAAACTACCAACGCAATTAAAAATGGGCAAAAGACCTGAACAGACATTTCTCCAAAGAAGATATACAGATGGCCAACAGACACATGAAAAGATGTTCAAAATCACTAACTATCAGGGAAATGCAAATCAAAACTACAATGAGATATCACCTCACGCCCGTCAGAATGGCTATAATTAACAAGACAGGAAACAACATGTGTTGGAGAGGTTGTGGAGAGAAGGGAACTCTCATACACTGCTGGTGGAAGTGCAAACTGGTGCAGCCACTATGGAAAACAGTATGGAGATTCCTCAAAAAATCAACGATAGAACTACCATATGATCCAGCTATTCCACTGTTGGGTATTTATCCAAAGAACTTGAAAACACCAATTTGCAAAGGTACATGCACCCCTGTGTTCATTGCAGCCTTATTCACGATAGCCAAGACTTGGAAGCAACCTAAGTGCCCATCAAGGGACGAATGGATAAAAAAGCTGTGGTATATATATACAATGGAATACTACTCAGCCATAAGAAACGATGAAATCCAGCCATTTGTGACAACATGGATGGACATTGAGGGCATGATGCAAAGTGAAATAAGTCAGAGGGAGAAGGTCAAATACCGTATGATTTCCTTCATTAAGTAGTAGATAATAACAACAATAAACACATAGGGACAGAGATTGGATTGGTGGTTACCAGAGGGGAAGGGGGGAGGGAGGAGGGTGAAAGAGATAATTGGGTACGTGTGTGGTGATGGGTTGTAATTAGTATTTTGGTGGTGAACATGATGTAATCTATGCAGAAATAGAAGTACAATGATGTACACCTGAAATTTTTACCTTGTTATAAACCAATGTTACTGCAATAAACAAAAAATTAAAAAAAAAAAAATAGAGGAAGACGGGCACAGATGTTAGCTCAGGGCCACTCTTCCCCACTAAAAAAAAAAAAAAAACAAAAACAAAACAAAAAAAAAACCAAGGAGTTATATTCCAGGCCTATCTTAAAACTTGGGTAGTGGTAGGAATGGTCTGTGTGGGAAGCTATAAGGTAAAAATGAATAAATAGACTGGACACTAGCCAAAGTCCTAATCCAGAGACGCACATACTAACAATGTAGTGTGGGGGCAAATTATTAATTTCTCTGAGCTTTAGTTCTATAATCAGTTAAATGGTAATGATCAAATATAGGATTCTTACAGGAAAATATGGTATCTTAGTTCTAAATCTTTTCCCCCTCCATCTCCATCTCCTTGAAACAAAACAAAGCAAAAATGAGAATGGGGCAAAAAAAACCTATAAACTATATTTTCAGTGAACCTAGGAGACAGAAGAAACCTGCAAAGTCCAAAGAATATTTCAATTCTGAAAAAAGCAGCTGAAACCAGCAGAGCCATATAAGAAGCCCCCTAAGAAGCCAAAACAGGAGTTGCAAGGAAAAATGGGATTTAAGGCATCCTTGAGATGGCAGATCTCAAAAATCATCAGTAGATATACATTTTAAAAGAAAGAGGAGATTACAAGTATAACAGAAATACTCTAATATTAGAAGACTTTAATTCATCAGATTAAGTCCAAGACAGAACAAGTAGACACAAAATAAGTAAATATCTGGCACCCCAACAACACAATTAATGAGGTAAATTTGATGGCTACATACTGAACTCAGTAGTTCAATAATATAGAGTGTATGTTCTTTTCAATTGCCCACAGATGATCCAGGAATATTGACTCTATGTTTTTTCACAAAGACAACATGAATAAATTCTTAAAGGATACAAATGATACAGATATTCTACTAAGATACCATAAAATTAGAAATTAAAATCAAGGTCAGAAAACAAAAGTCTCCTCTTTCACCTATAAATTGATAGACACACCTCTCTCATACAATTCTTAGGTCAGAGAAGGTGTAGAATTTGGAGAAAATAGTGAAAACAACAACACTGTATTTAAGAATCTATGCAATACATCTAAAATAGAGATTGGAGAAAATTCAGAGCTTTAAATACTATATAACAATAAAGAACAAAGAATGAAAAGATAGTTCCAAAAGTTAAAAATAAAAATAACAAAAGAAATGAGGAAAATCTCTTAATGTAATTCATCATAACAATACTTTTAAAGAAAGAAAAGAATATGTGGTCATTTCCATAGAATGTGAAAAGGCACTTGATAAAATTCAATACCATTTCTCAACAAAATTTTAAAAACACTCAATAAAATAGGAATTGATGATTTCTTACTTACTGTAATTTTATATGGCCACAGTTAAAAAGGCAAGCTTCATCCTTAATGAGGAGATACTGAAGGCACTCCCACTGAAGACTAGGGCCAGGATGTCCACTATCACCATCTCTACTGAACACTGTACTAAAGTCATTACCCAACACAAATAAATCCAACTAGTAAAGAAAAACAGAGATGTTAAATTCAGAAACAAAACAGTGAAATTATCACCATTATTAATGCTTTTGTTTCTATACCTGGAAAAACCGAAGATAATGTATTAGATAACTACCATAAACAATAATAGAAATAAAGTAAATAAATAAAAAACCTTCATATATACAAATAAAAACTAGTTAGAATGTATAGAATGGAAGAGTAGGCCAACTTACAACTACAAAAAAGATAAATTACCTAAGAAAATGAGGTAGACTAAAAGTTTTTGAAGAACATTCAATTTAAAATACTTCTAAAGGATACAAAACTAAACATGAACAAAATTGAAAGACGTGCTATAGAAATAGTGATTCAACATCATAATTTTTGCTAAGCCAATTTATAAATATATTACAATTCCAATAAAAACATCAACAGTTATTTTTTTCTACCTTGGTACTAAAGAGTTGATTCTAAGAGTCATATGAAAAACTTAAAAATAGCTGGGCCATGGTGGATGTGTTAAGGGAGCGAACGCCGCGGCTGCTGATAACCTACCTGTAATAATGCTCTCCGCACGGGCGCTATCCACGCAAGGTCGCTGCGCTGCACTCCGTGGCCGCCCACGTACAGTGGCTCAACCAGCCCTTTTTGTCCTGCGACAGTAGCTACTCTGGGAACCACATCGAGGTGGTGGCGCGAATGGCGCAGAAGATACTCGCCAATCACCCGCGGCCTCAGCTGGGGCCGCGCGGTGGCGCTCATGACTTTTGCAGGAACCCTGCTGGAGAGACCGCTGCCGGGGAACAACGTACACCTTGAAGCCGGTTATAGGCTGCAGCTGAAGGAATGGAAGGCCAATGTTGGCCAGGACTGCCCGCATCTCGTGGCCTTGCTGTGTGCTGGGCTCACAGGGAGCACTGGGCCTGGCTGGAAGTGCATGGCGGCTGGGATGGCTTTTGTCTGTTCTTCACACCTCACTGCCATCTTTTTGAAAAAGACTGCTAGATGCTTTACAGGAACAATCTTAATCTATTTCTGGAAAAAATTATCATGAGTTCTAAGATTTTTAACCAATTTCTACCTGCCTAACTGTGACAAACCAAGTGAAGATTTGAGACGTTGAAAGAACAGAATAGTATAAGGCCCCTTCTGAGACATTTTAACCTGCATTCATACAAGGAGTCCTGCAGGGATTATTTGAGAAGTACTCACTCAGAGGCGTTAGGACAAAGGCACGAATGACTCTCCTTTGAGGGGGAGAAATGGGGAGTCCAAAGGCTTATTTCTTAAAAAAATTGCGGAAGAAACTGCATTCTATTAAATAGGAAATATGGTGCTATTTGCTACATTAGGATAAGAGTGAATACCAGTCTCCCATCTATCCATGATTTCATGTGCTACTGTGAATTTATCAAGGCAATGAGTCCGAGTGAAATGATACCAAAAGTGCTCCAAGTCTCAGTTTAGCAAAGAACGTAGCATTAAAACCTTTTATAAGATTATTTCTAAATCTTTTGAAATCTAATTCCTAGGACTTCTAGGTTTCTAGAGTTAATATATTAAGTATTTATTTCTCTGACTTCAATAAGTTGTTAAATATCTTCAAAGTTTAAATAAATGTATGCATTAAAAAAGGAGAGGTGATTCAAGATGGCAGTGTAGGAGGAATTTGAACTAACCTTCTCCTATGGACACACTGAATCTACAAGCTGAGAAACTCCTGCATGTCAGGCGGAATAAGAAAAAACCCATACCGAAGTGGGTAAGAGAGGCTGAGACAATGTTGCCATAAACTGCACCCCCAGCTTGACTCACAATTGGGAGGGAACTCAAAACCCGAAGCTTCTCCTGAGGAGTGAAGGGTTTGTACTTCACATAGGGCACCCCAACATTTAAGATCAGCACCTGAGAAATGAGCCCTCAAAACATTTGGCTGTGAAGACTAACAGGGCTCACACCCATGAGACCTACAGGGCTGTGGGGAGCTGAAGACTGACTCTCAAGGGGCCTGCGGGCATATTAACTCACCCCAGGGCCACGCACAGATGCAGCCCTTTGAAAAGCACCTAGACTTTATGTGAAATAGACTCATTTGCTAATTTTAAAGTGTTTGTCTGAGGGGCAGAGGCTTGTTAAGATACTTTCTTGGAACAAAGGCTGGTGGGCACCATCTTCCTGTTCTTTCTCTTTCTTCCTAAAGCCAGCAGGCACCATTTTTTTCCTTTTTCTTCTCTTGTGTTTTTCTTATTTTCTTCTTTTTTATGGAGGTGCCATCTTTGCACTCCCCCTCCATCTTGCTTCAGCCAGTGAGTGTCATCTTTGTGCTCTCCCTCTGCTGTGCTACAGAGTACCAGTATCTTCCAAAGGGGAGCTTCTACACATGTCTGGTGCCCCCGTTTTTACATCTGGTGACCTGGTTTTTGCAGCTGCCACCTAGGGGATGCCCCTTGATAGCCCAGCTTTGGAGGTGGTGGGGGTTGTGTTCAGGGGTCCCATGGGACTATAAAAATGAGAGAGAGAGTTTCTGGCAGACTACCATTCCCAGGGCACTGCACAGATGACACACTAAAACACACCCATTTTTCTGAGAAAGAGGCCTATTTACTTGTCCAGGAGATTCGGCCTGAGGGGCGGGCTTCTGGTTTGGCACACTTATAGGAGCCTACGGAGGTGCTCTCAGAGATTGGAAGCCAGTGGATGCAATCTTTGTGTTCTTCCTCTGCCTCACTCCAGCTCACTGGTATATTCCAGAATAGAGCTTACACCCTTGTCTGGTGCCCTGATTTTTGCGGCTCCTGCCAAGGGACACCTCTACATCACCTGGATCTGGTGACCAGTGGGGCTTATACTCTCAGATCCCACAGGACTGTAACCAAAAGAAAAAGAGTTCTTAAATGTCTATCACATCCAGGGCACAGGAAGAGGCAACAGATCCAGGAGCTCAGTCTTTCTGTGAAAGGAGCCTATTAGCTTATCATCATAGCCTGAGGGGCAGTCTTCTAATTAAACACATATCTAAGGGATGTATCTAAGGAATGTAAAACTTTCCTGAGACCTCGGAGGGTGGGCACTATCTTCACTTTCTCCCTCTGCTGTACTCTAGGGTACCAGTATCTCTTGGAGGGGAGCACTTATATATATCTGGTGCCCTGCTTTTTACAGCTGCTGCCCAGGGGGATACCCCTTGATATTCTGGCTCTGGTGGCCAGGAGGGCTTTTGTTCATGGGTCATATTGGGCTATAACAATCAGAGAGACAGTTCTTGGCAGGCTACCACCCCAGGGCACTGCACAGACAGCAGACTAAAACACACATCCAGCTTCTCTGTGAAAGAGGCCCACTTGCTTATCCTGGAGCTTCCGCCTTAGGGGCAGGTTTCAGGTTTGGCACACATCTAGAGATTACACAAGTGCTCTAAGGGAATGTAGGCTGGGAGAACACTATCTTTAAGCTCTCCCTCTGCCTCACTATAGCTTACCAGTAGCTCCCAGAAAGGAATTTGTACACTCATCTGGAGCCTCAAATTTTGCAAATGCTACCCAAGGGACAACTCCAGATTGCCTGGCTCTGGGACCCAGCAGGGCTTATGATTGCAGTCCAAGAGGACTGTATATATTCACATTCTTTAGAAACTGTTGCCTGAGGGTCTGGCTTCCAATCAGCCTGAATCTAGGTGCTGACTGATATTCTCCCTTTTGGGACACTAACTGGTCTTGGCACACCCTCAACTACTGGGAGCCATTAAAAATAAAATAGGCTGCTTGGAAAATCACAAAGATTTGAGAGACAACCAAAAGCTAGGGCAAGGTTGAATGATAAGTTTCATTTCCTACACACAGCCAATCCTTCAAGACTGGGGGAGGTGGCTATTTCATCTAATGCATAGAAACCAACACAGAGAGTCAAGCAAAAAGAAGAAATAGATGAATATGTTCCAAATGAAAAAAAAAAAAACCTCAGAAAAAAACTTAATGAAATGGAGATAAGTAATTTAACTGTTACAGAATTCAAAGTAATAGTCATAAAGATGCTCACCTAACTTGGAATAAGGATGGATGAACACAGTAAGAACTTCTACAAAGAGCTTGAAAATATAAGAAAGTTCCAAACATAAGTCATAGAGCTGAAGAATACAATAATTGAAATGAAAAACACACTAAAGCGGTTCAACAGCAGACTGGAGAAAGCAGAAGAAAGGATAAGTCAACTCAAAGACAGGGGCAAAGGAACTCACCCAATCAGAGCAGCAAAAAGAAAAATGAATGAAAAGAAGTGAAGATAGCTTAAGAGACTTTGGGACAACATCAAGCAGACTAACATTCACAATATAGGAGTCCCAGAAGGAGAAGAGAGAGAAAGGAGCAGAAAACTAATTTGAAGAAATAATGGCAGAAAATTTCCCTAACCTGGGGAAATAAACAGACATCCAGGAAGCCCAGAGATATCCAAATAAGATGAACCCAAAGTCATCCACACTAAGACACATTATAATTAAAATGTCAAAAGTTAAAGTAAAGGAAAGAATCTTAAAGGTAGCAAGAGAAAAACAACTAGTTACATACAAGGGAAACCTTGTAAGGCTATAAGCAGATTTTCAGCAAAAATTTTGCAGGCCAGAAGGGAGTGGCACAATATATGCAAAGTTCTGAAGGAAAAAAAAATTTCCAACCAATAATACTCTACCCAGCAAAGATATCATTAAGAATTGAAGGAGAGATAGAGTTCTCCAGACACACAAAAGCTAACGGAATTCATCACCACTAACCCAGCCTTACAAGAAACATTAAAGGGACTTCTTTAAGTTGAAAAGAAAGGGTGCTAATTAGTAACAAGAAAATATAAAATTATAAATCTCACTGGTAAAGATAAATATATAGTAAAGGTAGTGGGTTAATCACTTATAAAGCCAATATGAAGGTTAAACATCAAAAGTAGTAAAAATAACTGTACCTACAATAATTACTTAAGGGATACACAGGATAAAAAGATGTAAAATATGATATCAAAAACATGAAATGTGGCAGGGGAGAGTAAAAATGTAGGGTTTTAGAATGCATTCAAACTTAAATTGTTATCAACTTAAAACAGACTGTTATAACTATAAGTTGCTACATGTAAGCCTCATGGTAACCACCAAGCAAAAACCTATAGCAGACACACAAAAGATAATGAGAAAGGAATCAAGCAATCCACTAAAGAAATTCATCAAACTGCAAAGGAAGAGAGCAAGAGAAGAAGAAAAGAACAGAGGGACTACAAAACACTCAGCAAACAATTAACAAAATGCCAATAAATATATACCTATCAATAATTCATTTAAATGTAAATGGACTAAATTCTCCAATCAAAAGATTTAGAGTGGCTGAATGGATACAAAAATAAGATCTATCTATATGCTGTCTACAAGAGACTCACTTCAGATGTTAGGACATACACAGAATGAAAGTGAAAGGATAGAACAATATATTCCATGCAAATGGAAATCAAAAGAAAGTTGGGGTAGCTATATTTCTATCAGACAAAACAGACTTTAAAACAAAGACTGTCATAAGAGACAAAGAAGGGCATTACATAATAATAAAGGAGTCAATCCAATAAGAGGATATAATATTTGTAAATATTTATGCACCCACTATAGGAGCACCTAAATACACAAAGCAAATATTAAAATACCTAAAGGGAGAAATAGACAGAAATAGAATAATCGTAGGGGACTTTAATACCCCACTTACATCAATGAATAGATTATCCAGACAGAAAATCAGTAAGGAAACATCAGCTTTAAACGACGTGTTAGACCAGATGGACTTAACATATATATACAGAACATTCCATCCAAAAGAAACAGAATACACATTCTTCTCAAGTACACATGGAACATTCTCCTAGATAGATCATGCTAGGCCGCAAAACAAGTCTTAACAAATTTAAGAAGATTGAAATCATATCAAGCATCTTTTTCAATCACAATGGTATGAAAGTAGAAATCAATTAGAAGAAGAAAACTAGAAAATTCACAAATATGTGGAGACTAAACAACATGTTACTGAACAACAAATGGATCAACAAAGAAATTTTAAAAAATTCCTTGAGACAAGTGAAAATGGAAATACAACATATGAAAACTTATGGGATGCAGCATAGGCAGTTCTAAGAGGGATGTTCATGGTGATAAATGCCTACCTCTGGAAACAAGAAAAATCCCAAATAAACAACCTAACTTTACACTTCAAGGAACTAGAAAAAGAAGAACAAACAAAGTTCAAAGTTAGTAGAAGGAAGGAAACAACAAAGACAGGAACAGAAATAAATGAAATAGATACTAAGAAGACAATAGAAAAGATCAATGAAACCAAGAGCTGGTTCTTTGAAAAGATAAACGAAGTTGACAAACCTTTAGCTACACTCACCAAGGAAAAAAAAAGAGAAGGCTGAAATAAATAAAGTCAGAAATGAAAGAGAAGATGTTACAACTGATACCTCAGTAATACAAAGGATCATAAAAAACTAGTACAAACAATTATACACCAAAAATTTGGACAACCTAAAAGAAATGGATAAATTTCTAGAAACACACAACTTTCCAAGACCAAATCATAAATAAGTAGAAAATCTGAATAGACAAATTACTAGTAAGGAGATTGAATCAGTAATTTAAAATCTCCCTACAAACAAAAGTCTAAGACCAGATGGCTTCACTGGTGAATTCTACCAAACATTCAAAGAATTAATTGAACTCTTCCAAAAAACAGAAGAGGAGGGAACACTTCCAAACTCATTTTATGACGCCAGCATTACTCTTATACCAAAAGAAGATGAAGACACTATAAGAAAGAAAAATTACCAGCCAATATTCCTGATGAACATAGATGTAAAAATCCTCAATAAAATATTAGCAAGTTTAATTCAAAAATACACTAAAAGGATCATACACCATGATCAAGTGGTATTCATGCCAGGGATACAAGGATGGTTCAACATCCACAAATCAATCAACATGATACACCATATTAACAAAATTAAAGATAAAAATTATATGATAATCTCAATAGATGCAAAAAATTATTTGATTAAATTCAACATCAATTTATGATAAAAATTGTCAACAAAGTGGGTATAGAGGGAATGTACCTCAACATAATATGGTGCTATTTCTCCCATAGCCAGGATTTACAGTTCCAAGAATCAAGTGGTGGAAATGGAATTGCACCATACACTATTACTCCTAGTGCCCCACTAACAATATTTTTGCTTCCTGTTCTCATGACCTTATGTTCTGCTAGCCTAGAGGTCTTAATTCCAAAGGGAGGAATACTTTCCTCCAGGGGACACAATGATTCCATTGAACTGAAAGTTAAGGCTGCTGCCTGGGCACTTTGGGCTCCTTGTGCCTCTGAATCAACAGGCAAAGAAAGGAGTTATGGTGTTGGGTGGGGAGATTGGGGAAATCACAAGGGGAAATTGGACAACTATTCCACAATGGAGGAAAAGAAAAATATGTCTGGAATAGAGAAGATCACTTAGGGCATCTCATAGTACAGTCATGTGCCGCATCATGATGTTTTGGTAAATAATGGATCGCATATGTGACAGTGGTCCCATAAGATTAGTACCATTTGGCCTGGGTGTGTAGTAGGCTATACTATCTAGGTATTTCTACCTAGCAGCACTGTAACTGAGTCTCAAAAGGCCATTCTATCTTTATATCAATCCAGCTGCTTCAGTATGGTGGGGAACATGGTAAGACCAGTGAATTCCATGACCATGGGACCATAGCTGCACATCTTTTGCTGTCAAGTTAGTTCCTAGATGAGAAACAATGCTGTGTGGAATACCACAATGGTGGATAAGGCATTCTGTAAGTCCATGGGTGGTAGTTTTGGCAGAAGCAATGAATGCAGGGAAGGCAAATCTATATCCATTGTGTCAAGCAGGAAGATCCAAATACCAGTCTGAAGTGAGGATTCCCATTGTGTGGAGGACGGCAGAGATCATAACAATGCCAACCAATGGAAGTAGAAGCCCACAGACCTTAGCCCACTGAATCTTCTACAGGATCAGATTTGCCAAGGAGGACTCAACACACAATGCACCAGTTGGAATAATGCTTTACTCACAGAAAGGAGAAGAGATGCAGCAAGATCAGCATCTGTAGTGTGCATTGGTATCCCATAGCCAGTGATTCCTCCCAATAGCTGATGCAGGGCAATGGACTGCATGCACCCCCCCTCATACTGCAGGCAAAGACCTTGTCCCATTCCCACAAGGGGTAGGTACACTGGTGGGGCTGTCCAGGTGCTATATGACAAATATGCTTAAGCAACACATGGAAGTTCACTGTGTACCCAGAACAGGGGAAAAGTTTCTCCTAATAAGGAAGAAGAATTTGGAGCCATGCTACAGCTCAGCACCCGGCTTCCTTATAGGGGAAAGTTCCAGGCTCAGAGCACTGATTGGGCAATCCCAGAGAGGAGCATCTGGTTGCACAATGGCTGCTTTACTAACACACAGTTTATTTCGGTAAGAACAAAAAGCTGCTCCTTCCATGATGGAAGCGGTCCACTATAATTAATCTGCCACTGAGTAGCTGGCTGATCACCCTGGGGAATGGTGCCATATCAGGGACTCAGTGCTGTTCTCTGCTGCCTGCAGAATGGGTACTCTGTGGTGGCTGTAGCCCAGTCAGCTTGATGAGTGGAAGTCCATGTTGATGAATCCAGGCATAATCTCCATTCCTGCCACCATGGCCACTTTGTCTATGAGCCCATTTGGGCAGTGACAGTGGTGGCTGGGAAAAGAGACTGGCTGAGATCGACAGAAAGGGTTAACCTATCCACTTGATTATTAAAATCCTCCTCTGCTGAGGTCACATTTGGGTGAGCATTTACATGAGACACAAATATCTTCATGTTTTTTGCCCATTCAGAGAAGTCTATCTACATACCTCTTCCCCAAATTTCCTTGTCACCAATTTTTCAATCATATTCTAATTCCCTAACCATCCAGCCAAACTATTGGCTATGGCCCATTAAGTGGTATGTAATCACATATCTTCCCATTTCTCCTTCCAAGCAAAGTGAACAACCAGGTGTACTGCTCAAAGTTTTGCCCACAGGGAGGATTTCCCTTCACTATTATCCTTCATGGATGTCTCAGAAAGGGGCTGGAGTGCTGCAACTGTCCGCTTTCAGGTGGTGCCTTCATATCATGCAGAAACATCTGTAAACCAGGCCTGAGCCTTCTCTTCCTCTGTCAACTCTTCATAGGGAACTTTCTATGAGGCCATAGGTACAGGCTGGGAGAGAGAAGGCAATGTAGCACGAGTGGAGACCACAAGCATTTGGGTCACTTTGTCATGTAATGTATTTGTGCTTTCAGGGCCCTCTCAGGCCTGATCATGTATATATCACTTCCATTTGATGATGAAGTACTGCTGTGCATGTTCAATTTTATGGCTTGGTGGGTCAGATAACACTCAGTTCATGATAGGCAGCTCACATCACATGGTTAGGCCCAGTCTCTACCAAGGCCCAGCAGCAGGCTAAGAGCTGTTTCTCAAAAGAGGAGTAGGTATCCACAGAGGATACTAGGGCTTTGCTCCAAAATTCTAAGGGCCCTGCACTGTGATTCTCCTATGGGGGCCTGCCAAAGGCTCTAAACACCATTCTATCACTGACACTTCAAGCACTATTCGATCTGCTGGATCATATGGCCCAACTGGCAGAGCAGTTTGCACTGCAGAGTGGATTTGTTGCAGAGTCTTTTTTGTTCTGAGTCCCACTCAAAACCAGCAGCTTTTTGGGTCACTCGCTAAATGGACCAGAGTAACATGCCCAAATGAGGAATCCAGTAGCTCCCCCACCATCCGTGGTTTCACCTTCCACCATTTCAGTTGCCTGTGGTCAACCATGGTCCAAAAATATTAAATGGAAAATTCCAGAAATAAACAATTCATAAGTTTTAAATTGCACACCATTCTGAGTAGCGTAATGCAGTCTCAAACCGTCCCACTCCATCCCGCCTGGGACGTGATTCATTCCTTTGTCCAGCGTACCCACACCGTATCTGCTACCTGCCTGTTAGTCACTTAGTAGTTGTCTTGGTTACCAGATTGACTGTCACAGTATCACAGTGCTTGTGTTCAAGTAAGCCTCATTTTACCTAATAATGGCCCCAAAGCATAAGAGTAAGGATGCTAGCAATTTGGATATGCCAAAGAGAAACTGTAAAGTGCTTCCTTTAAGTGAAAAAGTGAAAGTTCTTGACTTAATGAATAAAGAAAAAATCATGATAAGGTTGCTAATATCTACAGTAAAAATGAATCTTCTATCTGTAAAATTGTGAGAAAGGAAAAATAAATTAATGCTAGTTTTGCTGTCGCACCTCAAATATGAATGTAGAAGACAAAACATAGATATAGATTTTGGTATTCTCTGTGGTTTCAGACATCCACTGGGGTCTTGGAATGTATCCTCCATGGGTAAGGGGGGATTATTTTATATTGCCTCCAAAATCCAAAAAGACTCAGTAGGCACTGTGCCTCTTTCTTGGTTGTAGGAGGGGCCAGATGCAACAACTTATCTTTCATCTTAGAAGAAATATCTCAGCATGCCCTATACCACTGGATCCCTAGAAATTCTACTGAGGTAGAAGACTTCTAAATTTTTGCTGAATTTATTTGCCACCGTCTGACACACAAACATCTTGCTAATAAGTCTGGAGTAGTTGCTACTTCTTTCTCAGGAGGTTCAATCAGCAAAATGTCACTGATATAATGGACCAGTATCTTGTAGAAAGGAAAGGTGATCAAAATCCTTGCAAACTAAAATACAACACAGGGCTGGAAAGTTGATATATCCCTGAAGTAAGACAGTGAAGGTGTATTGCTGGCCTTACCAGCTGAAAGCAAACTGCTTCTAGCAATTGTTATTGACAAGGGTGGAAAAAAAGCATTTGACAACTCAATAGCTGCATACTAGGTACCAGGAGATACGTTAATTTGCTCAAACAATGCAACCACATCTGGTACAGAGCTACAATTGGAGTCACCATTGGGTTAAGCTTTCACTAACTCACTGTCATTCTCCATGGTCCATCTGTCTTTTGCACAGGTCAAATAGGCAATCAAATGGGGATATGGTGGGAATCACCACAACTACATATTTCAAATCTTTGATGGTGGCACTAATCTGCAATCCCTATAGAAATGCAGCATTTGCTTAGGTTTACTATTTTCCTAGGTAGGGGCAGGTCTAGTGGCTTCCATTTGTTCTTTCTCACCGTAATAGCCCCCACTCCACACGTCAGAGAACCAGTGTGGGAATTCTGCCAGTTGCTGAATATGTCTATTCCAATTATGCATTCCGGAACTGGAGAAATAACCACAAGATAGATTTGGGGAACCACTTGCCCCACTGTGAGACAGACCTGAGCTAAAACTCCATTGATCACCTCACCTCCATAAATCCCTACTCCAACTGGTGGAACCACACTAATGTTTTGGGACTCCTGGAATCTGTCACTTCAAAGCCAGTGTCCAGTAGTCCCTGAAAGGTCTAATTATTTCCTTTTCCCCAATGCACAGTTACCCTGGCAAAAGGTTGTAAGTACTTTTGAGGAAGTCTGGGAGAAATATTAACAGTACAAATTTTTGGCAGTATACCAGGGTCCTTCCTCAAGAGGACTCAGCCTTCTTTCAAGAGGTTCTAGGTCTGTAAACTGACTCAAGTCTGGGAATTGATTGAGGGGTCACAGCTCTTTGTTTTTATGATTCGAGTTACACTTTTTTCACTTACCCTAGAACATTTCTGCTTCTATAGATCAAGTAAGAATTTAGTAGACTTTCTATCTATTTTACCTCTAGGAACACCATGATCAACAAGCCAATGCCATAGGACTGCATGAGTCACACTATTCTGATTGCTGCTTTGACATTACTGTCTATCACAGTAATCATGCCCACCTTGCTTTTGGAAACTGAATGCCACCACTTTGCCCCTGCCACCCTGGGATCCAACTACTCCCATTGCACTTAGTTTTCCTAATTCAGTGACTGCAGTTCTCTCTGAAAAATTTGGCCTGTAAAGAAGAGTAATCACAGAACTCTTCGAGGATGCCACGGCTCCCCTCACAAATTTATTTCTCACAGTTGTGAAAGGTTAGTCTTCTGGAATTTTCCAGAGTGGGTGAGTAGGTCTTAAATGACAAATGCACTCTAATGTTCCAATCTCCCTAAGCCTTTGAATCCCTTCCTCTGCATTAAATCAAGGCAAGTCCAGCATTTCTAACTCACTCACTGTGGTGGGCCATCTTTTAACCCAGGTTTCAGTCAACCAATCAAACAATTAGAGCTCCTTATAGCTCCCTGAACTGCGACATTAAATGTAGAATCTCTGCTTAGTGAGCTCATCTCAATACATTTGCTGTGATCCAATTTTATGATCCTTCCACTGCTATCCATTCCCACATAGGTTCCCTGTATTTCTGTCTGTATAAATTAGAAAATTCAGGTAGTTCTTTTGAAGTGTAGCATATCTCCTCATGGGTCACACTTTGTACTTCACCTTTAGGGCCCTGCTAGGATTTGAATCTAGTTATAGGCCTAGAAGCAAAGAGGAGTAGGAGTGGGACTTCAGAATAATCAGCATTGTCTTGCTTGGCAATACCTCAGGGGAGGCCATGACAGTTTCTTTAGGCAATGCAGGGTTAATTTTTTTAGATGAGCATGCTAGGGTTGGGAAAGCTGCTTCCGCTAGGGGTATAGAGGCCTCTTCTGCTGGGAAAGAAGACTCATCAGAATTTAGGGTCTTCCCATAATCCCCATTCCAACTTTCTGGATCCTATTCCTTCCCAATAAATACCCTCATTTTAACAGTAGGTACTCTGTGAGGCTGGGAATTCAACGTGTGTTGTAATTTAGCCAGTTGCAGGATGGGAGTCTGTGTTGGATTTTCAGTGATCTCAGCCTTGCACCCATAGGAGATAAGTGTCTTCTCAGACCACACATAGAAGCTTTCAAGTCATTTATGCCATGCTTGAGCTGGAAATTTGAATTTCTGACCTCATTCTTTTCTTGCCTCACTTTGGTCAGCAACATTAGAAGCAACCAGCCAATCTCATTGTATTCATTAGTTCGCCAAAAATGTTTGAAAGTATCATATACACAGTCACTCATGTCTTTGCTTCTTATAAGTGTCTGATAAGGAGTATCTAATGGTGATATTTTGCATATCTCTGTTGCCAGATCACGCCACAGACTATCATTTCCCTCTTTACCACAGGAAATAGAGTCATTAGTATCTTTAAATTTAATCAGATTAGAGTGCCAATTCCAGAAACCCCAGAACCAACCAATTCAGAAAACACATCCTTAGAATTCTGTTCCTCTAGAACCACTCTCAATATCAAAATTTGTGTTAGTCAGTGTTCTCCAGAGAACCAATACTGTGTGTGTGTGTGTGTATAGATCTACACACACACAGAGAGAGAGAGGGAGAGAGAGAGAGAAAGAGAATGAATGAGATTGATTGATTATGAAGAATTGGCTCATGTGATTATGGAGGCTGAGAAGTCCCAAGATCTGCAGTTGGCAAGCTGGAGACCCAGGAGAGTCAATGTTGTAATTTCAGTCCGAGCCCAAAGGCCTGAGAACCAGGAGAGCTAATGATGTAAGTTCCAGTCCAAAGCCAGAAATATTGAGGCCCAAGAAGAGCTGATGTTTCAGTTTGAGTCAGAAGGCAGAAAAAAGACAGATGACTCAGCTCAAGGCAGTCAGGCAGGAGGTGTTCCCTCTTACTTAAGGGAGGATCAGCTTTTCCTTTGTTCTATTCAGGCGTTCAACTGACTGGATAAGGGCCATCCACACTAGGGAGGGCAATCTTCTTTTTAAGCTTACTTATTCAAATGTTAATCTCATTCAAAAATACCCTCATAGACAAACCTGGCATAATGTTTGGCCAAATATTTGGTCACCCTGTGGCTCAGTCATGTTGACATATAAAATTAACCACCACATACACCACATCTCACACTTTACATCAGGATAAATTGAAAATGGATCAAAATTACACACACACACACATATATATACATACATATATAATAAGATATTGTGTATATAAGATAATATATATCAAGATATATATGTGTATGTATAATAT